>NC_139845.1:25250905-25850905 GCF_963691815.1 Echiichthys vipera
GCTTCCGAGATCAGACGAGATCGGGCGTGTTCAGGGTGGTATGGCCGTAAGCAATTTCTGCACCCACAAAGGGGCTTTTTAAAGATGCCCTGACACCACCTTTCCTTGTTGCCCTGTCTCTGCAGGGGACAGCCGTGGCTTGCTGGGAACACAGCGACTCCTATGGCGGTGGAGATCCCACTCTGGCCGTGTTGCATTGTTAAAGGCCACATTGTAAGTCCATGGCTGGACTCTCCCCACTGACCCACTGCTACCACGTTAGCAGCATTTCTTCCTGTGTCATATTGCGCCTTGCTTTGTCAGGCAAGCATGTTTCGAATGTACGACCCCAAGTCACAAAAACAATCCTAAATGTGGCGGAGGGAAAAGCCCAGTGATTGCCCCCTGAGAAGCAGTCAAAGGTCATCAAAACAACTGCAAACGGGGTAAATCGGAGTAAAAAGCACAATATTGTCCCGTGAAAAGCAGTCCAAGGTAACCTGGAATGGGAAAAGTAACATTACTTCAAGCCCACACTCAGCTACAGTCCTTTGCTGCTTGTAGAGAGCAGTGGGAAAAAGCTTACAGCACCTGGTATTCCCAGGCGGTCTCCCATCCAAGTACTGACCAGGCCCGACCCTGCTTAGCTTCCGAGATCAGACGAGATCGGGCGTGTTCAGGGTGGTATGGCCGTAAGCAATGTCTGCACCCACAAAGGGGCTTTTTAAAGATGCCCTGACACCACCTTTCCTTGTTGCCCTGTCTCTGCAGGGGACAGCCGTGGCTTGCTGGGAACACAGCGACTCCTATGGCGGTGGAGATCCCACTCTGGCCGTGTTGCATTGTTAAAGGCCACGTTGTAAATCCATGGCTGGACTCTCCCCACTGACCCACTGCTACCACGTTAGCAGCATTTCTTCCTGTGTCATATTGCGCCTTGCTTTGTCAGGCAAGCATGTTTCGAATGTACGACCCCAAGTCACAAAAACAATCCTAAATGTGGCGGAGGGAAAAGCCCAGTGATTGCCCCCTGAGAAGCAGTCAAAGGTCATCAAAACAACTGCAAACGGGGTAAATCGGAGTAAAAAGCACAATATTGTCCCGTGAAAAGCAGTCCAAGGTAACCTGGAATGGGAAAAGTAACATTACTTCAAGCCCACACTCAGCTACAGTCCTTTGCTGCTTGTAGAGAGCAGTGGGAAAAAGCTTACAGCACCTGGTATTCCCAGGCGGTCTCCCATCCAAGTACTGACCAGGCCCGACCCTGCTTAGCTTCCGAGATCAGACGAGATCGGGCGTGTTCAGGGTGGTATGGCCGTAAGCAATTTCTGCACCCACAAAGGGGCTTTTTAAAGATGCCCTGACACCACCTTTCCTTGTTGCCCTGTCTCTGCAGGGGACAGCCGTGGCTTGCTGGGAACACAGCGACTCCTATGGCGGTGGAGATCCCACTCTGGCCGTGTTGCATTGTTAAAGGCCACATTGTAAGTCCATGGCTGGACTCTCCCCACTGACCCACTGCTACCACGTTAGCAGCATTTCTTCCTGTGTCATATTGCGCCTTGCTTTGTCAGGCAAGCATGTTTCGAATGTACGACCCCAAGTCACAAAAACAATCCTAAATGTGGCGGAGGGAAAAGCCCAGTGATTGCCCCCTGAGAAGCAGTCAAAGGTCATCAAAACAACTGCAAACGGGGTAAATCGGAGTAAAAAGCACAATATTGTCCCGTGAAAAGCAGTCCAAGGTAACCTGGAATGGGAAAAGTAACATTACTTCAAGCCCACACTCAGCTACAGTCCTTTGCTGCTTGTAGAGAGCAGTGGGAAAAAGCTTACAGCACCTGGTATTCCCAGGCGGTCTCCCATCCAAGTACTGACCAGGCCCGACCCTGCTTAGCTTCCGAGATCAGACGAGATCGGGCGTGTTCAGGGTGGTATGGCCGTAAGCAATTTCTGCACCCACAAAGGGGCTTTTTAAAGATGCCCTGACACCACCTTTCCTTGTTGCCCTGTCTCTGCAGGGGACAGCCGTGGCTTGCTGGGAACACAGCGACTCCTATGGCGGTGGAGATCCCACTCTGGCCGTGTTGCATTGTTAAAGGCCACATTGTAAGTCCATGGCTGGACTCTCCCCACTGACCCACTGCTACCACGTTAGCAGCATTTCTTCCTGTGTCATATTGCGCCTTGCTTTGTCAGGCAAGCATGTTTCGAATGTACGACCCCAAGTCACAAAAACAATCCTAAATGTGGCGGAGGGAAAAGCCCAGTGATTGCCCCCTGAGAAGCAGTCAAAGGTCATCAAAACAACTGCAAACGGGGTAAATCGGAGTAAAAAGCACAATATTGTCCCGTGAAAAGCAGTCCAAGGTAACCTGGAATGGGAAAAGTAACATTACTTCAAGCCCACACTCAGCTACAGTCCTTTGCTGCTTGTAGAGAGCAGTGGGAAAAAGCTTACAGCACCTGGTATTCCCAGGCGGTCTCCCATCCAAGTACTGACCAGGCCCGACCCTGCTTAGCTTCCGAGATCAGACGAGATCGGGCGTGTTCAGGGTGGTATGGCCGTAAGCAATTTCTGCACCCACAAAGGGGCTTTTTAAAGATGCCCTGACACCACCTTTCCTTGTTGCCCTGTCTCTGCAGGGGACAGCCGTGGCTTGCTGGGAACACAGCGACTCCTATGGCGGTGGAGATCCCACTCTGGCCGTGTTGCATTGTTAAAGGCCACGTTGTAAATCCATGGCTGGACTCTCCCCACTGACCCACTGCTACCACGTTAGCAGCATTTCTTCCTGTGTCATATTGCGCCTTGCTTTGTCAGGCAAGCATGTTTCGAATGTACGACCCCAAGTCACAAAAACAATCCTAAATGTGGCGGAGGGAAAAGCCCAGTGATTGCCCCCTGAGAAGCAGTCAAAGGTCATCAAAACAACTGCAAACGGGGTAAATCGGAGTAAAAAGCACAATATTGTCCCGTGAAAAGCAGTCCAAGGTAACCTGGAATGGGAAAAGTAACATTACTTCAAGCCCACACTCAGCTACAGTCCTTTGCTGCTTGTAGAGAGCAGTGGGAAAAAGCTTACAGCACCTGGTATTCCCAGGCGGTCTCCCATCCAAGTACTGACCAGGCCCGACCCTGCTTAGCTTCCGAGATCAGACGAGATCGGGCGTGTTCAGGGTGGTATGGCCGTAAGCAATGTCTGCACCCACAAAGGGGCTTTTTAAAGATGCCCTGACACCACCTTTCCTTGTTGCCCTGTCTCTACAGGGGACAGCCGTGGCTTGCTGGGAACACAGCGACTCCTATGGCGGTGGAGATCCCACTCTGGCCGTGTTGCATTGTTAAAGGCCACATTGTAAGTCCATGGCTGGACTCTCCCCACTGACCCACTGCTACCACGTTAGCAGCATTTCTTCCTGTGTCATATTGCGCCTTGCTTTGTCAGGCAAGCATGTTTCGAATGTACGACCCCAAGTCACAAAAACAATCCTAAATGTGGCGGAGGGAAAAGCCCAGTGATTGCCCCCTGAGAAGCAGTCAAAGGTCATCAAAACAACTGCAAACGGGGTAAATCGGAGTAAAAAGCACAATATTGTCCCGTGAAAAGCAGTCCAAGGTAACCTGGAATGGGAAAAGTAACATTACTTCAAGCCCACACTCAGCTACAGTCCTTTGCTGCTTGTAGAGAGCAGTGGGAAAAAGCTTACAGCACCTGGTATTCCCAGGCGGTCTCCCATCCAAGTACTGACCAGGCCCGACCCTGCTTAGCTTCCGAGATCAGACGAGATCGGGCGTGTTCAGGGTGGTATGGCCGTAAGCAATGTCTGCACCCACAAAGGGGCTTTTTAAAGATGCCCTGACACCACCTTTCCTTGTTGCCCTGTCTCTGCAGGGGACAGCCGTGGCTTGCTGGGAACACAGCGACTCCTATGGCGGTGGAGATCCCACTCTGGCCGTGTTGCATTGTTAAAGGCCACGTTGTAAATCCATGGCTGGACTCTCCCCACTGACCCACTGCTACCACGTTAGCAGCATTTCTTCCTGTGTCATATTGCGCCTTGCTTTGTCAGGCAAGCATGTTTCGAATGTACGACCCCAAGTCACAAAAACAATCCTAAATGTGGCGGAGGGAAAAGCCCAGTGATTGCCCCCTGAGAAGCAGTCAAAGGTCATCAAAACAACTGCAAACGGGGTAAATCGGAGTAAAAAGCACAATATTGTCCCGTGAAAAGCAGTCCAAGGTAACCTGGAATGGGAAAAGTAACATTACTTCAAGCCCACACTCAGCTACAGTCCTTTGCTGCTTGTAGAGAGCAGTGGGAAAAAGCTTACAGCACCTGGTATTCCCAGGCGGTCTCCCATCCAAGTACTGACCAGGCCCGACCCTGCTTAGCTTCCGAGATCAGACGAGATCGGGCGTGTTCAGGGTGGTATGGCCGTAAGCAATTTCTGCACCCACAAAGGGGCTTTTTAAAGATGCCCTGACACCACCTTTCCTTGTTGCCCTGTCTCTGCAGGGGACAGCCGTGGCTTGCTGGGAACACAGCGACTCCTATGGCGGTGGAGATCCCACTCTGGCCGTGTTGCATTGTTAAAGGCCACATTGTAAGTCCATGGCTGGACTCTCCCCACTGA
The DNA here is from genome assembly GCF_963691815.1 of Echiichthys vipera. Taxonomy (NCBI): domain Eukaryota; kingdom Metazoa; phylum Chordata; class Actinopteri; order Perciformes; family Trachinidae; genus Echiichthys; species Echiichthys vipera. The sequence continues at coordinate 25,255,524 of NC_139845.1, forward strand.
CCCACTGCTACCACGTTAGCAGCATTTCTTCCTGTGTCATATTGCGCCTTGCTTTGTCAGGCAAGCATGTTTCGAATGTACGACCCCAAGTCACAAAAACAATCCTAAATGTGGCGGAGGGAAAAGCCCAGTGATTGCCCCCTGAGAAGCAGTCAAAGGTCATCAAAACAACTGCAAACGGGGTAAATCGGAGTAAAAAGCACAATATTGTCCCGTGAAAAGCAGTCCAAGGTAACCTGGAATGGGAAAAGTAACATTACTTCAAGCCCACACTCAGCTACAGTCCTTTGCTGCTTGTAGAGAGCAGTGGGAAAAAGCTTACAGCACCTGGTATTCCCAGGCGGTCTCCCATCCAAGTACTGACCAGGCCCGACCCTGCTTAGCTTCCGAGATCAGACGAGATCGGGCGTGTTCAGGGTGGTATGGCCGTAAGCAATTTCTGCACCCACAAAGGGGCTTTTTAAAGATGCCCTGACACCACCTTTCCTTGTTGCCCTGTCTCTGCAGGGGACAGCCGTGGCTTGCTGGGAACACAGCGACTCCTATGGCGGTGGAGATCCCACTCTGGCCGTGTTGCATTGTTAAAGGCCACATTGTAAGTCCATGGCTGGACTCTCCCCACTGACCCACTGCTACCACGTTAGCAGCATTTCTTCCTGTGTCATATTGCGCCTTGCTTTGTCAGGCAAGCATGTTTCGAATGTACGACCCCAAGTCACAAAAACAATCCTAAATGTGGCGGAGGGAAAAGCCCAGTGATTGCCCCCTGAGAAGCAGTCAAAGGTCATCAAAACAACTGCAAACGGGGTAAATCGGAGTAAAAAGCACAATATTGTCCCGTGAAAAGCAGTCCAAGGTAACCTGGAATGGGAAAAGTAACATTACTTCAAGCCCACACTCAGCTACAGTCCTTTGCTGCTTGTAGAGAGCAGTGGGAAAAAGCTTACAGCACCTGGTATTCCCAGGCGGTCTCCCATCCAAGTACTGACCAGGCCCGACCCTGCTTAGCTTCCGAGATCAGACGAGATCGGGCGTGTTCAGGGTGGTATGGCCGTAAGCAATTTCTGCACCCACAAAGGGGCTTTTTAAAGATGCCCTGACACCACCTTTCCTTGTTGCCCTGTCTCTGCAGGGGACAGCCGTGGCTTGCTGGGAACACAGCGACTCCTATGGCGGTGGAGATCCCACTCTGGCCGTGTTGCATTGTTAAAGGCCACGTTGTAAATCCATGGCTGGACTCTCCCCACTGACCCACTGCTACCACGTTAGCAGCATTTCTTCCTGTGTCATATTGCGCCTTGCTTTGTCAGGCAAGCATGTTTCGAATGTACGACCCCAAGTCACAAAAACAATCCTAAATGTGGCGGAGGGAAAAGCCCAGTGATTGCCCCCTGAGAAGCAGTCAAAGGTCATCAAAACAACTGCAAACGGGGTAAATCGGAGTAAAAAGCACAATATTGTCCCGTGAAAAGCAGTCCAAGGTAACCTGGAATGGGAAAAGTAACATTACTTCAAGCCCACACTCAGCTACAGTCCTTTGCTGCTTGTAGAGAGCAGTGGGAAAAAGCTTACAGCACCTGGTATTCCCAGGCGGTCTCCCATCCAAGTACTGACCAGGCCCGACCCTGCTTAGCTTCCGAGATCAGACGAGATCGGGCGTGTTCAGGGTGGTATGGCCGTAAGCAATGTCTGCACCCACAAAGGGGCTTTTTAAAGATGCCCTGACACCACCTTTCCTTGTTGCCCTGTCTCTACAGGGGACAGCCGTGGCTTGCTGGGAACACAGCGACTCCTATGGCGGTGGAGATCCCACTCTGGCCGTGTTGCATTGTTAAAGGCCACATTGTAAGTCCATGGCTGGACTCTCCCCACTGACCCACTGCTACCACGTTAGCAGCATTTCTTCCTGTGTCATATTGCGCCTTGCTTTGTCAGGCAAGCATGTTTCGAATGTACGACCCCAAGTCACAAAAACAATCCTAAATGTGGCGGAGGGAAAAGCCCAGTGATTGCCCCCTGAGAAGCAGTCAAAGGTCATCAAAACAACTGCAAACGGGGTAAATCGGAGTAAAAAGCACAATATTGTCCCGTGAAAAGCAGTCCAAGGTAACCTGGAATGGGAAAAGTAACATTACTTCAAGCCCACACTCAGCTACAGTCCTTTGCTGCTTGTAGAGAGCAGTGGGAAAAAGCTTACAGCACCTGGTATTCCCAGGCGGTCTCCCATCCAAGTACTGACCAGGCCCGACCCTGCTTAGCTTCTGAGATCAGACGAGATCGGGCGTGTTCAGGGTGGTATGGCCGTAAGCAATTTCTGCACCCACAAAGGGGCTTTTTAAAGATGCCCTGACACCACCTTTCCTTGTTGCCCTGTCTCTGCAGGGGACAGCCGTGGCTTGCTGGGAACACAGCGACTCCTATGGCGGTGGAGATCCCACTCTGGCCGTGTTGCATTGTTAAAGGCCACGTTGTAAATCCATGGCTGGACTCTCCCCACTGACCCACTGCTACCACGTTAGCAGCATTTCTTCCTGTGTCATATTGCGCCTTGCTTTGTCAGGCAAGCATGTTTCGAATGTACGACCCCAAGTCACAAAAACAATCCTAAATGTGGCGGAGGGAAAAGCCCAGTGATTGCCCCCTGAGAAGCAGTCAAAGGTCATCAAAACAACTGCAAACGGGGTAAATCGGAGTAAAAAGCACAATATTGTCCCGTGAAAAGCAGTCCAAGGTAACCTGGAATGGGAAAAGTAACATTACTTCAAGCCCACACTCAGCTACAGTCCTTTGCTGCTTGTAGAGAGCAGTGGGAAAAAGCTTACAGCACCTGGTATTCCCAGGCGGTCTCCCATCCAAGTACTGACCAGGCCCGACCCTGCTTAGCTTCCGAGATCAGACGAGATCGGGCGTGTTCAGGGTGGTATGGCCGTAAGCAATGTCTGCACCCACAAAGGGGCTTTTTAAAGATGCCCTGACACCACCTTTCCTTGTTGCCCTGTCTCTACAGGGGACAGCCGTGGCTTGCTGGGAACACAGCGACTCCTATGGCGGTGGAGATCCCACTCTGGCCGTGTTGCATTGTTAAAGGCCACATTGTAAGTCCATGGCTGGACTCTCCCCACTGACCCACTGCTACCACGTTAGCAGCATTTCTTCCTGTGTCATATTGCGCCTTGCTTTGTCAGGCAAGCATGTTTCGAATGTACGACCCCAAGTCACAAAAACAATCCTAAATGTGGCGGAGGGAAAAGCCCAGTGATTGCCCCCTGAGAAGCAGTCAAAGGTCATCAAAACAACTGCAAACGGGGTAAATCGGAGTAAAAAGCACAATATTGTCCCGTGAAAAGCAGTCCAAGGTAACCTGGAATGGGAAAAGTAACATTACTTCAAGCCCACACTCAGCTACAGTCCTTTGCTGCTTGTAGAGAGCAGTGGGAAAAAGCTTACAGCACCTGGTATTCCCAGGCGGTCTCCCATCCAAGTACTGACCAGGCCCGACCCTGCTTAGCTTCCGAGATCAGACGAGATCGGGCGTGTTCAGGGTGGTATGGCCGTAAGCAATTTCTGCACCCACAAAGGGGCTTTTTAAAGATGCCCTGACACCACCTTTCCTTGTTGCCCTGTCTCTGCAGGGGACAGCCGTGGCTTGCTGGGAACACAGCGACTCCTATGGCGGTGGAGATCCCACTCTGGCCGTGTTGCATTGTTAAAGGCCACATTGTAAGTCCATGGCTGGACTCTCCCCACTGACCCACTGCTACCACGTTAGCAGCATTTCTTCCTGTGTCATATTGCGCCTTGCTTTGTCAGGCAAGCATGTTTCGAATGTTCGACCCCAAGTCACAAAAACAATCCTAAATGTGGCGGAGGGAAAAGCCCAGTGATTGCCCCCTGAGAAGCAGTCAAAGGTCATCAAAACAACTGCAAACGGGGTAAATCGGAGTAAAAAGCACAATATTGTCCCGTGAAAAGCAGTCCAAGGTAACCTGGAATGGGAAAAGTAACATTACTTCAAGCCCACACTCAGCTACAGTCCTTTGCTGCTTGTAGAGAGCAGTGGGAAAAAGCTTACAGCACCTGGTATTCCCAGGCGGTCTCCCATCCAAGTACTGACCAGGCCCGACCCTGCTTAGCTTCCGAGATCAGACGAGATCGGGCGTGTTCAGGGTGGTATGGCCGTAAGCAATTTCTGCACCCACAAAGGGGCTTTTTAAAGATGCCCTGACACCACCTTTCCTTGTTGCCCTGTCTCTGCAGGGGACAGCCGTGGCTTGCTGGGAACACAGCGACTCCTATGGCGGTGGAGATCCCACTCTGGCCGTGTTGCATTGTTAAAGGCCACATTGTAAGTCCATGGCTGGACTCTCCCCACTGACCCACTGCTACCACGTTAGCAGCATTTCTTCCTGTGTCATATTGCGCCTTGCTTTGTCAGGCAAGCATGTTTCGAATGTACGACCCCAAGTCACAAAAACAATCCTAAATGTGGCGGAGGGAAAAGCCCAGTGATTGCCCCCTGAGAAGCAGTCAAAGGTCATCAAAACAACTGCAAACGGGGTAAATCGGAGTAAAAAGCACAATATTGTCCCGTGAAAAGCAGTCCAAGGTAACCTGGAATGGGAAAAGTAACATTACTTCAAGCCCACACTCAGCTACAGTCCTTTGCTGCTTGTAGAGAGCAGTGGGAAAAAGCTTACAGCACCTGGTATTCCCAGGCGGTCTCCCATCCAAGTACTGACCAGGCCCGACCCTGCTTAGCTTCCGAGATCAGACGAGATCGGGCGTGTTCAGGGTGGTATGGCCGTAAGCAATTTCTGCACCCACAAAGGGGCTTTTTAAAGATGCCCTGACACCACCTTTCCTTGTTGCCCTGTCTCTGCAGGGGACAGCCGTGGCTTGCTGGGAACACAGCGACTCCTATGGCGGTGGAGATCCCACTCTGGCCGTGTTGCATTGTTAAAGGCCACATTGTAAGTCCATGGCTGGACTCTCCCCACTGACCCACTGCTACCACGTTAGCAGCATTTCTTCCTGTGTCATATTGCGCCTTGCTTTGTCAGGCAAGCATGTTTCGAATGTACGACCCCAAGTCACAAAAACAATCCTAAATGTGGCGGAGGGAAAAGCCCAGTGATTGCCCCCTGAGAAGCAGTCAAAGGTCATCAAAACAACTGCAAACGGGGTAAATCGGAGTAAAAAGCACAATATTGTCCCGTGAAAAGCAGTCCAAGGTAACCTGGAATGGGAAAAGTAACATTACTTCAAGCCCACACTCAGCTACAGTCCTTTGCTGCTTGTAGAGAGCAGTGGGAAAAAGCTTACAGCACCTGGTATTCCCAGGCGGTCTCCCATCCAAGTACTGACCAGGCCCGACCCTGCTTAGCTTCCGAGATCAGACGAGATCGGGCGTGTTCAGGGTGGTATGGCCGTAAGCAATGTCTGCACCCACAAAGGGGCTTTTTAAAGATGCCCTGACACCACCTTTCCTTGTTGCCCTGTCTCTACAGGGGACAGCCGTGGCTTGCTGGGAACACAGCGACTCCTATGGCGGTGGAGATCCCACTCTGGCCGTGTTGCATTGTTAAAGGCCACATTGTAAGTCCATGGCTGGACTCTCCCCACTGACCCACTGCTACCACGTTAGCAGCATTTCTTCCTGTGTCATATTGCGCCTTGCTTTGTCAGGCAAGCATGTTTCGAATGTACGACCCCAAGTCACAAAAACAATCCTAAATGTGGCGGAGGGAAAAGCCCAGTGATTGCCCCCTGAGAAGCAGTCAAAGGTCATCAAAACAACTGCAAACGGGGTAAATCGGAGTAAAAAGCACAATATTGTCCCGTGAAAAGCAGTCCAAGGTAACCTGGAATGGGAAAAGTAACATTACTTCAAGCCCACACTCAGCTACAGTCCTTTGCTGCTTGTAGAGAGCAGTGGGAAAAAGCTTACAGCACCTGGTATTCCCAGGCGGTCTCCCATCCAAGTACTGACCAGGCCCGACCCTGCTTAGCTTCCGAGATCAGACGAGATCGGGCGTGTTCAGGGTGGTATGGCCGTAAGCAATTTCTGCACCCACAAAGGGGCTTTTTAAAGATGCCCTGACACCACCTTTCCTTGTTGCCCTGTCTCTACAGGGGACAGCCGTGGCTTGCTGGGAACACAGCGACTCCTATGGCGGTGGAGATCCCACTCTGGCCGTGTTGCATTGTTAAAGGCCACATTGTAAGTCCATGGCTGGACTCTCCCCACTGACCCACTGCTACCACGTTAGCAGCATTTCTTCCTGTGTCATATTGCGCCTTGCTTTGTCAGGCAAGCATGTTTCGAATGTACGACCCCAAGTCACAAAAACAATCCTAAATGTGGCGGAGGGAAAAGCCCAGTGATTGCCCCCTGAGAAGCAGTCAAAGGTCATCAAAACAACTGCAAACGGGGTAAATCGGAGTAAAAAGCACAATATTGTCCCGTGAAAAGCAGTCCAAGGTAACCTGGAATGGGAAAAGTAACATTACTTCAAGCCCACACTCAGCTACAGTCCTTTGCTGCTTGTAGAGAGCAGTGGGAAAAAGCTTACAGCACCTGGTATTCCCAGGCGGTCTCCCATCCAAGTACTGACCAGGCCCGACCCTGCTTAGCTTCCGAGATCAGACGAGATCGGGCGTGTTCAGGGTGGTATGGCCGTAAGCAATGTCTGCACCCACAAAGGGGCTTTTTAAAGATGCCCTGACACCACCTTTCCTTGTTGCCCTGTCTCTACAGGGGACAGCCGTGGCTTGCTGGGAACACAGCGACTCCTATGGCGGTGGAGATCCCACTCTGGCCGTGTTGCATTGTTAAAGGCCACATTGTAAGTCCATGGCTGGACTCTCCCCACTGACCCACTGCTACCACGTTAGCAGCATTTCTTCCTGTGTCATATTGCGCCTTGCTTTGTCAGGCAAGCATGTTTCGAATGTACGACCCCAAGTCACAAAAACAATCCTAAATGTGGCGGAGGGAAAAGCCCAGTGATTGCCCCCTGAGAAGCAGTCAAAGGTCATCAAAACAACTGCAAACGGGGTAAATCGGAGTAAAAAGCACAATATTGTCCCGTGAAAAGCAGTCCAAGGTAACCTGGAATGGGAAAAGTAACATTACTTCAAGCCCACACTCAGCTACAGTCCTTTGCTGCTTGTAGAGAGCAGTGGGAAAAAGCTTACAGCACCTGGTATTCCCAGGCGGTCTCCCATCCAAGTACTGACCAGGCCCGACCCTGCTTAGCTTCCGAGATCAGACGAGATCGGGCGTGTTCAGGGTGGTATGGCCGTAAGCAATTTCTGCACCCACAAAGGGGCTTTTTAAAGATGCCCTGACACCACCTTTCCTTGTTGCCCTGTCTCTGCAGGGGACAGCCGTGGCTTGCTGGGAACACAGCGACTCCTATGGCGGTGGAGATCCCACTCTGGCCGTGTTGCATTGTTAAAGGCCACATTGTAAGTCCATGGCTGGACTCTCCCCACTGACCCACTGCTACCACGTTAGCAGCATTTCTTCCTGTGTCATATTGCGCCTTGCTTTGTCAGGCAAGCATGTTTCGAATGTACGACCCCAAGTCACAAAAACAATCCTAAATGTGGCGGAGGGAAAAGCCCAGTGATTGCCCCCTGAGAAGCAGTCAAAGGTCATCAAAACAACTGCAAACGGGGTAAATCGGAGTAAAAAGCACAATATTGTCCCGTGAAAAGCAGTCCAAGGTAACCTGGAATGGGAAAAGTAACATTACTTCAAGCCCACACTCAGCTACAGTCCTTTGCTGCTTGTAGAGAGCAGTGGGAAAAAGCTTACAGCACCTGGTATTCCCAGGCGGTCTCCCATCCAAGTACTGACCAGGCCCGACCCTGCTTAGCTTCCGAGATCAGACGAGATCGGGCGTGTTCAGGGTGGTATGGCCGTAAGCAATTTCTGCACCCACAAAGGGGCTTTTTAAAGATGCCCTGACACCACCTTTCCTTGTTGCCCTGTCTCTGCAGGGGACAGCCGTGGCTTGCTGGGAACACAGCGACTCCTATGGCGGTGGAGATCCCACTCTGGCCGTGTTGCATTGTTAAAGGCCACGTTGTAAATCCATGGCTGGACTCTCCCCACTGACCCACTGCTACCACGTTAGCAGCATTTCTTCCTGTGTCATATTGCGCCTTGCTTTGTCAGGCAAGCATGTTTCGAATGTACGACCCCAAGTCACAAAAACAATCCTAAATGTGGCGGAGGGAAAAGCCCAGTGATTGCCCCCTGAGAAGCAGTCAAAGGTCATCAAAACAACTGCAAACGGGGTAAATCGGAGTAAAAAGCACAATATTGTCCCGTGAAAAGCAGTCCAAGGTAACCTGGAATGGGAAAAGTAACATTACTTCAAGCCCACACTCAGCTACAGTCCTTTGCTGCTTGTAGAGAGCAGTGGGAAAAAGCTTACAGCACCTGGTATTCCCAGGCGGTCTCCCATCCAAGTACTGACCAGGCCCGACCCTGCTTAGCTTCCGAGATCAGACGAGATCGGGCGTGTTCAGGGTGGTATGGCCGTAAGCAATTTCTGCACCCACAAAGGGGCTTTTTAAAGATGCCCTGACACCACCTTTCCTTGTTGCCCTGTCTCTGCAGGGGACAGCCGTGGCTTGCTGGGAACACAGCGACTCCTATGGCGGTGGAGATCCCACTCTGGCCGTGTTGCATTGTTAAAGGCCACATTGTAAGTCCATGGCTGGACTCTCCCCACTGACCCACTGCTACCACGTTAGCAGCATTTCTTCCTGTGTCATATTGCGCCTTGCTTTGTCAGGCAAGCATGTTTCGAATGTACGACCCCAAGTCACAAAAACAATCCTAAATGTGGCGGAGGGAAAAGCCCAGTGATTGCCCCCTGAGAAGCAGTCAAAGGTCATCAAAACAACTGCAAACGGGGTAAATCGGAGTAAAAAGCACAATATTGTCCCGTGAAAAGCAGTCCAAGGTAACCTGGAATGGGAAAAGTAACATTACTTCAAGCCCACACTCAGCTACAGTCCTTTGCTGCTTGTAGAGAGCAGTGGGAAAAAGCTTACAGCACCTGGTATTCCCAGGCGGTCTCCCATCCAAGTACTGACCAGGCCCGACCCTGCTTAGCTTCCGAGATCAGACGAGATCGGGCGTGTTCAGGGTGGTATGGCCGTAAGCAATTTCTGCACCCACAAAGGGGCTTTTTAAAGATGCCCTGACACCACCTTTCCTTGTTGCCCTGTCTCTGCAGGGGACAGCCGTGGCTTGCTGGGAACACAGCGACTCCTATGGCGGTGGAGATCCCACTCTGGCCGTGTTGCATTGTTAAAGGCCACGTTGTAAATCCATGGCTGGACTCTCCCCACTGACCCACTGCTACCACGTTAGCAGCATTTCTTCCTGTGTCATATTGCGCCTTGCTTTGTCAGGCAAGCATGTTTCGAATGTACGACCCCAAGTCACAAAAACAATCCTAAATGTGGCGGAGGGAAAAGCCCAGTGATTGCCCCCTGAGAAGCAGTCAAAGGTCATCAAAACAACTGCAAACGGGGTAAATCGGAGTAAAAAGCACAATATTGTCCCGTGAAAAGCAGTCCAAGGTAACCTGGAATGGGAAAAGTAACATTACTTCAAGCCCACACTCAGCTACAGTCCTTTGCTGCTTGTAGAGAGCAGTGGGAAAAAGCTTACAGCACCTGGTATTCCCAGGCGGTCTCCCATCCAAGTACTGACCAGGCCCTACCCTGCTTAGCTTCCGAGATCAGACGAGATCGGGCGTGTTCAGGGTGGTATGGCCATAAGCAATTTCTGCACCCACAAAGGGGCTTTTTAAAGATGCCCTGACACCACCTTTCCTTGTTGCCCTGTCTCTACAGGGGACAGCCGTGGCTTGCTGGGAACACAGCGACTCCTATGGCGGTGGAGATCCCACTCTGGCCGTGTTGCATTGTTAAAGGCCACATTGTAAGTCCATGGCTGGACTCTCCCCACTGACCCACTGCTACCACGTTAGCAGCATTTCTTCCTGTGTCATATTGCGCCTTGCTTTGTCAGGCAAGCATGTTTCGAATGTACGACCCCAAGTCACAAAAACAATCCTAAATGTGGCGGAGGAAAAAGCCCAGTGATTGCCCCCTGAGAAGCAGTCAAAGGTCATCAAAACAACTGCAAACGGGGTAAATCGGAGTAAAAAGCACAATATTGTCCCGTGAAAAGCAGTCCAAGGTAACCTGGAATGGGAAAAGTAACATTACTTCAAGCCCACACTCAGCTACAGTCCTTTGCTGCTTGTAGAGAGCAGTGGGAAAAAGCTTACAGCACTGGTATTCCCAGGCGGTCTCCCATCCAAGTACTGACCAGGCCCGACCCTGCTTAGCTTCCGAGATCAGACGAGATCGGGCGTGTTCAGGGTGGTATGGCCGTAAGCAATTTCTGCACCCACAAAGGGGCTTTTTAAAGATGCCCTGACACCACCTTTCCTTGTTGCCCTGTCTCTACAGGGGACAGCCGTGGCTTGCTGGGAACACAGCGACTCCTATGGCGGTGGAGATCCCACTCTGGCCGTGTTGCATTGTTAAAGGCCACATTGTAAGTCCATGGCTGGACTCTCCCCACTGACCCACTGCTACCACGTTAGCAGCATTTCTTCCTGTGTCATATTGCGCCTTGCTTTGTCAGGCAAGCATGTTTCGAATGTACGACCCCAAGTCACAAAAACAATCCTAAATGTGGCGGAGGGAAAAGCCCAGTGATTGCCCCCTGAGAAGCAGTCAAAGGTCATCAAAACAACTGCAAACGGGGTAAATCGGAGTAAAAAGCACAATATTGTCCCGTGAAAAGCAGTCCAAGGTAACCTGGAATGGGAAAAGTAACATTACTTCAAGCCCACACTCAGCTACAGTCCTTTGCTGCTTGTAGAGAGCAGTGGGAAAAAGCTTACAGCACCTGGTATTCCCAGGCGGTCTCCCATCCAAGTACTGACCAGGCCCGACCCTGCTTAGCTTCCGAGATCAGACGAGATCGGGCGTGTTCAGGGTGGTATGGCCGTAAGCAATTTCTGCACCCACAAAGGGGCTTTTTAAAGATGCCCTGACACCACCTTTCCTTGTTGCCCTGTCTCTACAGGGGACAGCCGTGGCTTGCTGGGAACACAGCGACTCCTATGGCGGTGGAGATCCCACTCTGGCCGTGTTGCATTGTTAAAGGCCACATTGTAAGTCCATGGCTGGACTCTCCCCACTGACCCACTGCTACCACGTTAGCAGCATTTCTTCCTGTGTCATATTGCGCCTTGCTTTGTCAGGCAAGCATGTTTCGAATGTACGACCCCAAGTCACAAAAACAATCCTAAATGTGGCGGAGGGAAAAGCCCAGTGATTGCCCCCTGAGAAGCAGTCAAAGGTCATCAAAACAACTGCAAACGGGGTAAATCGGAGTAAAAAGCACAATATTGTCCCGTGAAAAGCAGTCCAAGGTAACCTGGAATGGGAAAAGTAACATTACTTCAAGCCCACACTCAGCTACAGTCCTTTGCTGCTTGTAGAGAGCAGTGGGAAAAAGCTTACAGCACCTGGTATTCCCAGGCGGTCTCCCATCCAAGTACTGACCAGGCCCGACCCTGCTTAGCTTCCGAGATCAGACGAGATCGGGCGTGTTCAGGGTGGTATGGCTGTGAGCAATGTCTGCACCCACAAAGGGGCTTTTTAAAGATGCCCTGACACCACCTTTCCTTGTTGCCCTGTCTCTACAGGGGACAGCCGTGGCTTGCTGGGAACACAGCGACTCCTATGGCGGTGGAGATCCCACTCTGGCCGTGTTGCATTGTTAAAGGCCACATTGTAAGTCCATGGCTGGACTCTCCCCACTGACCCACTGCTACCACGTTAGCAGCATTTCTTCCTGTGTCATATTGCGCCTTGCTTTGTCAGGCAAGCATGTTTCGAATGTACGACCCCAAGTCACAAAAACAATCCTAAATGTGGCGGAGGGAAAAGCCCAGTGATTGCCCCCTGAGAAGCAGTCAAAGGTCATCAAAACAACTGCAAACGGGGTAAATCGGAGTAAAAAGCACAATATTGTCCCGTGAAAAGCAGTCCAAGGTAACCTGGAATGGGAAAAGTAACATTACTTCAAGCCCACACTCAGCTACAGTCCTTTGCTGCTTGTAGAGAGCAGTGGGAAAAAGCTTACAGCACCTGGTATTCCCAGGCGGTCTCCCATCCAAGTACTGACCAGGCCCGACCCTGCTTAGCTTCCGAGATCAGACGAGATCGGGCGTGTTCAGGGTGGTATGGCCGTAAGCAATTTCTGCACCCACAAAGGGGCTTTTTAAAGATGCCCTGACACCACCTTTCCTTGTTGCCCTGTCTCTGCAGGGGACAGCCGTGGCTTGCTGGGAACACAGCGACTCCTATGGCGGTGGAGATCCCACTCTGGCCGTGTTGCATTGTTAAAGGCCACATTGTAAGTCCATGGCTGGACTCTCCCCACTGACCCACTGCTACCACGTTAGCAGCATTTCTTCCTGTGTCATATTGCGCCTTGCTTTGTCAGGCAAGCATGTTTCGAATGTACGACCCCAAGTCACAAAAACAATCCTAAATGTGGCGGAGGGAAAAGCCCAGTGATTGCCCCCTGAGAAGCAGTCAAAGGTCATCAAAACAACTGCAAACGGGGTAAATCGGAGTAAAAAGCACAATATTGTCCCGTGAAAAGCAGTCCAAGGTAACCTGGAATGGGAAAAGTAACATTACTTCAAGCCCACACTCAGCTACAGTCCTTTGCTGCTTGTAGAGAGCAGTGGGAAAAAGCTTACAGCACCTGGTATTCCCAGGCGGTCTCCCATCCAAGTACTGACCAGGCCCGACCCTGCTTAGCTTCCGAGATCAGACGAGATCGGGCGTGTTCAGGGTGGTATGGCCGTAAGCAATTTCTGCACCCACAAAGGGGCTTTTTAAAGATGCCCTGACACCACCTTTCCTTGTTGCCCTGTCTCTGCAGGGGACAGCCGTGGCTTGCTGGGAACACAGCGACTCCTATGGCGGTGGAGATCCCACTCTGGCCGTGTTGCATTGTTAAAGGCCACGTTGTAAATCCATGGCTGGACTCTCCCCACTGACCCACTGCTACCACGTTAGCAGCATTTCTTCCTGTGTCATATTGCGCCTTGCTTTGTCAGGCAAGCATGTTTCGAATGTACGACCCCAAGTCACAAAAACAATCCTAAATGTGGCGGAGGGAAAAGCCCAGTGATTGCCCCCTGAGAAGCAGTCAAAGGTCATCAAAACAACTGCAAACGGGGTAAATCGGAGTAAAAAGCACAATATTGTCCCGTGAAAAGCAGTCCAAGGTAACCTGGAATGGGAAAAGTAACATTACTTCAAGCCCACACTCAGCTACAGTCCTTTGCTGCTTGTAGAGAGCAGTGGGAAAAAGCTTACAGCACCTGGTATTCCCAGGCGGTCTCCCATCCAAGTACTGACCAGGCCCGACCCTGCTTAGCTTCCGAGATCAGACGAGATCGGGCGTGTTCAGGGTGGTATGGCCGTAAGCAATTTCTGCACCCACAAAGGGGCTTTTTAAAGATGCCCTGACACCACCTTTCCTTGTTGCCCTGTCTCTGCAGGGGACAGCCGTGGCTTGCTGGGAACACAGCGACTCCTATGGCGGTGGAGATCCCACTCTGGCCGTGTTGCATTGTTAAAGGCCACATTGTAAGTCCATGGCTGGACTCTCCCCACTGACCCACTGCTACCACGTTAGCAGCATTTCTTCCTGTGTCATATTGCGCCTTGCTTTGTCAGGCAAGCATGTTTCGAATGTACGACCCCAAGTCACAAAAACAATCCTAAATGTGGCGGAGGGAAAAGCCCAGTGATTGCCCCCTGAGAAGCAGTCAAAGGTCATCAAAACAACTGCAAACGGGGTAAATCGGAGTAAAAAGCACAATATTGTCCCGTGAAAAGCAGTCCAAGGTAACCTGGAATGGGAAAAGTAACATTACTTCAAGCCCACACTCAGCTACAGTCCTTTGCTGCTTGTAGAGAGCAGTGGGAAAAAGCTTACAGCACCTGGTATTCCCAGGCGGTCTCCCATCCAAGTACTGACCAGGCCCGACCCTGCTTAGCTTCCGAGATCAGACGAGATCGGGCGTGTTCAGGGTGGTATGGCCGTAAGCAATGTCTGCACCCACAAAGGGGCTTTTTAAAGATGCCCTGACACCACCTTTCCTTGTTGCCCTGTCTCTACAGGGGACAGCCGTGGCTTGCTGGGAACACAGCGACTCCTATGGCGGTGGAGATCCCACTCTGGCCGTGTTGCATTGTTAAAGGCCACATTGTAAGTCCATGGCTGGACTCTCCCCACTGACCCACTGCTACCACGTTAGCAGCATTTCTTCCTGTGTCATATTGCGCCTTGCTTTGTCAGGCAAGCATGTTTCGAATGTACGACCCCAAGTCACAAAAACAATCCTAAATGTGGCGGAGGGAAAAGCCCAGTGATTGCCCCCTGAGAAGCAGTCAAAGGTCATCAAGACAACTGCAAATGGGGTAAATCGGAGTAAAAAGCACAATATTGTCCCGTGAAAAGCAGTCCAAGGTAACCTGGAATGGGAAAAGTAACATTACTTCAAGCCCACACTCAGCTACAGTCCTTTGCTGCTTGTAGAGAGCAGTGGGAAAAAGCTTACAGCACCTGGTATTCCCAGGCGGTCTCCCATCCAAGTACTGACCAGGCCCGACCCTGCTTAGCTTCCGAGATCAGACGAGATCGGGCGTGTTCAGGGTGGTATGGCCGTAAGCAATTTCTGCACCCACAAAGGGGCTTTTTAAAGATGCCCTGACACCACCTTTCCTTGTTGCCCTGTCTCTGCAGGGGACAGCCGTGGCTTGCTGGGAACACAGCGACTCCTATGGCGGTGGAGATCCCACTCTGGCCGTGTTGCATTGTTAAAGGCCACATTGTAAGTCCATGGCTGGACTCTCCCCACTGACCCACTGCTACCACGTTAGCAGCATTTCTTCCTGTGTCATATTGCGCCTTGCTTTGTCAGGCAAGCATGTTTCGAATGTACGACCCCAAGTCACAAAAACAATCCTAAATGTGGCGGAGGGAAAAGCCCAGTGATTGCCCCCTGAGAAGCAGTCAAAGGTCATCAAAACAACTGCAAACGGGGTAAATCGGAGTAAAAAGCACAATATTGTCCCGTGAAAAGCAGTCCAAGGTAACCTGGAATGGGAAAAGTAACATTACTTCAAGCCCACACTCAGCTACAGTCCTTTGCTGCTTGTAGAGAGCAGTGGGAAAAAGCTTACAGCACCTGGTATTCCCAGGCGGTCTCCCATCCAAGTACTGACCAGGCCCGACCCTGCTTAGCTTCCGAGATCAGACGAGATCGGGCGTGTTCAGGGTGGTATGGCCGTAAGCAATTTCTGCACCCACAAAGGGGCTTTTTAAAGATGCCCTGACACCACCTTTCCTTGTTGCCCTGTCTCTACAGGGGACAGCCGTGGCTTGCTGGGAACACAGCGACTCCTATGGCGGTGGAGATCCCACTCTGGCCGTGTTGCATTGTTAAAGGCCACATTGTAAGTCCATGGCTGGACTCTCCCCACTGACCCACTGCTACCACGTTAGCAGCATTTCTTCCTGTGTCATATTGCGCCTTGCTTTGTCAGGCAAGCATGTTTCGAATGTTCGACCCCAAGTCACAAAAACAATCCTAAATGTGGCGGAGGGAAAAGCCCAGTGATTGCCCCCTGAGAAGCAGTCAAAGGTCATCGAAACAACTGCAAACGGGGTAAATCGGAGTAAAAAGCACAATATTGTCCCGTGAAAAGCAGTCCAAGGTAACCTGGAATGGGAAAAGTAACATTACTTCAAGCCCACACTCAGCTACAGTCCTTTGCTGCTTGTAGAGAGCAGTGGGAAAAAGCTTACTGCACCTGGTATTCCCAGGCGGTCTCCCATCCAAGTACTGACCAGGCCCGACCCTGCTTAGCTTCCGAGATCAGACGAGATCGGGCGTGTTCAGGGTGGTATGGCCGTAAGCAATTTCTGCACCCACAAAGGGGCTTTTTAAAGATGCCCTGACACCACCTTTCCTTGTTGCCCTGTCTCTGCAGGGGACAGCCGTGGCTTGCTGGGAACACAGCGACTCCTATGGCGGTGGAGATCCCACTCTGGCCGTGTTGCATTGTTAAAGGCCACATTGTAAGTCCATGGCTGGACTCTCCCCACTGACCCACTGCTACCACGTTAGCAGCATTTCTTCCTGTGTCATATTGCGCCTTGCTTTGTCAGGCAAGCATGTTTCGAATGTACGACCCCAAGTCACAAAAACAATCCTAAATGTGGCGGAGGGAAAAGCCCAGTGATTGCCCCCTGAGAAGCAGTCAAAGGTCATCAAAACAACTGCAAATGGGGTAAATCGGAGTAAAAAGCACAATATTGTCCCGTGAAAAGCAGTCCAAGGTAACCTGGAATGGGAAAAGTAACATTACTTCAAGCCCACACTCAGCTACAGTCCTTTGCTGCTTGTAGAGAGCAGTGGGAAAAAGCTTACAGCACCTGGTATTCCCAGGCGGTCTCCCATCCAAGTACTGACCAGGCCCGACCCTGCTTAGCTTCCGAGATCAGACGAGATCGGGCGTGTTCAGGGTGGTATGGCCGTAAGCAATTTCTGCACCCACAAAGGGGCTTTTTAAAGATGCCCTGACACCACCTTTCCTTGTTGCCCTGTCTCTGCAGGGGACAGCCGTGGCTTGCTGGGAACACAGCGACTCCTATGGCGGTGGAGATCCCACTCTGGCCGTGTTGCATTGTTAAAGGCCACATTGTAAGTCCATGGCTGGACTCTCCCCACTGACCCACTGCTACCACGTTAGCAGCATTTCTTCCTGTGTCATATTGCGCCTTGCTTTGTCAGGCAAGCATGTTTCGAATGTACGACCCCAAGTCACAAAAACAATCCTAAATGTGGCGGAGGGAAAAGCCCAGTGATTGCCCCCTGAGAAGCAGTCAAAGGTCATCAAAACAACTGCAAACGGGGTAAATCGGAGTAAAAAGCACAATATTGTCCCGTGAAAAGCAGTCCAAGGTAACCTGGAATGGGAAAAGTAACATTACTTCAAGCCCACACTCAGCTACAGTCCTTTGCTGCTTGTAGAGAGCAGTGGGAAAAAGCTTACAGCACCTGGTATTCCCAGGCGGTCTCCCATCCAAGTACTGACCAGGCCCGACCCTGCTTAGCTTCCGAGATCAGACGAGATCGGGCGTGTTCAGGGTGGTATGGCCGTAAGCAATTTCTGCACCCACAAAGGGGCTTTTTAAAGATGCCCTGACACCACCTTTCCTTGTTGCCCTGTCTCTACAGGGGACAGCCGTGGCTTGCTGGGAACACAGCGACTCCTATGGCGGTGGAGATCCCACTCTGGCCGTGTTGCATTGTTAAAGGCCACATTGTAAGTCCATGGCTGGACTCTCCCCACTGACCCACTGCTACCACGTTAGCAGCATTTCTTCCTGTGTCATATTGCGCCTTGCTTTGTCAGGCAAGCATGTTTCGAATGTTCGACCCCAAGTCACAAAAACAATCCTAAATGTGGCGGAGGGAAAAGCCCAGTGATTGCCCCCTGAGAAGCAGTCAAAGGTCATCAAAACAACTGCAAACGGGGTAAATCGGAGTAAAAAGCACAATATTGTCCCGTGAAAAGCAGTCCAAGGTAACCTGGAATGGGAAAAGTAACATTACTTCAAGCCCACACTCAGCTACAGTCCTTTGCTGCTTGTAGAGAGCAGTGGGAAAAAGCTTACAGCACCTGGTATTCCCAGGCGGTCTCCCATCCAAGTACTGACCAGGCCCGACCCTGCTTAGCTTCCGAGATCAGACGAGATCGGGCGTGTTCAGGGTGGTATGGCCGTAAGCAATTTCTGCACCCACAAAGGGGCTTTTTAAAGATGCCCTGACACCACCTTTCCTTGTTGCCCTGTCTCTGCAGGGGACAGCCGTGGCTTGCTGGGAACACAGCGACTCCTATGGCGGTGGAGATCCCACTCTGGCCGTGTTGCATTGTTAAAGGCCACATTGTAAGTCCATGGCTGGACTCTCCCCACTGACCCACTGCTACCACGTTAGCAGCATTTCTTCCTGTGTCATATTGCGCCTTGCTTTGTCAGGCAAGCATGTTTCGAATGTACGACCCCAAGTCACAAAAACAATCCTAAATGTGGCGGAGGGAAAAGCCCAGTGATTGCCCCCTGAGAAGCAGTCAAAGGTCATCGAAACAACTGCAAACGGGGTAAATCGGAGTAAAAAGCACAATATTGTCCCGTGAAAAGCAGTCCAAGGTAACCTGGAATGGGAAAAGTAACATTACTTCAAGCCCACACTCAGCTACAGTCCTTTGCTGCTTGTAGAGAGCAGTGGGAAAAAGCTTACAGCACCTGGTATTCCCAGGCGGTCTCCCATCCAAGTACTGACCAGGCCCGACCCTGCTTAGCTTCCGAGATCAGACGAGATCGGGCGTGTTCAGGGTGGTATGGCCGTAAGCAATTTCTGCACCCACAAAGGGGCTTTTTAAAGATGCCCTGACACCACCTTTCCTTGTTGCCCTGTCTCTGCAGGGGACAGCCGTGGCTTGCTGGGAACACAGCGACTCCTATGGCGGTGGAGATCCCACTCTGGCCGTGTTGCATTGTTAAAGGCCACATTGTAAGTCCATGGCTGGACTCTCCCCACTGACCCACTGCTACCACGTTAGCAGCATTTCTTCCTGTGTCATATTGCGCCTTGCTTTGTCAGGCAAGCATGTTTCGAATGTACGACCCCAAGTCACAAAAACAATCCTAAATGTGGCGGAGGGAAAAGCCCAGTGATTGCCCCCTGAGAAGCAGTCAAAGGTCATCAAAACAACTGCAAACGGGGTAAATCGGAGTAAAAAGCACAATATTGTCCCGTGAAAAGCAGTCCAAGGTAACCTGGAATGGGAAAAGTAACATTACTTCAAGCCCACACTCAGCTACAGTCCTTTGCTGCTTGTAGAGAGCAGTGGGAAAAAGCTTACAGCACCTGGTATTCCCAGGCGGTCTCCCATCCAAGTACTGACCAGGCCCGACCCTGCTTAGCTTCCGAGATCAGACGAGATCGGGCGTGTTCAGGGTGGTATGGCCGTAAGCAATTTCTGCACCCACAAAGGGGCTTTTTAAAGATGCCCTGACACCACCTTTCCTTGTTGCCCTGTCTCTACAGGGGACAGCCGTGGCTTGCTGGGAACACAGCGACTCCTATGGCGGTGGAGATCCCACTCTGGCCGTGTTGCATTGTTAAAGGCCACATTGTAAGTCCATGGCTGGACTCTCCCCACTGACCCACTGCTACCACGTTAGCAGCATTTCTTCCTGTGTCATATTGCGCCTTGCTTTGTCAGGCAAGCATGTTTCGAATGTTCGACCCCAAGTCACAAAAACAATCCTAAATGTGGCGGAGGGAAAAGCCCAGTGATTGCCCCCTGAGAAGCAGTCAAAGGTCATCAAAACAACTGCAAACGGGGTAAATCGGAGTAAAAAGCACAATATTGTCCCGTGAAAAGCAGTCCAAGGTAACCTGGAATGGGAAAAGTAACATTACTTCAAGCCCACACTCAGCTACAGTCCTTTGCTGCTTGTAGAGAGCAGTGGGAAAAAGCTTACAGCACCTGGTATTCCCAGGCGGTCTCCCATCCAAGTACTGACCAGGCCCGACCCTGCTTAGCTTCCGAGATCAGACGAGATCGGGCGTGTTCAGGGTGGTATGGCCGTAAGCAATTTCTGCACCCACAAAGGGGCTTTTTAAAGATGCCCTGACACCACCTTTCCTTGTTGCCCTGTCTCTGCAGGGGACAGCCGTGGCTTGCTGGGAACACAGCGACTCCTATGGCGGTGGAGATCCCACTCTGGCCGTGTTGCATTGTTAAAGGCCACATTGTAAGTCCATGGCTGGACTCTCCCCACTGACCCACTGCTACCACGTTAGCAGCATTTCTTCCTGTGTCATATTGCGCCTTGCTTTGTCAGGCAAGCATGTTTCGAATGTACGACCCCAAGTCACAAAAACAATCCTAAATGTGGCGGAGGGAAAAGC
Source organism: Echiichthys vipera (assembly GCF_963691815.1). Classification (NCBI taxonomy): domain Eukaryota; kingdom Metazoa; phylum Chordata; class Actinopteri; order Perciformes; family Trachinidae; genus Echiichthys; species Echiichthys vipera. Next base: position 25,275,650 of record NC_139845.1, read on the forward strand.
CCAGTGATTGCCCCCTGAGAAGCAGTCAAAGGTCATCGAAACAACTGCAAACGGGGTAAATCGGAGTAAAAAGCACAATATTGTCCCGTGAAAAGCAGTCCAAGGTAACCTGGAATGGGAAAAGTAACATTACTTCAAGCCCACACTCAGCTACAGTCCTTTGCTGCTTGTAGAGAGCAGTGGGAAAAAGCTTACTGCACCTGGTATTCCCAGGCGGTCTCCCATCCAAGTACTGACCAGGCCCGACCCTGCTTAGCTTCCGAGATCAGACGAGATCGGGCGTGTTCAGGGTGGTATGGCCGTAAGCAATTTCTGCACCCACAAAGGGGCTTTTTAAAGATGCCCTGACACCACCTTTCCTTGTTGCCCTGTCTCTGCAGGGGACAGCCGTGGCTTGCTGGGAACACAGCGACTCCTATGGCGGTGGAGATCCCACTCTGGCCGTGTTGCATTGTTAAAGGCCACATTGTAAGTCCATGGCTGGACTCTCCCCACTGACCCACTGCTACCACGTTAGCAGCATTTCTTCCTGTGTCATATTGCGCCTTGCTTTGTCAGGCAAGCATGTTTCGAATGTACGACCCCAAGTCACAAAAACAATCCTAAATGTGGCGGAGGGAAAAGCCCAGTGATTGCCCCCTGAGAAGCAGTCAAAGGTCATCAAAACAACTGCAAATGGGGTAAATCGGAGTAAAAAGCACAATATTGTCCCGTGAAAAGCAGTCCAAGGTAACCTGGAATGGGAAAAGTAACATTACTTCAAGCCCACACTCAGCTACAGTCCTTTGCTGCTTGTAGAGAGCAGTGGGAAAAAGCTTACAGCACCTGGTATTCCCAGGCGGTCTCCCATCCAAGTACTGACCAGGCCCGACCCTGCTTAGCTTCCGAGATCAGACGAGATCGGGCGTGTTCAGGGTGGTATGGCCGTAAGCAATTTCTGCACCCACAAAGGGGCTTTTTAAAGATGCCCTGACACCACCTTTCCTTGTTGCCCTGTCTCTGCAGGGGACAGCCGTGGCTTGCTGGGAACACAGCGACTCCTATGGCGGTGGAGATCCCACTCTGGCCGTGTTGCATTGTTAAAGGCCACATTGTAAGTCCATGGCTGGACTCTCCCCACTGACCCACTGCTACCACGTTAGCAGCATTTCTTCCTGTGTCATATTGCGCCTTGCTTTGTCAGGCAAGCATGTTTCGAATGTACGACCCCAAGTCACAAAAACAATCCTAAATGTGGCGGAGGGAAAAGCCCAGTGATTGCCCCCTGAGAAGCAGTCAAAGGTCATCAAAACAACTGCAAACGGGGTAAATCGGAGTAAAAAGCACAATATTGTCCCGTGAAAAGCAGTCCAAGGTAACCTGGAATGGGAAAAGTAACATTACTTCAAGCCCACACTCAGCTACAGTCCTTTGCTGCTTGTAGAGAGCAGTGGGAAAAAGCTTACAGCACCTGGTATTCCCAGGCGGTCTCCCATCCAAGTACTGACCAGGCCCGACCCTGCTTAGCTTCCGAGATCAGACGAGATCGGGCGTGTTCAGGGTGGTATGGCCGTAAGCAATTTCTGCACCCACAAAGGGGCTTTTTAAAGATGCCCTGACACCACCTTTCCTTGTTGCCCTGTCTCTACAGGGGACAGCCGTGGCTTGCTGGGAACACAGCGACTCCTATGGCGGTGGAGATCCCACTCTGGCCGTGTTGCATTGTTAAAGGCCACATTGTAAGTCCATGGCTGGACTCTCCCCACTGACCCACTGCTACCACGTTAGCAGCATTTCTTCCTGTGTCATATTGCGCCTTGCTTTGTCAGGCAAGCATGTTTCGAATGTTCGACCCCAAGTCACAAAAACAATCCTAAATGTGGCGGAGGGAAAAGCCCAGTGATTGCCCCCTGAGAAGCAGTCAAAGGTCATCAAAACAACTGCAAACGGGGTAAATCGGAGTAAAAAGCACAATATTGTCCCGTGAAAAGCAGTCCAAGGTAACCTGGAATGGGAAAAGTAACATTACTTCAAGCCCACACTCAGCTACAGTCCTTTGCTGCTTGTAGAGAGCAGTGGGAAAAAGCTTACAGCACCTGGTATTCCCAGGCGGTCTCCCATCCAAGTACTGACCAGGCCCGACCCTGCTTAGCTTCCGAGATCAGACGAGATCGGGCGTGTTCAGGGTGGTATGGCCGTAAGCAATTTCTGCACCCACAAAGGGGCTTTTTAAAGATGCCCTGACACCACCTTTCCTTGTTGCCCTGTCTCTGCAGGGGACAGCCGTGGCTTGCTGGGAACACAGCGACTCCTATGGCGGTGGAGATCCCACTCTGGCCGTGTTGCATTGTTAAAGGCCACATTGTAAGTCCATGGCTGGACTCTCCCCACTGACCCACTGCTACCACGTTAGCAGCATTTCTTCCTGTGTCATATTGCGCCTTGCTTTGTCAGGCAAGCATGTTTCGAATGTACGACCCCAAGTCACAAAAACAATCCTAAATGTGGCGGAGGGAAAAGCCCAGTGATTGCCCCCTGAGAAGCAGTCAAAGGTCATCAAAACAACTGCAAACGGGGTAAATCGGAGTAAAAAGCACAATATTGTCCCGTGAAAAGCAGTCCAAGGTAACCTGGAATGGGAAAAGTAACATTACTTCAAGCCCACACTCAGCTACAGTCCTTTGCTGCTTGTAGAGAGCAGTGGGAAAAAGCTTACAGCACCTGGTATTCCCAGGCGGTCTCCCATCCAAGTACTGACCAGGCCCGACCCTGCTTAGCTTCCGAGATCAGACGAGATCGGGCGTGTTCAGGGTGGTATGGCCGTAAGCAATTTCTGCACCCACAAAGGGGCTTTTTAAAGATGCCCTGACACCACCTTTCCTTGTTGCCCTGTCTCTGCAGGGGACAGCCGTGGCTTGCTGGGAACACAGCGACTCCTATGGCGGTGGAGATCCCACTCTGGCCGTGTTGCATTGTTAAAGGCCACATTGTAAGTCCATGGCTGGACTCTCCCCACTGACCCACTGCTACCACGTTAGCAGCATTTCTTCCTGTGTCATATTGCGCCTTGCTTTGTCAGGCAAGCATGTTTCGAATGTTCGACCCCAAGTCACAAAAACAATCCTAAATGTGGCGGAGGGAAAAGCCCAGTGATTGCCCCCTGAGAAGCAGTCAAAGGTCATCAAAACAACTGCAAACGGGGTAAATCGGAGTAAAAAGCACAATATTGTCCCGTGAAAAGCAGTCCAAGGTAACCTGGAATGGGAAAAGTAACATTACTTCAAGCCCACACTCAGCTACAGTCCTTTGCTGCTTGTAGAGAGCAGTGGGAAAAAGCTTACAGCACCTGGTATTCCCAGGCGGTCTCCCATCCAAGTACTGACCAGGCCCGACCCTGCTTAGCTTCCGAGATCAGACGAGATCGGGCGTGTTCAGGGTGGTATGGCCGTAAGCAATTTCTGCACCCACAAAGGGGCTTTTTAAAGATGCCCTGACACCACCTTTCCTTGTTGCCCTGTCTCTGCAGGGGACAGCCGTGGCTTGCTGGGAACACAGCGACTCCTATGGCGGTGGAGATCCCACTCTGGCCGTGTTGCATTGTTAAAGGCCACATTGTAAGTCCATGGCTGGACTCTCCCCACTGACCCACTGCTACCACGTTAGCAGCATTTCTTCCTGTGTCATATTGCGCCTTGCTTTGTCAGGCAAGCATGTTTCGAATGTACGACCCCAAGTCACAAAAACAATCCTAAATGTGGCGGAGGGAAAAGCCCAGTGATTGCCCCCTGAGAAGCAGTCAAAGGTCATCAAAACAACTGCAAACGGGGTAAATCGGAGTAAAAAGCACAATATTGTCCCGTGAAAAGCAGTCCAAGGTAACCTGGAATGGGAAAAGTAACATTACTTCAAGCCCACACTCAGCTACAGTCCTTTGCTGCTTGTAGAGAGCAGTGGGAAAAAGCTTACAGCACCTGGTATTCCCAGGCGGTCTCCCATCCAAGTACTGACCAGGCCCGACCCTGCTTAGCTTCCGAGATCAGACGAGATCGGGCGTGTTCAGGGTGGTATGGCCGTAAGCAATTTCTGCACCCACAAAGGGGCTTTTTAAAGATGCCCTGACACCACCTTTCCTTGTTGCCCTGTCTCTGCAGGGGACAGCCGTGGCTTGCTGGGAACACAGCGACTCCTATGGCGGTGGAGATCCCACTCTGGCCGTGTTGCATTGTTAAAGGCCACGTTGTAAATCCATGGCTGGACTCTCCCCACTGACCCACTGCTACCACGTTAGCAGCATTTCTTCCTGTGTCATATTGCGCCTTGCTTTGTCAGGCAAGCATGTTTCGAATGTACGACCCCAAGTCACAAAAACAATCCTAAATGTGGCGGAGGGAAAAGCCCAGTGATTGCCCCCTGAGAAGCAGTCAAAGGTCATCAAAACAACTGCAAACGGGGTAAATCGGAGTAAAAAGCACAATATTGTCCCGTGAAAAGCAGTCCAAGGTAACCTGGAATGGGAAAAGTAACATTACTTCAAGCCCACACTCAGCTACAGTCCTTTGCTGCTTGTAGAGAGCAGTGGGAAAAAGCTTACAGCACCTGGTATTCCCAGGCGGTCTCCCATCCAAGTACTGACCAGGCCCGACCCTGCTTAGCTTCCGAGATCAGACGAGATCGGGCGTGTTCAGGGTGGTATGGCCTTAAGCAATTTCTGCACCCACAAAGGGGCTTTTTAAAGATGCCCTGACACCACCTTTCCTTGTTGCCCTGTCTCTGCAGGGGACAGCCGTGGCTTGCTGGGAACACAGCGACTCCTATGGCGGTGGAGATCCCACTCTGGCCGTGTTGCATTGTTAAAGGCCACATTGTAAGTCCATGGCTGGACTCTCCCCACTGACCCACTGCTACCACGTTAGCAGCATTTCTTCCTGTGTCATATTGCGCCTTGCTTTGTCAGGCAAGCATGTTTCGAATGTACGACCCCAAGTCACAAAAACAATCCTAAATGTGGCGGAGGGAAAAGCCCAGTGATTGCCCCCTGAGAAGCAGTCAAAGGTCATCAAAACAACTGCAAACGGGGTAAATCGGAGTAAAAAGCACAATATTGTCCCGTGAAAAGCAGTCCAAGGTAACCTGGAATGGGAAAAGTAACATTACTTCAAGCCCACACTCAGCTACAGTCCTTTGCTGCTTGTAGAGAGCAGTGGGAAAAAGCTTACAGCACCTGGTATTCCCAGGCGGTCTCCCATCCAAGTACTGACCAGGCCCGACCCTGCTTAGCTTCCGAGATCAGACGAGATCGGGCGTGTTCAGGGTGGTATGGCCGTAAGCAATTTCTGCACCCACAAAGGGGCTTTTTAAAGATGCCCTGACACCACCTTTCCTTGTTGCCCTGTCTCTGCAGGGGACAGCCGTGGCTTGCTGGGAACACAGCGACTCCTATGGCGGTGGAGATCCCACTCTGGCCGTGTTGCATTGTTAAAGGCCACGTTGTAAGTCCATGGCTGGACTCTCCCCACTGACCCACTGCTACCACGTTAGCAGCATTTCTTCCTGTGTCATATTGCGCCTTGCTTTGTCAGGCAAGCATGTTTCGAATGTACGACCCCAAGTCACAAAAACAATCCTAAATGTGGCGGAGGGAAAAGCCCAGTGATTGCCCCCTGAGAAGCAGTCAAAGGTCATCAAAACAACTGCAAACGGGGTAAATCGGAGTAAAAAGCACAATATTGTCCCGTGAAAAGCAGTCCAAGGTAACCTGGAATGGGAAAAGTAACATTACTTCAAGCCCACACTCAGCTACAGTCCTTTGCTGCTTGTAGAGAGCAGTGGGAAAAAGCTTACAGCACCTGGTATTCCCAGGCGGTCTCCCATCCAAGTACTGACCAGGCCCGACCCTGCTTAGCTTCCGAGATCAGACGAGATCGGGCGTGTTCAGGGTGGTATGGCCGTAAGCAATTTCTGCACCCACAAAGGGGCTTTTTAAAGATGCCCTGACACCACCTTTCCTTGTTGCCCTGTCTCTGCAGGGGACAGCCGTGGCTTGCTGGGAACACAGCGACTCCTATGGCGGTGGAGATCCCACTCTGGCCGTGTTGCATTGTTAAAGGCCACATTGTAAGTCCATGGCTGGACTCTCCCCACTGACCCACTGCTACCACGTTAGCAGCATTTCTTCCTGTGTCATATTGCGCCTTGCTTTGTCAGGCAAGCATGTTTCGAATGTACGACCCCAAGTCACAAAAACAATCCTAAATGTGGCGGAGGGAAAAGCCCAGTGATTGCCCCCTGAGAAGCAGTCAAAGGTCATCAAAACAACTGCAAACGGGGTAAATCGGAGTAAAAAGCACAATATTGTCCCGTGAAAAGCAGTCCAAGGTAACCTGGAATGGGAAAAGTAACATTACTTCAAGCCCACACTCAGCTACAGTCCTTTGCTGCTTGTAGAGAGCAGTGGGAAAAAGCTTACAGCACCTGGTATTCCCAGGCGGTCTCCCATCCAAGTACTGACCAGGCCCGACCCTGCTTAGCTTCCAAGATCAGACGAGATCGGGCGTGTTCAGGGTGGTATGGCCGTAAGCAATTTCTGCACCCACAAAGGGGCTTTTTAAAGATGCCCTGACACCACCTTTCCTTGTTGCCCTGTCTCTGCAGGGGACAGCCGTGGCTTGCTGGGAACACAGCGACTCCTATGGCGGTGGAGATCCCACTCTGGCCGTGTTGCATTGTTAAAGGCCACGTTGTAAATCCATGGCTGGACTCTCCCCACTGACCCACTGCTACCACGTTAGCAGCATTTCTTCCTGTGTCATATTGCGCCTTGCTTTGTCAGGCAAGCATGTTTCGAATGTACGACCCCAAGTCACAAAAACAATCCTAAATGTGGCGGAGGGAAAAGCCCAGTGATTGCCCCCTGAGAAGCAGTCAAAGGTCATCAAAACAACTGCAAACGGGGTAAATCGGAGTAAAAAGCACAATATTGTCCCGTGAAAAGCAGTCCAAGGTAACCTGGAATGGGAAAAGTAACATTACTTCAAGCCCACACTCAGCTACAGTCCTTTGCTGCTTGTAGAGAGCAGTGGGAAAAAGCTTACAGCACCTGGTATTCCCAGGCGGTCTCCCATCCAAGTACTGACCAGGCCCGACCCTGCTTAGCTTCCGAGATCAGACGAGATCGGGCGTGTTCAGGGTGGTATGGCCTTAAGCAATTTCTGCACCCACAAAGGGGCTTTTTAAAGATGCCCTGACACCACCTTTCCTTGTTGCCCTGTCTCTGCAGGGGACAGCCGTGGCTTGCTGGGAACACAGCGACTCCTATGGCGGTGGAGATCCCACTCTGGCCGTGTTGCATTGTTAAAGGCCACATTGTAAGTCCATGGCTGGACTCTCCCCACTGACCCACTGCTACCACGTTAGCAGCATTTCTTCCTGTGTCATATTGCGCCTTGCTTTGTCAGGCAAGCATGTTTCGAATGTACGACCCCAAGTCACAAAAACAATCCTAAATGTGGCGGAGGGAAAAGCCCAGTGATTGCCCCCTGAGAAGCAGTCAAAGGTCATCAAAACAACTGCAAACGGGGTAAATCGGAGTAAAAAGCACAATATTGTCCCGTGAAAAGCAGTCCAAGGTAACCTGGAATGGGAAAAGTAACATTACTTCAAGCCCACACTCAGCTACAGTCCTTTGCTGCTTGTAGAGAGCAGTGGGAAAAAGCTTACAGCACCTGGTATTCCCAGGCGGTCTCCCATCCAAGTACTGACCAGGCCCGACCCTGCTTAGCTTCCGAGATCAGACGAGATCGGGCGTGTTCAGGGTGGTATGGCCGTAAGCAATTTCTGCACCCACAAAGGGGCTTTTTAAAGATGCCCTGACACCACCTTTCCTTGTTGCCCTGTCTCTGCAGGGGACAGCCGTGGCTTGCTGGGAACACAGCGACTCCTATGGCGGTGGAGATCCCACTCTGGCCGTGTTGCATTGTTAAAGGCCACATTGTAAGTCCATGGCTGGACTCTCCCCACTGACCCACTGCTACCACGTTAGCAGCATTTCTTCCTGTGTCATATTGCGCCTTGCTTTGTCAGGCAAGCATGTTTCGAATGTACGACCCCAAGTCACAAAAACAATCCTAAATGTGGCGGAGGGAAAAGCCCAGTGATTGCCCCCTGAGAAGCAGTCAAAGGTCATCAAAACAACTGCAAACGGGGTAAATCGGAGTAAAAAGCACAATATTGTCCCGTGAAAAGCAGTCCAAGGTAACCTGGAATGGGAAAAGTAACATTACTTCAAGCCCACACTCAGCTACAGTCCTTTGCTGCTTGTAGAGAGCAGTGGGAAAAAGCTTACAGCACCTGGTATTCCCAGGCGGTCTCCCATCCAAGTACTGACCAGGCCCGACCCTGCTTAGCTTCCGAGATCAGACGAGATCGGGCGTGTTCAGGGTGGTATGGCCGTAAGCAATTTCTGCACCCACAAAGGGGCTTTTTAAAGATGCCCTGACACCACCTTTCCTTGTTGCCCTGTCTCTGCAGGGGACAGCCGTGGCTTGCTGGGAACACAGCGACTCCTATGGCGGTGGAGATCCCACTCTGGCCGTGTTGCATTGTTAAAGGCCACATTGTAAGTCCATGGCTGGACTCTCCCCACTGACCCACTGCTACCACGTTAGCAGCATTTCTTCCTGTGTCATATTGCGCCTTGCTTTGTCAGGCAAGCATGTTTCGAATGTACGACCCCAAGTCACAAAAACAATCCTAAATGTGGCGGAGGGAAAAGCCCAGTGATTGCCCCCTGAGAAGCAGTCAAAGGTCATCAAAACAACTGCAAACGGGGTAAATCGGAGTAAAAAGCACAATATTGTCCCGTGAAAAGCAGTCCAAGGTAACCTGGAATGGGAAAAGTAACATTACTTCAAGCCCACACTCAGCTACAGTCCTTTGCTGCTTGTAGAGAGCAGTGGGAAAAAGCTTACAGCACCTGGTATTCCCAGGCGGTCTCCCATCCAAGTACTGACCAGGCCCGACCCTGCTTAGCTTCCGAGATCAGACGAGATCGGGCGTGTTCAGGGTGGTATGGCCGTAAGCAATTTCTGCACCCACAAAGGGGCTTTTTAAAGATGCCCTGACACCACCTTTCCTTGTTGCCCTGTCTCTGCAGGGGACAGCCGTGGCTTGCTGGGAACACAGCGACTCCTATGGCGGTGGAGATCCCACTCTGGCCGTGTTGCATTGTTAAAGGCCACGTTGTAAGTCCATGGCTGGACTCTCCCCACTGACCCACTGCTACCACGTTAGCAGCATTTCTTCCTGTGTCATATTGCGCCTTGCTTTGTCAGGCAAGCATGTTTCGAATGTACGACCCCAAGTCACAAAAACAATCCTAAATGTGGCGGAGGGAAAAGCCCAGTGATTGCCCCCTGAGAAGCAGTCAAAGGTCATCAAAACAACTGCAAACGGGGTAAATCGGAGTAAAAAGCACAATATTGTCCCGTGAAAAGCAGTCCAAGGTAACCTGGAATGGGAAAAGTAACATTACTTCAAGCCCACACTCAGCTACAGTCCTTTGCTGCTTGTAGAGAGCAGTGGGAAAAAGCTTACAGCACCTGGTATTCCCAGGCGGTCTCCCATCCAAGTACTGACCAGGCCCGACCCTGCTTAGCTTCCGAGATCAGACGAGATCGGGCGTGTTCAGGGTGGTATGGCCGTAAGCAATTTCTGCACCCACAAAGGGGCTTTTTAAAGATGCCCTGACACCACCTTTCCTTGTTGCCCTGTCTCTGCAGGGGACAGCCGTGGCTTGCTGGGAACACAGCGACTCCTATGGCGGTGGAGATCCCACTCTGGCCGTGTTGCATTGTTAAAGGCCACGTTGTAAGTCCATGGCTGGACTCTCCCCACTGACCCACTGCTACCACGTTAGCAGCATTTCTTCCTGTGTCATATTGCGCCTTGCTTTGTCAGGCAAGCATGTTTCGAATGTACGACCCCAAGTCACAAAAACAATCCTAAATGTGGCGGAGGGAAAAGCCCAGTGATTGCCCCCTGAGAAGCAGTCAAAGGTCATCAAAACAACTGCAAACGGGGTAAATCGGAGTAAAAAGCACAATATTGTCCCGTGAAAAGCAGTCCAAGGTAACCTGGAATGGGAAAAGTAACATTACTTCAAGCCCACACTCAGCTACAGTCCTTTGCTGCTTGTAGAGAGCAGTGGGAAAAAGCTTACAGCACCTGGTATTCCCAGGCGGTCTCCCATCCAAGTACTGACCAGGCCCGACCCTGCTTAGCTTCCGAGATCAGACGAGATCGGGCGTGTTCAGGGTGGTATGGCCGTAAGCAATTTCTGCACCCACAAAGGGGCTTTTTAAAGATGCCCTGACACCACCTTTCCTTGTTGCCCTGTCTCTGCAGGGGACAGCCGTGGCTTGCTGGGAACACAGCGACTCCTATGGCGGTGGAGATCCCACTCTGGCCGTGTTGCATTGTTAAAGGCCACGTTGTAAGTCCATGGCTGGACTCTCCCCACTGACCCACTGCTACCACGTTAGCAGCATTTCTTCCTGTGTCATATTGCGCCTTGCTTTGTCAGGCAAGCATGTTTCGAATGTACGACCCCAAGTCACAAAAACAATCCTAAATGTGGCGGAGGGAAAAGCCCAGTGATTGCCCCCTGAGAAGCAGTCAAAGGTCATCAAAACAACTGCAAACGGGGTAAATCGGAGTAAAAAGCACAATATTGTCCCGTGAAAAGCAGTCCAAGGTAACCTGGAATGGGAAAAGTAACATTACTTCAAGCCCACACTCAGCTACAGTCCTTTGCTGCTTGTAGAGAGCAGTGGGAAAAAGCTTACAGCACCTGGTATTCCCAGGCGGTCTCCCATCCAAGTACTGACCAGGCCCGACCCTGCTTAGCTTCCGAGATCAGACGAGATCGGGCGTGTTCAGGGTGGTATGGCCGTAAGCAATTTCTGCACCCACAAAGGGGCTTTTTAAAGATGCCCTGACACCACCTTTCCTTGTTGCCCTGTCTCTGCAGGGGACAGCCGTGGCTTGCTGGGAACACAGCGACTCCTATGGCGGTGGAGATCCCACTCTGGCCGTGTTGCATTGTTAAAGGCCACGTTGTAAGTCCATGGCTGGACTCTCCCCACTGACCCACTGCTACCACGTTAGCAGCATTTCTTCCTGTGTCATATTGCGCCTTGCTTTGTCAGGCAAGCATGTTTCGAATGTACGACCCCAAGTCACAAAAACAATCCTAAATGTGGCGGAGGGAAAAGCCCAGTGATTGCCCCCTGAGAAGCAGTCAAAGGTCATCAAAACAACTGCAAACGGGGTAAATCGGAGTAAAAAGCACAATATTGTCCCGTGAAAAGCAGTCCAAGGTAACCTGGAATGGGAAAAGTAACATTACTTCAAGCCCACACTCAGCTACAGTCCTTTGCTGCTTGTAGAGAGCAGTGGGAAAAAGCTTATAGCACCTGGTATTCCCAGGCGGTCTCCCATCCAAGTACTGACCAGGCCCGACCCTGCTTAGCTTCCGAGATCAGACGAGATCGGGCGTGTTCAGGGTGGTATGGCCGTAAGCAATTTCTGCACCCACAAAGGGGCTTTTTAAAGATGCCCTGACACCACCTTTCCTGGTTGCCCTGTCTCTACAGGGGACAGCCGTGGCTTGCTGGGAACACAGCGACTCCTATGGCGGTGGAGATCCCACTCTGGCCGTGTTGCATTGTTAAAGGCCACATTGTAAGTCCATGGCTGGACTCTCCCCACTGACCCACTGCTACCACGTTAGCAGCATTTCTTCCTGTGTCATATTGCGCCTTGCTTTGTCAGGCAAGCATGTTTCGAATGTACGACCCCAAGTCACAAAAACAATCCTAAATGTGGCGGAGGGAAAAGCCCAGTGATTGCCCCCTGAGAAGCAGTCAAAGGTCATCAAAACAACTGCAAACGGGGTAAATCGGAGTAAAAAGCACAATATTGTCCCGTGAAAAGCAGTCCAAGGTAACCTGGAATGGGAAAAGTAACATTACTTCAAGCCCACACTCAGCTACAGTCCTTTGCTGCTTGTAGAGAGCAGTGGGAAAAAGCTTACAGCACCTGGTATTCCCAGGCGGTCTCCCATCCAAGTACTGACCAGGCCCGACCCTGCTTAGCTTCCGAGATCAGACGAGATCGGGCGTGTTCAGGGTGGTATGGCCGTAAGCAATTTCTGCACCCACAAAGGGGCTGTTTAAAGATGCCCTGACACCACCTTTCCTTGTTGCCCTGTCTCTGCAGGGGACAGCCGTGGCTTGCTGGGAACACAGCGACTCCTATGGCGGTGGAGATCCCACTCTGGCCGTGTTGCATTGTTAAAGGCCACATTGTAAGTCCATGGCTGGACTCTCCCCACTGACCCACTGCTACCACGTTAGCAGCATTTCTTCCTGTGTCATATTGCGCCTTGCTTTGTCAGGCAAGCATGTTTCGAATGTACGACCCCAAGTCACAAAAACAATCCTAAATGTGGCGGAGGGAAAAGCCCAGTGATTGCCCCCTGAGAAGCAGTCAAAGGTCATCAAAACAACTGCAAACGGGGTAAATCGGAGTAAAAAGCACAATATTGTCCCGTGAAAAGCAGTCCAAGGTAACCTGGAATGGGAAAAGTAACATTACTTCAAGCCCACACTCAGCTACAGTCCTTTGCTGCTTGTAGAGAGCAGTGGGAAAAAGCTTACAGCACCTGGTATTCCCAGGCGGTCTCCCATCCAAGTACTGACCAGGCCCGACCCTGCTTAGCTTCCGAGATCAGACGAGATCGGGCGTGTTCAGGGTGGTATGGCCGTAAGCAATTTCTGCACCCACAAAGGGGCTTTTTAAAGATGCCCTGACACCACCTTTCCTTGTTGCCCTGTCTCTGCAGGGGACAGCCGTGGCTTGCTGGGAACACAGCGACTCCTATGGCGGTGGAGATCCCACTCTGGCCGTGTTGCATTGTTAAAGGCCACGTTGTAAATCCATGGCTGGACTCTCCCCACTGACCCACTGCTACCACGTTAGCAGCATTTCTTCCTGTGTCATATTGCGCCTTGCTTTGTCAGGCAAGCATGTTTCGAATGTACGACCCCAAGTCACAAAAACAATCCTAAATGTGGCGGAGGGAAAAGCCCAGTGATTGCCCCCTGAGAAGCAGTCAAAGGTCATCAAAACAACTGCAAACGGGGTAAATCGGAGTAAAAAGCACAATATTGTCCCGTGAAAAGCAGTCCAAGGTAACCTGGAATGGGAAAAGTAACATTACTTCAAGCCCACACTCAGCTACAGTCCTTTGCTGCTTGTAGAGAGCAGTGGGAAAAAGCTTACAGCACCTGGTATTCCCAGGCGGTCTCCCATCCAAGTACTGACCAGGCCCGACCCTGCTTAGCTTCCGAGATCAGACGAGATCGGGCGTGTTCAGGGTGGTATGGCCGTAAGCAATTTCTGCACCCACAAAGGGGCTTTTTAAAGATGCCCTGACACCACCTTTCCTTGTTGCCCTGTCTCTGCAGGGGACAGCCGTGGCTTGCTGGGAACACAGCGACTCCTATGGCGGTGGAGATCCCACTCTGGCCGTGTTGCATTGTTAAAGGCCACATTGTAAGTCCATGGCTGGACTCTCCCCACTGACCCACTGCTACCACGTTAGCAGCATTTCTTCCTGTGTCATATTGCGCCTTGCTTTGTCAGGCAAGCATGTTTCGAATGTACGACCCCAAGTCACAAAAACAATCCTTAATGTGGCGGAGGGAAAAGCCCAGTGATTGCCCCCTGAGAAGCAGTCAAAGGTCATCAAAACAACTGCAAACGGGGTAAATCGGAGTAAAAAGCACAATATTGTCCCGTGAAAAGCAGTCCAAGGTAACCTGGAATGGGAAAAGTAACATTACTTCAAGCCCACACTCAGCTACAGTCCTTTGCTGCTTGTAGAGAGCAGTGGGAAAAAGCTTACAGCACCTGGTATTCCCAGGCGGTCTCCCATCCAAGTACTGACCAGGCCCGACCCTGCTTAGCTTCCGAGATCAGACGAGATCGGGCGTGTTCAGGGTGGTATGGCCGTAAGCAATTTCTGCACCCACAAAGGGGCTGTTTAAAGATGCCCTGACACCACCTTTCCTTGTTGCCCTGTCTCTGCAGGGGACAGCCGTGGCTTGCTGGGAACACAGCGACTCCTATGGCGGTGGAGATCCCACTCTGGCCGTGTTGCATTGTTAAAGGCCACGTTGTAAGTCCATGGCTGGACTCTCCCCACTGACCCACTGCTACCACGTTAGCAGCATTTCTTCCTGTGTCATATTGCGCCTTGCTTTGTCAGGCAAGCATGTTTCGAATGTACGACCCCAAGTCACAAAAACAATCCTAAATGTGGCGGAGGGAAAAGCCCAGTGATTGCCCCCTGAGAAGCAGTCAAAGGTCATCAAAACAACTGCAAACGGGGTAAATCGGAGTAAAAAGCACAATATTGTCCCGTGAAAAGCAGTCCAAGGTAACCTGGAATGGGAAAAGTAACATTACTTCAAGCCCACACTCAGCTACAGTCCTTTGCTGCTTGTAGAGAGCAGTGGGAAAAAGCTTACAGCACCTGGTATTCCCAGGCGGTCTCCCATCCAAGTACTGACCAGGCCCGACCCTACTTAGTTTCCGAGATCAGACGAGATCGGGCGTGTTCAGGGTGGTATGGCCGTAAGCAATTTCTGCACCCACAAAGGGGCTGTTCAAAGATGCCCTGACACCACCTTTCCTTGTTGCCCTGTCTCTACAGGGGACAGCCGTGGCTTGCTGGGAACACAGCGACTCCTATGGCGGTGGAGATCCCACTCTGGCCGTGTTGCATTGTTAAAGGCCACATTGTAAGTCCATGGCTGGACTCTCCCCACTGACCCACTGCTACCACGTTAGCAGCATTTCTTCCTGTGTCATATTGCGCCTTGCTTTGTCAGGCAAGCATGTTTCGAATGTACGACCCCAAGTCACAAAAACAATCCTAAATGTGGCGGAGGGAAAAGCCCAGTGATTGCCCCCTGAGAAGCAGTCAAAGGTCATCAAAACAACTGCAAACGGGGTAAATCGGAGTAAAAAGCACAATATTGTCCCGTGAAAAGCAGTCCAAGGTAACCTGGAATGGGAAAAGTAACATTACTTCAAGCCCACACTCAGCTACAGTCCTTTGCTGCTTGTAGAGAGCAGTGGGAAAAAGCTTACAGCACCTGGTATTCCCAGGCGGTCTCCCATCCAAGTACTGACCAGGCCCGACCCTGCTTAGCTTCCGAGATCAGACGAGATCGGGCGTGTTCAGGGTGGTATGGCCGTAAGCAATTTCTGCACCCACAAAGGGGCTTTTTAAAGATGCCCTGACACCACCTTTCCTTGTTGCCCTGTCTCTGCAGGGGACAGCCGTGGCTTGCTGGGAACACAGCGACTCCTATGGCGGTGGAGATCCCACTCTGGCCGTGTTGCATTGTTAAAGGCCACGTTGTAAATCCATGGCTGGACTCTCCCCACTGACCCACTGCTACCACGTTAGCAGCATTTCTTCCTGTGTCATATTGCGCCTTGCTTTGTCAGGCAAGCATGTTTCGAATGTACGACCCCAAGTCACAAAAACAATCCTAAATGTGGCGGAGGGAAAAGCCCAGTGATTGCCCCCTGAGAAGCAGTCAAAGGTCATCAAAACAACTGCAAACGGGGTAAATCGGAGTAAAAAGCACAATATTGTCCCGTGAAAAGCAGTCCAAGGTAACCTGGAATGGGAAAAGTAACATTACTTCAAGCCCACACTCAGCTACAGTCCTTTGCTGCTTGTAGAGAGCAGTGGGAAAAAGCTTACAGCACCTGGTATTCCCAGGCGGTCTCCCATCCAAGTACTGACCAGGCCCGACCCTGCTTAGCTTCCGAGATCAGACGAGATCGGGCGTGTTCAGGGTGGTATGGCCGTAAGCAATTTCTGCACCCACAAAGGGGCTTTTTAAAGATGCCCTGACACCACCTTTCCTTGTTGCCCTGTCTCTGCAGGGGACAGCCGTGGCTTGCTGGGAACACAGCGACTCCTATGGCGGTGGAGATCCCACTCTGGCCGTGTTGCATTGTTAAAGGCCACGTTGTAAATCCATGGCTGGACTCTCCCCACTGACCCACTGCTACCACGTTAGCAGCATTTCTTCCTGTGTCATATTGCGCCTTGCTTTGTCAGGCAAGCATGTTTCGAATGTACGACCCCAAGTCACAAAAACAATCCTAAATGTGGCGGAGGGAAAAGCCCAGTGATTGCCCCCTGAGAAGCAGTCAAAGGTCATCAAAACAACTGCAAACGGGGTAAATCGGAGTAAAAAGCACAATATTGTCCCGTGAAAAGCAGTCCAAGGTAACCTGGAATGGGAAAAGTAACATTACTTCAAGCCCACACTCAGCTACAGTCCTTTGCTGCTTGTAGAGAGCAGTGGGAAAAAGCTTACAGCACCTGGTATTCCCAGGCGGTCTCCCATCCAAGTACTGACCAGGCCCGACCCTGCTTAGCTTCCGAGATCAGACGAGATCGGGCGTGTTCAGGGTGGTATGGCCGTAAGCAATTTCTGCACCCACAAAGGGGCTTTTTAAAGATGCCCTGACACCACCTTTCCTTGTTGCCCTGTCTCTGCAGGGGACAGCCGTGGCTTGCTGGGAACACAGCGACTCCTATGGCGGTGGAGATCCCACTCTGGCCGTGTTGCATTGTTAAAGGCCACGTTGTAAATCCATGGCTGGACTCTCCCCACTGACCCACTGCTACCACGTTAGCAGCATTTCTTCCTGTGTCATATTGCGCCTTGCTTTGTCAGGCAAGCATGTTTCGAATGTACGACCCCAAGTCACAAAAACAATCCTAAATGTGGCGGAGGGAAAAGCCCAGTGATTGCCCCCTGAGAAGCAGTCAAAGGTCATCAAAACAACTGCAAACGGGGTAAATCGGAGTAAAAAGCACAATATTGTCCCGTGAAAAGCAGTCCAAGGTAACCTGGAATGGGAAAAGTAACATTACTTCAAGCCCACACTCAGCTACAGTCCTTTGCTGCTTGTAGAGAGCAGTGGGAAAAAGCTTACAGCACCTGGTATTCCCAGGCGGTCTCCCATCCAAGTACTGACCAGGCCCGACCCTGCTTAGCTTCCGAGATCAGACGAGATCGGGCGTGTTCAGGGTGGTATGGCCGTAAGCAATTTCTGCACCCACAAAGGGGCTTTTTAAAGATGCCCTGACACCACCTTTCCTTGTTGCCCTGTCTCTGCAGGGGACAGCCGTGGCTTGCTGGGAACACAGCGACTCCTATGGCGGTGGAGATCCCACTCTGGCCGTGTTGCATTGTTAAAGGCCACATTGTAAGTCCATGGCTGGACTCTCCCCACTGACCCACTGCTACCACGTTAGCAGCATTTCTTCCTGTGTCATATTGCGCCTTGCTTTGTCAGGCAAGCATGTTTCGAATGTACGACCCCAAGTCACAAAAACAATCCTAAATGTGGCGGAGGGAAAAGCCCAGTGATTGCCCCCTGAGAAGCAGTCAAAGGTCATCAAAACAACTGCAAACGGGGTAAATCGGAGTAAAAAGCACAATATTGTCCCGTGAAAAGCAGTCCAAGGTAACCTGGAATGGGAAAAGTAACATTACTTCAAGCCCACACTCAGCTACAGTCCTTTGCTGCTTGTAGAGAGCAGTGGGAAAAAGCTTACAGCACCTGGTATTCCCAGGCGGTCTCCCATCCAAGTACTGACCAGGCCCGACCCTGCTTAGCTTCCGAGATCAGACGAGATCGGGCGTGTTCAGGGTGGTATGGCCGTAAGCAATTTCTGCACCCACAAAGGGGCTTTTTAAAGATGCCCTGACACCACCTTTCCTTGTTGCCCTGTCTCTGCAGGGGACAGCCGTGGCTTGCTGGGAACACAGCGACTCCTATGGCGGTGGAGATCCCACTCTGGCCGTGTTGCATTGTTAAAGGCCACATTGTAAGTCCATGGCTGGACTCTCCCCACTGACCCACTGCTACCACGTTAGCAGCATTTCTTCCTGTGTCATATTGCGCCTTGCTTTGTCAGGCAAGCATGTTTCGAATGTACGACCCCAAGTCACAAAAACAATCCTAAATGTGGCGGAGGGAAAAGCCCAGTGATTGCCCCCTGAGAAGCAGTCAAAGGTCATCAAAACAACTGCAAACGGGGTAAATCGGAGTAAAAAGCACAATATTGTCCCGTGAAAAGCAGTCCAAGGTAACCTGGAATGGGAAAAGTAACATTACTTCAAGCCCACACTCAGCTACAGTCCTTTGCTGCTTGTAGAGAGCAGTGGGAAAAAGCTTACAGCACCTGGTATTCCCAGGCGGTCTCCCATCCAAGTACTGACCAGGCCCGACCCTGCTTAGCTTCCGAGATCAGACGAGATCGGGCGTGTTCAGGGTGGTATGGCCGTAAGCAATTTCTGCACCCACAAAGGGGCTTTTTAAAGATGCCCTGACACCACCTTTCCTTGTTGCCCTGTCTCTGCAGGGGACAGCCGTGGCTTGCTGGGAACACAGCGACTCCTATGGCGGTGGAGATCCCACTCTGGCCGTGTTGCATTGTTAAAGGCCACGTTGTAAATCCATGGCTGGACTCTCCCCACTGACCCACTGCTACCACGTTAGCAGCATTTCTTCCTGTGTCATATTGCGCCTTGCTTTGTCAGGCAAGCATGTTTCGAATGTACGACCCCAAGTCACAAAAACAATCCTAAATGTGGCGGAGGGAAAAGCCCAGTGATTGCCCCCTGAGAAGCAGTCAAAGGTCATCAAAACAACTGCAAACGGGGTAAATCGGAGTAAAAAGCACAATATTGTCCCGTGAAAAGCAGTCCAAGGTAACCTGGAATGGGAAAAGTAACATTACTTCAAGCCCACACTCAGCTACAGTCCTTTGCTGCTTGTAGAGAGCAGTGGGAAAAAGCTTACAGCACCTGGTATTCCCAGGCGGTCTCCCATCCAAGTACTGACCAGGCCCGACCCTGCTTAGCTTCCGAGATCAGACGAGATCGGGCGTGTTCAGGGTGGTATGGCCGTAAGCAATGTCTGCACCCACAAAGGGGCTTTTTAAAGATGCCCTGACACCACCTTTCCTTGTTGCCCTGTCTCTACAGGGGACAGCCGTGGCTTGCTGGGAACACAGCGACTCCTATGGCGGTGGAGATCCCACTCTGGCCGTGTTGCATTGTTAAAGGCCACATTGTAAGTCCATGGCTGGACTCTCCCCACTGACCCACTGCTACCACGTTAGCAGCATTTCTTCCTGTGTCATATTGCGCCTTGCTTTGTCAGGCAAGCATGTTTCGAATGTACGACCCCAAGTCACAAAAACAATCCTAAATGTGGCGGAGGGAAAAGCCCAGTGATTGCCCCCTGAGAAGCAGTCAAAGGTCATCAAAACAACTGCAAACGGGGTAAATCGGAGTAAAAAGCACAATATTGTCCCGTGAAAAGCAGTCCAAGGTAACCTGGAATGGGAAAAGTAACATTACTTCAAGCCCACACTCAGCTACAGTCCTTTGCTGCTTGTAGAGAGCAGTGGGAAAAAGCTTACAGCACCTGGTATTCCCAGGCGGTCTCCCATCCAAGTACTGACCAGGCCCGACCCTGCTTAGCTTCCGAGATCAGACGAGATCGGGCGTGTTCAGGGTGGTATGGCCGTAAGCAATGTCTGCACCCACAAAGGGGCTTTTTAAAGATGCCCTGACACCACCTTTCCTTGTTGCCCTGTCTCTGCAGGGGACAGCCGTGGCTTGCTGGGAACACAGCGACTCCTATGGCGGTGGAGATCCCACTCTGGCCGTGTTGCATTGTTAAAGGCCACGTTGTAAATCCATGGCTGGACTCTCCCCACTGACCCACTGCTACCACGTTAGCAGCATTTCTTCCTGTGTCATATTGCGCCTTGCTTTGTCAGGCAAGCATGTTTCGAATGTACGACCCCAAGTCACAAAAACAATCCTAAATGTGGCGGAGGGAAAAGCCCAGTGATTGCCCCCTGAGAAGCAGTCAAAGGTCATCAAAACAACTGCAAACGGGGTAAATCGGAGTAAAAAGCACAATATTGTCCCGTGAAAAGCAGTCCAAGGTAACCTGGAATGGGAAAAGTAACATTACTTCAAGCCCACACTCAGCTACAGTCCTTTGCTGCTTGTAGAGAGCAGTGGGAAAAAGCTTACAGCACCTGGTATTCCCAGGCGGTCTCCCATCCAAGTACTGACCAGGCCCGACCCTGCTTAGCTTCCGAGATCAGACGAGATCGGGCGTGTTCAGGGTGGTATGGCCGTAAGCAATTTCTGCACCCACAAAGGGGCTTTTTAAAGATGCCCTGACACCACCTTTCCTTGTTGCCCTGTCTCTGCAGGGGACAGCCGTGGCTTGCTGGGAACACAGCGACTCCTATGGCGGTGGAGATCCCACTCTGGCCGTGTTGCATTGTTAAAGGCCACATTGTAAGTCCATGGCTGGACTCTCCCCACTGACCCACTGCTACCACGTTAGCAGCATTTCTTCCTGTGTCATATTGCGCCTTGCTTTGTCAGGCAAGCATGTTTCGAATGTACGACCCCAAGTCACAAAAACAATCCTAAATGTGGCGGAGGGAAAAGCCCAGTGATTGCCCCCTGAGAAGCAGTCAAAGGTCATCAAAACAACTGCAAACGGGGTAAATCGGAGTAAAAAGCACAATATTGTCCCGTGAAAAGCAGTCCAAGGTAACCTGGAATGGGAAAAGTAACATTACTTCAAGCCCACACTCAGCTACAGTCCTTTGCTGCTTGTAGAGAGCAGTGGGAAAAAGCTTACAGCACCTGGTATTCCCAGGCGGTCTCCCATCCAAGTACTGACCAGGCCCGACCCTGCTTAGCTTCCGAGATCAGACGAGATCGGGCGTGTTCAGGGTGGTATGGCCGTAAGCAATTTCTGCACCCACAAAGGGGCTTTTTAAAGATGCCCTGACACCACCTTTCCTTGTTGCCCTGTCTCTGCAGGGGACAGCCGTGGCTTGCTGGGAACACAGCGACTCCTATGGCGGTGGAGATCCCACTCTGGCCGTGTTGCATTGTTAAAGGCCACGTTGTAAATCCATGGCTGGACTCTCCCCACTGACCCACTGCTACCACGTTAGCAGCATTTCTTCCTGTGTCATATTGCGCCTTGCTTTGTCAGGCAAGCATGTTTCGAATGTACGACCCCAAGTCACAAAAACAATCCTAAATGTGGCGGAGGGAAAAGCCCAGTGATTGCCCCCTGAGAAGCAGTCAAAGGTCATCAAAACAACTGCAAACGGGGTAAATCGGAGTAAAAAGCACAATATTGTCCCGTGAAAAGCAGTCCAAGGTAACCTGGAATGGGAAAAGTAACATTACTTCAAGCCCACACTCAGCTACAGTCCTTTGCTGCTTGTAGAGAGCAGTGGGAAAAAGCTTACAGCACCTGGTATTCCCAGGCGGTCTCCCATCCAAGTACTGACCAGGCCCGACCCTGCTTAGCTTCCGAGATCAGACGAGATCGGGCGTGTTCAGGGTGGTATGGCCGTAAGCAATGTCTGCACCCACAAAGGGGCTTTTTAAAGATGCCCTGACACCACCTTTCCTTGTTGCCCTGTCTCTACAGGGGACAGCCGTGGCTTGCTGGGAACACAGCGACTCCTATGGCGGTGGAGATCCCACTCTGGCCGTGTTGCATTGTTAAAGGCCACATTGTAAGTCCATGGCTGGACTCTCCCCACTGACCCACTGCTACCACGTTAGCAGCATTTCTTCCTGTGTCATATTGCGCCTTGCTTTGTCAGGCAAGCATGTTTCGAATGTACGACCCCAAGTCACAAAAACAATCCTAAATGTGGCGGAGGGAAAAGCCCAGTGATTGCCCCCTGAGAAGCAGTCAAAGGTCATCAAAACAACTGCAAACGGGGTAAATCGGAGTAAAAAGCACAATATTGTCCCGTGAAAAGCAGTCCAAGGTAACCTGGAATGGGAAAAGTAACATTACTTCAAGCCCACACTCAGCTACAGTCCTTTGCTGCTTGTAGAGAGCAGTGGGAAAAAGCTTACAGCACCTGGTATTCCCAGGCGGTCTCCCATCCAAGTACTGACCAGGCCCGACCCTGCTTAGCTTCCGAGATCAGACGAGATCGGGCGTGTTCAGGGTGGTATGGCCGTAAGCAATTTCTGCACCCACAAAGGGGCTTTTTAAAGATGCCCTGACACCACCTTTCCTTGTTGCCCTGTCTCTGCAGGGGACAGCCGTGGCTTGCTGGGAACACAGCGACTCCTATGGCGGTGGAGATCCCACTCTGGCCGTGTTGCATTGTTAAAGGCCACGTTGTAAATCCATGGCTGGACTCTCCCCACTGACCCACTGCTACCACGTTAGCAGCATTTCTTCCTGTGTCATATTGCGCCTTGCTTTGTCAGGCAAGCATGTTTCGAATGTACGACCCCAAGTCACAAAAACAATCCTAAATGTGGCGGAGGGAAAAGCCCAGTGATTGCCCCCTGAGAAGCAGTCAAAGGTCATCAAAACAACTGCAAACGGGGTAAATCGGAGTAAAAAGCACAATATTGTCCCGTGAAAAGCAGTCCAAGGTAACCTGGAATGGGAAAAGTAACATTACTTCAAGCCCACACTCAGCTACAGTCCTTTGCTGCTTGTAGAGAGCAGTGGGAAAAAGCTTACAGCACCTGGTATTCCCAGGCGGTCTCCCATCCAAGTACTGACCAGGCCCGACCCTGCTTAGCTTCCGAGATCAGACGAGATCGGGCGTGTTCAGGGTGGTATGGCCGTAAGCAATGTCTGCACCCACAAAGGGGCTTTTTAAAGATGCCCTGACACCACCTTTCCTTGTTGCCCTGTCTCTACAGGGGACAGCCGTGGCTTGCTGGGAACACAGCGACTCCTATGGCGGTGGAGATCCCACTCTGGCCGTGTTGCATTGTTAAAGGCCACATTGTAAGTCCATGGCTGGACTCTCCCCACTGACCCACTGCTACCACGTTAGCAGCATTTCTTCCTGTGTCATATTGCGCCTTGCTTTGTCAGGCAAGCATGTTTCGAATGTACGACCCCAAGTCACAAAAACAATCCTAAATGTGGCGGAGGGAAAAGCCCAGTGATTGCCCCCTGAGAAGCAGTCAAAGGTCATCAAAACAACTGCAAACGGGGTAAATCGGAGTAAAAAGCACAATATTGTCCCGTGAAAAGCAGTCCAAGGTAACCTGGAATGGGAAAAGTAACATTACTTCAAGCCCACACTCAGCTACAGTCCTTTGCTGCTTGTAGAGAGCAGTGGGAAAAAGCTTACAGCACCTGGTATTCCCAGGCGGTCTCCCATCCAAGTACTGACCAGGCCCGACCCTGCTTAGCTTCCGAGATCAGACGAGATCGGGCGTGTTCAGGGTGGTATGGCCGTAAGCAATGTCTGCACCCACAAAGGGGCTTTTTAAAGATGCCCTGACACCACCTTTCCTTGTTGCCCTGTCTCTACAGGGGACAGCCGTGGCTTGCTGGGAACACAGCGACTCCTATGGCGGTGGAGATCCCACTCTGGCCGTGTTGCATTGTTAAAGGCCACATTGTAAGTCCATGGCTGGACTCTCCCCACTGACCCACTGCTACCACGTTAGCAGCATTTCTTCCTGTGTCATATTGCGCCTTGCTTTGTCAGGCAAGCATGTTTCGAATGTACGACCCCAAGTCACAAAAACAATCCTAAATGTGGCGGAGGGAAAAGCCCAGTGATTGCCCCCTGAGAAGCAGTCAAAGGTCATCAAAACAACTGCAAACGGGGTAAATCGGAGTAAAAAGCACAATATTGTCCCGTGAAAAGCAGTCCAAGGTAACCTGGAATGGGAAAAGTAACATTACTTCAAGCCCACACTCAGCTACAGTCCTTTGCTGCTTGTAGAGAGCAGTGGGAAAAAGCTTACAGCACCTGGTATTCCCAGGCGGTCTCCCATCCAAGTACTGACCAGGCCCGACCCTGCTTAGCTTCCGAGATCAGACGAGATCGGGCGTGTTCAGGGTGGTATGGCCGTAAGCAATTTCTGCACCCACAAAGGGGCTTTTTAAAGATGCCCTGACACCACCTTTCCTTGTTGCCCTGTCTCTGCAGGGGACAGCCGTGGCTTGCTGGGAACACAGCGACTCCTATGGCGGTGGAGATCCCACTCTGGCCGTGTTGCATTGTTAAAGGCCACATTGTAAGTCCATGGCTGGACTCTCCCCACTGACCCACTGCTACCACGTTAGCAGCATTTCTTCCTGTGTCATATTGCGCCTTGCTTTGTCAGGCAAGCATGTTTCGAATGTACGACCCCAAGTCACAAAAACAATCCTAAATGTGGCGGAGGGAAAAGCCCAGTGATTGCCCCCTGAGAAGCAGTCAAAGGTCATCAAAACAACTGCAAACGGGGTAAATCGGAGTAAAAAGCACAATATTGTCCCGTGAAAAGCAGTCCAAGGTAACCTGGAATGGGAAAAGTAACATTACTTCAAGCCCACACTCAGCTACAGTCCTTTGCTGCTTGTAGAGAGCAGTGGGAAAAAGCTTACAGCACCTGGTATTCCCAGGCGGTCTCCCATCCAAGTACTGACCAGGCCCGACCCTGCTTAGCTTCCGAGATCAGACGAGATCGGGCGTGTTCAGGGTGGTATGGCCGTAAGCAATTTCTGCACCCACAAAGGGGCTTTTTAAAGATGCCCTGACACCACCTTTCCTTGTTGCCCTGTCTCTACAGGGGACAGCCGTGGCTTGCTGGGAACACAGCGACTCCTATGGCGGTGGAGATCCCACTCTGGCCGTGTTGCATTGTTAAAGGCCACATTGTAAGTCCATGGCTGGACTCTCCCCACTGACCCACTGCTACCACGTTAGCAGCATTTCTTCCTGTGTCATATTGCGCCTTGCTTTGTCAGGCAAGCATGTTTCGAATGTACGACCCCAAGTCACAAAAACAATCCTAAATGTGGCGGAGGGAAAAGCCCAGTGATTGCCCCCTGAGAAGCAGTCAAAGGTCATCAAAACAACTGCAAACGGGGTAAATCGGAGTAAAAAGCACAATATTGTCCCGTGAAAAGCAGTCCAAGGTAACCTGGAATGGGAAAAGTAACATTACTTCAAGCCCACACTCAGCTACAGTCCTTTGCTGCTTGTAGAGAGCAGTGGGAAAAAGCTTACAGCACCTGGTATTCCCAGGCGGTCTCCCATCCAAGTACTGACCAGGCCCGACCCTGCTTAGCTTCCGAGATCAGACGAGATCGGGCGTGTTCAGGGTGGTATGGCCGTAAGCAATGTCTGCACCCACAAAGGGGCTTTTTAAAGATGCCCTGACACCACCTTTCCTTGTTGCCCTGTCTCTACAGGGGACAGCCGTGGCTTGCTGGGAACACAGCGACTCCTATGGCGGTGGAGATCCCACTCTGGCCGTGTTGCATTGTTAAAGGCCACATTGTAAGTCCATGGCTGGACTCTCCCCACTGACCCACTGCTACCACGTTAGCAGCATTTCTTCCTGTGTCATATTGCGCCTTGCTTTGTCAGGCAAGCATGTTTCGAATGTACGACCCCAAGTCACAAAAACAATCCTAAATGTGGCGGAGGGAAAAGCCCAGTGATTGCCCCCTGAGAAGCAGTCAAAGGTCATCAAAACAACTGCAAACGGGGTAAATCGGAGTAAAAAGCACAATATTGTCCCGTGAAAAGCAGTCCAAGGTAACCTGGAATGGGAAAAGTAACATTACTTCAAGCCCACACTCAGCTACAGTCCTTTGCTGCTTGTAGAGAGCAGTGGGAAAAAGCTTACAGCACCTGGTATTCCCAGGCGGTCTCCCATCCAAGTACTGACCAGGCCCGACCCTGCTTAGCTTCCGAGATCAGACGAGATCGGGCGTGTTCAGGGTGGTATGGCCGTAAGCAATTTCTGCACCCACAAAGGGGCTTTTTAAAGATGCCCTGACACCACCTTTCCTTGTTGCCCTGTCTCTACAGGGGACAGCCGTGGCTTGCTGGGAACACAGCGACTCCTATGGCGGTGGAGATCCCACTCTGGCCGTGTTGCATTGTTAAAGGCCACATTGTAAGTCCATGGCTGGACTCTCCCCACTGACCCACTGCTACCACGTTAGCAGCATTTCTTCCTGTGTCATATTGCGCCTTGCTTTGTCAGGCAAGCATGTTTCGAATGTACGACCCCAAGTCACAAAAACAATCCTAAATGTGGCGGAGGGAAAAGCCCAGTGATTGCCCCCTGAGAAGCAGTCAAAGGTCATCAAAACAACTGCAAACGGGGTAAATCGGAGTAAAAAGCACAATATTGTCCCGTGAAAAGCAGTCCAAGGTAACCTGGAATGGGAAAAGTAACATTACTTCAAGCCCACACTCAGCTACAGTCCTTTGCTGCTTGTAGAGAGCAGTGGGAAAAAGCTTACAGCACCTGGTATTCCCAGGCGGTCTCCCATCCAAGTACTGACCAGGCCCGACCCTGCTTAGCTTCCGAGATCAGACGAGATCGGGCGTGTTCAGGGTGGTATGGCCGTAAGCAATGTCTGCACCCACAAAGGGGCTTTTTAAAGATGCCCTGACACCACCTTTCCTTGTTGCCCTGTCTCTACAGGGGACAGCCGTGGCTTGCTGGGAACACAGCGACTCCTATGGCGGTGGAGATCCCACTCTGGCCGTGTTGCATTGTTAAAGGCCACATTGTAAGTCCATGGCTGGACTCTCCCCACTGACCCACTGCTACCACGTTAGCAGCATTTCTTCCTGTGTCATATTGCGCCTTGCTTTGTCAGGCAAGCATGTTTCGAATGTACGACCCCAAGTCACAAAAACAATCCTAAATGTGGCGGAGGGAAAAGCCCAGTGATTGCCCCCTGAGAAGCAGTCAAAGGTCATCAAAACAACTGCAAACGGGGTAAATCGGAGTAAAAAGCACAATATTGTCCCGTGAAAAGCAGTCCAAGGTAACCTGGAATGGGAAAAGTAACATTACTTCAAGCCCACACTCAGCTACAGTCCTTTGCTGCTTGTAGAGAGCAGTGGGAAAAAGCTTACAGCACCTGGTATTCCCAGGCGGTCTCCCATCCAAGTACTGACCAGGCCCGACCCTGCTTAGCTTCCGAGATCAGACGAGATCGGGCGTGTTCAGGGTGGTATGGCCGTAAGCAATTTCTGCACCCACAAAGGGGCTTTTTAAAGATGCCCTGACACCACCTTTCCTTGTTGCCCTGTCTCTGCAGGGGACAGCCGTGGCTTGCTGGGAACACAGCGACTCCTATGGCGGTGGAGATCCCACTCTGGCCGTGTTGCATTGTTAAAGGCCACATTGTAAGTCCATGGCTGGACTCTCCCCACTGACCCACTGCTACCACGTTAGCAGCATTTCTTCCTGTGTCATATTGCGCCTTGCTTTGTCAGGCAAGCATGTTTCGAATGTACGACCCCAAGTCACAAAAACAATCCTAAATGTGGCGGAGGGAAAAGCCCAGTGATTGCCCCCTGAGAAGCAGTCAAAGGTCATCAAAACAACTGCAAACGGGGTAAATCGGAGTAAAAAGCACAATATTGTCCCGTGAAAAGCAGTCCAAGGTAACCTGGAATGGGAAAAGTAACATTACTTCAAGCCCACACTCAGCTACAGTCCTTTGCTGCTTGTAGAGAGCAGTGGGAAAAAGCTTACAGCACCTGGTATTCCCAGGCGGTCTCCCATCCAAGTACTGACCAGGCCCGACCCTGCTTAGCTTCCGAGATCAGACGAGATCGGGCGTGTTCAGGGTGGTATGGCCGTAAGCAATTTCTGCACCCACAAAGGGGCTTTTTAAAGATGCCCTGACACCACCTTTCCTTGTTGCCCTGTCTCTGCAGGGGACAGCCGTGGCTTGCTGGGAACACAGCGACTCCTATGGCGGTGGAGATCCCACTCTGGCCGTGTTGCATTGTTAAAGGCCACGTTGTAAATCCATGGCTGGACTCTCCCCACTGACCCACTGCTACCACGTTAGCAGCATTTCTTCCTGTGTCATATTGCGCCTTGCTTTGTCAGGCAAGCATGTTTCGAATGTACGACCCCAAGTCACAAAAACAATCCTAAATGTGGCGGAGGGAAAAGCCCAGTGATTGCCCCCTGAGAAGCAGTCAAAGGTCATCAAAACAACTGCAAACGGGGTAAATCGGAGTAAAAAGCACAATATTGTCCCGTGAAAAGCAGTCCAAGGTAACCTGGAATGGGAAAAGTAACATTACTTCAAGCCCACACTCAGCTACAGTCCTTTGCTGCTTGTAGAGAGCAGTGGGAAAAAGCTTACAGCACCTGGTATTCCCAGGCGGTCTCCCATCCAAGTACTGACCAGGCCCGACCCTGCTTAGCTTCCGAGATCAGACGAGATCGGGCGTGTTCAGGGTGGTATGGCCGTAAGCAATTTCTGCACCCACAAAGGGGCTTTTTAAAGATGCCCTGACACCACCTTTCCTTGTTGCCCTGTCTCTGCAGGGGACAGCCGTGGCTTGCTGGGAACACAGCGACTCCTATGGCGGTGGAGATCCCACTCTGGCCGTGTTGCATTGTTAAAGGCCACATTGTAAGTCCATGGCTGGACTCTCCCCACTGACCCACTGCTACCACGTTAGCAGCATTTCTTCCTGTGTCATATTGCGCCTTGCTTTGTCAGGCAAGCATGTTTCGAATGTACGACCCCAAGTCACAAAAACAATCCTAAATGTGGCGGAGGGAAAAGCCCAGTGATTGCCCCCTGAGAAGCAGTCAAAGGTCATCAAAACAACTGCAAACGGGGTAAATCGGAGTAAAAAGCACAATATTGTCCCGTGAAAAGCAGTCCAAGGTAACCTGGAATGGGAAAAGTAACATTACTTCAAGCCCACACTCAGCTACAGTCCTTTGCTGCTTGTAGAGAGCAGTGGGAAAAAGCTTACAGCACCTGGTATTCCTAGGCGGTCTCCCATCCAAGTACTGACCAGGCCCGACCCTGCTTAGCTTCCGAGATCAGACGAGATCGGGCGTGTTCAGGGTGGTATGGCCGTAAGCAATTTCTGCACCCACAAAGGGGCTTTTTAAAGATGCCCTGACACCACCTTTCCTTGTTGCCCTGTCTCTGCAGGGGACAGCCGTGGCTTGCTGGGAACACAGCGACTCCTATGGCGGTGGAGATCCCACTCTGGCCGTGTTGCATTGTTAAAGGCCACGTTGTAAATCCATGGCTGGACTCTCCCCACTGACCCACTGCTACCACGTTAGCAGCATTTCTTCCTGTGTCATATTGCGCCTTGCTTTGTCAGGCAAGCATGTTTCGAATGTACGACCCCAAGTCACAAAAACAATCCTAAATGTGGCGGAGGGAAAAGCCCAGTGATTGCCCCCTGAGAAGCAGTCAAAGGTCATCAAAACAACTGCAAACGGGGTAAATCGGAGTAAAAAGCACAATATTGTCCCGTGAAAAGCAGTCCAAGGTAACCTGGAATGGGAAAAGTAACATTACTTCAAGCCCACACTCAGCTACAGTCCTTTGCTGCTTGTAGAGAGCAGTGGGAAAAAGCTTACAGCACCTGGTATTCCCAGGCGGTCTCCCATCCAAGTACTGACCAGGCCCTACCCTGCTTAGCTTCCGAGATCAGACGAGATCGGGCGTGTTCAGGGTGGTATGGCCATAAGCAATTTCTGCACCCACAAAGGGGCTTTTTAAAGATGCCCTGACACCACCTTTCCTTGTTGCCCTGTCTCTACAGGGGACAGCCGTGGCTTGCTGGGAACACAGCGACTCCTATGGCGGTGGAGATCCCACTCTGGCCGTGTTGCATTGTTAAAGGCCACATTGTAAGTCCATGGCTGGACTCTCCCCACTGACCCACTGCTACCACGTTAGCAGCATTTCTTCCTGTGTCATATTGCGCCTTGCTTTGTCAGGCAAGCATGTTTCGAATGTACGACCCCAAGTCACAAAAACAATCCTAAATGTGGCGGAGGAAAAAGCCCAGTGATTGCCCCCTGAGAAGCAGTCAAAGGTCATCAAAACAACTGCAAACGGGGTAAATCGGAGTAAAAAGCACAATATTGTCCCGTGAAAAGCAGTCCAAGGTAACCTGGAATGGGAAAAGTAACATTACTTCAAGCCCACACTCAGCTACAGTCCTTTGCTGCTTGTAGAGAGCAGTGGGAAAAAGCTTACAGCACCTGGTATTCCCAGGCGGTCTCCCATCCAAGTACTGACCAGGCCCTACCCTGCTTAGCTTCCGAGATCAGACGAGATCGGGCGTGTTCAGGGTGGTATGGCCATAAGCAATTTCTGCACCCACAAAGGGGCTTTTTAAAGATGCCCTGACACCACCTTTCCTTGTTGCCCTGTCTCTACAGGGGACAGCCGTGGCTTGCTGGGAACACAGCGACTCCTATGGCGGTGGAGATCCCACTCTGGCCGTGTTGCATTGTTAAAGGCCACATTGTAAGTCCATGGCTGGACTCTCCCCACTGACCCACTGCTACCACGTTAGCAGCATTTCTTCCTGTGTCATATTGCGCCTTGCTTTGTCAGGCAAGCATGTTTCGAATGTACGACCCCAAGTCACAAAAACAATCCTAAATGTGGCGGAGGAAAAAGCCCAGTGATTGCCCCCTGAGAAGCAGTCAAAGGTCATCAAAACAACTGCAAACGGGGTAAATCGGAGTAAAAAGCACAATATTGTCCCGTGAAAAGCAGTCCAAGGTAACCTGGAATGGGAAAAGTAACATTACTTCAAGCCCACACTCAGCTACAGTCCTTTGCTGCTTGTAGAGAGCAGTGGGAAAAAGCTTACAGCACCTGGTATTCCCAGGCGGTCTCCCATCCAAGTACTGACCAGGCCCGACCCTGCTTAGCTTCCGAGATCAGACGAGATCGGGCGTGTTCAGGGTGGTATGGCTGTGAGCAATGTCTGCACCCACAAAGGGGCTTTTTAAAGATGCCCTGACACCACCTTTCCTTGTTGCCCTGTCTCTACAGGGGACAGCCGTGGCTTGCTGGGAACACAGCGACTCCTATGGCGGTGGAGATCCCACTCTGGCCGTGTTGCATTGTTAAAGGCCACATTGTAAGTCCATGGCTGGACTCTCCCCACTGACCCACTGCTACCACGTTAGCAGCATTTCTTCCTGTGTCATATTGCGCCTTGCTTTGTCAGGCAAGCATGTTTCGAATGTACGACCCCAAGTCACAAAAACAATCCTAAATGTGGCGGAGGGAAAAGCCCAGTGATTGCCCCCTGAGAAGCAGTCAAAGGTCATCAAAACAACTGCAAACGGGGTAAATCGGAGTAAAAAGCACAATATTGTCCCGTGAAAAGCAGTCCAAGGTAACCTGGAATGGGAAAAGTAACATTACTTCAAGCCCACACTCAGCTACAGTCCTTTGCTGCTTGTAGAGAGCAGTGGGAAAAAGCTTACAGCACCTGGTATTCCCAGGCGGTCTCCCATCCAAGTACTGACCAGGCCCGACCCTGCTTAGCTTCCGAGATCAGACGAGATCGGGCGTGTTCAGGGTGGTATGGCCGTAAGCAATTTCTGCACCCACAAAGGGGCTTTTTAAAGATGCCCTGACACCACCTTTCCTTGTTGCCCTGTCTCTGCAGGGGACAGCCGTGGCTTGCTGGGAACACAGCGACTCCTATGGCGGTGGAGATCCCACTCTGGCCGTGTTGCATTGTTAAAGGCCACATTGTAAGTCCATGGCTGGACTCTCCCCACTGACCCACTGCTACCACGTTAGCAGCATTTCTTCCTGTGTCATATTGCGCCTTGCTTTGTCAGGCAAGCATGTTTCGAATGTACGACCCCAAGTCACAAAAACAATCCTAAATGTGGCGGAGGGAAAAGCCCAGTGATTGCCCCCTGAGAAGCAGTCAAAGGTCATCAAAACAACTGCAAACGGGGTAAATCGGAGTAAAAAGCACAATATTGTCCCGTGAAAAGCAGTCCAAGGTAACCTGGAATGGGAAAAGTAACATTACTTCAAGCCCACACTCAGCTACAGTCCTTTGCTGCTTGTAGAGAGCAGTGGGAAAAAGCTTACAGCACCTGGTATTCCCAGGCGGTCTCCCATCCAAGTACTGACCAGGCCCGACCCTGCTTAGCTTCCGAGATCAGACGAGATCGGGCGTGTTCAGGGTGGTATGGCCGTAAGCAATTTCTGCACCCACAAAGGGGCTTTTTAAAGATGCCCTGACACCACCTTTCCTTGTTGCCCTGTCTCTGCAGGGGACAGCCGTGGCTTGCTGGGAACACAGCGACTCCTATGGCGGTGGAGATCCCACTCTGGCCGTGTTGCATTGTTAAAGGCCACGTTGTAAATCCATGGCTGGACTCTCCCCACTGACCCACTGCTACCACGTTAGCAGCATTTCTTCCTGTGTCATATTGCGCCTTGCTTTGTCAGGCAAGCATGTTTCGAATGTACGACCCCAAGTCACAAAAACAATCCTAAATGTGGCGGAGGGAAAAGCCCAGTGATTGCCCCCTGAGAAGCAGTCAAAGGTCATCAAAACAACTGCAAACGGGGTAAATCGGAGTAAAAAGCACAATATTGTCCCGTGAAAAGCAGTCCAAGGTAACCTGGAATGGGAAAAGTAACATTACTTCAAGCCCACACTCAGCTACAGTCCTTTGCTGCTTGTAGAGAGCAGTGGGAAAAAGCTTACAGCACCTGGTATTCCCAGGCGGTCTCCCATCCAAGTACTGACCAGGCCCGACCCTGCTTAGCTTCCGAGATCAGACGAGATCGGGCGTGTTCAGGGTGGTATGGCCGTAAGCAATTTCTGCACCCACAAAGGGGCTTTTTAAAGATGCCCTGACACCACCTTTCCTTGTTGCCCTGTCTCTGCAGGGGACAGCCGTGGCTTGCTGGGAACACAGCGACTCCTATGGCGGTGGAGATCCCACTCTGGCCGTGTTGCATTGTTAAAGGCCACATTGTAAGTCCATGGCTGGACTCTCCCCACTGACCCACTGCTACCACGTTAGCAGCATTTCTTCCTGTGTCATATTGCGCCTTGCTTTGTCAGGCAAGCATGTTTCGAATGTACGACCCCAAGTCACAAAAACAATCCTAAATGTGGCGGAGGGAAAAGCCCAGTGATTGCCCCCTGAGAAGCAGTCAAAGGTCATCAAAACAACTGCAAACGGGGTAAATCGGAGTAAAAAGCACAATATTGTCCCGTGAAAAGCAGTCCAAGGTAACCTGGAATGGGAAAAGTAACATTACTTCAAGCCCACACTCAGCTACAGTCCTTTGCTGCTTGTAGAGAGCAGTGGGAAAAAGCTTACAGCACCTGGTATTCCCAGGCGGTCTCCCATCCAAGTACTGACCAGGCCCGACCCTGCTTAGCTTCCGAGATCAGACGAGATCGGGCGTGTTCAGGGTGGTATGGCCGTAAGCAATGTCTGCACCCACAAAGGGGCTTTTTAAAGATGCCCTGACACCACCTTTCCTTGTTGCCCTGTCTCTACAGGGGACAGCCGTGGCTTGCTGGGAACACAGCGACTCCTATGGCGGTGGAGATCCCACTCTGGCCGTGTTGCATTGTTAAAGGCCACATTGTAAGTCCATGGCTGGACTCTCCCCACTGACCCACTGCTACCACGTTAGCAGCATTTCTTCCTGTGTCATATTGCGCCTTGCTTTGTCAGGCAAGCATGTTTCGAATGTACGACCCCAAGTCACAAAAACAATCCTAAATGTGGCGGAGGGAAAAGCCCAGTGATTGCCCCCTGAGAAGCAGTCAAAGGTCATCAAGACAACTGCAAATGGGGTAAATCGGAGTAAAAAGCACAATATTGTCCCGTGAAAAGCAGTCCAAGGTAACCTGGAATGGGAAAAGTAACATTACTTCAAGCCCACACTCAGCTACAGTCCTTTGCTGCTTGTAGAGAGCAGTGGGAAAAAGCTTACAGCACCTGGTATTCCCAGGCGGTCTCCCATCCAAGTACTGACCAGGCCCGACCCTGCTTAGCTTCCGAGATCAGACGAGATCGGGCGTGTTCAGGGTGGTATGGCCGTAAGCAATTTCTGCACCCACAAAGGGGCTTTTTAAAGATGCCCTGACACCACCTTTCCTTGTTGCCCTGTCTCTGCAGGGGACAGCCGTGGCTTGCTGGGAACACAGCGACTCCTATGGCGGTGGAGATCCCACTCTGGCCGTGTTGCATTGTTAAAGGCCACATTGTAAGTCCATGGCTGGACTCTCCCCACTGACCCACTGCTACCACGTTAGCAGCATTTCTTCCTGTGTCATATTGCGCCTTGCTTTGTCAGGCAAGCATGTTTCGAATGTACGACCCCAAGTCACAAAAACAATCCTAAATGTGGCGGAGGGAAAAGCCCAGTGATTGCCCCCTGAGAAGCAGTCAAAGGTCATCAAAACAACTGCAAACGGGGTAAATCGGAGTAAAAAGCACAATATTGTCCCGTGAAAAGCAGTCCAAGGTAACCTGGAATGGGAAAAGTAACATTACTTCAAGCCCACACTCAGCTACAGTCCTTTGCTGCTTGTAGAGAGCAGTGGGAAAAAGCTTACAGCACCTGGTATTCCCAGGCGGTCTCCCATCCAAGTACTGACCAGGCCCGACCCTGCTTAGCTTCCGAGATCAGACGAGATCGGGCGTGTTCAGGGTGGTATGGCCGTAAGCAATTTCTGCACCCACAAAGGGGCTTTTTAAAGATGCCCTGACACCACCTTTCCTTGTTGCCCTGTCTCTACAGGGGACAGCCGTGGCTTGCTGGGAACACAGCGACTCCTATGGCGGTGGAGATCCCACTCTGGCCGTGTTGCATTGTTAAAGGCCACATTGTAAGTCCATGGCTGGACTCTCCCCACTGACCCACTGCTACCACGTTAGCAGCATTTCTTCCTGTGTCATATTGCGCCTTGCTTTGTCAGGCAAGCATGTTTCGAATGTTCGACCCCAAGTCACAAAAACAATCCTAAATGTGGCGGAGGGAAAAGCCCAGTGATTGCCCCCTGAGAAGCAGTCAAAGGTCATCGAAACAACTGCAAACGGGGTAAATCGGAGTAAAAAGCACAATATTGTCCCGTGAAAAGCAGTCCAAGGTAACCTGGAATGGGAAAAGTAACATTACTTCAAGCCCACACTCAGCTACAGTCCTTTGCTGCTTGTAGAGAGCAGTGGGAAAAAGCTTACTGCACCTGGTATTCCCAGGCGGTCTCCCATCCAAGTACTGACCAGGCCCGACCCTGCTTAGCTTCCGAGATCAGACGAGATCGGGCGTGTTCAGGGTGGTATGGCCGTAAGCAATTTCTGCACCCACAAAGGGGCTTTTTAAAGATGCCCTGACACCACCTTTCCTTGTTGCCCTGTCTCTGCAGGGGACAGCCGTGGCTTGCTGGGAACACAGCGACTCCTATGGCGGTGGAGATCCCACTCTGGCCGTGTTGCATTGTTAAAGGCCACATTGTAAGTCCATGGCTGGACTCTCCCCACTGACCCACTGCTACCACGTTAGCAGCATTTCTTCCTGTGTCATATTGCGCCTTGCTTTGTCAGGCAAGCATGTTTCGAATGTACGACCCCAAGTCACAAAAACAATCCTAAATGTGGCGGAGGGAAAAGCCCAGTGATTGCCCCCTGAGAAGCAGTCAAAGGTCATCAAAACAACTGCAAATGGGGTAAATCGGAGTAAAAAGCACAATATTGTCCCGTGAAAAGCAGTCCAAGGTAACCTGGAATGGGAAAAGTAACATTACTTCAAGCCCACACTCAGCTACAGTCCTTTGCTGCTTGTAGAGAGCAGTGGGAAAAAGCTTACAGCACCTGGTATTCCCAGGCGGTCTCCCATCCAAGTACTGACCAGGCCCGACCCTGCTTAGCTTCCGAGATCAGACGAGATCGGGCGTGTTCAGGGTGGTATGGCCGTAAGCAATTTCTGCACCCACAAAGGGGCTTTTTAAAGATGCCCTGACACCACCTTTCCTTGTTGCCCTGTCTCTGCAGGGGACAGCCGTGGCTTGCTGGGAACACAGCGACTCCTATGGCGGTGGAGATCCCACTCTGGCCGTGTTGCATTGTTAAAGGCCACATTGTAAGTCCATGGCTGGACTCTCCCCACTGACCCACTGCTACCACGTTAGCAGCATTTCTTCCTGTGTCATATTGCGCCTTGCTTTGTCAGGCAAGCATGTTTCGAATGTACGACCCCAAGTCACAAAAACAATCCTAAATGTGGCGGAGGGAAAAGCCCAGTGATTGCCCCCTGAGAAGCAGTCAAAGGTCATCAAAACAACTGCAAACGGGGTAAATCGGAGTAAAAAGCACAATATTGTCCCGTGAAAAGCAGTCCAAGGTAACCTGGAATGGGAAAAGTAACATTACTTCAAGCCCACACTCAGCTACAGTCCTTTGCTGCTTGTAGAGAGCAGTGGGAAAAAGCTTACAGCACCTGGTATTCCCAGGCGGTCTCCCATCCAAGTACTGACCAGGCCCGACCCTGCTTAGCTTCCGAGATCAGACGAGATCGGGCGTGTTCAGGGTGGTATGGCCGTAAGCAATTTCTGCACCCACAAAGGGGCTTTTTAAAGATGCCCTGACACCACCTTTCCTTGTTGCCCTGTCTCTACAGGGGACAGCCGTGGCTTGCTGGGAACACAGCGACTCCTATGGCGGTGGAGATCCCACTCTGGCCGTGTTGCATTGTTAAAGGCCACATTGTAAGTCCATGGCTGGACTCTCCCCACTGACCCACTGCTACCACGTTAGCAGCATTTCTTCCTGTGTCATATTGCGCCTTGCTTTGTCAGGCAAGCATGTTTCGAATGTTCGACCCCAAGTCACAAAAACAATCCTAAATGTGGCGGAGGGAAAAGCCCAGTGATTGCCCCCTGAGAAGCAGTCAAAGGTCATCAAAACAACTGCAAACGGGGTAAATCGGAGTAAAAAGCACAATATTGTCCCGTGAAAAGCAGTCCAAGGTAACCTGGAATGGGAAAAGTAACATTACTTCAAGCCCACACTCAGCTACAGTCCTTTGCTGCTTGTAGAGAGCAGTGGGAAAAAGCTTACAGCACCTGGTATTCCCAGGCGGTCTCCCATCCAAGTACTGACCAGGCCCGACCCTGCTTAGCTTCCGAGATCAGACGAGATCGGGCGTGTTCAGGGTGGTATGGCCGTAAGCAATTTCTGCACCCACAAAGGGGCTTTTTAAAGATGCCCTGACACCACCTTTCCTTGTTGCCCTGTCTCTGCAGGGGACAGCCGTGGCTTGCTGGGAACACAGCGACTCCTATGGCGGTGGAGATCCCACTCTGGCCGTGTTGCATTGTTAAAGGCCACATTGTAAGTCCATGGCTGGACTCTCCCCACTGACCCACTGCTACCACGTTAGCAGCATTTCTTCCTGTGTCATATTGCGCCTTGCTTTGTCAGGCAAGCATGTTTCGAAT
This sequence comes from Echiichthys vipera, assembly GCF_963691815.1. Lineage (NCBI taxonomy): Eukaryota > Metazoa > Chordata > Actinopteri > Perciformes > Trachinidae > Echiichthys > Echiichthys vipera. The sequence continues at coordinate 25,313,100 of NC_139845.1, forward strand.
GTACGACCCCAAGTCACAAAAACAATCCTAAATGTGGCGGAGGGAAAAGCCCAGTGATTGCCCCCTGAGAAGCAGTCAAAGGTCATCGAAACAACTGCAAACGGGGTAAATCGGAGTAAAAAGCACAATATTGTCCCGTGAAAAGCAGTCCAAGGTAACCTGGAATGGGAAAAGTAACATTACTTCAAGCCCACACTCAGCTACAGTCCTTTGCTGCTTGTAGAGAGCAGTGGGAAAAAGCTTACTGCACCTGGTATTCCCAGGCGGTCTCCCATCCAAGTACTGACCAGGCCCGACCCTGCTTAGCTTCCGAGATCAGACGAGATCGGGCGTGTTCAGGGTGGTATGGCCGTAAGCAATTTCTGCACCCACAAAGGGGCTTTTTAAAGATGCCCTGACACCACCTTTCCTTGTTGCCCTGTCTCTGCAGGGGACAGCCGTGGCTTGCTGGGAACACAGCGACTCCTATGGCGGTGGAGATCCCACTCTGGCCGTGTTGCATTGTTAAAGGCCACATTGTAAGTCCATGGCTGGACTCTCCCCACTGACCCACTGCTACCACGTTAGCAGCATTTCTTCCTGTGTCATATTGCGCCTTGCTTTGTCAGGCAAGCATGTTTCGAATGTACGACCCCAAGTCACAAAAACAATCCTAAATGTGGCGGAGGGAAAAGCCCAGTGATTGCCCCCTGAGAAGCAGTCAAAGGTCATCAAAACAACTGCAAATGGGGTAAATCGGAGTAAAAAGCACAATATTGTCCCGTGAAAAGCAGTCCAAGGTAACCTGGAATGGGAAAAGTAACATTACTTCAAGCCCACACTCAGCTACAGTCCTTTGCTGCTTGTAGAGAGCAGTGGGAAAAAGCTTACAGCACCTGGTATTCCCAGGCGGTCTCCCATCCAAGTACTGACCAGGCCCGACCCTGCTTAGCTTCCGAGATCAGACGAGATCGGGCGTGTTCAGGGTGGTATGGCCGTAAGCAATTTCTGCACCCACAAAGGGGCTTTTTAAAGATGCCCTGACACCACCTTTCCTTGTTGCCCTGTCTCTGCAGGGGACAGCCGTGGCTTGCTGGGAACACAGCGACTCCTATGGCGGTGGAGATCCCACTCTGGCCGTGTTGCATTGTTAAAGGCCACATTGTAAGTCCATGGCTGGACTCTCCCCACTGACCCACTGCTACCACGTTAGCAGCATTTCTTCCTGTGTCATATTGCGCCTTGCTTTGTCAGGCAAGCATGTTTCGAATGTACGACCCCAAGTCACAAAAACAATCCTAAATGTGGCGGAGGGAAAAGCCCAGTGATTGCCCCCTGAGAAGCAGTCAAAGGTCATCAAAACAACTGCAAACGGGGTAAATCGGAGTAAAAAGCACAATATTGTCCCGTGAAAAGCAGTCCAAGGTAACCTGGAATGGGAAAAGTAACATTACTTCAAGCCCACACTCAGCTACAGTCCTTTGCTGCTTGTAGAGAGCAGTGGGAAAAAGCTTACAGCACCTGGTATTCCCAGGCGGTCTCCCATCCAAGTACTGACCAGGCCCGACCCTGCTTAGCTTCCGAGATCAGACGAGATCGGGCGTGTTCAGGGTGGTATGGCCGTAAGCAATTTCTGCACCCACAAAGGGGCTTTTTAAAGATGCCCTGACACCACCTTTCCTTGTTGCCCTGTCTCTACAGGGGACAGCCGTGGCTTGCTGGGAACACAGCGACTCCTATGGCGGTGGAGATCCCACTCTGGCCGTGTTGCATTGTTAAAGGCCACATTGTAAGTCCATGGCTGGACTCTCCCCACTGACCCACTGCTACCACGTTAGCAGCATTTCTTCCTGTGTCATATTGCGCCTTGCTTTGTCAGGCAAGCATGTTTCGAATGTTCGACCCCAAGTCACAAAAACAATCCTAAATGTGGCGGAGGGAAAAGCCCAGTGATTGCCCCCTGAGAAGCAGTCAAAGGTCATCAAAACAACTGCAAACGGGGTAAATCGGAGTAAAAAGCACAATATTGTCCCGTGAAAAGCAGTCCAAGGTAACCTGGAATGGGAAAAGTAACATTACTTCAAGCCCACACTCAGCTACAGTCCTTTGCTGCTTGTAGAGAGCAGTGGGAAAAAGCTTACAGCACCTGGTATTCCCAGGCGGTCTCCCATCCAAGTACTGACCAGGCCCGACCCTGCTTAGCTTCCGAGATCAGACGAGATCGGGCGTGTTCAGGGTGGTATGGCCGTAAGCAATTTCTGCACCCACAAAGGGGCTTTTTAAAGATGCCCTGACACCACCTTTCCTTGTTGCCCTGTCTCTGCAGGGGACAGCCGTGGCTTGCTGGGAACACAGCGACTCCTATGGCGGTGGAGATCCCACTCTGGCCGTGTTGCATTGTTAAAGGCCACATTGTAAGTCCATGGCTGGACTCTCCCCACTGACCCACTGCTACCACGTTAGCAGCATTTCTTCCTGTGTCATATTGCGCCTTGCTTTGTCAGGCAAGCATGTTTCGAATGTACGACCCCAAGTCACAAAAACAATCCTAAATGTGGCGGAGGGAAAAGCCCAGTGATTGCCCCCTGAGAAGCAGTCAAAGGTCATCGAAACAACTGCAAACGGGGTAAATCGGAGTAAAAAGCACAATATTGTCCCGTGAAAAGCAGTCCAAGGTAACCTGGAATGGGAAAAGTAACATTACTTCAAGCCCACACTCAGCTACAGTCCTTTGCTGCTTGTAGAGAGCAGTGGGAAAAAGCTTACTGCACCTGGTATTCCCAGGCGGTCTCCCATCCAAGTACTGACCAGGCCCGACCCTGCTTAGCTTCCGAGATCAGACGAGATCGGGCGTGTTCAGGGTGGTATGGCCGTAAGCAATTTCTGCACCCACAAAGGGGCTTTTTAAAGATGCCCTGACACCACCTTTCCTTGTTGCCCTGTCTCTGCAGGGGACAGCCGTGGCTTGCTGGGAACACAGCGACTCCTATGGCGGTGGAGATCCCACTCTGGCCGTGTTGCATTGTTAAAGGCCACATTGTAAGTCCATGGCTGGACTCTCCCCACTGACCCACTGCTACCACGTTAGCAGCATTTCTTCCTGTGTCATATTGCGCCTTGCTTTGTCAGGCAAGCATGTTTCGAATGTACGACCCCAAGTCACAAAAACAATCCTAAATGTGGCGGAGGGAAAAGCCCAGTGATTGCCCCCTGAGAAGCAGTCAAAGGTCATCAAAACAACTGCAAATGGGGTAAATCGGAGTAAAAAGCACAATATTGTCCCGTGAAAAGCAGTCCAAGGTAACCTGGAATGGGAAAAGTAACATTACTTCAAGCCCACACTCAGCTACAGTCCTTTGCTGCTTGTAGAGAGCAGTGGGAAAAAGCTTACAGCACCTGGTATTCCCAGGCGGTCTCCCATCCAAGTACTGACCAGGCCCGACCCTGCTTAGCTTCCGAGATCAGACGAGATCGGGCGTGTTCAGGGTGGTATGGCCGTAAGCAATTTCTGCACCCACAAAGGGGCTTTTTAAAGATGCCCTGACACCACCTTTCCTTGTTGCCCTGTCTCTGCAGGGGACAGCCGTGGCTTGCTGGGAACACAGCGACTCCTATGGCGGTGGAGATCCCACTCTGGCCGTGTTGCATTGTTAAAGGCCACATTGTAAGTCCATGGCTGGACTCTCCCCACTGACCCACTGCTACCACGTTAGCAGCATTTCTTCCTGTGTCATATTGCGCCTTGCTTTGTCAGGCAAGCATGTTTCGAATGTACGACCCCAAGTCACAAAAACAATCCTAAATGTGGCGGAGGGAAAAGCCCAGTGATTGCCCCCTGAGAAGCAGTCAAAGGTCATCAAAACAACTGCAAACGGGGTAAATCGGAGTAAAAAGCACAATATTGTCCCGTGAAAAGCAGTCCAAGGTAACCTGGAATGGGAAAAGTAACATTACTTCAAGCCCACACTCAGCTACAGTCCTTTGCTGCTTGTAGAGAGCAGTGGGAAAAAGCTTACAGCACCTGGTATTCCCAGGCGGTCTCCCATCCAAGTACTGACCAGGCCCGACCCTGCTTAGCTTCCGAGATCAGACGAGATCGGGCGTGTTCAGGGTGGTATGGCCGTAAGCAATTTCTGCACCCACAAAGGGGCTTTTTAAAGATGCCCTGACACCACCTTTCCTTGTTGCCCTGTCTCTACAGGGGACAGCCGTGGCTTGCTGGGAACACAGCGACTCCTATGGCGGTGGAGATCCCACTCTGGCCGTGTTGCATTGTTAAAGGCCACATTGTAAGTCCATGGCTGGACTCTCCCCACTGACCCACTGCTACCACGTTAGCAGCATTTCTTCCTGTGTCATATTGCGCCTTGCTTTGTCAGGCAAGCATGTTTCGAATGTTCGACCCCAAGTCACAAAAACAATCCTAAATGTGGCGGAGGGAAAAGCCCAGTGATTGCCCCCTGAGAAGCAGTCAAAGGTCATCAAAACAACTGCAAACGGGGTAAATCGGAGTAAAAAGCACAATATTGTCCCGTGAAAAGCAGTCCAAGGTAACCTGGAATGGGAAAAGTAACATTACTTCAAGCCCACACTCAGCTACAGTCCTTTGCTGCTTGTAGAGAGCAGTGGGAAAAAGCTTACAGCACCTGGTATTCCCAGGCGGTCTCCCATCCAAGTACTGACCAGGCCCGACCCTGCTTAGCTTCCGAGATCAGACGAGATCGGGCGTGTTCAGGGTGGTATGGCCGTAAGCAATTTCTGCACCCACAAAGGGGCTTTTTAAAGATGCCCTGACACCACCTTTCCTTGTTGCCCTGTCTCTGCAGGGGACAGCCGTGGCTTGCTGGGAACACAGCGACTCCTATGGCGGTGGAGATCCCACTCTGGCCGTGTTGCATTGTTAAAGGCCACATTGTAAGTCCATGGCTGGACTCTCCCCACTGACCCACTGCTACCACGTTAGCAGCATTTCTTCCTGTGTCATATTGCGCCTTGCTTTGTCAGGCAAGCATGTTTCGAATGTACGACCCCAAGTCACAAAAACAATCCTAAATGTGGCGGAGGGAAAAGCCCAGTGATTGCCCCCTGAGAAGCAGTCAAAGGTCATCAAAACAACTGCAAACGGGGTAAATCGGAGTAAAAAGCACAATATTGTCCCGTGAAAAGCAGTCCAAGGTAACCTGGAATGGGAAAAGTAACATTACTTCAAGCCCACACTCAGCTACAGTCCTTTGCTGCTTGTAGAGAGCAGTGGGAAAAAGCTTACAGCACCTGGTATTCCCAGGCGGTCTCCCATCCAAGTACTGACCAGGCCCGACCCTGCTTAGCTTCCGAGATCAGACGAGATCGGGCGTGTTCAGGGTGGTATGGCCGTAAGCAATTTCTGCACCCACAAAGGGGCTTTTTAAAGATGCCCTGACACCACCTTTCCTTGTTGCCCTGTCTCTGCAGGGGACAGCCGTGGCTTGCTGGGAACACAGCGACTCCTATGGCGGTGGAGATCCCACTCTGGCCGTGTTGCATTGTTAAAGGCCACATTGTAAGTCCATGGCTGGACTCTCCCCACTGACCCACTGCTACCACGTTAGCAGCATTTCTTCCTGTGTCATATTGCGCCTTGCTTTGTCAGGCAAGCATGTTTCGAATGTTCGACCCCAAGTCACAAAAACAATCCTAAATGTGGCGGAGGGAAAAGCCCAGTGATTGCCCCCTGAGAAGCAGTCAAAGGTCATCAAAACAACTGCAAACGGGGTAAATCGGAGTAAAAAGCACAATATTGTCCCGTGAAAAGCAGTCCAAGGTAACCTGGAATGGGAAAAGTAACATTACTTCAAGCCCACACTCAGCTACAGTCCTTTGCTGCTTGTAGAGAGCAGTGGGAAAAAGCTTACAGCACCTGGTATTCCCAGGCGGTCTCCCATCCAAGTACTGACCAGGCCCGACCCTGCTTAGCTTCCGAGATCAGACGAGATCGGGCGTGTTCAGGGTGGTATGGCCGTAAGCAATTTCTGCACCCACAAAGGGGCTTTTTAAAGATGCCCTGACACCACCTTTCCTTGTTGCCCTGTCTCTGCAGGGGACAGCCGTGGCTTGCTGGGAACACAGCGACTCCTATGGCGGTGGAGATCCCACTCTGGCCGTGTTGCATTGTTAAAGGCCACATTGTAAGTCCATGGCTGGACTCTCCCCACTGACCCACTGCTACCACGTTAGCAGCATTTCTTCCTGTGTCATATTGCGCCTTGCTTTGTCAGGCAAGCATGTTTCGAATGTACGACCCCAAGTCACAAAAACAATCCTAAATGTGGCGGAGGGAAAAGCCCAGTGATTGCCCCCTGAGAAGCAGTCAAAGGTCATCAAAACAACTGCAAACGGGGTAAATCGGAGTAAAAAGCACAATATTGTCCCGTGAAAAGCAGTCCAAGGTAACCTGGAATGGGAAAAGTAACATTACTTCAAGCCCACACTCAGCTACAGTCCTTTGCTGCTTGTAGAGAGCAGTGGGAAAAAGCTTACAGCACCTGGTATTCCCAGGCGGTCTCCCATCCAAGTACTGACCAGGCCCGACCCTGCTTAGCTTCCGAGATCAGACGAGATCGGGCGTGTTCAGGGTGGTATGGCCGTAAGCAATTTCTGCACCCACAAAGGGGCTTTTTAAAGATGCCCTGACACCACCTTTCCTTGTTGCCCTGTCTCTGCAGGGGACAGCCGTGGCTTGCTGGGAACACAGCGACTCCTATGGCGGTGGAGATCCCACTCTGGCCGTGTTGCATTGTTAAAGGCCACGTTGTAAATCCATGGCTGGACTCTCCCCACTGACCCACTGCTACCACGTTAGCAGCATTTCTTCCTGTGTCATATTGCGCCTTGCTTTGTCAGGCAAGCATGTTTCGAATGTACGACCCCAAGTCACAAAAACAATCCTAAATGTGGCGGAGGGAAAAGCCCAGTGATTGCCCCCTGAGAAGCAGTCAAAGGTCATCAAAACAACTGCAAACGGGGTAAATCGGAGTAAAAAGCACAATATTGTCCCGTGAAAAGCAGTCCAAGGTAACCTGGAATGGGAAAAGTAACATTACTTCAAGCCCACACTCAGCTACAGTCCTTTGCTGCTTGTAGAGAGCAGTGGGAAAAAGCTTACAGCACCTGGTATTCCCAGGCGGTCTCCCATCCAAGTACTGACCAGGCCCGACCCTGCTTAGCTTCCGAGATCAGACGAGATCGGGCGTGTTCAGGGTGGTATGGCCTTAAGCAATTTCTGCACCCACAAAGGGGCTTTTTAAAGATGCCCTGACACCACCTTTCCTTGTTGCCCTGTCTCTGCAGGGGACAGCCGTGGCTTGCTGGGAACACAGCGACTCCTATGGCGGTGGAGATCCCACTCTGGCCGTGTTGCATTGTTAAAGGCCACATTGTAAGTCCATGGCTGGACTCTCCCCACTGACCCACTGCTACCACGTTAGCAGCATTTCTTCCTGTGTCATATTGCGCCTTGCTTTGTCAGGCAAGCATGTTTCGAATGTACGACCCCAAGTCACAAAAACAATCCTAAATGTGGCGGAGGGAAAAGCCCAGTGATTGCCCCCTGAGAAGCAGTCAAAGGTCATCAAAACAACTGCAAACGGGGTAAATCGGAGTAAAAAGCACAATATTGTCCCGTGAAAAGCAGTCCAAGGTAACCTGGAATGGGAAAAGTAACATTACTTCAAGCCCACACTCAGCTACAGTCCTTTGCTGCTTGTAGAGAGCAGTGGGAAAAAGCTTACAGCACCTGGTATTCCCAGGCGGTCTCCCATCCAAGTACTGACCAGGCCCGACCCTGCTTAGCTTCCGAGATCAGACGAGATCGGGCGTGTTCAGGGTGGTATGGCCGTAAGCAATTTCTGCACCCACAAAGGGGCTTTTTAAAGATGCCCTGACACCACCTTTCCTTGTTGCCCTGTCTCTGCAGGGGACAGCCGTGGCTTGCTGGGAACACAGCGACTCCTATGGCGGTGGAGATCCCACTCTGGCCGTGTTGCATTGTTAAAGGCCACGTTGTAAGTCCATGGCTGGACTCTCCCCACTGACCCACTGCTACCACGTTAGCAGCATTTCTTCCTGTGTCATATTGCGCCTTGCTTTGTCAGGCAAGCATGTTTCGAATGTACGACCCCAAGTCACAAAAACAATCCTAAATGTGGCGGAGGGAAAAGCCCAGTGATTGCCCCCTGAGAAGCAGTCAAAGGTCATCAAAACAACTGCAAACGGGGTAAATCGGAGTAAAAAGCACAATATTGTCCCGTGAAAAGCAGTCCAAGGTAACCTGGAATGGGAAAAGTAACATTACTTCAAGCCCACACTCAGCTACAGTCCTTTGCTGCTTGTAGAGAGCAGTGGGAAAAAGCTTACAGCACCTGGTATTCCCAGGCGGTCTCCCATCCAAGTACTGACCAGGCCCGACCCTGCTTAGCTTCCGAGATCAGACGAGATCGGGCGTGTTCAGGGTGGTATGGCCGTAAGCAATTTCTGCACCCACAAAGGGGCTTTTTAAAGATGCCCTGACACCACCTTTCCTTGTTGCCCTGTCTCTGCAGGGGACAGCCGTGGCTTGCTGGGAACACAGCGACTCCTATGGCGGTGGAGATCCCACTCTGGCCGTGTTGCATTGTTAAAGGCCACATTGTAAGTCCATGGCTGGACTCTCCCCACTGACCCACTGCTACCACGTTAGCAGCATTTCTTCCTGTGTCATATTGCGCCTTGCTTTGTCAGGCAAGCATGTTTCGAATGTACGACCCCAAGTCACAAAAACAATCCTAAATGTGGCGGAGGGAAAAGCCCAGTGATTGCCCCCTGAGAAGCAGTCAAAGGTCATCAAAACAACTGCAAACGGGGTAAATCGGAGTAAAAAGCACAATATTGTCCCGTGAAAAGCAGTCCAAGGTAACCTGGAATGGGAAAAGTAACATTACTTCAAGCCCACACTCAGCTACAGTCCTTTGCTGCTTGTAGAGAGCAGTGGGAAAAAGCTTACAGCACCTGGTATTCCCAGGCGGTCTCCCATCCAAGTACTGACCAGGCCCGACCCTGCTTAGCTTCCGAGATCAGACGAGATCGGGCGTGTTCAGGGTGGTATGGCCGTAAGCAATTTCTGCACCCACAAAGGGGCTTTTTAAAGATGCCCTGACACCACCTTTCCTTGTTGCCCTGTCTCTGCAGGGGACAGCCGTGGCTTGCTGGGAACACAGCGACTCCTATGGCGGTGGAGATCCCACTCTGGCCGTGTTGCATTGTTAAAGGCCACATTGTAAGTCCATGGCTGGACTCTCCCCACTGACCCACTGCTACCACGTTAGCAGCATTTCTTCCTGTGTCATATTGCGCCTTGCTTTGTCAGGCAAGCATGTTTCGAATGTACGACCCCAAGTCACAAAAACAATCCTAAATGTGGCGGAGGGAAAAGCCCAGTGATTGCCCCCTGAGAAGCAGTCAAAGGTCATCAAAACAACTGCAAACGGGGTAAATCGGAGTAAAAAGCACAATATTGTCCCGTGAAAAGCAGTCCAAGGTAACCTGGAATGGGAAAAGTAACATTACTTCAAGCCCACACTCAGCTACAGTCCTTTGCTGCTTGTAGAGAGCAGTGGGAAAAAGCTTACAGCACCTGGTATTCCCAGGCGGTCTCCCATCCAAGTACTGACCAGGCCCGACCCTGCTTAGCTTCCGAGATCAGACGAGATCGGGCGTGTTCAGGGTGGTATGGCCGTAAGCAATTTCTGCACCCACAAAGGGGCTTTTTAAAGATGCCCTGACACCACCTTTCCTTGTTGCCCTGTCTCTGCAGGGGACAGCCGTGGCTTGCTGGGAACACAGCGACTCCTATGGCGGTGGAGATCCCACTCTGGCCGTGTTGCATTGTTAAAGGCCACGTTGTAAGTCCATGGCTGGACTCTCCCCACTGACCCACTGCTACCACGTTAGCAGCATTTCTTCCTGTGTCATATTGCGCCTTGCTTTGTCAGGCAAGCATGTTTCGAATGTACGACCCCAAGTCACAAAAACAATCCTAAATGTGGCGGAGGGAAAAGCCCAGTGATTGCCCCCTGAGAAGCAGTCAAAGGTCATCAAAACAACTGCAAACGGGGTAAATCGGAGTAAAAAGCACAATATTGTCCCGTGAAAAGCAGTCCAAGGTAACCTGGAATGGGAAAAGTAACATTACTTCAAGCCCACACTCAGCTACAGTCCTTTGCTGCTTGTAGAGAGCAGTGGGAAAAAGCTTACAGCACCTGGTATTCCCAGGCGGTCTCCCATCCAAGTACTGACCAGGCCCGACCCTGCTTAGCTTCCGAGATCAGACGAGATCGGGCGTGTTCAGGGTGGTATGGCCGTAAGCAATTTCTGCACCCACAAAGGGGCTTTTTAAAGATGCCCTGACACCACCTTTCCTTGTTGCCCTGTCTCTGCAGGGGACAGCCGTGGCTTGCTGGGAACACAGCGACTCCTATGGCGGTGGAGATCCCACTCTGGCCGTGTTGCATTGTTAAAGGCCACGTTGTAAGTCCATGGCTGGACTCTCCCCACTGACCCACTGCTACCACGTTAGCAGCATTTCTTCCTGTGTCATATTGCGCCTTGCTTTGTCAGGCAAGCATGTTTCGAATGTACGACCCCAAGTCACAAAAACAATCCTAAATGTGGCGGAGGGAAAAGCCCAGTGATTGCCCCCTGAGAAGCAGTCAAAGGTCATCAAAACAACTGCAAACGGGGTAAATCGGAGTAAAAAGCACAATATTGTCCCGTGAAAAGCAGTCCAAGGTAACCTGGAATGGGAAAAGTAACATTACTTCAAGCCCACACTCAGCTACAGTCCTTTGCTGCTTGTAGAGAGCAGTGGGAAAAAGCTTACAGCACCTGGTATTCCCAGGCGGTCTCCCATCCAAGTACTGACCAGGCCCGACCCTGCTTAGCTTCCGAGATCAGACGAGATCGGGCGTGTTCAGGGTGGTATGGCCGTAAGCAATTTCTGCACCCACAAAGGGGCTTTTTAAAGATGCCCTGACACCACCTTTCCTTGTTGCCCTGTCTCTGCAGGGGACAGCCGTGGCTTGCTGGGAACACAGCGACTCCTATGGCGGTGGAGATCCCACTCTGGCCGTGTTGCATTGTTAAAGGCCACGTTGTAAATCCATGGCTGGACTCTCCCCACTGACCCACTGCTACCACGTTAGCAGCATTTCTTCCTGTGTCATATTGCGCCTTGCTTTGTCAGGCAAGCATGTTTCGAATGTACGACCCCAAGTCACAAAAACAATCCTAAATGTGGCGGAGGGAAAAGCCCAGTGATTGCCCCCTGAGAAGCAGTCAAAGGTCATCAAAACAACTGCAAACGGGGTAAATCGGAGTAAAAAGCACAATATTGTCCCGTGAAAAGCAGTCCAAGGTAACCTGGAATGGGAAAAGTAACATTACTTCAAGCCCACACTCAGCTACAGTCCTTTGCTGCTTGTAGAGAGCAGTGGGAAAAAGCTTACAGCACCTGGTATTCCCAGGCGGTCTCCCATCCAAGTACTGACCAGGCCCGACCCTGCTTAGCTTCCGAGATCAGACGAGATCGGGCGTGTTCAGGGTGGTATGGCCGTAAGCAATTTCTGCACCCACAAAGGGGCTTTTTAAAGATGCCCTGACACCACCTTTCCTGGTTGCCCTGTCTCTGCAGGGGACAGCCGTGGCTTGCTGGGAACACAGCGACTCCTATGGCGGTGGAGATCCCACTCTGGCCGTGTTGCATTGTTAAAGGCCACGTTGTAAATCCATGGCTGGACTCTCCCCACTGACCCACTGCTACCACGTTAGCAGCATTTCTTCCTGTGTCATATTGCGCCTTGCTTTGTCAGGCAAGCATGTTTCGAATGTACGACCCCAAGTCACAAAAACAATCCTAAATGTGGCGGAGGGAAAAGCCCAGTGATTGCCCCCTGAGAAGCAGTCAAAGGTCATCAAAACAACTGCAAACGGGGTAAATCGGAGTAAAAAGCACAATATTGTCCCGTGAAAAGCAGTCCAAGGTAACCTGGAATGGGAAAAGTAACATTACTTCAAGCCCACACTCAGCTACAGTCCTTTGCTGCTTGTAGAGAGCAGTGGGAAAAAGCTTATAGCACCTGGTATTCCCAGGCGGTCTCCCATCCAAGTACTGACCAGGCCCGACCCTGCTTAGCTTCCGAGATCAGACGAGATCGGGCGTGTTCAGGGTGGTATGGCCGTAAGCAATTTCTGCACCCACAAAGGGGCTTTTTAAAGATGCCCTGACACCACCTTTCCTGGTTGCCCTGTCTCTACAGGGGACAGCCGTGGCTTGCTGGGAACACAGCGACTCCTATGGCGGTGGAGATCCCACTCTGGCCGTGTTGCATTGTTAAAGGCCACATTGTAAGTCCATGGCTGGACTCTCCCCACTGACCCACTGCTACCACGTTAGCAGCATTTCTTCCTGTGTCATATTGCGCCTTGCTTTGTCAGGCAAGCATGTTTCGAATGTACGACCCCAAGTCACAAAAACAATCCTAAATGTGGCGGAGGGAAAAGCCCAGTGATTGCCCCCTGAGAAGCAGTCAAAGGTCATCAAAACAACTGCAAACGGGGTAAATCGGAGTAAAAAGCACAATATTGTCCCGTGAAAAGCAGTCCAAGGTAACCTGGAATGGGAAAAGTAACATTACTTCAAGCCCACACTCAGCTACAGTCCTTTGCTGCTTGTAGAGAGCAGTGGGAAAAAGCTTACAGCACCTGGTATTCCCAGGCGGTCTCCCATCCAAGTACTGACCAGGCCCGACCCTGCTTAGCTTCCGAGATCAGACGAGATCGGGCGTGTTCAGGGTGGTATGGCCGTAAGCAATTTCTGCACCCACAAAGGGGCTGTTTAAAGATGCCCTGACACCACCTTTCCTTGTTGCCCTGTCTCTGCAGGGGACAGCCGTGGCTTGCTGGGAACACAGCGACTCCTATGGCGGTGGAGATCCCACTCTGGCCGTGTTGCATTGTTAAAGGCCACATTGTAAGTCCATGGCTGGACTCTCCCCACTGACCCACTGCTACCACGTTAGCAGCATTTCTTCCTGTGTCATATTGCGCCTTGCTTTGTCAGGCAAGCATGTTTCGAATGTACGACCCCAAGTCACAAAAACAATCCTAAATGTGGCGGAGGGAAAAGCCCAGTGATTGCCCCCTGAGAAGCAGTCAAAGGTCATCAAAACAACTGCAAACGGGGTAAATCGGAGTAAAAAGCACAATATTGTCCCGTGAAAAGCAGTCCAAGGTAACCTGGAATGGGAAAAGTAACATTACTTCAAGCCCACACTCAGCTACAGTCCTTTGCTGCTTGTAGAGAGCAGTGGGAAAAAGCTTACAGCACCTGGTATTCCCAGGCGGTCTCCCATCCAAGTACTGACCAGGCCCGACCCTGCTTAGCTTCCGAGATCAGACGAGATCGGGCGTGTTCAGGGTGGTATGGCCGTAAGCAATTTCTGCACCCACAAAGGGGCTTTTTAAAGATGCCCTGACACCACCTTTCCTTGTTGCCCTGTCTCTGCAGGGGACAGCCGTGGCTTGCTGGGAACACAGCGACTCCTATGGCGGTGGAGATCCCACTCTGGCCGTGTTGCATTGTTAAAGGCCACGTTGTAAATCCATGGCTGGACTCTCCCCACTGACCCACTGCTACCACGTTAGCAGCATTTCTTCCTGTGTCATATTGCGCCTTGCTTTGTCAGGCAAGCATGTTTCGAATGTACGACCCCAAGTCACAAAAACAATCCTAAATGTGGCGGAGGGAAAAGCCCAGTGATTGCCCCCTGAGAAGCAGTCAAAGGTCATCAAAACAACTGCAAACGGGGTAAATCGGAGTAAAAAGCACAATATTGTCCCGTGAAAAGCAGTCCAAGGTAACCTGGAATGGGAAAAGTAACATTACTTCAAGCCCACACTCAGCTACAGTCCTTTGCTGCTTGTAGAGAGCAGTGGGAAAAAGCTTACAGCACCTGGTATTCCCAGGCGGTCTCCCATCCAAGTACTGACCAGGCCCGACCCTGCTTAGCTTCCGAGATCAGACGAGATCGGGCGTGTTCAGGGTGGTATGGCCGTAAGCAATTTCTGCACCCACAAAGGGGCTTTTTAAAGATGCCCTGACACCACCTTTCCTTGTTGCCCTGTCTCTGCAGGGGACAGCCGTGGCTTGCTGGGAACACAGCGACTCCTATGGCGGTGGAGATCCCACTCTGGCCGTGTTGCATTGTTAAAGGCCACGTTGTAAATCCATGGCTGGACTCTCCCCACTGACCCACTGCTACCACGTTAGCAGCATTTCTTCCTGTGTCATATTGCGCCTTGCTTTGTCAGGCAAGCATGTTTCGAATGTACGACCCCAAGTCACAAAAACAATCCTAAATGTGGCGGAGGGAAAAGCCCAGTGATTGCCCCCTGAGAAGCAGTCAAAGGTCATCAAAACAACTGCAAACGGGGTAAATCGGAGTAAAAAGCACAATATTGTCCCGTGAAAAGCAGTCCAAGGTAACCTGGAATGGGAAAAGTAACATTACTTCAAGCCCACACTCAGCTACAGTCCTTTGCTGCTTGTAGAGAGCAGTGGGAAAAAGCTTACAGCACCTGGTATTCCCAGGCGGTCTCCCATCCAAGTACTGACCAGGCCCGACCCTGCTTAGCTTCCGAGATCAGACGAGATCGGGCGTGTTCAGGGTGGTATGGCCGTAAGCAATTTCTGCATCCACAAAGGGGCTTTTTAAAGATGCCCTGACACCACCTTTCCTTGTTGCCCTGTCTCTACAGGGGACAGCCGTGGCTTGCTGGGAACACAGCGACTCCTATGGCGGTGGAGATCCCACTCTGGCCGTGTTGCATTGTTAAAGGCCACATTGTAAGTCCATGGCTGGACTCTCCCCACTGACCCACTGCTACCACGTTAGCAGCATTTCTTCCTGTGTCATATTGCGCCTTGCTTTGTCAGGCAAGCATGTTTCGAATGTACGACCCCAAGTCACAAAAACAATCCTTAATGTGGCGGAGGGAAAAGCCCAGTGATTGCCCCCTGAGAAGCAGTCAAAGGTCATCAAAACAACTGCAAACGGGGTAAATCGGAGTAAAAAGCACAATATTGTCCCGTGAAAAGCAGTCCAAGGTAACCTGGAATGGGAAAAGTAACATTACTTCAAGCCCACACTCAGCTACAGTCCTTTGCTGCTTGTAGAGAGCAGTGGGAAAAAGCTTACAGCACCTGGTATTCCCAGGCGGTCTCCCATCCAAGTACTGACCAGGCCCGACCCTGCTTAGCTTCCGAGATCAGACGAGATCGGGCGTGTTCAGGGTGGTATGGCCGTAAGCAATTTCTGCACCCACAAAGGGGCTGTTTAAAGATGCCCTGACACCACCTTTCCTTGTTGCCCTGTCTCTGCAGGGGACAGCCGTGGCTTGCTGGGAACACAGCGACTCCTATGGCGGTGGAGATCCCACTCTGGCCGTGTTGCATTGTTAAAGGCCACGTTGTAAGTCCATGGCTGGACTCTCCCCACTGACCCACTGCTACCACGTTAGCAGCATTTCTTCCTGTGTCATATTGCGCCTTGCTTTGTCAGGCAAGCATGTTTCGAATGTACGACCCCAAGTCACAAAAACAATCCTAAATGTGGCGGAGGGAAAAGCCCAGTGATTGCCCCCTGAGAAGCAGTCAAAGGTCATCAAAACAACTGCAAACGGGGTAAATCGGAGTAAAAAGCACAATATTGTCCCGTGAAAAGCAGTCCAAGGTAACCTGGAATGGGAAAAGTAACATTACTTCAAGCCCACACTCAGCTACAGTCCTTTGCTGCTTGTAGAGAGCAGTGGGAAAAAGCTTACAGCACCTGGTATTCCCAGGCGGTCTCCCATCCAAGTACTGACCAGGCCCGACCCTACTTAGTTTCCGAGATCAGACGAGATCGGGCGTGTTCAGGGTGGTATGGCCGTAAGCAATTTCTGCACCCACAAAGGGGCTGTTCAAAGATGCCCTGACACCACCTTTCCTTGTTGCCCTGTCTCTACAGGGGACAGCCGTGGCTTGCTGGGAACACAGCGACTCCTATGGCGGTGGAGATCCCACTCTGGCCGTGTTGCATTGTTAAAGGCCACATTGTAAGTCCATGGCTGGACTCTCCCCACTGACCCACTGCTACCACGTTAGCAGCATTTCTTCCTGTGTCATATTGCGCCTTGCTTTGTCAGGCAAGCATGTTTCGAATGTACGACCCCAAGTCACAAAAACAATCCTAAATGTGGCGGAGGGAAAAGCCCAGTGATTGCCCCCTGAGAAGCAGTCAAAGGTCATCAAAACAACTGCAAACGGGGTAAATCGGAGTAAAAAGCACAATATTGTCCCGTGAAAAGCAGTCCAAGGTAACCTGGA
This sequence comes from Echiichthys vipera, assembly GCF_963691815.1. Lineage (NCBI taxonomy): Eukaryota > Metazoa > Chordata > Actinopteri > Perciformes > Trachinidae > Echiichthys > Echiichthys vipera. Next base: position 25,329,514 of record NC_139845.1, read on the forward strand.
ATGGGAAAAGTAACATTACTTCAAGCCCACACTCAGCTACAGTCCTTTGCTGCTTGTAGAGAGCAGTGGGAAAAAGCTTACAGCACCTGGTATTCCCAGGCGGTCTCCCATCCAAGTACTGACCAGGCCCGACCCTGCTTAGCTTCCGAGATCAGACGAGATCGGGCGTGTTCAGGGTGGTATGGCCGTAAGCAATTTCTGCACCCACAAAGGGGCTTTTTAAAGATGCCCTGACACCACCTTTCCTTGTTGCCCTGTCTCTGCAGGGGACAGCCGTGGCTTGCTGGGAACACAGCGACTCCTATGGCGGTGGAGATCCCACTCTGGCCGTGTTGCATTGTTAAAGGCCACGTTGTAAATCCATGGCTGGACTCTCCCCACTGACCCACTGCTACCACGTTAGCAGCATTTCTTCCTGTGTCATATTGCGCCTTGCTTTGTCAGGCAAGCATGTTTCGAATGTACGACCCCAAGTCACAAAAACAATCCTAAATGTGGCGGAGGGAAAAGCCCAGTGATTGCCCCCTGAGAAGCAGTCAAAGGTCATCAAAACAACTGCAAACGGGGTAAATCGGAGTAAAAAGCACAATATTGTCCCGTGAAAAGCAGTCCAAGGTAACCTGGAATGGGAAAAGTAACATTACTTCAAGCCCACACTCAGCTACAGTCCTTTGCTGCTTGTAGAGAGCAGTGGGAAAAAGCTTACAGCACCTGGTATTCCCAGGCGGTCTCCCATCCAAGTACTGACCAGGCCCGACCCTGCTTAGCTTCCGAGATCAGACGAGATCGGGCGTGTTCAGGGTGGTATGGCCGTAAGCAATTTCTGCACCCACAAAGGGGCTTTTTAAAGATGCCCTGACACCACCTTTCCTTGTTGCCCTGTCTCTGCAGGGGACAGCCGTGGCTTGCTGGGAACACAGCGACTCCTATGGCGGTGGAGATCCCACTCTGGCCGTGTTGCATTGTTAAAGGCCACGTTGTAAATCCATGGCTGGACTCTCCCCACTGACCCACTGCTACCACGTTAGCAGCATTTCTTCCTGTGTCATATTGCGCCTTGCTTTGTCAGGCAAGCATGTTTCGAATGTACGACCCCAAGTCACAAAAACAATCCTAAATGTGGCGGAGGGAAAAGCCCAGTGATTGCCCCCTGAGAAGCAGTCAAAGGTCATCAAAACAACTGCAAACGGGGTAAATCGGAGTAAAAAGCACAATATTGTCCCGTGAAAAGCAGTCCAAGGTAACCTGGAATGGGAAAAGTAACATTACTTCAAGCCCACACTCAGCTACAGTCCTTTGCTGCTTGTAGAGAGCAGTGGGAAAAAGCTTACAGCACCTGGTATTCCCAGGCGGTCTCCCATCCAAGTACTGACCAGGCCCGACCCTGCTTAGCTTCCGAGATCAGACGAGATCGGGCGTGTTCAGGGTGGTATGGCCGTAAGCAATTTCTGCATCCACAAAGGGGCTTTTTAAAGATGCCCTGACACCACCTTTCCTTGTTGCCCTGTCTCTACAGGGGACAGCCGTGGCTTGCTGGGAACACAGCGACTCCTATGGCGGTGGAGATCCCACTCTGGCCGTGTTGCATTGTTAAAGGCCACATTGTAAGTCCATGGCTGGACTCTCCCCACTGACCCACTGCTACCACGTTAGCAGCATTTCTTCCTGTGTCATATTGCGCCTTGCTTTGTCAGGCAAGCATGTTTCGAATGTACGACCCCAAGTCACAAAAACAATCCTTAATGTGGCGGAGGGAAAAGCCCAGTGATTGCCCCCTGAGAAGCAGTCAAAGGTCATCAAAACAACTGCAAACGGGGTAAATCGGAGTAAAAAGCACAATATTGTCCCGTGAAAAGCAGTCCAAGGTAACCTGGAATGGGAAAAGTAACATTACTTCAAGCCCACACTCAGCTACAGTCCTTTGCTGCTTGTAGAGAGCAGTGGGAAAAAGCTTACAGCACCTGGTATTCCCAGGCGGTCTCCCATCCAAGTACTGACCAGGCCCGACCCTGCTTAGCTTCCGAGATCAGACGAGATCGGGCGTGTTCAGGGTGGTATGGCCGTAAGCAATTTCTGCACCCACAAAGGGGCTGTTTAAAGATGCCCTGACACCACCTTTCCTTGTTGCCCTGTCTCTGCAGGGGACAGCCGTGGCTTGCTGGGAACACAGCGACTCCTATGGCGGTGGAGATCCCACTCTGGCCGTGTTGCATTGTTAAAGGCCACATTGTAAGTCCATGGCTGGACTCTCCCCACTGACCCACTGCTACCACGTTAGCAGCATTTCTTCCTGTGTCATATTGCGCCTTGCTTTGTCAGGCAAGCATGTTTCGAATGTACGACCCCAAGTCACAAAAACAATCCTAAATGTGGCGGAGGGAAAAGCCCAGTGATTGCCCCCTGAGAAGCAGTCAAAGGTCATCAAAACAACTGCAAACGGGGTAAATCGGAGTAAAAAGCACAATATTGTCCCGTGAAAAGCAGTCCAAGGTAACCTGGAATGGGAAAAGTAACATTACTTCAAGCCCACACTCAGCTACAGTCCTTTGCTGCTTGTAGAGAGCAGTGGGAAAAAGCTTACAGCACCTGGTATTCCCAGGCGGTCTCCCATCCAAGTACTGACCAGGCCCGACCCTGCTTAGCTTCCGAGATCAGACGAGATCGGGCGTGTTCAGGGTGGTATGGCCGTAAGCAATTTCTGCATCCACAAAGGGGCTTTTTAAAGATGCCCTGACACCACCTTTCCTTGTTGCCCTGTCTCTACAGGGGACAGCCGTGGCTTGCTGGGAACACAGCGACTCCTATGGCGGTGGAGATCCCACTCTGGCCGTGTTGCATTGTTAAAGGCCACATTGTAAGTCCATGGCTGGACTCTCCCCACTGACCCACTGCTACCACGTTAGCAGCATTTCTTCCTGTGTCATATTGCGCCTTGCTTTGTCAGGCAAGCATGTTTCGAATGTACGACCCCAAGTCACAAAAACAATCCTTAATGTGGCGGAGGGAAAAGCCCAGTGATTGCCCCCTGAGAAGCAGTCAAAGGTCATCAAAACAACTGCAAACGGGGTAAATCGGAGTAAAAAGCACAATATTGTCCCGTGAAAAGCAGTCCAAGGTAACCTGGAATGGGAAAAGTAACATTACTTCAAGCCCACACTCAGCTACAGTCCTTTGCTGCTTGTAGAGAGCAGTGGGAAAAAGCTTACAGCACCTGGTATTCCCAGGCGGTCTCCCATCCAAGTACTGACCAGGCCCGACCCTGCTTAGCTTCCGAGATCAGACGAGATCGGGCGTGTTCAGGGTGGTATGGCCGTAAGCAATTTCTGCACCCACAAAGGGGCTGTTTAAAGATGCCCTGACACCACCTTTCCTTGTTGCCCTGTCTCTGCAGGGGACAGCCGTGGCTTGCTGGGAACACAGCGACTCCTATGGCGGTGGAGATCCCACTCTGGCCGTGTTGCATTGTTAAAGGCCACGTTGTAAGTCCATGGCTGGACTCTCCCCACTGACCCACTGCTACCACGTTAGCAGCATTTCTTCCTGTGTCATATTGCGCCTTGCTTTGTCAGGCAAGCATGTTTCGAATGTACGACCCCAAGTCACAAAAACAATCCTAAATGTGGCGGAGGGAAAAGCCCAGTGATTGCCCCCTGAGAAGCAGTCAAAGGTCATCAAAACAACTGCAAACGGGGTAAATCGGAGTAAAAAGCACAATATTGTCCCGTGAAAAGCAGTCCAAGGTAACCTGGAATGGGAAAAGTAACATTACTTCAAGCCCACACTCAGCTACAGTCCTTTGCTGCTTGTAGAGAGCAGTGGGAAAAAGCTTACAGCACCTGGTATTCCCAGGCGGTCTCCCATCCAAGTACTGACCAGGCCCGACCCTACTTAGTTTCCGAGATCAGACGAGATCGGGCGTGTTCAGGGTGGTATGGCCGTAAGCAATTTCTGCACCCACAAAGGGGCTGTTCAAAGATGCCCTGACACCACCTTTCCTTGTTGCCCTGTCTCTACAGGGGACAGCCGTGGCTTGCTGGGAACACAGCGACTCCTATGGCGGTGGAGATCCCACTCTGGCCGTGTTGCATTGTTAAAGGCCACATTGTAAGTCCATGGCTGGACTCTCCCCACTGACCCACTGCTACCACGTTAGCAGCATTTCTTCCTGTGTCATATTGCGCCTTGCTTTGTCAGGCAAGCATGTTTCGAATGTACGACCCCAAGTCACAAAAACAATCCTAAATGTGGCGGAGGGAAAAGCCCAGTGATTGCCCCCTGAGAAGCAGTCAAAGGTCATCAAAACAACTGCAAACGGGGTAAATCGGAGTAAAAAGCACAATATTGTCCCGTGAAAAGCAGTCCAAGGTAACCTGGAATGGGAAAAGTAACATTACTTCAAGCCCACACTCAGCTACAGTCCTTTGCTGCTTGTAGAGAGCAGTGGGAAAAAGCTTACAGCACCTGGTATTCCCAGGCGGTCTCCCATCCAAGTACTGACCAGGCCCGACCCTGCTTAGCTTCCGAGATCAGACGAGATCGGGCGTGTTCAGGGTGGTATGGCCGTAAGCAATTTCTGCACCCACAAAGGGGCTTTTTAAAGATGCCCTGACACCACCTTTCCTTGTTGCCCTGTCTCTACAGGGGACAGCCGTGGCTTGCTGGGAACACAGCGACTCCTATGGCGGTGGAGATCCCACTCTGGCCGTGTTGCATTGTTAAAGGCCACATTGTAAGTCCATGGCTGGACTCTCCCCACTGACCCACTGCTACCACGTTAGCAGCATTTCTTCCTGTGTCATATTGCGCCTTGCTTTGTCAGGCAAGCATGTTTCGAATGTACGACCCCAAGTCACAAAAACAATCCTTAATGTGGCGGAGGGAAAAGCCCAGTGATTGCCCCCTGAGAAGCAGTCAAAGGTCATCAAAACAACTGCAAACGGGGTAAATCGGAGTAAAAAGCACAATATTGTCCCGTGAAAAGCAGTCCAAGGTAACCTGGAATGGGAAAAGTAACATTACTTCAAGCCCACACTCAGCTACAGTCCTTTGCTGCTTGTAGAGAGCAGTGGGAAAAAGCTTACAGCACCTGGTATTCCCAGGCGGTCTCCCATCCAAGTACTGACCAGGCCCGACCCTGCTTAGCTTCCGAGATCAGACGAGATCGGGCGTGTTCAGGGTGGTATGGCCGTAAGCAATTTCTGCACCCACAAAGGGGCTGTTTAAAGATGCCCTGACACCACCTTTCCTTGTTGCCCTGTCTCTGCAGGGGACAGCCGTGGCTTGCTGGGAACACAGCGACTCCTATGGCGGTGGAGATCCCACTCTGGCCGTGTTGCATTGTTAAAGGCCACATTGTAAGTCCATGGCTGGACTCTCCCCACTGACCCACTGCTACCACGTTAGCAGCATTTCTTCCTGTGTCATATTGCGCCTTGCTTTGTCAGGCAAGCATGTTTCGAATGTACGACCCCAAGTCACAAAAACAATCCTAAATGTGGCGGAGGGAAAAGCCCAGTGATTGCCCCCTGAGAAGCAGTCAAAGGTCATCAAAACAACTGCAAACGGGGTAAATCGGAGTAAAAAGCACAATATTGTCCCGTGAAAAGCAGTCCAAGGTAACCTGGAATGGGAAAAGTAACATTACTTCAAGCCCACACTCAGCTACAGTCCTTTGCTGCTTGTAGAGAGCAGTGGGAAAAAGCTTACAGCACCTGGTATTCCCAGGCGGTCTCCCATCCAAGTACTGACCAGGCCCGACCCTGCTTAGCTTCCGAGATCAGACGAGATCGGGCGTGTTCAGGGTGGTATGGCCGTAAGCAATTTCTGCATCCACAAAGGGGCTTTTTAAAGATGCCCTGACACCACCTTTCCTTGTTGCCCTGTCTCTACAGGGGACAGCCGTGGCTTGCTGGGAACACAGCGACTCCTATGGCGGTGGAGATCCCACTCTGGCCGTGTTGCATTGTTAAAGGCCACATTGTAAGTCCATGGCTGGACTCTCCCCACTGACCCACTGCTACCACGTTAGCAGCATTTCTTCCTGTGTCATATTGCGCCTTGCTTTGTCAGGCAAGCATGTTTCGAATGTACGACCCCAAGTCACAAAAACAATCCTTAATGTGGCGGAGGGAAAAGCCCAGTGATTGCCCCCTGAGAAGCAGTCAAAGGTCATCAAAACAACTGCAAACGGGGTAAATCGGAGTAAAAAGCACAATATTGTCCCGTGAAAAGCAGTCCAAGGTAACCTGGAATGGGAAAAGTAACATTACTTCAAGCCCACACTCAGCTACAGTCCTTTGCTGCTTGTAGAGAGCAGTGGGAAAAAGCTTACAGCACCTGGTATTCCCAGGCGGTCTCCCATCCAAGTACTGACCAGGCCCGACCCTGCTTAGCTTCCGAGATCAGACGAGATCGGGCGTGTTCAGGGTGGTATGGCCGTAAGCAATTTCTGCACCCACAAAGGGGCTGTTTAAAGATGCCCTGACACCACCTTTCCTTGTTGCCCTGTCTCTGCAGGGGACAGCCGTGGCTTGCTGGGAACACAGCGACTCCTATGGCGGTGGAGATCCCACTCTGGCCGTGTTGCATTGTTAAAGGCCACGTTGTAAGTCCATGGCTGGACTCTCCCCACTGACCCACTGCTACCACGTTAGCAGCATTTCTTCCTGTGTCATATTGCGCCTTGCTTTGTCAGGCAAGCATGTTTCGAATGTACGACCCCAAGTCACAAAAACAATCCTAAATGTGGCGGAGGGAAAAGCCCAGTGATTGCCCCCTGAGAAGCAGTCAAAGGTCATCAAAACAACTGCAAACGGGGTAAATCGGAGTAAAAAGCACAATATTGTCCCGTGAAAAGCAGTCCAAGGTAACCTGGAATGGGAAAAGTAACATTACTTCAAGCCCACACTCAGCTACAGTCCTTTGCTGCTTGTAGAGAGCAGTGGGAAAAAGCTTACAGCACCTGGTATTCCCAGGCGGTCTCCCATCCAAGTACTGACCAGGCCCGACCCTACTTAGTTTCCGAGATCAGACGAGATCGGGCGTGTTCAGGGTGGTATGGCCGTAAGCAATTTCTGCACCCACAAAGGGGCTGTTCAAAGATGCCCTGACACCACCTTTCCTTGTTGCCCTGTCTCTACAGGGGACAGCCGTGGCTTGCTGGGAACACAGCGACTCCTATGGCGGTGGAGATCCCACTCTGGCCGTGTTGCATTGTTAAAGGCCACATTGTAAGTCCATGGCTGGACTCTCCCCACTGACCCACTGCTACCACGTTAGCAGCATTTCTTCCTGTGTCATATTGCGCCTTGCTTTGTCAGGCAAGCATGTTTCGAATGTACGACCCCAAGTCACAAAAACAATCCTAAATGTGGCGGAGGGAAAAGCCCAGTGATTGCCCCCTGAGAAGCAGTCAAAGGTCATCAAAACAACTGCAAACGGGGTAAATCGGAGTAAAAAGCACAATATTGTCCCGTGAAAAGCAGTCCAAGGTAACCTGGAATGGGAAAAGTAACATTACTTCAAGCCCACACTCAGCTACAGTCCTTTGCTGCTTGTAGAGAGCAGTGGGAAAAAGCTTACAGCACCTGGTATTCCCAGGCGGTCTCCCATCCAAGTACTGACCAGGCCCGACCCTGCTTAGCTTCCGAGATCAGACGAGATCGGGCGTGTTCAGGGTGGTATGGCCGTAAGCAATTTCTGCACCCACAAAGGGGCTTTTTAAAGATGCCCTGACACCACCTTTCCTTGTTGCCCTGTCTCTGCAGGGGACAGCCGTGGCTTGCTGGGAACACAGCGACTCCTATGGCGGTGGAGATCCCACTCTGGCCGTGTTGCATTGTTAAAGGCCACATTGTAAGTCCATGGCTGGACTCTCCCCACTGACCCACTGCTACCACGTTAGCAGCATTTCTTCCTGTGTCATATTGCGCCTTGCTTTGTCAGGCAAGCATGTTTCGAATGTACGACCCCAAGTCACAAAAACAATCCTAAATGTGGCGGAGGGAAAAGCCCAGTGATTGCCCCCTGAGAAGCAGTCAAAGGTCATCAAAACAACTGCAAACGGGGTAAATCGGAGTAAAAAGCACAATATTGTCCCGTGAAAAGCAGTCCAAGGTAACCTGGAATGGGAAAAGTAACATTACTTCAAGCCCACACTCAGCTACAGTCCTTTGCTGCTTGTAGAGAGCAGTGGGAAAAAGCTTACAGCACCTGGTATTCCCAGGCGGTCTCCCATCCAAGTACTGACCAGGCCCGACCCTGCTTAGCTTCCGAGATCAGACGAGATCGGGCGTGTTCAGGGTGGTATGGCCGTAAGCAATTTCTGCACCCACAAAGGGGCTTTTTAAAGATGCCCTGACACCACCTTTCCTTGTTGCCCTGTCTCTGCAGGGGACAGCCGTGGCTTGCTGGGAACACAGCGACTCCTATGGCGGTGGAGATCCCACTCTGGCCGTGTTGCATTGTTAAAGGCCACATTGTAAGTCCATGGCTGGACTCTCCCCACTGACCCACTGCTACCACGTTAGCAGCATTTCTTCCTGTGTCATATTGCGCCTTGCTTTGTCAGGCAAGCATGTTTCGAATGTTCGACCCCAAGTCACAAAAACAATCCTAAATGTGGCGGAGGGAAAAGCCCAGTGATTGCCCCCTGAGAAGCAGTCAAAGGTCATCAAAACAACTGCAAACGGGGTAAATCGGAGTAAAAAGCACAATATTGTCCCGTGAAAAGCAGTCCAAGGTAACCTGGAATGGGAAAAGTAACATTACTTCAAGCCCACACTCAGCTACAGTCCTTTGCTGCTTGTAGAGAGCAGTGGGAAAAAGCTTACAGCACCTGGTATTCCCAGGCGGTCTCCCATCCAAGTACTGACCAGGCCCGACCCTGCTTAGCTTCCGAGATCAGACGAGATCGGGCGTGTTCAGGGTGGTATGGCCGTAAGCAATTTCTGCACCCACAAAGGGGCTTTTTAAAGATGCCCTGACACCACCTTTCCTTGTTGCCCTGTCTCTGCAGGGGACAGCCGTGGCTTGCTGGGAACACAGCGACTCCTATGGCGGTGGAGATCCCACTCTGGCCGTGTTGCATTGTTAAAGGCCACATTGTAAGTCCATGGCTGGACTCTCCCCACTGACCCACTGCTACCACGTTAGCAGCATTTCTTCCTGTGTCATATTGCGCCTTGCTTTGTCAGGCAAGCATGTTTCGAATGTACGACCCCAAGTCACAAAAACAATCCTAAATGTGGCGGAGGGAAAAGCCCAGTGATTGCCCCCTGAGAAGCAGTCAAAGGTCATCAAAACAACTGCAAACGGGGTAAATCGGAGTAAAAAGCACAATATTGTCCCGTGAAAAGCAGTCCAAGGTAACCTGGAATGGGAAAAGTAACATTACTTCAAGCCCACACTCAGCTACAGTCCTTTGCTGCTTGTAGAGAGCAGTGGGAAAAAGCTTACAGCACCTGGTATTCCCAGGCGGTCTCCCATCCAAGTACTGACCAGGCCCGACCCTGCTTAGCTTCCGAGATCAGACGAGATCGGGCGTGTTCAGGGTGGTATGGCCGTAAGCAATTTCTGCACCCACAAAGGGGCTTTTTAAAGATGCCCTGACACCACCTTTCCTTGTTGCCCTGTCTCTGCAGGGGACAGCCGTGGCTTGCTGGGAACACAGCGACTCCTATGGCGGTGGAGATCCCACTCTGGCCGTGTTGCATTGTTAAAGGCCACGTTGTAAATCCATGGCTGGACTCTCCCCACTGACCCACTGCTACCACGTTAGCAGCATTTCTTCCTGTGTCATATTGCGCCTTGCTTTGTCAGGCAAGCATGTTTCGAATGTACGACCCCAAGTCACAAAAACAATCCTAAATGTGGCGGAGGGAAAAGCCCAGTGATTGCCCCCTGAGAAGCAGTCAAAGGTCATCAAAACAACTGCAAACGGGGTAAATCGGAGTAAAAAGCACAATATTGTCCCGTGAAAAGCAGTCCAAGGTAACCTGGAATGGGAAAAGTAACATTACTTCAAGCCCACACTCAGCTACAGTCCTTTGCTGCTTGTAGAGAGCAGTGGGAAAAAGCTTACAGCACCTGGTATTCCCAGGCGGTCTCCCATCCAAGTACTGACCAGGCCCGACCCTGCTTAGCTTCCGAGATCAGACGAGATCGGGCGTGTTCAGGGTGGTATGGCCTTAAGCAATTTCTGCACCCACAAAGGGGCTTTTTAAAGATGCCCTGACACCACCTTTCCTTGTTGCCCTGTCTCTGCAGGGGACAGCCGTGGCTTGCTGGGAACACAGCGACTCCTATGGCGGTGGAGATCCCACTCTGGCCGTGTTGCATTGTTAAAGGCCACATTGTAAGTCCATGGCTGGACTCTCCCCACTGACCCACTGCTACCACGTTAGCAGCATTTCTTCCTGTGTCATATTGCGCCTTGCTTTGTCAGGCAAGCATGTTTCGAATGTACGACCCCAAGTCACAAAAACAATCCTAAATGTGGCGGAGGGAAAAGCCCAGTGATTGCCCCCTGAGAAGCAGTCAAAGGTCATCAAAACAACTGCAAACGGGGTAAATCGGAGTAAAAAGCACAATATTGTCCCGTGAAAAGCAGTCCAAGGTAACCTGGAATGGGAAAAGTAACATTACTTCAAGCCCACACTCAGCTACAGTCCTTTGCTGCTTGTAGAGAGCAGTGGGAAAAAGCTTACAGCACCTGGTATTCCCAGGCGGTCTCCCATCCAAGTACTGACCAGGCCCGACCCTGCTTAGCTTCCGAGATCAGACGAGATCGGGCGTGTTCAGGGTGGTATGGCCGTAAGCAATTTCTGCACCCACAAAGGGGCTTTTTAAAGATGCCCTGACACCACCTTTCCTTGTTGCCCTGTCTCTGCAGGGGACAGCCGTGGCTTGCTGGGAACACAGCGACTCCTATGGCGGTGGAGATCCCACTCTGGCCGTGTTGCATTGTTAAAGGCCACGTTGTAAGTCCATGGCTGGACTCTCCCCACTGACCCACTGCTACCACGTTAGCAGCATTTCTTCCTGTGTCATATTGCGCCTTGCTTTGTCAGGCAAGCATGTTTCGAATGTACGACCCCAAGTCACAAAAACAATCCTAAATGTGGCGGAGGGAAAAGCCCAGTGATTGCCCCCTGAGAAGCAGTCAAAGGTCATCAAAACAACTGCAAACGGGGTAAATCGGAGTAAAAAGCACAATATTGTCCCGTGAAAAGCAGTCCAAGGTAACCTGGAATGGGAAAAGTAACATTACTTCAAGCCCACACTCAGCTACAGTCCTTTGCTGCTTGTAGAGAGCAGTGGGAAAAAGCTTACAGCACCTGGTATTCCCAGGCGGTCTCCCATCCAAGTACTGACCAGGCCCGACCCTGCTTAGCTTCCGAGATCAGACGAGATCGGGCGTGTTCAGGGTGGTATGGCCGTAAGCAATTTCTGCACCCACAAAGGGGCTTTTTAAAGATGCCCTGACACCACCTTTCCTTGTTGCCCTGTCTCTGCAGGGGACAGCCGTGGCTTGCTGGGAACACAGCGACTCCTATGGCGGTGGAGATCCCACTCTGGCCGTGTTGCATTGTTAAAGGCCACATTGTAAGTCCATGGCTGGACTCTCCCCACTGACCCACTGCTACCACGTTAGCAGCATTTCTTCCTGTGTCATATTGCGCCTTGCTTTGTCAGGCAAGCATGTTTCGAATGTACGACCCCAAGTCACAAAAACAATCCTAAATGTGGCGGAGGGAAAAGCCCAGTGATTGCCCCCTGAGAAGCAGTCAAAGGTCATCAAAACAACTGCAAACGGGGTAAATCGGAGTAAAAAGCACAATATTGTCCCGTGAAAAGCAGTCCAAGGTAACCTGGAATGGGAAAAGTAACATTACTTCAAGCCCACACTCAGCTACAGTCCTTTGCTGCTTGTAGAGAGCAGTGGGAAAAAGCTTACAGCACCTGGTATTCCCAGGCGGTCTCCCATCCAAGTACTGACCAGGCCCGACCCTGCTTAGCTTCCGAGATCAGACGAGATCGGGCGTGTTCAGGGTGGTATGGCCGTAAGCAATTTCTGCACCCACAAAGGGGCTTTTTAAAGATGCCCTGACACCACCTTTCCTTGTTGCCCTGTCTCTGCAGGGGACAGCCGTGGCTTGCTGGGAACACAGCGACTCCTATGGCGGTGGAGATCCCACTCTGGCCGTGTTGCATTGTTAAAGGCCACATTGTAAGTCCATGGCTGGACTCTCCCCACTGACCCACTGCTACCACGTTAGCAGCATTTCTTCCTGTGTCATATTGCGCCTTGCTTTGTCAGGCAAGCATGTTTCGAATGTACGACCCCAAGTCACAAAAACAATCCTAAATGTGGCGGAGGGAAAAGCCCAGTGATTGCCCCCTGAGAAGCAGTCAAAGGTCATCAAAACAACTGCAAACGGGGTAAATCGGAGTAAAAAGCACAATATTGTCCCGTGAAAAGCAGTCCAAGGTAACCTGGAATGGGAAAAGTAACATTACTTCAAGCCCACACTCAGCTACAGTCCTTTGCTGCTTGTAGAGAGCAGTGGGAAAAAGCTTACAGCACCTGGTATTCCCAGGCGGTCTCCCATCCAAGTACTGACCAGGCCCGACCCTGCTTAGCTTCCGAGATCAGACGAGATCGGGCGTGTTCAGGGTGGTATGGCCGTAAGCAATTTCTGCACCCACAAAGGGGCTTTTTAAAGATGCCCTGACACCACCTTTCCTTGTTGCCCTGTCTCTGCAGGGGACAGCCGTGGCTTGCTGGGAACACAGCGACTCCTATGGCGGTGGAGATCCCACTCTGGCCGTGTTGCATTGTTAAAGGCCACGTTGTAAGTCCATGGCTGGACTCTCCCCACTGACCCACTGCTACCACGTTAGCAGCATTTCTTCCTGTGTCATATTGCGCCTTGCTTTGTCAGGCAAGCATGTTTCGAATGTACGACCCCAAGTCACAAAAACAATCCTAAATGTGGCGGAGGGAAAAGCCCAGTGATTGCCCCCTGAGAAGCAGTCAAAGGTCATCAAAACAACTGCAAACGGGGTAAATCGGAGTAAAAAGCACAATATTGTCCCGTGAAAAGCAGTCCAAGGTAACCTGGAATGGGAAAAGTAACATTACTTCAAGCCCACACTCAGCTACAGTCCTTTGCTGCTTGTAGAGAGCAGTGGGAAAAAGCTTACAGCACCTGGTATTCCCAGGCGGTCTCCCATCCAAGTACTGACCAGGCCCGACCCTGCTTAGCTTCCGAGATCAGACGAGATCGGGCGTGTTCAGGGTGGTATGGCCGTAAGCAATTTCTGCACCCACAAAGGGGCTTTTTAAAGATGCCCTGACACCACCTTTCCTTGTTGCCCTGTCTCTGCAGGGGACAGCCGTGGCTTGCTGGGAACACAGCGACTCCTATGGCGGTGGAGATCCCACTCTGGCCGTGTTGCATTGTTAAAGGCCACGTTGTAAGTCCATGGCTGGACTCTCCCCACTGACCCACTGCTACCACGTTAGCAGCATTTCTTCCTGTGTCATATTGCGCCTTGCTTTGTCAGGCAAGCATGTTTCGAATGTACGACCCCAAGTCACAAAAACAATCCTAAATGTGGCGGAGGGAAAAGCCCAGTGATTGCCCCCTGAGAAGCAGTCAAAGGTCATCAAAACAACTGCAAACGGGGTAAATCGGAGTAAAAAGCACAATATTGTCCCGTGAAAAGCAGTCCAAGGTAACCTGGAATGGGAAAAGTAACATTACTTCAAGCCCACACTCAGCTACAGTCCTTTGCTGCTTGTAGAGAGCAGTGGGAAAAAGCTTACAGCACCTGGTATTCCCAGGCGGTCTCCCATCCAAGTACTGACCAGGCCCGACCCTGCTTAGCTTCCGAGATCAGACGAGATCGGGCGTGTTCAGGGTGGTATGGCCGTAAGCAATTTCTGCACCCACAAAGGGGCTTTTTAAAGATGCCCTGACACCACCTTTCCTTGTTGCCCTGTCTCTGCAGGGGACAGCCGTGGCTTGCTGGGAACACAGCGACTCCTATGGCGGTGGAGATCCCACTCTGGCCGTGTTGCATTGTTAAAGGCCACGTTGTAAATCCATGGCTGGACTCTCCCCACTGACCCACTGCTACCACGTTAGCAGCATTTCTTCCTGTGTCATATTGCGCCTTGCTTTGTCAGGCAAGCATGTTTCGAATGTACGACCCCAAGTCACAAAAACAATCCTAAATGTGGCGGAGGGAAAAGCCCAGTGATTGCCCCCTGAGAAGCAGTCAAAGGTCATCAAAACAACTGCAAACGGGGTAAATCGGAGTAAAAAGCACAATATTGTCCCGTGAAAAGCAGTCCAAGGTAACCTGGAATGGGAAAAGTAACATTACTTCAAGCCCACACTCAGCTACAGTCCTTTGCTGCTTGTAGAGAGCAGTGGGAAAAAGCTTACAGCACCTGGTATTCCCAGGCGGTCTCCCATCCAAGTACTGACCAGGCCCGACCCTGCTTAGCTTCCGAGATCAGACGAGATCGGGCGTGTTCAGGGTGGTATGGCCGTAAGCAATTTCTGCACCCACAAAGGGGCTTTTTAAAGATGCCCTGACACCACCTTTCCTTGTTGCCCTGTCTCTGCAGGGGACAGCCGTGGCTTGCTGGGAACACAGCGACTCCTATGGCGGTGGAGATCCCACTCTGGCCGTGTTGCATTGTTAAAGGCCACGTTGTAAATCCATGGCTGGACTCTCCCCACTGACCCACTGCTACCACGTTAGCAGCATTTCTTCCTGTGTCATATTGCGCCTTGCTTTGTCAGGCAAGCATGTTTCGAATGTACGACCCCAAGTCACAAAAACAATCCTAAATGTGGCGGAGGGAAAAGCCCAGTGATTGCCCCCTGAGAAGCAGTCAAAGGTCATCAAAACAACTGCAAACGGGGTAAATCGGAGTAAAAAGCACAATATTGTCCCGTGAAAAGCAGTCCAAGGTAACCTGGAATGGGAAAAGTAACATTACTTCAAGCCCACACTCAGCTACAGTCCTTTGCTGCTTGTAGAGAGCAGTGGGAAAAAGCTTACAGCACCTGGTATTCCCAGGCGGTCTCCCATCCAAGTACTGACCAGGCCCGACCCTGCTTAGCTTCCGAGATCAGACGAGATCGGGCGTGTTCAGGGTGGTATGGCCGTAAGCAATTTCTGCATCCACAAAGGGGCTTTTTAAAGATGCCCTGACACCACCTTTCCTGGTTGCCCTGTCTCTACAGGGGACAGCCGTGGCTTGCTGGGAACACAGCGACTCCTATGGCGGTGGAGATCCCACTCTGGCCGTGTTGCATTGTTAAAGGCCACATTGTAAGTCCATGGCTGGACTCTCCCCACTGACCCACTGCTACCACGTTAGCAGCATTTCTTCCTGTGTCATATTGCGCCTTGCTTTGTCAGGCAAGCATGTTTCGAATGTACGACCCCAAGTCACAAAAACAATCCTTAATGTGGCGGAGGGAAAAGCCCAGTGATTGCCCCCTGAGAAGCAGTCAAAGGTCATCAAAACAACTGCAAACGGGGTAAATCGGAGTAAAAAGCACAATATTGTCCCGTGAAAAGCAGTCCAAGGTAACCTGGAATGGGAAAAGTAACATTACTTCAAGCCCACACTCAGCTACAGTCCTTTGCTGCTTGTAGAGAGCAGTGGGAAAAAGCTTACAGCACCTGGTATTCCCAGGCGGTCTCCCATCCAAGTACTGACCAGGCCCGACCCTGCTTAGCTTCCGAGATCAGACGAGATCGGGCGTGTTCAGGGTGGTATGGCCGTAAGCAATTTCTGCACCCACAAAGGGGCTGTTTAAAGATGCCCTGACACCACCTTTCCTTGTTGCCCTGTCTCTGCAGGGGACAGCCGTGGCTTGCTGGGAACACAGCGACTCCTATGGCGGTGGAGATCCCACTCTGGCCGTGTTGCATTGTTAAAGGCCACATTGTAAGTCCATGGCTGGACTCTCCCCACTGACCCACTGCTACCACGTTAGCAGCATTTCTTCCTGTGTCATATTGCGCCTTGCTTTGTCAGGCAAGCATGTTTCGAATGTACGACCCCAAGTCACAAAAACAATCCTAAATGTGGCGGAGGGAAAAGCCCAGTGATTGCCCCCTGAGAAGCAGTCAAAGGTCATCAAAACAACTGCAAACGGGGTAAATCGGAGTAAAAAGCACAATATTGTCCCGTGAAAAGCAGTCCAAGGTAACCTGGAATGGGAAAAGTAACATTACTTCAAGCCCACACTCAGCTACAGTCCTTTGCTGCTTGTAGAGAGCAGTGGGAAAAAGCTTACAGCACCTGGTATTCCCAGGCGGTCTCCCATCCAAGTACTGACCAGGCCCGACCCTACTTAGTTTCCGAGATCAGACGAGATCGGGCGTGTTCAGGGTGGTATGGCCGTAAGCAATTTCTGCACCCACAAAGGGGCTGTTCAAAGATGCCCTGACACCACCTTTCCTTGTTGCCCTGTCTCTACAGGGGACAGCCGTGGCTTGCTGGGAACACAGCGACTCCTATGGCGGTGGAGATCCCACTCTGGCCGTGTTGCATTGTTAAAGGCCACATTGTAAGTCCATGGCTGGACTCTCCCCACTGACCCACTGCTACCACGTTAGCAGCATTTCTTCCTGTGTCATATTGCGCCTTGCTTTGTCAGGCCAGCATGTTTCGAATGTACGACCCCAAGTCACAAAAACAATCCTTAATGTGGCGGAGGGAAAAGCCCAGTGATTGCCCCCTGAGAAGCAGTCAAAGGTCATCAAAACAACTGCAAACGGGGTAAATCGGAGTAAAAAGCACAATATTGTCCCGTGAAAAGCAGTCCAAGGTAACCTGGAATGGGAAAAGTAACATTACTTCAAGCCCACACTCAGCTACAGTCCTTTGCTGCTTGTAGAGAGCAGTGGGAAAAAGCTTACAGCACCTGGTATTCCCAGGCGGTCTCCCATCCAAGTACTGACCAGGCCCGACCCTGCTTAGCATCCGAGATCAGACGAGATCGGGCGTGTTCAGGGTGGTATGGCCGTAAGCAATTTCTGCACCCACACAGGGGCTTTTTAAAGACACCACCTTTCGTTATTGCCCTGTCTCTACAGGTGACCCACTACTACTATGTAAGCAGCATCTGTGGCTGGACTTGAAGAGTGCAGTCCATCAACTCCAACAGTTTCTGCAGGAAGAACGGGGAAATATTTCCCAATCTAGGTGCACAAAGAGAGACATATCCAAACAGACTGATGGCTGAAATTAAAGCAAAAGGTGCCTACATAAAGTATTACATCTGAGGACTCATGACTTCTTTATGTGTCCAACCCTGCTATACTAGTTTTTCATTTTTTTAAATAATTTTCAGAAATAAAAAAAAAGAAGAAAATCACTTGAATGTTGTAAGTTGTAAGGTTGTTAATTGTGTAAATCACACTGGAAAAGATATATTTTTTCACGTTATTTTGTTTCAGGTTGTAAAACCAAAAAAGTGACTATTTCAAAAGGGTATCATGACTTTCTAGAAGCACTGTAGATATAGATATGTACACAGTATATATAGATAGATTCCAAGCCTGAAATGAAATGTTTGCACTTACAATTTTTTTCTATTCATTGTACTTGATTTGTGTTTTTTATGGCAACAATGTTAATAAAATGATCAAATGTATTCAGTGGCACTCATAATTTCTTATTAACTTATTTTCACTGGAAATAAATTGTCTCGTTGAAATTCTGATTGGCTGGTTTCTGGTAAAGCCATTTTGATCAAAAAGTACATTTAGAACCCTGCTTAATAGCATTTTCATTTAGGTCAGTTTTGGTTAAATAAAGGCACACTTTGAACTGATTGGTTCTCTACGCCATCGTCTCTATCAGTGTGTGAAAAAGTGACATGCAGCTCCACTGCACCAGTCCCCACCCCAGCACAGCCTCTGACACAGAAGCTGTGTCCAAAATCAGTCCATCATTCACTCACTCACTAGTCCCCTTATAGTGTTTATTAAAAAGTGCATTATCATTATATAGGGAATGGCTGTATCAGGATGTGCCTCCCAAAAAGGTTCAAATGATTTTTAAGATTAGTGGAGGAAAGCAGCAAGCAGGTTCACACTGTGCATGCTGTATGCTGCTGTTATATCACACTGACAACACTTTATTTATTTATTTATATATTTGTTTGTTTCAGGCATGTCAGTTAGATAAATCATCATCACACATTACCTTGGTTTACAATTCCCCTGACCGAAAGGGAAAGTCCTGCCCCCGTTACCCACAGAATACAACATCTTCATCATACCATTTTTCTTGTGTCCTTTGACATAACATGCTTCAACAGAATCACAGTGTAGCAGCTTGCCGTAGTATCCATCATCTGCACATTCTTGTTACATGTTATATATACGGTATATATAAAAAAAAAGAAAAGAGTAAAATAAATCAGGGAAAGCAAACACAAAAGTTCAGAAAAAAGAAGAAAACATCCTGCTTACGCACTAGCTGACCTTTGCCTCGTACTTTATACATATAGACTTCAGTTGAATCAACACCAAACACGATCAAAGGTACAAAGCCGAGCCACCGGTCCAGCCTTGACTGACAGTTGTCCTTGATCTGACACTTCACACTGATTTCCTCCTCTTGCCGAACACGTTGTTGATGAGTTTGGCCATGGACTTGGAGCCGCTGGGGCGTCTCCTGCGCTCCTTGGCCTTGCTGCACAGGCTAGTGTTTTGCACCATCTTGAAGAATATGAGCTCCACCTCCCGGTGGTGCTCGGCTGCTGACAGCTCATAGAACTGGCAGTGGAACTCCTCAGCCAGACTCTGAGCTTCTTCACGCCGCACCTCTCTCATGTGGCACAGGTCCTGTTTGTTGCCCACCAAGAATATGAGTGAGTCTACGTTCCTGTGGGTCAAAAAGAAGAGCAGGGTCACATGACCAGTGGATCACTCTTGTTTGGTTAAATACAATTTTATTTACAGTGCCAAATTATAACAAAAGTTATCTCAGGACACTTTACAGAGTAGGTATAGACCACACTCGATGACTTATTTATGATTTACAGAGACCCAACTATTCCCCCGTAGAGTACGGGGGCAACGAAAACCTTCCCTATAACAGACAGGAACGTGGAACAGACCCAGCTCTATGGAGGACGGACATCTGTCTGCACCGGTTAGGGAGGAAGAAAAGGAAAGAGAAAGAGAGAAAAGACAGAGACAAAGACAGACAGAGACACACTTCCAGAGATGCATAGTCATCATTGTTATATAACAGGGATCTTAGTCACTACCTTTTCACACTTCCCAGCTCTCTGATGAGGTGCACTGTGGTTTTGGCAGTGAGGAAGGAGGAGCGGTCACTGATATCGTAGACCACAATAAAACCATCAGCCCAGTGGATCTGGTCGTTCACACTAGACTTACCCTCACAAGCCTGAAAAACAGAAAATACACTTGGGTGAGAGGAACCGAGACGGGACCCCAGCACAGAGTCTCGAGTCTCAAGCATCCTCCCAGACCAGAGCAAGCAGGCTCATCACATCCCCCGACACCTTAACCCCATCCATTCATCCAACAATCAATATTAACATCATCAAATTTTAATAAATGTTCAAACAGCTATCGTTGTGGCGTGGTCCTTGCTGGTGAAACCATTTCCGGGTCCAAAGGCTCCGTTGAAACAAAAAGACAGACAGAAAGACACAACGGCTGAAAATGTGAAAAATTACGATGGCCTCTTTCGTCAGTTAGACATCTTTTTCATCGATAAGAAAGAGTTAAAATGACAATTACATGTTTTTTTAAATCTTAGATCTGTTCAAACAACGGGGAACACAGCACTGCGGAGTTGGAGAGATACGAGGCTTGGACCGGCCTGGTTCCCGGAAATCATATTTTGAAAAGGTGTTACGTCACGACTTAACAGCCGGATAGAAAACAGAAAAGGACACAAGGCAGTCGGAGTGAATGACAGGCTGGAGGTGTGAACAAAGCCTTCAGGGTCTGTGGTGGTGAACTAGTGCTGTAACTGAGATTAATGGACCTGACACTGAAGTGAGGCTGGAGGAGGGGGTTCAGCTGAGGACGCCACATGCTTCACTGGCTCTGCAAACCCTGATGCATCGCACTGACTCTGATACACTCATCAGGCCTTGATTTAATCACACAAGAACAACATGAAGTGCAAAGCAGTCAGCACACAGACTGCACCGAGAACAAACTATTTCACATACACAGCACAATACTGAAATCCGTGAAATTTTGACCCATCCTAAGCATACAACAATAATAATACCACAATTACATTACAATAAAAGCACACACACACACACACACACACACACACACACACACACACACACACACACACACACACACACACACACACACACACACACACACACACACACACACACACACACACACACACACACACACACACACACACACACACACACACACACACACACACACACACACACACACACACACACACACACACACACACACACACACACACACACACACACACACACACACACACACACACACACACACACACACACACACACACACACACACACATATATATATATATCCAGCTGGTCCAGAACTCAGCAGCCGGGCTTCTCACTGGTATTAACAGACGACGTCACATCCCTCCAATTTTAGCCTCACTTCACTGGCTCCATGTACGTTTTAGAATTGATTTTAAGATTTTACTGATCACTTTTAAGGCTCGTCTAGGTCAAGCCCCAGAATACCTTTCAGACATGCTGACCCCATACAAGCCTGCTCGCAGCTATAGATCCGCAGGCGGGTCTCTCTTAACTGTTCCAAACCAGAGGGGACTGTGTGTGAGTATCTCGGCCTTGGAACGACCTGCCCACAGAGAGAAGGCTCAATCATTGTCCTCTTTTCAATCACTTCTTGAAACTCATCTTATAGACTTTCCTTCCTGTGATGTCATCTTTTTAATTTTTTATTATTATTTTTTGTTTATACTGTATATATATATATATATATAGTGTATTTTAATTTGCTCTATACAAATAGAGTTAATATATATACATATACCTATGAAATCCATCCATCCTGTTCATGCCTGAAGTCTCTAGTTTGTGGTTGTAAAGTTTTATGAGGCTGTGATTATCCTCAAGGTCACAACAGCTCAGTTTAGACGCAGAATGCTCTCAACTTTGGAGCGTTATTCATCCTCCCTCCTGACAAGCCAGCATGACATGTTGCTACCAGGGGATTCTTCAGATTGTCCAGTCTCATATTAAACCAAGAACTTCAATTAGCTTTAAAATGGAACCTGCTGCTGAAGACAGTAATCCCGCCCTGGTTTTCTAGGTCTAGAAGGAGGAGCTCAGGCCACACTTAGGCTCATAAGAGATTAAACACTCATTGGAGGCCTGGAAACCAAGCTAATCTGCCAAACTCATGTTTGTTCTGGTAGAAAGGTGTGGCCATCCTTCTATACAGACAGATGTCCAGTCGTCCTGGCCCTGTGTAGACCAATCACAACTAGGGATGCAGCGATGCATCTTTTTCAGCCTTGATACAGAAACCTGGGCTCTGCATATCAGTGGATACTCCATACCGATCCGATCCCACTGTTGAATTAATCGAGCGTTCACCGATGAGACTAAAGGCATCAGGCTTCACTTAAACATCACTTCCCTAACTTTGTAAAACAAAATGTAACTATGAACACACCGATAGAAATGTACTGAATTATTGTTTATTTATTAATTTATTTGTTATTTCCAACATCAAACATTGTGCTCCTTCTTATATAGCTATTACTCCATCACTGTAAACAAAACATAATATAACATAACAAAATAGACACATAAAATAAACAAATATGATTCCTTTGTTATTCAAATAAACGACTGTGCACTGGCTTAAACTTCTTCTAAAATGAAAATGACACACAGTTATATTTGAACCAGAGACTAAAGTAACTTCAAGAACAAACAGGAATGAAAGTGATTTGTAAACATTAGTGCAAACAGGAATATAAAATCGAGCATCTGAACCTGATAACAAAGTAACTTCAGTAACAATGTGCTGCTCATTTAAGAGAGTTGGCAGAGTTCTTACGGTGCAGTGTTGTTTGTCCCCTCACACCTGCCGTAGTTGTTGTGTTGTGTTAAGACAAAGCTATGGTTTTATTTTTCTCAGTCTATATCTAATTCACTATTCATTAACTCATAAATGATTAATGTCTATATCTATTTAGCGTGTGTAAGTAAGCAGCTAGATTTGATTTGAATAAGTAACAATTCCACTGGGGAAACCTATCAAAACTGCGGAAAAACATGAACAGGCGAAAGCCCGTTTGTGGTATTTTCAATGTTGAGTTAGCATTCATGCTAATTGTCGTTTTTCGTAACTATTAAAAAAGAGATAATCGTAGCACAGGTTTTTTTTACCTCTCACCTTATCGTGGTGGAGAGGTTTGTGTGTCCCTGTGAACCTGAGGGCTGTGTTGTCTGGAGCCTAGAGCTCCTGGTAGGGTCTCCCATGGCAAAGTGGTCTCAGGCGAGGGGCCGGACTAAGAATGGTTCACAAAGACTCAATGGACAAACAAGGAAGAGGAAGAGAGACCCTGCCCGGAGGAAGCCCGGGGCCCCGGCGAGCGCCTGGTGGCCGGGTTTGCCACGGAGCCCGTCTGGGTACAGCCCAAAAAAGTGACGTGGCATCTCCCTCCTCTCCACTTGGGTCGGGTGCGCTAGACACGGGCAGCAGAAGCTGGCTCTTGGGACGTGGAATGTCACCTCTCTGTCGGGGAAGGAGCCGGAGCTTGTGCGGGAGGTAGAGCGCTACCAGTTAGATCTGGTGGGGCTTACCTCCACACACAGTCTCGGTTCTGGAACCGTACTCCTGGATAGGGGTTGGACCCAATTCTTCTCTGGAGTTTCCCAGGGTGTGAGGCGCCGGGCGGGTGTGGGGATACTCACAAACCCCTGGCTGAGCGCAGCGGTGTTGGAGTTCACCCCGTGGACGAGAGGGTCGCCTCCTTATGCCTGCGGGTGGTAGGGGGGAAAACTCTGACTGTTGTTTGTGCATATGCACTGAACAGCAGTTCAGAGTATTCGGCCTTCTTGGAGACCCTGAATGGAGTCCTGCATGGGGCTCCGGTAGGGGACTCCATAGTTCTGCTGGGAGACTTCAACGCCCACGTGGGCAATGATGGAGACACCTGGAGAAGCGTGATTGTGAGGAACGGCCTCCCTGATCTAAA
Organism: Echiichthys vipera; assembly: GCF_963691815.1. Taxonomy (NCBI): domain Eukaryota; kingdom Metazoa; phylum Chordata; class Actinopteri; order Perciformes; family Trachinidae; genus Echiichthys; species Echiichthys vipera. Next base: position 25,352,798 of record NC_139845.1, read on the forward strand.
TCCGAGTGGTCGTCAGTTATTAGACTTCTGTGCTAGTCACGGATTATCTATAACTAACACCATGTTCGAACATAAGGATGCTCATAAGTGTACGTGGTACCAGAGCACCCTAAGCCAAAGGTCGATGATCGATTTTGTGATCGTATCATCTGATCTGAGGCCGTATGTTTTAGAGACTTGAGTGAAGAGAGGGGCAGAGCTGTCAACTGATTACCATCTGGTGATGAGGTGGATCAGACGATGGGGGAAGATTCTGGACAGACCAGGTAAACCCAAACGAGTAGTGCGGGTGAACTGGGAACGTCTGGAGGTGGCCCCTGTCCGAGAGATCTTCAACTCACACCTCCGGCGGAGCTTTTCTGGCATCCCTGTGGAGGTTGGGGGCATTGAACAGGAGTGGGCAATGTTCAAAGCTTCCATTGCCGAAGCTGCAGCAGTGAGCTGTGACCTCAAGGTCTTAGGTGCCTCAAGGGACGCTAACCCTCGAACACCGTGGTGGACACCGGTGGTCAGGGAAGCTGTCCGACTGAAGAAGGAGGCCTTCCGGGATATGCTATCCCAGAAGACTCCGGAGGCAGTTGCAAGGTACCACCAGGCCAGAAGGGCTGCAGCATCTGCTGTGTCAGAGGCAAAGCAGCGGGTGTGGGAGGAGTTCGGAGAAGTCATGGAGAAGGACTTTCGGGCGGCACCAAGGTGCTTCTGGAAAACCATTCGACATCTAAGGAGGGGGAAACGGGGAAACCTTCCAAGCTGTTTACAGTAAGGACGAGACGCTGGTGACCTCAGCCGATGAGGTAATTGGGCGGTGGAAGGAGCACTTTGAGGAACTCCTTAATCCGACTAACACGCCCTTTTTTGTAGAGGCAGAGCTGGAGGCTGATGGGGAATCATTGTCAATATCCCTGGCGGAAGTCACTGAGGGAGTCAAACAACTCCACAGTGGCAAAGCCCGAAGGGGTTGATGAGATTCGTCCAGAAATGGTGAAAGCTTTGGGTTTGGAGGGGCTGTCTTGGTTGACACGTCTCTTCAACATTGCGTTGAAGTCTGGGACAGTGCCAAGGGAGTGGCAGACTGGGGTGGTGGTTCCTCTTTTTAAAAAGGGGGACCAGAGGGTGTGTGCCAATTACAGGGGTATCACACTACTCAGCCTCCCTGGTAAAGTCTACTCCAAGATGCTGGAAAGGAGGGTTCGTCCTATAGTCGAACCTCAGATTGAAGAGGAACAATGTGGATTCCGTCCTGGACGTGGAACAACGGACCAGCTCTTCATTCTCGCAAGGATCCTGGAGGGGGCCTGGGAGTATGTTCATCCAGTCTACATGTGTTTTTGTCACCAATCCTGTTCGTGATTTTCATGGACAGGAAATCGAGGCGTAGTCGTGGTGGGGAGGGGTTGCAGTTCGGTGGGCTGAGGATCTCGTCTCTGCTTTTCGCAGATGATGTGGTCCTGATGGCATCGTCGGTCAGTGACCTTCAGCACTCACTGGATCGGTTCGCAGCCGAGTGTGAAATGGCTGGGATGAGGATCAGCACCTCTAAATCTGAGGCCATGGCTCTCAGCAGGAAACCGGTGGATTGCCTTCTCCAGGTAGGGAATGAGTTCTTACCCCAAGTGAAAGTGTTCAAGTACCTCGGGATCATGTTCACGAGTGAGGGGACGATGGAGCGTGAGTTTGGCCAGGGGCAGTGTTGCAGTCGCTCTAACGCAACATTGTGACGAAAAGAGAGCTGAGCCGGAAGGCAAAGCTCTCGATCTAAGGGTCAATCTTCGTTCCTACCCTCACCTATGGTCATGAAATCTGGGTCATGACCGAAAGAACGGGGTCGCGGGTACAAGCGGCTGAAATGGGTTTTCTCAGGAGGGTGGCTGGAGTCTCACTTAGAGAGAGGATGAGAAGTTCAGCCATCTGTGAGGAACTCGGAGTAGAGCCGCTGCTCCTTTGCGTTGAAAGGAGCCAGTTGAGGAGGTTCGGGCATCTAGTAAGGATGCCCCCAGGGCGCCTCCCTAGGGAGGTGTTCCAGGCACGTCCAGCTGGGAGGTGGTCTCGGGGAAGACCCAGGACCAGGTGGAGAGATTATATCTCCACACTTGCCAGGGAATGCCTCGGGGTACCCCAGTTAGAGCTGGTTAATGTGGCACGGGAAAGGGAAGTTTGGGGTCCCCTGCTAAAGCTGCTGCCCCCGCGACCCGACCCTAGATAAGCGAATGAAGATGAGAGATGATGAGAGATGAGAGGTTTTTTTTCCAGTGCTGTGAACACATTTCTGTATTTCAGTTTACTAAACTAGGTGAAATCCCTTCATACGGCTGAGTCTTTGCTCCATGTTGTTGCTGGTGTTGGCTGTGAGTCAACAGACACGCCGGTGTAAAATTATCCCATGGGTCATTTTTTGCAAATTCGGTCATCACATAAGCCATCGAGACAATTTTCTTCATGAATGAACGATTAACGGAGAAATCCAGTAGAGTTGCTACAACACCGGCAGTGGCCGGCTGTTAGCTAACAGTGATTAGCTCGGGGCAGCACAATGAAGGAATTCAAACGTCTTTTTTAACCACAAATACTGCTCAAAATAACACCAAACCTCTGCAGCAGCATGAGAAGAGTCCCTAAACAGAAAACAAAACACCAACAGCGTAGTTAGTGAAGCCAGAGTTTATTTAAAGGGTGTTTTAAAGACTTACCTACTGGCCCCTGTACCAGCTCCTCTCATAGTAAAGTCCATTCAAGTGGATTACCAAAGTCAATCCCAAAGGAAGGAGCCCATTGGTGCTTTGTTTTCTGTGTAGGGACTCTTCTCATGCTGCTGCAGAGGTTTGATGTTATTTTGAGCAGTATTAGTTGTTAGAAAAGATGTTTTTAATGCCTTCACAGTACTGCCCTGAGCTAATCAATGTTAGCCACGTCCGGCTGTTAGCAACTCTCCTGGATTTCTCTGTTAATCGTTCATACACACAAAAAAATGGTCTCGATGGCTTATTTGATGACCAAATTTGCTGTAAAATGACCCTGGGATGATTTTACACCGCAATTTCACTTTAAGAGATTCTGTGTAAGTGATTAGCAGCAGTTGGCCACTGAACAGAACCCTGAGGAGCACCTTGGGGTGCAGTGTTGTGCTCAAGGACACTTTGTCATGTGGGGAGTAGGAGCCCGGGATCACAACACCAACCTTGTGATTAAAGGATGACCCGGTCTACCTCTGAGCCACAGCCGACCCATTTTAGTCCATGTACTTGTTACAGCGCAAAGTGCAAAAAGGCTGTGTGAAGTGGAATATATACATGAATACACTCAGCCAATCACATCACACTTCATAGCTCATAATGATGGACATACCACGGCATTCGACATTTGTGGGTTTTTATATATGTGTGTGTATATGTGACATCATGAGACTTCATAGTGTATCCAGGTGAGGTTGCATTCTCCTTATGTTACCTAATAAATGGCTACATTCACTGCTAAAACCAGAGGGCCACGAGCAGACCTCCTTTGGTTCCTGGGCTATCTGTGTCGACTTAATAGATATAAAACCTCAGTCACATTAGGTGATGATAAAAGGCACAGGTGGATATGCTGTGCAGTATTAAGTCCTGTGCCACATCTTGTTTGTGAAAAGATGCAATAATAATCCCGATAACATCTTATTATCCTCACCTGAGAGCATGGGTCATAGAGCTCCAGATTCATCTGCTTCCCATCCACAGACAAACGCTTTCTATAAATGCACTCTGCGGAAGAAATAGAAAAGACAGCAGCAAGAGAATGAGACATAAATCATGAGACTCTTCAACTCTTTTGTGTTGGATATCTGTGCACAGAGAAGACTGTTTGCTAGCGTTAGCTGAGAGCTTAAAGGAAACTCCTGATTTTATACAGTCGATGCTGAGGACTTCCCCATGTGGACATAGTAGGACATGTGTCAGCTTTTCAAATGAAATGTTATTACATCTGTGAACTTGAGGCTGAAAATAGATATCATATATAGTGATATTTGAGGTGAATTGTAAAGTTGTTTTACGTTTGTTCAATTGGCTGGATTCTGTTTGTGAAATGGAAAATGTATTCTTACCATCATAAATTACATACATTGTTGTTCTCATTTGGAATATCTGTAGCTCATAAAACACATTTTCCACCAATATTGAGATATTCTGTCGCTAAGCGTGCACGTTCCTTTCACCCCCACACAGTATCTTTGCTTCACTCTCTGAAAGTGCAGGGTAGGAACAAGCTCAAATGAAACTGGATTATTCTCCGGGAAACAATGGCCTATTGAGCCACTATCAGAGACTAATGTGAGTCATTCCTGTCGCAGGTCAGGCAGCCTTTCAAGGAGGCCGCAGAACGTTATCATACAGCAAGGCTCCTCACACCAGGTGGCCAATAACAATCTTCACAAACATCACCTAATCAATAGATATCCAGCCCATAGTAAGCTACATGCATTAAACGGAAGCTACACCATCTGTAGTTAAAGCCTTGGCTGCTGGCTTCACCATGAAGTGTGTAACATAAAAGAGTGTATACAAGAAGATAAGAGGGCTTGGAGAGGAAGTAATGCAGCTAGACAAACACGGTACAGAAACTAGAAAGCAGCCAAACAAGGGCTGGGCGATACGACGATTTTAGAGGATGACGGATTAGAACGTGTTGACGATCTGCCAAAGCAGAGAGATCGTAGTATTGTCCTAAACAGTCTGCTGAGAGTGGGACAGTGAGGAGTCCAGCTACAGCGCAGCAGCAGAGGAAACAGGTTTGCAAAATTGCACATCTGATTCAAACCTGTTCAGAAAGGTCCTTTGGCCTAAATGCTGTGCTCTATATTTTCTCTTTTAAGGCTGTGTTTTTACATAAGGAAACACTGTGGTTGCTCTGTTCAGTAACTTGCAAAATAATTAAAAAGCAATGTAAAAAAAAAACGTGATAAAATCATGATCGTGATTTTACTTTAAACTATTGTGATATGATATTTTCAATACTATCCAGCTGCAGCGCCAGAGCACAAGCCCCTCACTTGACACAAGCCCCTTGTTTGACGGAAGTGACGCATAAGTTGTTTTTTTAAATTTATTGAAAAAGTACAAAGTATTTGGGAAAGGGAAATTCTTTTTTAAACCTCTCAATTATTTTCCAAGCAGTATCCTCAAATTCCCACGCATCAAAGATTGCTAGTTAGCTCGTAGTTAGCAACACTATCAACATAGCAAAGCTTACGTTGTTTTTAAACGTCTCAATTATTTTCCAAGCAGTGACAGCAGTATCCTCAAATTCCCACGAATCAAAGATCGCTAGTAAGCTCGAAGTTAGCAACAATATCAAGATAGCAAAGCTTACGTTGTTTTTAAACATCTCAATTATTTTCCAAGCAGTGACAGCAGTATCCTCAAATTCCCACGAATCAAAGATTGCTAGTTAGCTCGAAGTTAGCAACATTATCAAGATAGCAAAGCTTACGTTGTTTTTAAACATCTCAATTATTTTCCAAGCAGTGACAGCAGTATCCTCAAATTCCCACGAATCAAAGATTGCTAGTTAGCTCGAAGTTAGCAACATTATCAAGATAGCAAAGCTTACGTTGTTTTTAAACATCTAAATTATTTTCCAAGCAGTGACAGCAGTATCCTCAAATTCCCACGAATCAAAGATTGCTAGTTAGCTCGTAGTTAGCAACACTATCAACATAGCAAAGCTTACGTTGTTTTTAAACATCTCAATTATTTTCCAAGCAGTGACAGCAGTATCCTCAAATTCCCACGAATCAAAGATTGCTAGTTAGCTCGTAGTTAGCAACACTATCAGCATAGCAAAGCTTACGTTGTTTTTAAACGTCTCAATTATTTTCCAAGCAGTGACAGCAGTATCCTCAAATTCCCACGAATCAAAGATTGCTAGTTAGCTCGTAGTTAGCAAAACTATCAACATAGCAAAGCTTACGTTGTTTTTAAACGTCTCAATTATTTTCCAAGCAGTGACAGCAGTATCCTCAAATTCCCACGAATCAAAGATTGCTAGTTAGCTCGAAGTTAGCAACATTATCAAGATAGCAAAGCTTACGTTGTTTTTAAACATCTCAATTATTTTCCAATCAGTGACAGCAGTATCCTCAAATTCCCACGAATCAAAGATTGCTAGTTAGCTCGTAGTTAGCAACACTATCAACATAGCAAAGCTTACGTTGTTTTTAAACGTCTCAATTATCTCCATCATTTTACAAACAGTGACAGCGAGTATCCTCAAATTCCCGCCTACTTTCTGATATCATACGTCACTTCCGTCAAGCCAGGGGCTTGTGTCAAGTGAGGGACTTGTGTCAAGTGAGAGGCTTGTGCTCCGGGACTGCAGCTGGATGCTACTCGATATTTTAGCCATATTGCCCACTCCTAAGCCATACACAAACCAAAGCTTTTTACGTGATGTGGAACATATGCTGATAGAAAAGCAGGACAGGGAGAGAGATCAACCCAACACCTGTGAATCCCTGACCATGAACTATCCAAGCAAAGAAAGACAAAACAATATTATGAAGCAAAAAAATCGTTTTTAATCTCAATACCCACCACTTAAAATAAAAAAATAAAAAAGTAAAATAGTGCAATACATGCAAATATAAATATGGGGCATTTAGAAGTGCAGCTAGATCAGGGTGCCTGACATTGAGTTAGAATGTGTGTATGTACAAAGGGGAAGTGCATGATTGTTTGAAGATGAGCACACACTCTCTAACTCTCCGCTGACAAACTGCAGGTCTGTGCAGCTGCAGACACACTTCCTTACTACTCACAGGAACCACATTTGATATGTCGCTGGAGAGCCCAGAGATGGAATATGTGCTTGGGTTTGGGAATAAGCATCCTGTTGCAGGATTCACTGAAAAGTCTCATTCTTTGTCACACGTTGGTTTTTACAGGTTTACAGGTGTAATGACATCCTGTGTTTAACTGTGAAGGTTAGTCCACTAATGTCGATGCACAAGACACACTGACCTGAGGAGGACGCGTACTCGCCAATAAAGCGCCTGGTGAGGAACCGGACGATGAGAGCTACACACACACACACGCGCACACCCACACACACACACGCACACGCACACGCACACGCACACACACACACACACACACACACATATAAGTTAGCTGGATCAGAAGTGGTCCCTTGTTTATCTCCACAGTCAGACACGTGCTCCGTAGCTCTCCTACCTGACTTCCCGACCCCTCCACTGCCCAGCACAGCAATCTTGATCTCATTCATGTTCGCGGTAGAAACTGTCTAGACTCCGATACCCTGCAGAGACGGCCCTGAAACATCACGCTTTAAAGAGCCAAGGAGGGAGACAGCTGGGTCCGTCCGGGGGGCGGCACCGGAGGAGGCTGGAGCAGGGGGCGTTTCCACCCATAGGCCGCGCCCCCTCGCCGCTGAAACCAAAGGAGGGAGTACTCAATTTATAAAAATAAATCTGATTACATTTGAGGAAATACAAGACATATTTCCATATTTATTGAAAGAATGATGACAGAAAGATGTGAAAAAGATGCAGTGAGTGTGTGTGAGACAGAGAGAGAGACGGTTAATCCACCCTCATTTAACCTCAGGTGGACAAAGCCTTGGCTATTTGTTTTGTTTCACTGAGCTAAACTAAAACGACAGAATATTAAGGACAGAGAAAGGGATGGTTGTCATAGTTGTGCATTACCTGCTGATTCAGTGAGGTAGAATAAATGTGTGGGGATGTCACCTCTGGACACTGAGTGGCTCCTTTACCCACTTTTCCTCCAGTAAACTAGACAAACATTCCCTACCTCTTTGATTTTTTTCCAAAGAATGTTGCAGAACGATGATCGTAATATATCTGTCTGCCTGACTAACTTTAGCCACTGCAGGAGGTAGTCAAAGCCGGCCGTTTGTTTTCACCAGAATGGCGGAGGAGAAACCAAAGGAGAAGGCCTCAGTGTTAAAACAGAATATTGAAACATCAATATATTTTTGTTGTTTTTATTTGGGAGACTTTGCAACAAACGTCGGTTCACTAAAACACTAAAACCATATGTTGGCGCAGGATGGTTAAACAGTATGTGCGCTATTTCGCACAGAAGGTTCAGAGACAGTTCAGAACGAGTTATATGGACTGTAGATTGTGGAAAACGTGTTGCTTGTGACAATTTGATGTTAGCAGGTGTGTTGTTGTGCTGAAAGTTACATTTTTTTCAGAGATAGTCTATTTTTCTCTCCAGTACGCTGTACCGTAGCGGCTTATCGCCAAAGCAATTTCAGTCAAAAGCAACTGGACTTGGTTATTTGTCTAGGAAGATGTTTCACCTCCCATCCAAGAGACTTCATCAGTTCATGTACGCATCTGACCAGACTGGGACTGGTCCAACTATCTGGTGTGGAGATCCAGGTATTTAACCTCTCACAAGGCCGATGATGTCACTGGAACCCTTTGTGCCACTGAATTGTTTTTTATTTGTTCATTGTTATTAAATAAATAATTTTGCATTGGCTTAAACTTCTTTAAAACTTCTTCTAAAATTAAAATGAAATACAGCATCTGAACCTGATAACAGTAACAGTAACTAATTTAGCTCATATTTAGCTCATTTAAGAGAGTTGGCTCTGACGGTGCAGAGCTGTTTGTCCACTTGTTGTGTTGTGTTAAAGTCCCGGTCCGTAACATTAGTTTGATCATATTCACTGAAGCAGACACTCTTCTCCGATAGAACAACATAAATCATCTGGTTTTAGAAAAACAACACCAAAAGCACATGCCTCAGGCTAGGCATACGCTAAATGACGTCTGTGAGTGAAGACACAGGCGTGTTCACAGGAATCTGGTGCACGCGCACAGACTAGCACTCGATTGGCGAGCGCGGAACAAAGCGGAGGAGCTCAGTGGTAGAGGGGGAGGGGCTTGAGAGTTGTAAACATTAAAAATTTGACATTTGAGTCAACTTGATCTGCCAGACTTGCCGACTGCAGCACATCTGTAAATAAGCAGCTAAATTTGATATGAATATGTAACATTTCCACCAGGGAAACTTCATTAAAACTGTTGTTGGTCCATGTTCAAAAAACATGAACAGGGCTAGATGCTAATCGCGCTAGCCCGTCTATTGCATTTGCAATGTTAAGTTAGCATTCATGCTAATTGTCAGTTTTCGTAACTATTAATAAAAGAAAATCATGGCTCAGGCTATTGTTCCAGTGCTGTGAACACATCATAATTCGTACATTTGTTTCTTTATTTCTGTATTTCAGTTTACTGAACTAGGTGAACTGTTTGCCTTGGGGTCCAGGTGATGAAATCAGCATATTCAGTTTTGCAGACATACATCTGCACCTGAAGATAAAATTCAGCACAGTCTCCTTTCACTATCACAACACAATTTTTAAAACATAAAAAAAACATTTCTTGTGAGATGTTACTTAGCTACCTACAGTCTTACCTGGGTGTAGTATTTGTGGGTTGTCCCTACTGATGATCATGTCTGAAGATGACCTTTCTTGTCTGCTGGCCAGTTAACAGGTGAGAGTTCTTCAGACCACTTCCAGGGGCACTTTGCTTCAACGACGCCATTCCCACAGCAGGCACAAGAGAGGCAGGCTCCCAGCTTACACCAATATACGACTTGTCCTTACAAACTATACGCCTGCCTGCCTAATCTGGATCCTCTGGTCAGTTTTATACATCTCATTTGATATTGTCATGGAAGTGTTTGATATGCCGTTAAACCTAGGACAAGTTTGTTAGATTCAATAGCATCCTACCCCGAATGCATCTACATTCAGCTGGTCTTTTGGAGATCCTTTCCTCATTGTTTCTCTCAGCAGGGCTTTGGAGGGATTTTCAAGAGGGATGTGAAGCACCGTGTGTGCAGATGAACCCGTCACCCAGTGGGGCAGATCTGACGTCAGGATTAAGGGGGACACAAAAGTTGCTGTTGTTTTTTTTTTTTACCTTTCTCGTTTATTTGTCCTAAACAAGCAACAGAGTATCACTGCTTAATAACTGTTGTGTACTGTAAATCATAATTTTAAGGGTCTTTAAGGGTCATGTAATGTCTACTCAGCATCTCCCTTTTCTCCCAGTGTATAGAACTACTTTATGCATGATTCACTGATATGGATGAATATGAAACATGAACCCTTTTTTTAAGGCCTGCTGATCATCAGCGTCTGTGTAAGAAACTCCCCATTCATTTGTGTTGTAGTGGTGGAGAGCAGAGATGGACGTGGAGGCAGAAATATGTTTGTCAAAACATTACTTGTTCCATCATTTCAATCATTTCTGTTTAGATGTGAATCTCAAATACTTCATGTTTTTCAGAAAAAATCCTGGGATCTGCACCCGTGCCGTCCCCTCCCCACTCTTTCCTCGTGCCATCTTGCACATGCTGCCTGCTCTCTGGTTTTCTCCTCGATTGGCAGCACTTGGTTCTCGGGGGATTCTGACAGATTTTGAAACCAATCCTTTGACGTAGCAGACAACATTTCCAGAAATGCTGTTGCTGGTCATGGTTTGGCTTTGGAATAGCCCTCTCCTTTCTTCTCACTGCTTGCTTGCTCTTCTCTGTGTAGAACTGCATCTCCTTCACTGGAATGGCCTCAGCCTTTTAGTGCATACCTTATTCCAGGTACAGGCAATGCTTGTTGGTGGAGCCAAGGCGAACTAATTTCTCCACCTTAAAAAGTAGTGCTGCAAAATGAGAGCAACTTTCTCCCAGTCTAAAGTAAATTAGAATGGAATACAATTAGTTTTCATCAAATAAATGGTGTGAATGGTGTAATCAATTCAGCTCATTTAGGACATCCCTGTTACAACTGTTCTCATTCATACCATTCATAAAAATTCAACGTTTTATGCCATTTTTTTAACATCAATGTCTATGGGCAGAATATTCAAATTTGACAAAATTCCATGCATTTTCAGTCACATTTAACGGCTAACCATTCATTCATACATTCACATAGAAACCCCAATCCAACTTTAAAACATTCCTCATTTTTCCTACATTCTAGGTATAGTTCAACTTTTACATCCCATTAAAACTTTTAGAAATATTCAGCCTTCTTTGAGCCTTAGGAAAAATGCCTTTCTCAGCTTTTTACATTAGTGTCTCTCACGTCTACAATTCTACCCGTACATGCATTATTGGTACATCAAAATGTAGGTAAATGCGTGACCTTTCCAACAATGTAACTATAGAAGCAAACAGACTTACAGAACTGGCACAGCGAGCCTCCAAGTGACAGAAAGTCAACCAACTATCACACTGACTTCTGTGTTAACAGACAGGCCAGGGAGGGAAAACTGGGTCTTTCTAAAACTGCTCCCACGCTCAAAGTTTTCAGACTACCCTCACAACTGTTACACTGACCCCCCACCAGAGGGTCGTGTCTGTCCCTGTCAGAGATCTAAGGGATCAGAGCTACGGTCTTGGAGCTAAAAGCAGGATACTGAGAGGTGCAACTCAATGAATTCTATGGACAGCACTAATTCAATTTTATTTATAGTACCAAATCATAACAAAAGTTATTAGGACAATATGCATTCCTTGTCGTTAGTTTTATGTGAGAATCGAAGGACATATCCTGATCATAAATAACACCCAGATTCCTTACTGGGGTGCTGGAGGACAACACAACATCATCCAGAGTAACAATATCTTTAGCTATTGATTTTTGTGAGGCCTTCGGGGCCAAGTACAATAACTTCATTTTTTTCTGAGTTTAACATCGGAAAATTGCAGGTCATTGCAGTTCCCATTACTATAGATTTTATTATACTTACTGTTTTTTTGGTTGCTTGTGTCAGGAACGGTACGGGGATAGCACGAAAGGTGGACCCAATGCAGACACGGACAAAAGGTAAAGTTACAAAAGAAACGTTTAATATAATAAACGTACAAACGCAAAAATACTACAGAGAATACAAACACAAGACTAACTAAACGAACACGGGAATAACAGGAACAGGAAGACGACGGAAGATCAGGGAGACAGACGGGAACACCAGAAACTACGGAGAAAACAGAAAACAAACACGATTAATAAACTTACTACTGGGAGCGTGAAAACCACAACGAGAAAGGGGATGCCAGTCCAGGGGGAATAGTGTTACCAATGAAGGGTCGACGACGGTCCGGCGCTGCATGCCTGTCAGCTTCAGGCTTTTAAGGTGGTGGTGTAATCAGCATAACAGGCTGCACCTTTTGGGAAATGCCTCCCGGACCTACACACAGACAAGGGAGAGACACATGCAGGGAAACACAGACAGAGGGAGACAAACTCACACAGAACGGAAGAGAGGAGAGCACTGACAGACACAGAACATGACAGGATCTAGGATAAGGGCTCGGGAAACCCAACTGCTCTCCTCGAGGCACAGAGTTGCCTTTGTAAATTGATAAGTATTGCCTTGCTTGTTTTTCTGTTTCCTTGTATACCTCTGAAGAAGAGTGATTTTGATTTTGATAAAGTTTTTTTGGTTAGTTGTGAACCCTTTTGTTTTCTAGAAAGCCATAGCCTTTTGTTTTGTTCCTCCCTCCTTGTGGAGCGCTTTGATTTTTGTAATTATTCTCAGCATAGTATAGAGTAGATAATTTAATAGCCTTTTGTCCTTTTCCTCCTCGAGAGTGATTTTCTGTTGGTGTAACTTTTCTTAGTTTATTCATTATTAGACCAGTGTAGTGTTTTTGGTTTCACCTCCTTCGGGAGCGACTTTCAGTTTCTAGCCCTGTTTATTGTTTTCTTGTCTTTCCTCTGTCTGTTGACGAGGTAGAGTTTTAAAGCCGTGTTGTCACTTCCTCTGAAGGAGATACAAGTGCTTCAGAATAAAAGCCTGTCATACTCGTTCTCCGACTGCATCTGAGTCCTCATTTCGCCAGGCCATTATACTCTGGCCAGTATGGACTCAGCAGAGTCAGAACGGGTGTTGGAGGTAGTGCGGGCTCAGGAGGCGCGTCTCGGCCGTCAAGAGGAGTTCCAGAAGGCGATGGCTGCGCAAATGGGCCACCTATCCTCCCAGCTCCAAGACCTACTAGGGCAGTTTCCGCAACAGAGACCTACAGCTCCGCTTCCTACCACAAATGCTGCACCAGCTCCGGCCACGCCCATCCAAGGAGCCGGTTGTAAGTTGGCTCCTCCAGCCCAGTATAGCGGAGAACCCGGACTGTGCAAGGTATTTTTGATTGACTGTTCAATCCATTTCGAACTAGCACCCCATGTTTTTCCCACCGAACGATCCCAGATTGCATTTATGATATCCCATCTGACCGGTAGGGCCAAAGCCTGGGCTTCAGCTGAATGGAGTCGCGGTTCAGCCATATGCTATACTCTCCTAGATTTCCAGACAGCATTAACCAAGACATTTGACCCTGTCACCACTGACCGAGAGAAAGCACAGGAACTGAGCAGTCTGAAGCAAGGCAGCGGTTCCGTGTGCGACTACGCCATCCGGTTTCGCACCCTGGCAGTGGAGAGCGGATGGAACGACACGGCCTTATACGATGTGTTCCTGAAGGGGCTGGCAGCCCCGATACAAGATCTCCTCGTCCCTCTGGACTTACCTCCCGACGTGGATTCCCTCATCGCGCTGGCTATCCGGACGGACAACCGGCTTACCCAGCTTCGGCGGCAGCGAGGCGGAAGACCAGCTGCAGAGAGGAAAACGCGCTCGCCTTCCGCGAGCTGCCCGCTGGAACTTCGTTCACCGTTCGATCCCCCTTCCCAACCCAGCACCGATCGAGAGGTAGAGCCCATGCAGCTGGGAAGAGCTCGGCTGACACCGGAGGAGCGGAGGAAGCGGCAGCTGGAGGGAAGATGTTTCTACTGCGGAGAGGTCGGCCATCTTGTCTTATCATGCCCAGCCAAGAAATCCAAGACGGTGAGTCATGTTACGGGTTCTAGCTCTGTGCCACGCACACTCACCAAAGTTACGATAATGCATCACACAGCTACAGATTTGGAGGGGTTAATAGACTCTGGGGCGGACGAGAGCCTGATGGACTGGGGATTAGCCAAAAGGTTGGGGCTCAATTCTGAGCTGCTAGCCAAACCCATCAAGGCCAGCTCCCTAAATGGAAAGGAACTATTTGCTATTACGCACATCAGCGAACCCACTCAGATGTACATTGATCATCACCGTGAAACGCTTCGTTTCTATCTGTTCACCTCCTCCTCTCATTCATTGATTTTGGGACAACCTTGGCTGTTTTTGCACAACCCCCACATAGACTGGAGAACGGGAAAGGTCAGAAAATGGGCAACAGAATGCGCTAAGAACTGTATTTCCCCTGTAACTGAGGAAGAAGAAGTCACAGAGATTAACCTGTTTTCTGCCAACCCTGCCACAGACGCCGAATACCAGGACCTGAGCTCGGTTCCCTCCTGCTACCATCACCTCAGAACAGTCTTCAGCAAAACCAAGGCCCTGTCTTTACTACCTCATCGCCCATACGATTGTGCCATTGACCTAATTCCCGTTTCGGGACCTGAGAGGGAGGCTATGAAAGAATACATCACGGCGTCACTGAAAGCGGGCCTGATTTGAACCTCATCCTCACCAGCAGGGGCTGGGTTTTTCTTTCTGGGGAAAAAAGGCGGGTCGCTAAGACCCTGCATAGACTAAAGTCCACTAAACGAAATCACAATCAAGAACCGCTATCCTCTCCCTCTCATGTCCTCTGTGTTTGATCAGATACAACAGGCCAAAGTATTTACCAAACTTGATCTCAGAAATGCCTATCACTTGATCCGTATAAAGGAGGGCGATGAGTGGAAGACTGGATTTAACACGCCAAGTGGCCACTACGAGTACCGAGTTATGCCTTTCGGTCTCACCAATGCCCCCGCAGTGTTTCAAGCCATGATCAACAACATACTACGAGACTTTCTTGACCAGTTTGTGTATGTTTACCTTGACGACATCTTGATCTACTCACCTGACCTTGACACACACCAAGACCACGTAAACCAAGTTTTAAAGAGACTGTTAGACAACGACTTGTTAGTCAAAGCCGAGAAGAGTGTGTTTCATGCCGACACTGTCTCCTTCCTGGGCTTCATTGTAGCTCCTGGAAGAGTGCAGATGGATCCGGCTAAAGTTAGCGCTGTGGCAGATTGGCCTACACCCAACAGCCGCAAGAAGGTTCAGCAATTCCTGGGGTTTGCTAACTTTTACAGGCGGTTTGTCAGAGGCTTCAGCGCAATAGCTGCCCCTCTCCATGCTCTTACCTCCACACAGGTGCAGTTCCACTGGTCGCCCGAGGCTGAGAAGGCATTCCAGACTCTCAAGCACCGTTTCATCTCAGCTCCCATTCTCACTATGCCAGATCCACAGCGCCAATTCGTGGTGGAGGTCGACGCTTCCAATGAAGGAGTAGGTGCGGTCCTGTCTCAACGTTCCGAACGAGATGGCAAGATGCATCCCTGCGCCTTTCTGTCGCGGCGACTGTCCAAGGCGGAAAGAAACTATGATGTCGGCAATCGGGAGCTGTTGGCGGTCAAACTCGCCTTAGAGGAGTGGAGGCATTGGCTGGAGGGGGCCGAACATCCATTCATTGTCTGGACCGATCATAAAAATCTGGAATATATCAGAAAAGCTAAGAGATTGAACTCTCGCCAGGCCAGGTGGGCTCTATTCTTTAACCGCTTTTCCTTTTCCCTTTCTTACAGGCTGGGGTCCCGGAACGTTAAACCCGACGTCCTGTCTCGATTATTCGACCCCGAGCCTGATGCCAAGGAGACTGAAACCATCCTTCCACTGACCCGTGTGGTTGGGGCGGTGACTTGGCCAATAGAAACTGAGGTGAAGCGAGCTAATGGTGGTGCTCCATCACCTTGTGGATGTCCAGATAATCGCTTGTTTGTCCCCACCAAGTTACGTCCACAGGTGATTCATTGGGCTCACACCTCGCTGCTTTCATGTCATCCGGGAGTCAGAAGGATGATGTTCGTCAATTCGTCAATCAATGCATGTGACATGTGAAGCATTTGCGCGAGGCCCAGGCAGTGTGAGTACAAACGGGCCTGGGGCGCGGGGGGAGAGGGAGGGAGGACAAGTATCCTAAAGCCCGAGGCGCGGTGCGGAAGGACAGTGTGAGTGCGCCCTAAGTCACTGGTGAACAGGGTTATGTACTACTAGATCAGAGCCTGCTGTTATTGCGTATATATAAACACATTGCTATCTATCAATTTTGGATAAAATATCCTGAAAATGAACATTTACATTGCAGGATTAGAATTCGGAAGTTGTTCCTTAACGCATATCTGACGGTCTTTGATATCTTATAGTGTGGTTTTGACCTGCTCTTTATGAAAAGTGTCCTGAGACAACTTCTGTTATGATTAGATACCATGAATAAAATTTAATTGGATAGTTTGTAGCGTTAGCTGTGTTTTTAGATATTGAAGCATGTGATGCTTCCCTTGTCTCACACTGAATTGGAATAGCTGTCTTTTTTACCAAGGTTTTTTGTTTTTTACATTGCTACTAAAACAGTTTATAGTGACCTCACTCTGAGTCTCAATGTATAGCTTATATGTATAGGTATCAAAGCATAAAATATTTTTTTTTATGTATTATGACCTTCCATTTATGTATCCAATTTTCTGTCTTGTGATTTTGTGCCAATTTTGTTTCAGCTCCACAATCGACATCCCATCCTCCTTGCCAGCAGAGCTCCAGATGGGTTTACAGCCGAGTGTGTCTGTCCATGGGAAATGGACACAGAAAATGCCAGGAATGCTCTTATTACAATTAAGAGGATTTATGAAAGTCTTCTTAGCGGTAATGTACACAGTGCATGCTATATTTTCAAGACTCCTTTGAAATACTGCCTTTGCAACATATTTCTGCATATGGCAAAGCAAAGTCTTTTTTTCTTTGTTAACATGTGAACAACATGGCTTAGGATGAAAATGCAGTCTTTAACTGTGTCCTTCCACAATTTGATGTGGAATAATGAATCTTGATTGATTCCATAGTGGTATTATGTCTCTTTCATTTGGTACTGACATGTTCAGTTTGTACAGCAAACTGTTTTGTGCTCTAATCAAGTGTCACACACTTATTGTTCCTTATATCTTTCTTTTTTAAGGACCGTGCCGAGGTGTTGGTGCAGTGGCTGCCTTGCTCTGGATGGTGTGTATGTTCTTAAGTTTATTTTACTGTAGATGAGGAAAATCCACTAATAAAAATAGTAAAATGTCTTCAACTTTAACTGCAGTTTAATAAGGGACAGCAAAGTCTGAGGGTCAAGCAAGTCACATAGCAGTCAAATGTTTTGGGCAGTATTGTGCATTGGACTTGAAATAAATTCACAGTATATAACATAATCAAGAAACCCCCTGTGCAATATCACTATAATGTGAAATGATTCAAAATTGTATCACCTTATAAAAGTGAACGCCACAATTTTCTCAGTTTTGGCCTGGTGTCTAATGCAATCTAAGAAAAAAACATTCCTCATAAAACAGCACAAAACTGCAAGATTTAACTTGGCCAAAAACATGAAGAAAAAAAGATTCATACTGGCAATACATTCTTTAGTCAAATTAAACCCAAATTTACAGATTTTTTTCCCCCATACAAATTTCCCATTTACACAGACGTCGACTCTGTGCTGTTGCGTCTCTGTGACTACCTCCAATGCCAGCTCAGAGGTGTAACAGTTCTGTTGCCCCCATTCCTTCTCCATACCTTTCACACAGACGTTGGGGAGTTTTCTTATACACTGTCTAAATATGATATTGAAAAGCTCATTTTCAAAAAAGAATGCATGCATACCTGTATAATCTATATCTCATTGTAAATAGTACAATGTGAGTTATATTCTCAAAAATTATGAACAATTTGACAGCAATACTTCTTGCTGTGTTTCTGTCTTACAGTGGGGACAAATGGAAAAACTCCTGGGAGCCGAAAGAAAATGTTTTGCAAAAATAAATGTTTTTAAATCACATATACCAGTTACTGGCTGTGTTCCTTCATATACACTTGATTTCTATGATCGTTCAGAACCTTTCAAGAGCGAATTGTAGTAGTTGCAGTTTCCCAAAAAAAACATTTTGTGTTATTTTTACTGTTGGCAAATTTAGTGTTCAGTCACCATCTTAAAAACATGAGAAATAGAATGATTTACTGAAAAAAGGTGGATGTAAAACAATTATTTTTTGGCTTATTCCCTCACCTTTTCTTAAAGCAGAAATATTTTTCCATCCCCTGGGTTTCTTTCTATGTATTATGTATTTGTACGCTGAAGACAATACCCAGACAAAAGGAAGAGTACATCCTGTTCACACAGCTAAAAATAAACTTTTAAATGTATTCACAATCACCATGATCTACAGGCACCTTATCGATTCATCTGAAATGCTCATTCTTGGCTGGTGTAATAACACCCATAAGGATAAGGTAAGAAGATGCCAGAGAGGGATAACGTTTTAATCGTAGAATCACTTAGCTTAGACTCATAATTGTTGTCATTTACTAAGTAAATAATTGGGCTTTTGTTTTTCAATACATTTATGACTTGACATGGGTTTTAAATCATCCTGCAGTCCCATTGGAGAACCGAAGACCCGCCTCCCGGAAGTATTTTTTTCAACAATCTCCTGATAAAGAGTCCTTAATAACTTCACAATACGATGGGTTAATGCAATGGCCATCGATTACAATTATTTCTTTCGGATCTGAGAAATATAGTTTTATTTTGTCAGTTTTGGATAACGGAAGGCTACGTTTTTACCCCCAGCCACCGTTGCGCTTGTTTGACTTGTGTTGCAGGCGGAAGTGGTGTGTTCGAATACTATTATGAGCTGTCCGCCGTGGATGGGCTGCATTCCAACTCAAATTGCCGCCGCTCAGCGTGGTGTGTTCGAATACTATGAGCTGTCCGCCGTGGATAGGCTGCATTCCAACTCAAATTGCCGCCAGTCAGCGTCACTAGCTCTGTTGATGAGACATTTTATAGCCAGTGATTGTAAAATATGAAGTGGCTCATTTATATAATTTAATATTATATTTTTAAGAATATATGGCTGATTATATTTAAAATAAAATCGTATTTCGTATGTCTTCCTCAATTAATATTGAACCACATCCGAATCAGAATGGGTTTTTATTATCATATTGTCATATTAAAAGGAAAAAGACCAAAAAATAATTAAAAGGTAAATACTTAATAATAGATAACAGGCTATAGACATTTGAATGTAATTCCTGTGCTAGGCAACAGCCTTGGTCCTTGTTAACTTCCCCAAATTTCAGTCCTGGAGAGCCACTGTCCTGCATGTTTAAGTTTCTCCCTGGTCCAACACACCTGATTCTAATGATGTGCTCGTTATCAAGCAGCTGAAGCTTGTCACAGGTTTGAAAATCATATAATCTATATATGTAATAATATGTTGCTGAGGATATTTAATTTACATCATCAAATAAAGCACTGTGTGTGTGTGTGTGTGTGTGTGTGTCTGTGTGTGTGTGTGTGTGTGTGTGTGTGTGTGTGAGTGAGTGAGTGAGTGAGTGAGTGAGTGAGTGAGTCTGTGTGTGAGCGTGCGTGCGCGCGCGCGGCATTTGTGCGTCATACATAAAACATCATTCTTAATGCTTGCATTGGCTAATAATAACATATACACACTGAATATTGTGATATTTGAAGGTGACTCATGTCAGTCAACAAAGAAACAAACAAAGAATGAAAGAAATAAAACAAACAAAGAAACTTTTATGTGTAGAGCCTTCAAAGTGCTGTCTGGATGTACGGTTTGGATGACCTGAGTCCATGACATGAAAAAATTCAAACTTTGCTGTAGAGCTAAACCAAATACATCATTGGACATGTCTCGACCTGGGGAGTAATAATATGTTAGTATTAATATTCTACATGGCTCTGGTTTTGAAATAATGAACTTTGAACCTTGACCTCAGGGCCTGTTTGAGGGCTTATAATTCTGCAATAAAAAGAAATACAGAAATGGGACCAACTGTTATAGAGAGCTCTTGACCCCAGCTATAACATGAGTACAATCAACAATTTTGGGTTTTGTCAATTATGGGTCAAATTAATTTTCACCTATGAAATAATTTGATTTTAAAAATCTGATTACATCAATGTGTTAACTATGCCCTTAAACTCCTCAATGTATTCTCATTTCAACATTTACAACTTCCAATTCTATGAAAAATACAACCTTAATTAAAGAACTACAACTCCAATGAGCCGCGCAATAACGCTAAGTACTGCTATCTGCCATAGTTGTAGTTTTCTGTAGTTCTTCCGGTTTGTAAATAAATGGGTTCACAAAAAAAAATAAAAAAAAAAAAAATATATATATATATATATATATATATATATAGATATAGATATATATATTACATATATCATATATCTAGAACAGCTGGATTAGTATTTAGATTACATAAAGATGATCTATGCCAACAAAAAGTAAAGATGTATTCTTGAAATAGGTATGCAGTCTTCTGGTTTGCAAAAAGGGTAGTAAATAATGTGCCGTATACTTTAAATATTGAATATAGCCTAACTCCCGTTTTCTCTTCATATATATGGTCTTTATGTTAAGAAACAGTTCAGATGCTAGGTGTTTGAACAATATTTATTAATTTTTAAGTAAATTAGGGTTTGCATGCAGCGGACTGGCTCCGTCTCTATAGCCACTTCCGGCTTCCGCAGCGTGCGTGGCAACCACCATAGCAACAATAGAAAACGATGCATCTGTGCATTCCAACTATTTGTTCGCTTTGTAATAACTCATAAATAATATATCATAAACATTCACTAGACAAAGCTGTAGATTAGACATTTATTTGTGAGGCTTAATTCTTCATGTCTACATTGTTATTACATACAAAATACAATATTTTTAAAGATTATCTCCAGATATGTTAGATGTATGAAAATACCTCGTTTGTAATAACAGTAATGTTTGAATGAGCCACCGGTATACTGGATGAACCAGAACACCATGGCACAACAATTTGTGACAGCTGTACATTTCAAAACGCTATGTTTTTATATTCTATGTACTCACATTAGAATATGCCACTCTCATGCAAAAAAAAACACATCCCACTGTGATATACTGTAAAACTTACAGAATCTTTAAAATATTTAAACAAATAATTGGTCACACTGTCAAGCACTAGGCACTATATAAATGCAGCCATTTACTGAACTTCCACGAGTAACAAGTACAGCACTCTGACCAAAACTGAGCACATCTTTCGTCACCTGTTATGTAAACTTTATACAACAGTTAGTTTCCAGCTTACACAAAGTATCAAGCTATTGCACAGACAAATGGTTATGTGTTGCTTAGCCACAGTCCAGTTCCAGTCTGGTGCTTTGTAGAAAGGATGTATAAAAGCAATATCACACGAGAGGTAGTGATGTTGTGCTGAACATCATCACAGCTGTGAATATGTAAAAGGCACACGGCCTGCGGCCTTATGTCCACAACTGAATCCCAGCCTCAAAGGCTTTACATTTCTTCCTCTGAAATATCTGGAGTGCTGTTGTCCTCCTGGTCACTGTCCTCTTCAACGTCCTCATTGTCTTCCTCCAACATGAAAAAGAAGGGTTCAGTGTCAAAATGGGTGTAAGTGCTGGTGACTGCGCTCAGTTTCTGCTGCAGAATGTGCAGCTTGTGCAGCAGACAACAGAGCAGCCCCCTGTATCCCTTTTCTCTCAGCTCTCTGGGAGGTGCTAAAATAAAATGTAAAAAAAATAAATAATAATAATCAGATAGAAAATAAGGCAACTCTTTATGAACATTAAAATGCAGATTGTCTGCCAAGCTCTGAGACTGTACTACTACATACCATACTATGTTTCGTGATATTCTCTTGAGTGTGACGAAGGAGGCTGTATACTTTGTCCAAGGCCTTTCTCAGGTACTGGCAATGCTGGGTCATCTCCTTCAAAATTATAACTTTTTCCTCTTCCATAGGCCTGACCAGCATAACCTGGTCAAAAAGTCGCCTCTTCAGGCGAAGACTCACCACTGTTTTGGAAAAGAGAACAGATGGGACAAAAGTAAAACACTTAAGCTCCTTTCACATATACACTGCAAACATAAAATGATCTAGACAATCAGTATGTGAAAACACAAATATTTGATCCAGTCAGACTGTACATCAAGTGGAATTTACCTGGCCAGCTCCCAAGTACTACTACTATGAGCTACATGTCTCTTTTGAAAAGCAGAAACAAGCAAAATTGACCATAAAAAAATAGTATTGTAAAACATATAGCGAAATGTACCATAACACATACCAGTGGCTGCCCACTGCTGGACGTCACACACCCATTCCTCCGTGTCCTCCAGAGAGATGTTGAGCTCCTGCTTGAGACTCTCAAGATTAGCTCCTTCGATTTCTGCCCTCTGTTTAGTCCATTTAGAATGTTTAAAAAAAACAAAACATGGATAAGTCATGGTGTGATCCGTAAAAAGGTATGTTAACATAGGGCATTGGAGATAAGAGAATAAAGATGTTTTCACATTTGAACCCAGAATAATGTCAGAGAATCAGGTCCGGAGATAGTCCCGAGTTTCTCTTTCACACATGCAGCACACACTTAGATGTGTTCACACTTAATGTAACTACTTAGTTTGGTTTAGGCAAGGGGAGCGTGCAGCTGTATTCACACATGTGCACACTCTGGAATTACCCAGTCTTTGCACTATTAAGCTGGGAGGGTAAACTCCATTTGATGCCCGGTCCGACTGAATCCGATATTTGTGTACACACACAGCTGTACCAGGAAATGTTCAGATAGTTTCAGGTTTGCAGTGCATGTGTGACAAGGGCTTAAGATGTAGGACAACTATCTAGTGGAATTTAATACACCAAAAGTATTTCATAGTATCAGAAAAAATATGTTATTTAAAAAAAAGGGGACAATATCAGTAAGTGTATCTCTAATCATGATTGAAAAACCTAAATGACAACATGCAAAACATTCAAGCACAAATTTATGGGGATATTCTTAAAGGTATGTCCTCAAAAGAGACTATGTGCCTCATGAAACAATTATTTCCTTGTTATAACAAAGGCTATTTTATGGTGAAAGAATGCAATACGTATATAAGAATGCTAATTGGATAGAAAGGACATTGAGTTGTTTGCTGCAGTCATTTGATGTCAAAAACACTTAATGGTGATTTTTGTGAGTTGTCATGATGACAACACACGCCAGTGGGGCCGTCAAGTGTGCCACAGCTAGTTGGGAGAATGTTCTTCAGAGGAAGGTGTGAGGAGAAGGGACTGTTAAACTCAGTAGCAGTGAGTCAGTGGA
Organism: Echiichthys vipera; assembly: GCF_963691815.1. Lineage (NCBI taxonomy): Eukaryota > Metazoa > Chordata > Actinopteri > Perciformes > Trachinidae > Echiichthys > Echiichthys vipera. The sequence continues at coordinate 25,376,119 of NC_139845.1, forward strand.
CCATAAGCCCATTGTTCTGCTCATTTTTTGTAGCCAATGCAGCACAAAAACACAGCGATCCAGCAAGCCAGCAGCCAACCAGCATATGGCTCTGCCATGCCTCCACACCACACCAGTCACAGGACATGAGCTGAACAAAGTTGTCACTCCTTTAACCTGTGATGCCAGTATTCAAGCCCACAGAAAGTAACCATGAAATGACAAATGTTAACTTGCAGTAAAGACTTCTTACTTTGAAAAATCTTTTTGCCAGGGTCTTGTGCAGACTCTCTGTCTTCCTGTTGTTCCATCCCATGGCAAGCACAGTTATCATCTCTGCTCTGCCTGTAAAAAAAATATCCACACACACACAACCCCCAGAAAATATCAAAATTCAGAAAAATTTTACAATCTGGTACCGTGTCAAGCCTACCCTTTTCTGACTACACACCAACCAGCATCAGCTGTTTTACATTGCTGACAGCAATGTGGAGTTACAGTCTCTGCGCCCAATTTCGAATTCAAGAGCTCTGGCATTGCAGCTCTGAATTCTTTTTCAGACATTAACTGTTTTCTTGTCCATGCTGACATTGTGGGTGTCTCCTCCACTTTAGTCTCTGAAGATGTTGATCTAAAATAATAAAACACAAAAATTGATGTAAAGGACAGTGTATTTAAAGACAGAAAAGTCATTTCCATAATGGCTTTGTTACTGCATGTGCATAAAAAAATCCGGCCACTACTTAAGTCAGTTGCCTAAATTTCACATTTTTAAATGGAAACATAAAGTTCGTCTTTAAGCTATTTAAGCTATCAGATGTCAATATGTGTACCAAGACTTGGGACATCTTGAGGAATGTCATCTGTCAGCAACTCCTCCACTTCTGGGGGCTTCCTAGCGCCACAAGGTTTAACTATAAACACAAAACATAATGCAAGAAACATTACTGCTGACCAACTTGTGATTAACAGTAGAACTGTATTATATTTTACTGACCAGATCGATTCTTCCTAAAGTGTTGAGCTATAATGTTCCCATTCTTGTCCCTCTTCCTCAAGGTAACTCTGGAAACTTTAGTCCCTTTGTTTTCTTTTCTTTACCAGATGCCATTTTAGATGAGAGAGAGAGAGCGCGAGAGAGAGAGAGAGAGAAAGAGAGAGAGAGAGAGAGAGAGAAGAAACTAACAAACAGAAGACCAAACAAAGGCTACAGTCAAAGTAAAGACAAAGAGACAAAATGACAAAGCAAAAGCTCAGAAAATTAAATTAGTGTAACAGGGAGAAGGATTAAGAAAATGGCGCTTAAAAGAACCGTTGGATTTGTGTAAATGAGAGTTTTTTTTATTATAAAAAAAAATGAAGCAGGATTAGTTGCACTTCCATAAATGTTACTTATTGCCACTAAAAATAAAAATTTAGCAAAATGTAGAGTAAATAATCAAAAGAATAAAAAGAGAAATAAAACGTGTGCCTTCCAAAGTTATGAGTACACTAACACTAATTAAAACTATCAGGGCTCTGTATTTGAGAAATGATTAAGTATCAAAATGCGCTCTCTAAGTTCTTACAGTGCATTTTCACCTGTTTATTACCAAAATAAATAGTTAAAAGATGTCCTAATACTGACGCAAATACACAAAATCACATAAGGTAGCATTTTTTTGTCAAGATAGCATAAATAAAAAGCGTGTTAGCATGTGCGCTAACCTTAGCGCCTTATTGATAGTTAACATACGACCTCCGTGGCATTCCCAACTGAGTTGTAACTTAAACGTCAAACTGAACTAACTTACTTACACATGATTTGCAGACAATCACCGTGATAGCTCACACACAGAACACAACATGACCACATAAATTAGTACACAAACGGACTTACCAATGCTACGACGTCCAGTGAAACGTGAATGCCACGCCTCCTTCTGGCGCATCACATTTTGATTGGTGCCAAAGGTTAAAGGGTAGGCGATGACGACATACCCAACACACCGTTTATTGTAGTTATGTACACGACCGCTAAACTCGAAACGTGCCTATGGGTCGTAATAAGCTCCTTGATCAACCTATGTGGTCGTTTTTGGGTGGAGGACAGGCTGCTTACATTGGAATGAGTTGAAAGCGCCCTGCGTCGGGTTTGTACGTTTAAGGAGCGCTCCGATGAGCGGCCCGAAGAGCGCCCCGAAGAGCGCCCCGAAGAGCGCCCCGAAGAGCGCCCCGAAGAGCGCCCCGAGGAGCGCCCCGAGGAGCGCTCTTCGAGCTTCAAATATCGGCGCGGACAGGCTTACATTGGAGACTGCCCTGAGCTTCAAATATGGACGTTTAAGGAGAGCCCAAAACTTCAGATATGGACGTTAAAGGAGAGCTCTAAGCTTCAAATATCGCCGCGGACGGGCTTACATTGGAATGAGTTGAAAGCCCTCTGCGTCGGGTTTGTACGTTTAAGGAGACCTTTTTAGTCCGTAACTAACGCCAAAGGCCCTGACCAATCTTCAGTTTTTGACGCGTTGGGAGTGAGACTGTGTTGGTTTAATAATATCAATAGTAATGTGAATATGACTTATATGTAATGGCAGTTAATACAGCAGAATAGTAGAAACAAGCGTAGCTAAGGTTATAGATTATAATAGTAGCAGGAAGCGTCATGCAGGACCACGGCAGTAGGCACCACCACGATCACCAGAGACCTGCAAGACGACAAAGCACAAACAACTCCATTAGTAACATGCATTGATGAGTCATGAATGATACAGACAGAGAGGAGAGAAGCTCTGAGTATCTGGAAAAGTATTATCCCCCTGCAGACTAGGCCTATGGCAGCATCATTAAGCAGAACAAAATCAGCTTAAAAATAACAACATTGCTAAGGGCTTGTAAGCCCTAGCTGTAAGCTTTATCAAAAAGGAAAGTTTTAAGTTTACTCTTAAATATGGGGACAGTGTCTGCCTCCCGAACAACACTTGGGAATTGGTTCCACAGGAGAGGAGCTTGGTAGCTGAAGGCTCTGCCTCCCATTCTACTTTTGGAGACTCTAGGAGCGACAAGTAGCCCTGCATTCTCAGAGCACAGCGATCTAGTCGGGTAATACGGTACTATGAGCTCTTTAAGATACGACAGAGCCTGACCAATAAGAGCTTTATAGGTAAGGAGAAGGATTTTAAATTCTATTCTCGATTTTACAGGTAGCCAGTGCAAAGAAGCTAATACAGGAGAAATATGTTCTCTTCAATTTGTTTTAGTTCGTACTCGAGCTGCAGCATTTTGGACCAACTGGAGACTCTTAACAGACTTATTGGAGCAGCCTGATAATAAGGAGTTGCAGTAGTCCAGCCTAGAAGTAACAAATGCATGGACTAGTTTTTCTGCATCTTTCTGAGACAAAATGTTCCTAATTTTCACAATATTACGCAGGTGAAAATATGAAGTCCTTGTCGTTAGTTTTATGTAAGAATCAAGGGAAATATTCTGATCAATAATAACACCCCCAGATTCCTTAATGTGGTGCTTGAGGACAACACAACTTCATCCAGAGTAACAATATCTTTAGGTATTGAGTTTCGGAGGCCTTTGGGGCCAATTACAATGACTTCAGTTTTATCTAAGTTTAACATGAGAAAATTGCAGGTCATCCAGCTTTTTATTTCCTTAATGCACCTTTGAAGTTTATCTAACTGATCAGTTTCTTCTGGTTTGAATGGACAAATATAATTGTGTATCATCAGCATAACAATGAAAATTTATGGAGTGCTTCCTTATAATATTTCCTAAGGGAAGCATACATAAGGTGAATAAAATCGGTCCAAGGACAGAACCCTATGGGACTCCGTGACTAACTTTAGTGTGCATGGAGGATTTGTCGTTAACATGTACAAACAGATCTATCTGATACATATGACTTAAACCAGCTTAATGTGGTTTCTTTAATGCCAATTAGATGCTCCAGTCTCCAGTCTAGGGAGACAGAAACCAATCATTGGGCAGGAGAAAACAAGGTAACAAGCAAACTAATTGGCAGGACAGGTGTGGACAATAAGTGGTGGAAAAAACAGGGGGAGTGGCGTCACAGCCACAAACACAAAAGCACATGGTCTGCAAACAAAGGCATGGCCAACAGTACACAAACAGACCAGCAGAGTGCACCAGACCCAAAACCCTGACACTAGCCCCCCCTCAACGAACGCCTCCGGGCGTCACTTTGCGTTGGGCGGGGTGCCGACTGCGAAAGTCTTTTATCCGTGTCGGGTCCAGGATGTGCCGGGCTGGGACCCAGCACCTCTCCTCAGGACCATAGCCCTCCCAGTCCACGAGGTACTGGAGTCCTCTGCCCCGACGCCTGACGTCGAGAAGCTTGCGTACCGTGTACGCTTCAGAACCGTCGACAAGCCATGGGGGCGGGGGAGGGTCGGGCTCAGGGTGCAAGTGACTGGTGATGAATGGCTTGATTTTGGAGACGTGGAAGGTGGGGTGAATACGGCGAATGGGAGCGGGGAGCTCGAGGCGGACAGCAGTGGGGCTAAGGACTTTAGAAATGGGGAAGGGCCCGATGAAACGGGAGATCATTTTGCGGAACTCCGTTTTCAGGGGAAGGTCCCGGGTTGAAAGCCATACCCGCTGGCCCTGGCGGTAGCGTGGAGCTTGGGTGGGGTGCTTGTCAGCCTGGGCCTTCATCTTGATCGAGGTACGGAGAAGGGTTGCCCGGGTGCGCCTCCACGTTCGACGGCAGCGGCGGATGAAGGATTCGGCAGAGGGAGACCCCACCTCCAACTCCTGGTCTGGGAAGAGAGGTGGTTGGTAGCCCAAGGAGCACTCGAAAGGGGACCGGCCAGTGGAGGAGGAGATATGGGAGTTGATGGTGTACTCCGCCCAAGGTAACTGCCGGCTCCAGGATGTCGGGTTCTGGGAGGCCACGCAGCGAAGAACCGTCTCCAGTTGCTGGTTAGCCCTCTCCGTCTGGCCGTTGGTTTGTGAATGAAACCCAGAAGATAAGCAAACAGTTGCTCCGAGGAGCTTACAAAAAGCTTTCCAGAAACTGGACGTAAACTGCGGACCTCTGTCCGATACCACCTCCAGGGGCAACCCGTGCAGTTTGAACACATGAAGGCTTGAGTTCTTTTAGACCCTGGATGACAGGACAGCCTAGACGAATGACCCCACTGCAGAACCTGAGAACGAACAGAACTTGGGACAAAGAGGCGGTTAGTGGGGCACTGGCTGGGCCCTGCTTCCCTAGCTTGGGCTGCAGCCACAACAGATTCGATCTCAAAATGTGCTGCCTGGACAAAGCAGTGGGCAGGCAGGATGGGATCTGGATCTTGGATCTCGTCACAGGAGCTGAACTGTCGGGAGAGGGCATCAGGTTTCACGTTCTTGTGGCCAGGACGATAGGACGATTGAACCTAGAGAAGAACATGGACCAACGAGCTTGCCGAGGACTAACCCTTTTAGCAGAGCGGATATATTCAAGGTTCTTATGGTCGGTCCAGACAAGAAATGGCACGGTGGCCCCCTCCAACCAGTGTCTCCACCCCTCCAGGGCCATCTTCACTGCCAACAGTTCCCTATTGCCCCTATCATAATTCCGTTCAGGTGGTGTCAGACGGTGAGAAAAGAAGGCACAGGGGTGGACCTTGTTGTCCTTGGCCGAACGTTGGGACAGTACTGCTCCCACGCCAACATCGGTTGCATCAACCTCCACAATGAACTGCAAATCTGGGTCTGGCTGGATCAGGATTGGAGCAGAGGTGAAACGCTGCTTCATGGTCAGAAATGCTTCCTCTGCCTTGGGAGGCCAGGAGTACTTAACAGAAGTAGAAGTCAAAGCTGTTAGGGGGGCAGCGAATGCACTGTAATTACCTATGAAACGTCTATAAAAATTGGCAAACCCGAGGAAGCGTTGGAGTTCTCGCCGGGTAGAGGGTGTAGGCCATTCCACCACTGCCTTGATCTTCTGTTGGTCCATCTCGACAGTGCCGGCTGAGACCACATACCCAAGGAAAGAGACGGAGTTCCTGTGAAACTCACACTTCTGCTTTCACGTAGAGTTGGTTCTCCAGGAGGCGCTGAAGCACCTTTCGGACATGGGACGTGTGTTCGGCTAGGGACTTGGAGAAAATGAGGATATCATCCAAATAAACAAAAACAAACTTATTAATCATATCTCTGAGTACATCGTTTACCAGACACTGAAAAACAGCTGGGGCATTGGTAAGGCCAAATGGGAGGACAAGGTACTCATAGTGACCAGAGGTGGTGTTAAAGGCCGTCTTCCACTCATCCCCCTCACGGATACGAACTAGATGGTAGGCATTCCGGAGGACAAGTTTGGTAAACACTCTGGCCTCTTGAAGTAACTCAAACGCTGAAGACATCAAAGGGAGCGGGTAGCGGTTCTTGATGGTGATGTCATTTAGGCCTCTGTAGTCGATACAAGGTCGTAAGGAGCTGTCCTTCTTGCCCACAAAGAAAAAAACAGCACCAGCAGGAGAGGAGGAAGAACGGATGATGCCCGCTGCCAAGAACTCCTGGATATACTTGTCCATGGCTTCAGTCTCCGGCCGGGAGAGGGAGTAAAGGCGCCCCCTAGGGGGGGACGTGCCGGGCAGGAGATCAATGGCACAATCATAAGGGCGATGTGGTGGCAAGGAAGAGGCTTTGGACTTACTAAAAACAGCTTTGAGGGCCGAATAGTCTGCAGGGACTGAGGAAAGATCTGGAAACACTTCGGAGGATCTGGGATCTGGAGTAAAAGGAGCCTGGGCACGAAGAAGGCAATGAGAGTGACAGAACAAGCTCCATCCCACGATCTGCCTACTAACCCAGTCTATGTTAGGATTATGTTTAACAAGCCAGGGATGGCCAAGCACTACGGGGGCTTGTGGAGAATCAATAACATAGAAAGACAGCTGTTCATGGTGATTATCCGAGAGATGCAGACTCACCGCTGGCACAGGTGATCTTGGATAACTTCTGTCCATTCAAGGCATTAGCCACCAGAGGAGTCTTAAGGGCTGTTGTGGGCACTCCGCATTGGAACAAGAAGTGGGCGTCAATGAAGTTCGCTTCTGCCCCAGAGTCAATGAGAGCCGTCACCTGCTGTTGCAGCTTCCCCCATTTCAAGGTAGCTGGTAGGAGAGCTCGTTGCATGGAGGAGGGTTCAATGGGCGTTACGCTCACCAGTACCCCCCTAGCTACTGGTGAGCGTTGTCTTTTACTGGACATCTGGTGATGAAATGGCCGGGCTGGCCACAATACAGACAGGACCGGGACTGAATTCGCCTCTGACGTTCCTCGGGGGTCAGGCGAGTGCGGTCAATTTGCATCGGCTCAGGGATACCAGAAGTAGGCAAAGGGGTTGGTTGGTTGACAGGAGAACTAGAAGAGGGCTCCAGGGAAAGCCCAGGGAACCTTCCTTGGCGGCGCTCCTGAAGTCTACTGTCTATACAGATGGCAAGGTTAATCAAGGCCTCACAGGAGGTTGGCAGATTGAGACACCAGCTCGTCTTTGATGTCTTCAGACAGTCCATTCAGGAAAGTATCAAACAGGGTATCTGCATTCCAAGTGGTTGAGGTTGCAAGTGTTTGGAAATCAAGGGCATAATCTGACACAGACCTGCGGCCCTGGCGCATGCGCAGCAGTTCACGAGCAGCCTCATGTCCATGCTTGGAGCGGTCAAAGACCCTTTTAATCTCAGACGAAAACTCATTGTAGTCATTGCAACATGGCGGCTCTGCCTCCCAGAGGGCCATTCCCCACTCCCTTGCTCGCTCCGAGAGTAGGGTAATAACATAAGCCACTTTGGTCCAATCGGTGGGGAAGGTGGTAGGTTGCAGTTGGAAAATCAAAGAACACTGAGATAGAAAAGAACGGCATGTGCCAGGCTCACCAGCGTACTTTTCGGGAGGGGGAAGACGGGGCTCACGGGCTGGCTCTAGAGGGAATGAGGCAGCTGAGGCAGAGTGAGCTAGTTGGAGAGGCTGAATCTGGGCAGTCAGATCTCTGATGCTCGCTGACACGGTGTTCAGTTGGGTCTGCTGTCTCCCAATAATGATCCCATGATGTTCTAAAACAGTTTTAACTGGGGTTGGGTCTGCTGGGTCCATTGTGGTCAGATTGTACTGTTAGGCTAGCTGGTTTTGACCCAAAAGCAGACTAGGTGAGAAGCAGATTCAATGAACAGGTTTATTTTCAGTTAGTCTAGAAGAGTCAAAGCTCCGAAGACACAAAATCCAACTTAAGGTTTTAAATAAACAAAGTCCAACAAGTGTCCAGGAAACAGAGGCAGAGCAATCCACAGAGCAAACAGGTAACAAAGGGTAAACCTCTTTCCGGCAGTGCAAAAAATCAAAACTAACAGAGTGAATCGCATACAGGCAGAGTGAATCCAAAAAAGGCAGAGTAATTCCAAAACAGGCAGAGTAATCCGAACAACGACAGAGAAAATCCAAGACAGGCAGTGTGGCACACAATCTTGCAAAACAATCTGACAAAGGACACTGAGAAGGCTGAACTTGAATAGGGAGACAGAGACCAATCATTGGGCAGGAGAAAACAAGGTAACAAGCAAACTAATTGGCAGGACAGGTGTGGACAATAAGTGGTGGAAAAAACAGGGGGAGTGGCGTCACAGCCATAAACACAAAAGCACATGGTCTGCAAACAAAGGCATGGCCAACAGTACACAAACAGACCAGCAGAGTGCACCGGACCCAAAACCCTGACAGCAGCACTAAGATCTAGTACTGTATTTTCGCGACTATAAGGCGCATATAAACGTCTTTTTTTTTCCTCAAAATATGCGGCGCGCCCTATAGTGCGGTGCGCCCTATGTGTGTTACTGCGGACGTTGTTGAGACCACCGTGAGAACGTTCAAGGGGGATAGTCGGCGTGGATTGTGTATAAAAGAACAGGTATGTGCTTTGTGCAGAACATTGTTGTGATAACAACCCTGAGAATGGCAAAGAGACACGCCTTTGAAGCACAGTTTAAACTGAAGGCTATCAGCTACGCAGAGGAACATGGAAATCGAGCAGCCGCGAGAGAATTCAAGATTAATGTATCGATGGTTCGCAAGTGGAGGAAGATGGAAAACGAACTCCGACAGGTGAAGAAGACGCTGCTGAGTTTCCGCGGACATAAGGCGAGGTGGCCCGAGTTAGAGGAAAGACTCGAGCGGTGGATCATTGAGCAAAGAACGAGTGGGGCGAGCGTTTCGATGGTCACTGTTCGACTAAAAGCAGTAACGCTAGCGGAGGAAATGAAAATTGAACATTTTCAAGGAGGTCCGTCGTGGTGCTTTCGTTTTATGAAACGGTGCCATTTTTCCATCCGGACCAGGACTACAGTAGCGCAGCAACGTCCGGCGGATTATAATGAAAAGCTGGCGAGCTTCCACTCTTTCTGCAGCAAACACATCGCCGACAAAAGCATCCAGCCAAGCCACATCACCAACATGGACGAGGTGCCGCTTACTTTCGACATCCCGGTGAGTCACACGGTGGAGAAGAAGGGGACAAGAACGGTAGCGATACGCACAACGGGGTATGAAAAAGCTTAGTTTACTGTTGTGCTTGGCTGCCACGCAAATGGACAGCAACTGCCGCCTATGGTGATTTTTAAGAGGAAGACTTTGCCTAAAGAGACTTTTCCAGCTGGAGTCGTTATTAAGGCAAATGAAAAGGGCTGGATGGATGAGGAGATGATGAAAGAGTGGCTGAGGGAGGTGTATGTAAGGAGACCAGGGGCTTCATGTACTAAGACTTGCGTGGCTTTCTTACTAAAACATGGCGTACACTAGAATCCAGAAACTGGCGTAAGCACAAAAAAATTCAGATGTATCAATGTGTGCGTACGCATGGATCCAAGCACTTTTCCTTTGTACATCCCAATCAAAGTGGAATTGAGCGCACATGTAGAAGTGCTGAACTCCTCCCTGTCCACGCCCCCATTTAAATATGCAAATCAATGTAAATAGGGCCTGCACCAGGGATACCCTCTCTGCAGCATCAGATTTAAAAGATGAGTAAAGGTAAGAAGCGCAACTTCAACGAGTCTAAGCTCGAAATTTTATTAAATGAAGTGGAGACCGAAGAGCGGTTTTATTTGGTAGCCTCTTTTCAGGGATAAACACAAAGAAAAAGACATTTGAGTGGGAGTGTGTGTGTGAGGCAGTGAACGCTGTGGGGTCGGAGCAGCGCACTCCCACTGAAATAAAAAAAAAAAATGGTCCGACGTGAAGGTGGAGGTGAAGCGGAGGGTTTCGGCCCACCGCCGTAGTATCGCCGCAACGGTCGGACAGGAGGGGAGGAAGTGACCCCCTTTTGATCAGAGAGTGGCGGCTATTGTGGAGGGAACAGCTCTAAGCGGAGTTGTGGGGGGCCATGAAGGCGACACAGATCATCCTCAAGGTAAATGTGTTAAACTCAGAAATGTCATTATACTCGGCTGCTCACATTACACATGCTCGTGCGTTAAGTTGCCAGGATATAAACACATTGATTCATGTTTAATTACTTCATTTTTTTATTATTATTTTTCAATAGACGATGAGACAGGAGATGGCTCCTCCCTCTGCACCGTGCGCCCTGGCGTCTCCACCGGCACCTCCAGCACCACGCGCCCCGGCGACTCCACGCCAGCTGACGTCCGCCCGACAGGCCGTGTCCTTTCACAAGCTGTGCTGGAATCACAGGAGGAAATAGTGAGAGCAATCCGTGGCGTCAGTGATCGTCTAGATCAAATTGTCAACGAACTGGGAGATATTTATCATGCAATAAATGCACTTACAAAGTCAATCGTGTCCTTGCCTCTTTACATCGTTGAAATCAGACGCTGCCGGGCCCGTATCGCTTTACGGGGTGGGTCGAGGTTGACGGGTCCCGTATCTGGTTCCTCTGGTGGGGGGGATGTGCTCTGGCAGTGGTATGCCATGGCGGTGTGCCAAGTTGTGCAGGACACCATAGGCCAGCGAGATGCGGCACACCTTCTCAGGTGTGTACAGCACACCTGTCTAGACAGCGCCAGCGCCCCTTCAATAGGTCAATTGCCCTCTCCACCACTGCCCGAGTTCGGGAATGGCGGTCGTTGTACCTCCCCTCTTGGTCGGTGCTGGGGTTAGTTAGAGGGGTCAACAGCCACGTTCTCAGGGGGTAACCATATATATATAAATGTATATAAAAAAATCACACTACTGTTCGCGGGAAAACAAACAGGACAAAACAACCTTATTACAAGGATTGACAAGAGTCATCACACTTATATTAATGACTGCAGAGGTGCGCCGTGGCTACTGAAGTTTACTTTACGCACGCGTTTATTGAGACAAATACTGAACACAAGGAGACAAGATAGCTCTGCCATTCTTTTTTCACCAGGGAAAAAAACAAATACACATATTTGAATGCGCGTGTCCAAACGGGCATTGTGCTGGTTTAAATTCGGGGCGCATTAAACGGATACATTATTTACCGGCCGAGAAGCCACCCATCGCGCACCGTGCCAGCCTCCAACCTGTTACCAACCATGCTATTGTTTAGATTGAACGAGCCATGCGTTGCCAGAAACCCCAGAGTGGTCAGCACCTGTGTGGGAACGGACAACCCCGGGCTCCAGGCTGTGTGTCGTTCTAGAGCTGGCCGCAGCTCCGCGCACAGCTCCAGTAACACTGGCCTCGGCAACCTGAAACGACTCATGAGCCAGTTGTCGTCATTTGCCAACAGATCTTCCCGCTCTCTAAACACCCTCTCACGGCTGATATAACCATTTGCGATGTCTTCTAACAAGGCTAAGGCTGCCATTGTTAATGCCATTTTTCATTAAATTGCGCATGCTTTTATATCCTTATCCTTATTTTATATCCTTATGATTGCAAACACGTGTGTGTTAATTTTCCATTAATGTGTCTCTGATGTGCACACACACTGAGGATGAATTGTTTTCACATAACTAACAGTTTCCCAGCATCACCTCTAAGTGTCGCCAACGAAACGTGCGTACGACAGCCATGAAGTTTGCGTGGCGCACCGCACATTTCCACGGTCAGGGGGCCTCATGTATCAATGTTGCGTACTCACAAAAACGTGGCGTACGCCATTTTCCACGCCAACGTTCAGATGTACCAAAAGTGAAATGACCGTGGAAATGTGCGGTGCGCCACGCAAACTTCATGGCTGTCGCACGCACGTTTCTACAGCTATTGTTTCGTTGGCGACACTTAGAGGTGATGCTGGGAAACTGTTATTTATGTGAAAACAATTCATCCTCAGTGTGTGTGCACATCAGAGACACATTAATGGAAAATTAACACACACGTGTTTGCAATCATAAGGATATAAAATAAGGATAAGGATATAAAAGCATGCGCAATTTAATGAAAAATGGCATTAACCATGGCAGCCTTGGCCTTGTTAGAAGACATCGCAAATGGTTATATCAGCCGTGAGAGGGAGTTTAGAGAGCGGGAAGATCTGTTTGCAAATGACGACAACTGGCTCATGAGTCGTTTCGGGTTGCCGAGACCAGTGTTACTGGAGCTGTGCACGGAGCTGCGGCCAGCCCTAGAACGACACACAGCCAGGAGCCAGGGGTTGTCCGTTCCCACACAGGTTCTGACCACCCTGGGGTTTCTGGCAACGCATGACTCGTTCAATCTAAACAATAGCATGGTTGGTATCAGGTTGGAGGCTGGCACGGTGCGCAATGGGTGGCTTCTCGGTGAGTAAATCATTTATCCGTTTAATGCGCCCCGAATTTAAACCAGCACAATGCCCGTTTGGACACGCGCATTAAAATATGTGTATTTGTTTCTTTCCCTGGTGAAAAAAGAATGTCTCCTTGTGTTCATCATTCGTCTCAATAAACGCGTGCGTAAAGTTGGAAATATCACATTTCAGTAGCCAACGCACACCTCTGCAGTCATTAATATAAGTGTGATTAGTCTTGTCAATCCTTGTAATGAGGTTGTTTTGTCCTGTATGTTTTCCCGCGAACAGTAGTGTGATTTTTTAATATATATTTATATATATGGTTACCCCCTGAGAACGTGGCTGTTGACCCCTCTCACTAACCCCGGCACCGACCAAGAGGGGAGATACAACGACCGCCATTCCCGAACTCGGGCAGTGGTGGAGAGGGCAATTGACCTATTGAAGGGGTGCTGGCACTGTCTAGACAGGTCGGGCGGGGTGCTGCTGTACACACTTGAGAAGGTGTGCCGCATCGTGCTGGCCTATGGTGTCCTGCACAACTTGGCACACCGCCATGGCATACCACTGCCAGAGCACCCCCCCCCCCCCCCCCACCAGAGGAACAGGATGCCGGACCCGTCAACCTCGACCCACCCCGCGAAGCGATACGGGCCCGGCAGCGTCTGATTTCAACGATGTAAAGTTGCAAGGACACAATTGACTTTGTAAGTGCATTTATTGCATGATAAATATCTCCCAGTGCATTGACAATTTGATCTAGACGATCACTGACGCCACGGATTGCTCTCACTATTTCCTCCTGTGATTCCAGCACAGCTTGTGAAAGGACACGGCCAGTCGGGCGGACGTCAGCTGGCGTGGAGTCGCCGGGGCGCGTGGTGCTGGAGGTGCCGGTGGAGACGCCAGGGCGCACGCTGCAGAGGGAGGAGCCCTCTCCTGTCTCATCGTCTATTGAGAAATAATAATAAAAAAATGAAGTAATTAAACATGAGTCAATGTGTTTATATCCTGGCAACTTATCGCACGAGCATGTGTAATGGGAGCAGCCGAGTATGACATTTCTGAGTTTAACACATTTACCTTGAGGATTATCTGTGTCGCCTTCATGGCCCCCCACAACTCCGCTTAGAGCTGTGTCCTCCACAATAACTACCACTCAAATGTCTTTTTCTTTGTGTTTATCCCTGAAGAGAGGCTACCAAATAACACAGCTCTTCGGTCTCCACTTCATTTAATAAAATTTAGAGCTTAGACTCGTTGAAGTTGCGCTTCTTACCTTTACTCATCGTTTAAATCTGATGGTGCAGAGAGGGAATCCCTGTTGCAGGCCCTATTTACATTGATTTGCATATTTAAATGGGGGCGTGGACAGGGAGGAGTTTAACACTTCTACATGTGCGCTCAATTCCACGTTGATTGGGATGTACAAAGGAAAAGTGCTTGGATCCATGCGTACGCACACTTTGATACATCTTAATTTTTTTGTGTTTACGCCAGTTTCTGGATTCTAGCGTACGCCATGTTTTAGTAAGAAAGCCACGCAAGTCTTAGTACATGAGGCCCCAGGTGTTTTTTTCCACGCATCACCATCGCTGTTAATCTGTGACTCCATGCGTGCCCATCTCACAGCCGATGTGAAAAACAAGGTGAAACAAATGAACGCTGCGCTTGCTGTTATTCCGGGAGGTCTGACAAAGGAACTTCAACCGCTCGACATCGGCGTGAACCGGCCGTTTAAAGTAAGGCTGCGAGCGGCGTGGGAGCGATGGATGACCGATGGAGACCACAGTTTCAACAAAAGTGGAAGGCAGCGCCGGGCAAGTTACGCCACAGTTTGCGGATGGATTGTAGATGCTTGGGCTAGTGTCTGCTGGCACTGTTGTTCGAGCTTTCGCAAAAGCCGGCATCATTTCCGAGGAGCCGCAAGGCACGGAAAGTGACTCTGCCAGCGAAGAAGGGGAAACTGGCATGTCTGATTTAGCGCAGCTGTTTAATTCAGAAACAGAGGATGATGACTTTGATTAAATACTTTGTAATAAATACATGAAATACATACTCAGTTTTGCTCCCGCTCTATTCTTAAATACGCAGTAGAGGTATTTAAACGTAGTAGAGAATATGTACCGGTATATAAAACCCGCGCCCTATAATCCGGTGCGCCGTATGTGTGTGTTAAATACAGTAATGGCACACATAACTGAGACTGCGCCTTTTAGTACGGTGCGTCGTATGGTCGTGAAAATACGGTAAAACAAGTACAGAGACAAGTCACTTTGGAAGTGAAAGAAGTTGTGTATCTTCATCCACTGTTTTTCCGTCGTACGCGCTGTCAGTGACACAGGCTGGCAGCGGTGCGGAGCAAGTTATTACGTATTTGAAGAATAGCTCAGTACACTACGGAGGCGCGCGCGTGTGTGTGTGTGTGTGTGTGTGTGTGTGTGTGTGTGTGTGTGTGTGCGCGCGCGCACCGGTGAAGAGATGCAGAGGATGAACTCAGAGCAGACAGCTGTAGCTGCTGATGGTCGGAGCAGAGAAAACTTACCAGTTAAGTTGTTAAGTTTTAGTAAATGTTTCATATTTCCTGATGCTGGTTTGTTTCTGTAAACAGCCCCTTTGCTAACAGAATGGTATTCATCATGTGTAAGAGAATATGAATAACCTGAGTTCTCTGTGCTCATGTAAACCCTATATCCTGAATATGATCATGAGCCTCATGACCTATATACATGCAATTAATGGAGAGATGTTAGAGCAAGGGGGCTGCCAGTGACCAGCGCCCCGAGCATTTGGGGGTTCGGTGCCTTGCTTAACAGCACCTCGGCAGTGCCCAGGAGATGAACTGGCACCTCTCCAGCCACCAGTCCACGCTTCATTCATGGTCCACACAGGGACTCGAACGGGCGACCCTCCAGTTCGCAGCCAAGTCACCTTTGGACTGAGCTACTGCCGCAAAAAGAAAAGAAAGAGCCTACAAATTTTGTAAATTGAATCAGTTTTGGTTAAAAACATCGTATTGTGAATGGAATCCAGTGGTGAGTTGAGTCAGTGTATCCTTACATCCTTACTGATCAGTCTCATGAAATTGTGTTAAGTAATAGCGTTTCTTGTCGAACTGCAGCATTGTTTTTTCCTCTTTTTGTCAGGCACCTGACCTGGTTAAAGATTATCCAAACAAATACGATAATTAAGCAAAAGAAAAGGCAACAGTGTCTGTCTCAGCCCCTCAAATCCAGACCAGGGGCCTCATGTACTAAGAATTGCGTGGCTTTCTTACTAAAACATGGCGTACGCTAGAATCCAGAAACTGTCGTACACACAAAAAAAATCAGATGTATCAATGTGTGCGTACGCATGGATCCAAGCACTTTTCCTTTGTACATCCCAATCAACGTGGAATTGAGCGCACATGTAGAAGTGCTAAACTCCTCCCTGTCCACGCCCCATTTAAATATGCAAATCAATTTAAATAGGGCCTGCACCGGGGATTCCCTCTCTGCACCATCAGATTTAAACGATCAGTAAAGGTAAGGAGCGCAACTTCAACGAGTCTGAGCTCGAAATTTTATTAAATGAAGTGGAGACCGAAGAGCGGTTTTATTTGGTAGCCTCACTTCAGGGATAAACACAAAGAAAAATAAATTGGAGTGTGTGTGAGGCAGTGAACACTGTGGGGTTGGAGCAGCGCACACCCACTGAAATTTTAAAAAAAATGGTCCGACGTGAAGGTGGAGGTGAAGCGGAGGATTTCGGCCCATCGCCGAAGTATCACCGCAACAGGGACAGGAGGGGAGGAAGTGACTCCCTTTGATCAGAGAGTGGCGGCTATTGTGGGGGACACAGCTCTAAGCGGAGTTGTGGGGGGCCATGAAGGCGACACAGATCATCCTCAAGGTAAATGTGTTAAACTCAGAAATGTCATTATACTGGTCGTACAATAGGCTGCTCCCATTACACATGCTCGTGCGTTAAGTTACCAGGATATAAACACATTGACTCATGTTTAATTACTTAATTTTTTTATTATTATTTCTCAATAGACGATGAACCAGGAGAGGGCTCCTCCCTCTGCACCGTGCGCCCCGGCGTCTCCACCGGCACCTCCACAGGCACCTCGCACCCTGGTGTCTCCATTGGCTCCTCCAGCACCACGCGCCCCGGCGACTCCACGCCAGCTGCTGGCGGTGTGCCGAGTTGTGCAGGACACCACAGGCACGCACGATGCGGCACACCTTCTCAGCCTTCGCACCCCGCCCGACCTGTCTAGACAGTGCCAGCGCCCCTTCAATAAGCCAATTGCCCTCTACACTACTGCCCGAGTTCGGGAATGGCGGAAGTTGTACCTCCCCCCCTTGGTCGGTGCCGGGGCTAGTGAGAGGGGTCAACAGCCACGTTCCCAGGGGGTAACCACTGTACCCTGGAGTCAAATAAAGGAAGAATACAACATTTGAAATAGATTTAATTTCCTTTGTTCATGCACCACTTAATTAAATCACTTACTTTTCTAAAGATATATATATACATATATATATATATATATATATATATATTTGTATATAGCTCTGCTATCAAATACACCTATTTGAATGCACTTGCCCAAACGGGCATTGTGCTGGTTTAAATTCGGGGCGCAATTAAACGGATAAATTATTTACTCACGAGAAGCTACCCATCGCGCACCGTGCCAGCCTCCAACCATGTTATTGGTTAGAATGAACGAGTCATGTGTGCCAGAAACCCCAGAGTGGTCAGCACCTGTGTGGGAACGGACAACCCCTGGCTCCTGGCTGTGTGTCGTTCTAGGGCTGGCCGCAGCTCTGCGCACAGCTCCAGTAACACTTGCCTTGGCAACCTGAAACGACTCATGAGCCAGTTGTCATCATTTGCCAACAGATCTTCCCGTTCTCTAAACACCCTCTCACGTCTGATATAACCATTTGCGATGTTATAACAGTTTCCCAGCATCACCTCTAAGTGTCGCCAAAGAAACAATAGCTGTAGAAACGTGCGTACGACAGCCATGAAGTTTGCGTGGCGCACCGCACATTTTCACGGTCATTTCACTTTTGATACATCTGAACGTTGGCGTGGAAAATGGCGTACGCCACGTTTTTATGTGTATGCAACATTGATACATGAGGCCCCAGGTTACTGTCAAAAAGAGGTGTCTGTACGGTCCTGCACCACACATTGCTACCTGGTCTGAGGGAAACACTGCACATAGAAACCCATCACCGTTGTTGACTGTCTACAGCCGCAGCCAAACTGTAGGAATGGCTAGCATCAGAATTGACATGTTACTATTTTCAACCAATCATTTTAGCTCTGCTTAGTACTTGCCATGATAGTTTAGCTCCTAATTCGGCTCTAATTACATAACTGAACTATTTGATCAAACATACCAAGAGGTAGGGATCAACCAATATGGATTTTTTAGGGCCGATGACCAATATGGACCGCCAATTTTCTTGAGCTGATATTTGGAGGATTTATATTTATTTTTGCTCCCTCAATATACATCAAAAATTACACAATGATGATAACAAATGTTACGAATCTCAATTTAAATAAAAAGAAAGGAATGTTTATTGAACTTAAAAAAGGCGTCTCCAAACACGGAGCTGTCTGTAAACGCAGCAGCCCGCATTGGCTGATACCGGTACACTCAAAAACTCAAATATCAGTGACCATATCGGCTGGCCGATGTATCGGTCTATCACTACGAAGAGGTGTCATAGATTTCCTACCTTCCAGTTACCTTGCATTCTTAAAATGTGGTTGAGACACTGTAGGTAACCTTTCAAAGCTAGGGCTGCAAAGGGGCACTACATTTTTGGTAAATTGCTGGAAACTTTCAAGAAACAAAAATATGACAGGAAATGCTAAACTTATTTTAAATTATATTTCAAGGATCCTAAAAGTTTATGTATTTTCTTAGTATTAGATTAATTTATTTATCAATGTTTCCTTTTTTTATGTTGGAGAGTTCTTCAAGTACCACCAGAGAGAGCTTGTACCACAGTTTGAGAAGCAGTGATCTATACAGTAACATACTCAGAATGACTGCCTGAGACAGAAGAGCCAAAGCGTTAACAATCAGTCAGAAATGAGCTGAAGATGAAATGTTAATGAAAAATATTCCTAGGAAACCAAATGCAATAGTGTATATGTTTCATGCATGAACAAAGACATGCACACCCCCCTGTATATACAATAATACTGTATTCACAAATCAATCTCTACAGTATGTTAAGTAGGATGTTTGAAGATACATGGCCTGGTGAAATAGTGGTAAAATGAAGGAAAACTCCAGCCAGCACCCATACAGTGACATATCACAGCTGCGTCTCAGCTCTGAGTTAGGCTAATAAAAGCAAGTGTGATTACGACTGTGACTCTGAGGGGAACCGATATGGAGGAGGAATGATTACATTATTGCAGCCATGTTTAATACAACTTATCACAGAACATAAATCAGCGTCATTGTGGCATAAATAAGTCCAGTTTTAAACAGGCTGAAACAGATATGAAACACACTTCGGGAGGTTATCCTCTGTCAAAGCATAGTGTTCTGTTCAATGTAAAAGATATGCTCACTGCTCCAAAAGCCCATGTAAGGGGCAAAATCCCACTCAAGGCTCCTATAGCACTGCTCCAGTAGGTATGGCAGGTTCAGAAATATTGTTTTCTATGACAATTCACTGAATGGGAGCACGTAGGCGGTGCAGAGGTATGAGTTTATTTCTATCTATTATCCTCCCTGATTCCTGAACATGTTTCTCATGGCGGCGGTAGATGTAATATTTTAACACTGGCCTCCTCCACTGTGACCTGGAGCTGAATTATTAAAAGAAACCTGTATATAATGGCATTTTGTGATCTTGCATTTAATTAACTGTTTTCACCTCCACCATATAAATGTCAGTACGTTTACATGCAAAAGAGTCCAATGTTCCCCATTATCAGCATTGGTCACACTTGAATTGTGGATGTACCTGAAACCACCATAACAAAACTACTACTACTTAGTGAACTTCAAGACATTAATCTCGTATTTAGATTGCAGAATTCAACTTTTATTAAGTTCAACTTCATTAATTAACTCAATGAATAAAGTTTTACAAAGGGATTTTCCCAAGAGTTGCTATTAGCCTGCCGCAGCTAACGAGTATAGACTCAGGGCGGCGAGTTTGACGCATTGAAACGTCTTTTTTAACCACTAATACTGCTCAAAATAACAGCAAACCTCTGCAGTAGCATGAGAAGAGTCCCTACACAGAAAACAAAGCACCAACAACGTAGTTAGTGAACCCAGAGTTTATTAAAAGAGTGTTTCAAAGACTTCCCTTCTGGCCCCCCGGTACCAGCTGCTCCATTCAAGTCAATTACCAGATGCAATCCCAAAGGAAGGAGCCCATTGATGATTTATTCCAGCAAAACACGTAAACTTTGTGGTTTGTGGCAGACACAGTAAGCCCTCTGCGTAAGCGTCTCGATTGGCATCTCAATGTCCAGATTCTTAACAATAAGCCACTGGTTTATCAGAGTACAGTCATCGTACCGCATGGCTGCCTAGGCTAGTCGTCTTTACCTGTGCCTAAACTCACTGTGCGTCCTCGAAAAGACTTTTAGAAAATGATTTCTGCTCTACAGTCTGGCATCTACACGATTTTCAGAATGACTCATGCTAAGCTACCAAAAGAAAGTTTGTTACTGAAATTCCAGTCAATTATCGATGCGTCTATGTTTTTTGCAGAACAATTTTTTTTCAGAGCATAATAAGATTTTGGTCTTGGGTGTTGGCCCGGTTCAATACGTGATTGTGCTACACCAATAAGGTAACTGCTTTTTGTCAACAGGATGGCAAGATGGCATCCTCCATGGCTTCATCAAGCAGTACCGATGCACTCCTGTCCCAAATAAGATATATAAGAGCTCCATCACCTGCTGGATATGGTTGGAAAATAGAGGATGGGAACTTACACATCACCTGGATGGCAAGAAATCAATTGTTACCTATGCATGAGCACTGCTGTAACAATCAACATCTTGTTTGATGCCTGGGTACGCATTTTTGTCTTAACTGACGGCCCACCATTGACCAATAAGCCCCTCATGTAGGTCTGGCATGTGCTGCAGACTTATTACAGACTTATTATATTATATTGCGTGATGTGTCAGAATGTGATGTGCTGGTAGAGGGGAAAACTTCTTCCCATGCCTGAAACATCACTGTTTCTGGACTGTAACAGGTACAGCCATCAGGTGCTGAGCAAAAGCAGCTCAGGATCCTCCATGTCATTTGACTTGGCTGAAAGGAAAAGAAAAATTAACAGCAATAGCAAAACACTGATGAAAACTATTACTGCATGTGAGATCATTAAAAACCATTACCTAATGTATTCAATTCAATTTTATTTACAGTGCCCATTCATAACAAACGTTATCTCAGGAAACTTTACATATGGAGTAGGTAAAGACCACACTCTATGACTTATTTATGATTTACAGAGACCCAACAGTTCCCCCGTTGAGTACATATTGGTGCACTTCCCCGGTTGGGGAGGAAGAAAAGGAGAGAGAAAGAGAGAAAAGACAGACGGATGGACAGAGAGACAAAGACAGACACAAAGACAGACAGAGAGACAGTCCCAGAGATGCAAGCAACCACAAAAGTAACAGTAACTATATTAATATCTATAATAATGTGAATATGACTTATATGTTATGGCAGTTAATACAGTAGAACAGTAGAAACAAGTACAGCTAAGGTGAAAGAATATGACAATGATAATAATTATGGTGGTAAATATGATTAATGATGAGTAGTGGTAATAACAGCTGTGATACAGTGAGATATATCACTGATGATGTTTTTATGGATACAAATGTTATAATTTATAAGACTAGTGACAGTATATATGAATAATAGTAATAATATCAGCAGGAAGCATCATGCAGGACCACGGCAGCAGGCACCACCACGATCAGCAGAGGCCTGAGAGACAACAAAGCACAAACAACTCCGGACAGATGAGTCTTCATTGTTGCACGGATTGTTGGCAGCTGAGATGGCACATGAACACCCACTGTCTCAATGTCTTCTGGCCCAACACATTCATCAATGGTGGACTTTCACTGCTTCACTTGAGCATTTGGTAAGTCCTTCCCTCTGTCAGGTCGTCAGCTCTTCTTGTTATCACAGCTCCTCGATCAGTGGGGCCTTTTGCCATGGTCAGCCTCCATGTTGGATAACAGACAGAAATTTCTTTTGGATCGGTACTGTGAGGTTGGCCAATCACTGAAAACATGCAATAACTGAAGCACTGGGATTTTTATCCTTTAGAAAAGTGAGAACTTTTGATAGGAGAGCCCAAATAGCTGATGGGTCATGGTGAAAAGAGGAGCTGATAGAACAGACCAAAATGAGAACCTTGTTAGTATAGGCAAGACCAGTGTGAAGTTAGGCCTGTTTGTGAGAATCCCCAAAATGGACAGCCTGTATTTCACTGCTATATTTGCAGAGAGAAATCTTTTCAAAATAAATTTGCAGGACAATCTCCTCCTCACTGACATTCTCTTTGAGACTACAAAGAAAAGTGTACTGGTGTGTTATATACATGTTTCCTCAGCTTTTCTCTTAGTCCTTTTGAAAAGTCCTTCAGCAAGGTATGGACATTACCATAGACCTTTTCCTTGATGGTCAAGTGTACTGTGAATGTTTATATCGTACCATATTTCTTGGTCTCTCTCTCTCTTCAGCTTTTGCCTTCCGCTCATACCAGTTTGTTTGGGCTCCTGGATCAGAGTTTGTGATTTTGTAGCTCTTTAGCTTCACAAATGGAACATTCTGTGTACATGCATTCGTAGTTGTAGTTTTTGTGTGTGCGTGCGTGCATTGATACTGTGTCGGAGATTTTTGTGAAACATGTTGTCTTTAAAAAATATCCAAAAACATATTGACTTTGCTACGTTGAAGGCCCAGTGCCAGACCTCACGGTTCACTGCTGATCAACTAGTGTTACTCACTGGATTCGGACAACACGCTATAATTGTTACTAACGCTAAATAAATTAAATTGTATTGACATTCGCTACTCACCTTCCATTTGCTGTCATTCGCTATGTTTCGGACTCGGTCTCCGGTACTGCAGCTGGATACTACTTGGCTCCTCTCTAGATTCTTAATAAATTCATCATTGTCAGTCTCTGCAATCTGCGCGTCACACTCAAGAATATCTGCAATCTTCTAGAGACTATGACCCAGTTTAAGAGCCAAAGATGGAGTTTTGTAGATTTTTTTGTCTTCATTATAGCCAGCCATGTCCTTTACTGCTTCCACAACAAAGTTGAGGTTGGATGGTACATAGAAGTCCTCAATTCGTTTCAATCTACCAGCTTTCCGTGTTCGCCAAATAAGTCTGCATTTTTCGTCTGATGTACTCCTGTTGTCCACGCTTTGTATACAAATGTTCTCCAAGTCTCGAAATGCTTTTCTCATGCTTGATTATGTCAGTTACCTCACCTTGGTACATAGTATTTACCAGCTCCCAAACTATTTTGCTAACACCATCTGGGACAAGTGATTGGATCTATGCAATGTACTGAAAGTGCTTAGATCATGCTAGTTAGCTTAGCATGCTAGGTCGCTTATTTGCATTCATCAATCAGTAATTAAAATTACTGGGTGTGTATGCTGTGTCCTATGTGGTTGACCAGAATAGTTCCTTTGTGCTCACCAGCTACATATTGTATTTTTGCTAAATTTAACGTTGAGTTTGTTGTATTATATATTGCTACCGAAGAACAGTAATAAGAGCTTGTTTAGTGCACGATGAGCGAGCCTCTGAATGACTGGGTGTGTATGCTGTGTCCTACGTGGCTGACCAGGATAATTCCTTTGCGTTCATCAAAAATAAATCAGACCAGACTGAGAAGCAAGTGTGGATTCCTTCATTTAAACACAGCACAGAGTTCACATTGGTTATAGAAGCAATGCCTCACAGTTAATGCGGTGCAGGTAGTCACTTGCTTTCACTGGTTTTCCAGCTTGCAGACTCAGGATGTGTTCCACTGCCAGTTTTTAGGACCTCATTATTATGAGCCCGGCCTCCTTTGTTTCTAGATGAGGTCAAAGTGTCATTGTTGTTCCTTTGACTTCAAAAGAAAAGTGATTACTTGCCTCAAGATGGGACAGTATAGATGCTTTTTACTTCAAACTCTGGCACCATCTTCCTTTTTTTTTCAGCTTCAAATCCAACAGGTCACTTTCTGCTCTCATATCATCTTTATATAAAGAGGTCTTAAAAAATGTCTGTTTTCTATAAGTCCTCTTTAAAGTCTTCAAGTGCTCCCTTTTTTGTCTGAATATATTCATCACCACTGCTTTCAAGGGTGCTCATAGATTTTTCTTCCGACACTTTAGAGATTCCTTCCAGGTATTCTTTGGTAAACTGGAAATAAAATAAACAAGACCCTTATAGATTAATTGTCTGCAAGAAACAGTAACCAATATGAATATAAACCCCATAAAACCTGGGTAACGGAACCTGACAATCAACCTTTGTGCACCATACAGGGTAAGGGTAAGGCTATGGCTATATGCACTGTCAGAGTTTTGTTAACAGCTACAGTACAAGGAAAACAGAAGGCCACAGAGGTAAATTATAGGGCTGCCCCAGAATAAGAATTTTCCTGGTCGACCTGCAGTTGTCATTTAGGTCCATTAGTCGACGGATCGTTCCATGTAAGGCCTAAATGGTAATTTACAAGTGCACGTGACACACTGAGCAAGACGCATGTTAATTACAATGTCAGCATTCCATCACCAATCGCCACAACCCTATTGAGTATCTATTAGTTAAGGCTGCTATTAATGAAAAATACTCTCTCTCCCAATCAATCAATCAATCAATCAATCAATCAATCAATCCATCAATCAATCAATAAAGATACACAACTCAAATATTTAAAAAAAACTTTAAATTGTTACATTTGAGCAGAGAGTTTGGTGTGGTGGTAGAATGGGTTAGGTTTGGTTCACCAAAATAAAATAATAAGCCCACTTTTTATTTTAGCTCATTTATTTTTAATCATGTTGTTTGAACCTACAGTTTAACATTTTGCTGTTGTTGTGTAATACAATGACATACAGTTTGTCAAAATAAAATGAACATAGTCTAAATTAAACAATTGGATTTTTGGAGGAAAAGTAATAGTTTAGATTAATCGATAAACAGTTCAGTAGATTAATCAACAGAAAAATGTCGGGGGGTGATGTTGAAGTGAGCCAAAGCCTGTCTCCAGGCAGAGCCGGCCGAGCCGCAGTTAGCTAGCAACTTGGTCAAAAGCGGCGGCTAGCTAATCACCTCGGTTGGCTTTCTGACACTCTAACCACGCATTTGGAGCGATGATCCAAATATGAACAAGCGTCGCGTTACTTGCGTTTTGAAATGTCAATTTACTAATAAAATGTTTAAATGTGTTTTTCTGTTACTTTCTTAAAAAAGTTTTATTAAAGACCCAGACATGTCACTGTATACTGTAGTATTTGTTACCACTGCCAGAACATATCATCATTGTCTCAGTGGGGATTTTTTTCCTTTTTTTTTTTCTGCAGATGAAACCAAACACCAAAACCAACCACAGAAACTGGGGTAAAGGAGCAGTAATAACTATAACACTAGAGTCATGATTGCAGTAGCCTATAATCACATCAATAATAATAGCACTATCACCATCATAAGAATACTACGGTCTGCCCCTGACTAGATCACAAAGAGTAGTGTAGAAGTAGAGTCTAATCCATTTGCTAAGCGTATTCACTGTGTTTGATGGCCGGTTGGCTCAGGGCTGCTCAGCATCACCAAAGCATTGGCTCTATATCCTTTAACACATTTCTTGTCTTCTCTTGACGACAGATAGAGGCCTGCAGATATGGGTCAGCTCCAATGGATGACAGGTGGACTTCATTGCAATTAATGGAAAGGTCTGTCACCGCCGGAATGTGACAGGGCTCACCGCACACTCTCCGAGAAACCGAAGCCAGGGCAGAGACCACGGCCAATTATCAAATCATTATTAAATCATCATCAGGCTGCACTGGTACCAGGCGAAGGAGGAAATCATATGTAAAGCCTGCGCCAGCAGAGGGAAGCTGCAGTACAGAGGCTCTCCCATTGCGCCGGAGATGGTGGAGCAGCGCCAGAAATACTGGTGATGTCAGAGCTTTATAACCTGGGCTTCAGACCCACGTTGCTGTTCCCTGCCAGGCTTGTCATCACAATGAAGGACGGAGGGAGGAGAAAGCTCTCTTCGGTCACAGAGGCGAAGCCTTCGTAACATCCACCCGTGCGAAAGAGCCCTGATGACCGCGGAGGGTTGTTGATTTCACTGCAGACGAGCCACTGTGATGTTTTCTGGATAACCATGAGTTTGTGTGGTGCTTAAGGCCGAAACTTATTTTTAGACTGCAGCACTAAGTTAAAGTCCTGATGGACCGTTGAAATTCTGTCTGTTAAAGAGTTTTGAACAGAAACAGCTAAATGGACATTTTAACACACTGTGGACATGTTGACACGAGATCCAATGTTTTCTGGTGTTTTCTAATGTTTTTTTTCATCCTTTTTTTGTCTGCCAGCTCACACTATTATGTGAATTCAAATTATTTTTAATCAGCCTCCGTGCCAAGTACTGGAAGCTCGTCCACGTGTGGATTTCAGTTTGTTTTTATATATTTTTATCACAGCTTTATTTTCTTTTCTTTTAAATTTTTATCACCATCCGCTGCAGGGTTATCTGAAGTATTCTTGTTCTCTGTTTGGTCAAAGGGCTTTACTGAAGCCTGACACTTAGACTCATAGACTGATGTACAGAGGTGACCTGTATCGATACAGCATGTGCATTCTAACACAGGGTGTACTGTGGGTTTCATACATGCACTTTATTTATCTTATCTGATGTAGAAAATTACCATCATGGCCTGCCTGCGTTATGGCATTTTGGTGCCCCCTGCTGGCTGATTTCATTTAATTTATTTTACATGGTTTTGTATTTGTCTGCTCTGGAATCTCTTCAGTTTATTATTTTTTCTCCTTTCTTGTAGTGATTCACGGGGGTCAAACACTGTTAGTTAAGGGAGGAGACCCTGGAAGCTCAGTTAGCTGTTAGTTGCGAGCTGGAGAACTCAGAAGGTTTTTTTCTATGGGACATTGGTCACAATGTTACTGTCTTGTTTCTTTTCATGTTGTTTTGTTCAGTTTTATGTGTTTGGGTTTCTTTTTCTTTTTTGGTCTGTTTAACCCATCCTCTCCACTCTTCCTCCACTATTTCAGATTACTTTAAGGTCATGCAGTGTCATTCTAACTTATTATTATTGTTCCTATGGCTAATGCTGTAAAGACAGGTATTGGAGTGCGTCTGATTTCCTGGAATACTAAGGGAATGAACAAAGCAATCAAAATCGGTAAGGTCCTGACACAGTTACAGTACCTTCAGGGGGATGTGATGTTTCTGCAGGAAACACATCTCAAATCAGCGGACACCTCAAGTTTTAAGAGGGCGTGGATAAACCAGTTATTCCATTCCAAGTTTACAGATAGAGTTAGAAGGGCAGCTATCATTATTCATAAAAGGGTCATGTTTGAGACAACAAATGTAATCCTAAATACTGAAGGCCGCTATGCCATCGTTTTGGGCACACTCCATAACACACTAGTGGTCTTAGTTTGGGTTTATGCGCCCACCTGGGACGATGAACAGTTTTTTACAAGGTTATTCGCCAAAATCCCAATGTTTTGGAATGTTTTGTTTTGTGAATATCACCCAATAGTCACTTCTGACCTTTCTCCTACCACAGCTGACATTAGTTTTCGACGAGATACAATTCCACGTTCACCGTGAAGGTTCAGCTCACACGGATTATATAAATATTTTGTTGCGACTCAAATCTGCTCTTACATAGAGTTTAATGACACCCCGACGTCAGCAGCAGCACTCTATGGGAAGCACTTAAAGCTGTGATATCTTATATTTCTCAGATGAGAAGGGCTGAATGGGATAGGCTTGTGGAAATTGCAGAGGAGCTGATGAAACTTGATGGAACTTATGCCACCTCAGAGACCAGACCAGTCTCACTTTTAAACATAGATTGTAAGAGTCTTGCTAAGTTCCTCACCCTATGCATCCAAAGTGTGATGTCATCGATAATTTCGCTAGATCAGACAGGCTTCATTATGGAGACACCCATTCTTCAATACCAGAAGGCTGCTCAACATCATATTCTCACATGGATCGGACACTCCTGAGGTCGTAGTGGTGCTGGATGCAGAGAAAGCCTTCGACCGGGTAGAGTGGGGCTTTCTATTTTTACATTCAATGTCTAGTCCAGAGGTGGGAAATTATTTTTTCCATGGGGCAAGATGAGACACAGAAAATATTGTGGGGCAAAAGGCTAAACTCAATTCTGCATACAATTAATTGTATATCTTTATAAAAAGCAGTAAATGGCTTAGTTTTGACAAGCTGGTAATAATTAAGCAATAACAAAGTGAGGTTGCCTTTCAAAATTTTTATTTTATTCAATCAAATTTCTGAAAGCAATGGTAAACAAAATGTGAACTTTTTTTTTCCAGTCACATTCACTCCAAAACATTTTTTGAGTTTCAAATACTGTTGAAAAGAGGTTCTTGGCATTCTAAAAACATCACAATATTATCTTTGTGTTTCAAACATTAAGCGACATCATATTGAACTATCACTGCACTGTGATTTTGAGAAAAAGCCTTCCAAAGAAAGTCTCCCAGTTCACTGCTTGTTGGTGTCTTTACATGCCTACATTTGTAGTCTAACCACCTCATTTGGTGTTTTTAAGTTCTTTTTTTTTCTTGTTCAGAGAGAAATCTAGTCTCTGCTGGGCTTTAACGAGTGCTTCAAAGAAGGTTAAAAATGTTTTTTCACATATGTAGGTAAAGCCAAAGAGAACCAATGTTTGGAAAGTTCTTCTCCTTAAGAGAAGAGTAGAAATCCAGCAGGGATCCTGACTTAAAGTGCTCTGCCAGTACTGCATCAAACTGCAGGTCAATGAGTTCCAGCTGAACATCACTGGGTGCATTATTCACACTGCAGGTAAGGTGGAGAGGAAATCATGTGCATTTCATCTTCGATTCTTCTGAGATCTTCAAATCGCATCGAAAAATCACCAAGCAATGCAATGCTAACATGGTTGAGTACCTGCTGAGGTGATCAGCTGATGGTGTGACTTCTTTCAGGGTTTGCATGTGAGTGAGAGCATTGCTCTCCAGTTGGCTTGAAAGAATGTTGGGATGTCTTTGCCTTTCTTCTCACAAAACTCTCGAATCTCTGCTTTCAGGTCCCAGACTCTTTTTATCAATTCTGCCCAGGCTGAGCCATTTGACAGCTGTGTGGTAGCCGATGTCACTTTTCTCAGTCTCATGCTCCTCCAAAAGTGCGATCAACTGTCTGTGATTCAATGCCCGTGCCCTGATGAAGTTTACAACAAACTGTATGTTGGTGTATAATACAATGCAAAAATACCAATTTCTGATCGGCGTCGATTTCAGTCCCTTTATCTTGCATACTCTGCATCTTTCTGAGACACAATGTTCCTAACTTTCGCAATATTACGCAGGTGAAAATATGAATTCCTTGTCGTAAGTTTTATGTGAGAATCGAAGGAGATATCCTGATCAAAAATAACACCCAGATTCCTTACTCTGGTGCTGGAGGACAACACATCATCAATAGTGTCGAAGGCAGCACTAAGATCTAGTAAAACAAATACAGAAACAAGTCCTTTGTCTGAAGCTATTAGAAGGTCATTAGTCATTTTTACCAGTGCTGTCTCAGTGCTATGATTCGCCGACTCATTTCTCGAGGATCTTAGAGAGAAAAGGAAGGTTAGATATAGGTCTATAGTTGGCTAGAACCTCAGGATCAAGACTGGGCTTTTTAAGAAGAGGTTTAATTACAGCTACTTTAAAAGACTGTGGTACATAAGCTGCTGATAAAGATATGTTAATCATATCTAATACAGGAGTGCTAACTATAGGTAACACTTCTTTAAGTAACCTAGTCGGAATAGAGTCTAGGAGACAAGTAGAGGGCTTTGATGCTGAAATAGTAGAGGTTAATTTGTTAAGGTCAACTGTAGAAAAGCAGTCCAAGAATATATCAGGTCGTGCAGTTGGTTCCTGGGTTCCTGGGTTTGAAGAAAAATTGGTGCCAAGCGAGTTGATTTTGTCTCTAATAGTTATAATTTTGATATAAAAGAAGGTCATGAAGTCGTTACTATTGAGGGTTATAGGAATGACTCAATAGAGCTGTGGCTCTCTGTCAGCCTGGCTACAGTGCTGAAAAGAAATCTAGGATTGTTTTTATTCTCCTCTATTAAAGATGAGTAATAGGCTGCTCTGGCATTACGGAGGGCCTTCCTATATGTTTTTAGACTTTCATGCCAAGCTAAGCGAGATTCCTCCAATTTAGTAGAGTGCCATTTACTTTCTAATTTTCGAGATATTTGTTTTAATTCACTGGTTTGTGAGTTATACCACGGAGCTAACTTCCTCTGTTTCCATCTTCTTTTTTAACGGAGCAACAGAGCCGAGTGTTGTCTGTAGTGCGCCTGTGCGCCTTAGTTTAGGTTTAGGGTTGATAAATAGTCATAAATAGCTGCCTCCTCCTCGACCACTGCCTCGAGGAATATGAGTATCAAAATGACTTGGAGGAGTGGATTCATTTAGGCAACATATTTTTCATGACAAAGCCGTGTTTCAGTCAGACAGAGTAAATCAATATGGTTATCTGATATCAGATTGTTTACTAATACAGCTTTAGATGACAGAGATCTGAT
This sequence comes from Echiichthys vipera, assembly GCF_963691815.1. Taxonomy (NCBI): domain Eukaryota; kingdom Metazoa; phylum Chordata; class Actinopteri; order Perciformes; family Trachinidae; genus Echiichthys; species Echiichthys vipera. The sequence goes on from NC_139845.1 coordinate 25,406,663, forward strand.
GTTTAAAAGTCCACATTTTATTTTCTGATTTTGTTGCATTATCGCAGATTTGGTGTTGATTTGTATCAAGTTTTTCTCTATAGCGCCTCTTCTGTTCATTTTTGATCTGGTTAATTTAGATGATCGTGGGGCACACAGCGTTTGTATACTATACTGAGCTGGAAAATACTCCTCAGGGAGCGCAGAGAGGTGTGTTAGACTGCCATTCTTCTTCCTGGGCACCTGCGATAAAGGCAGCGCGGAGTGGTGTATTAAACTGTGACTCTGCTTCCTGATATCCAACACTGGGTTGGCATGGTTTTAGACAGCTAACAACTGCGTCCAGGTTCTTAGATATGAGAGCAGCACCCTCCAAAGTAGGATGAATACCATCTCTGCTAATAGATGGTAATAATAATTTTCCCCAGAAAGACTGCCAGTTATCTACGACACTATATTTACCCACATTATTCACCGGGCACCATCCAGACAGCCAGCGACGGAATGATGATATGCGGCTATACATGTCATCGCAAGTCAAGTTGGGCAGGGGACCAGAGAAAATTACGGAGTCCGACATAGTTTTTGCATATGCACAAATCGACTCCACATTAATTTAAGTGACCTCCGCTTGACGTAATCGGATGTCATAACCGTCGACGTGAATAACAATCTTATCATATTTACGTTTATCCTTAGCCAGCAGTTTCAAATAGGACTCAATGTTGCCCGCTCTGGCCCCTGGGAGGCATTTTACTATGGTCCCTGGTGTCGCTAAGTTCACGTTTCTCAGAATGGAGCTGCCAATAACCAGTGTTGTTTCATCAGCAGGTGTGTCACTGAGTGTAGAAAACTTGTTTGAAACGTGAACAGGCGGATGGTTAACCATGGGCTTCGATTTAGAACTATGCTTTCCTCTCACAGTCACCCAGGAGGACCCTGGCTGCTCAGGGATTGCTGGGGGAGGGTTAGCAGAAGCTAACGCTACACAATGTGGCTTTGCACCGGCTAAAGTTATAGGTGGCCGGCTAGCTACCGTAGCACAAGACTGAGCTTCCATGGTGCTGAGCCGTGCCTCTAACTCACTGAGCCTCTCCTACAGCGCTACAAATACGCTACACTTATTACATTTTCCATTATCACTAAAGGAGGCAGAGGAGTAGCTAAACATAAGACACTCCGAGCAAGAGAGAGCAGGAGAGAGAGCGGGGGAAGCCATCACCACCTGAGAAGCTAACTGCTAAGCTAAAGTGGCTAACAGCGTGTAACATTTATTTAGCAAGAAAGCGGCTGAAAGAAGGAGAGCTGTGAGTGCTTGAGTAGAACTAGTTGATTTTTAAATGTTAAGCGGTTACTCTCTCTCTTCCTGTTACCGTAACAACAAGCAACAAACAGAACGCGACTGACAACAAAACTATAAAGACTGATCAGATAGGTAACGTTATGTTTGGCACCGTCATGAAAAACTAAACATAGAGGCATCCAGGAGGACAGCTAATGTAACTCAGTCTCTTCCTGTTTATCCGTCATTACAGCAACCTCGTTATTGGTTTTGGTTTATGAATGTACTAAAAGTAGATGTAGTACATTGACTAAATTAATTTAAAAATAAACAAATAAAAATATATCGAGTACATTGACCAAATTAATTTAAAAATAAAGAAAAATCAGATTTATTACATTGACTAAATTAATTAAAAAATAAACAAAAGCAGATTTAGTACAATGACCAAACCAATTCAAAAATAAACAAATAAGAAGCAGATTTAGTACATTGACCAAACTAATCTAAAAATTAACACACAAAAAGCAGATTTAGTGCATTGACTAAATTAATTTAACAATAAATAAACAAAAAACAGATTTAGTACATTGACCAAATTAATTTAAAATAAAGAGTAGATTTAGTACATTGACTAAACTAATTTAACAATAAATAAACAAAAAGCAGATTTAGTACATTGACTAAATTAATTTAAAAATAAATAAATATAAAGTAGATTTAGTACATTGACTAAATTAATTTAAAAGTACGTTAAAAAAAAGATAATGATAAAGTAATCCACTGCAGTGGAATTCCACTGCAGCTTTGATACACACACTTACCAGCAGCCGCTCCTTACTCCTTTGGTTTGGAGATCTTTTGTCACATTTGAAGTCACCTTGTGGTTTCCACATAAACCGCAATTTGCCCTGGGCATACTGGAATATAATTCCTGCCCAGTACGAGTCCGGTTAACCTGTCTTGGTTATTTTATTGAGAGAAAACCACCGGTCAACCTGTAGTGGTAGCCGAGTACTTGACTGCGGTTGAAAAAACATGCGCATGGCCCTAGCTTGAACGTTGGCTTTCCCCGCCCCTTTCTCATCCTCCTCCTCCTCCCCATTTGTTAGGACATGTTCGGAACTGTTAGGAACGGGGCCGTTTGTTAGGAGGCGTTAGGACCGCATAGGCAGTCCAATTGCTGGAGATGAAGGCCGGCTTCATGTAAAGAGGCTAAAGGTCCTTGAGGCATCGGCCGTGTGTTCGACTCTGACTTGCGGCCCTTTGCTGCATGTCTCCCCCTCTCTCTCTATCACCCCATTTCCTGTCTGTCCGATCTAATAAAACTGCCAAAAAAATAATCGTAAAAAAAACACTCACACACACACACACACAGAGGCCGAACATACCGTAACAACACAGTACGGCATAGCAATCAGTTCGAGCTCAGCAGTTTTAAACAAATGTTCAATATGTTTCAGTTTTTACATCTTCAACTCCTTTACACACACATTTTGTGAAAAACAAGAACAATGTGCCTTGTGGCCAGTGACGGATTAAGCTGGTCATGGGCTCCTAGGCTCCTGTTTGTTTGGGGCCCCCCCACATTATTAATCATGCTTTATCAGAAAAAAGAGCAGAAGAAGAGTCCGCAACCTTGAAAAATCCTGTCAATTTAGGATGTTTTCTTAGTAGATCGTAGTCTCACTTCTCTTTCAGTCATAGTGCTTTCGTGCTCTGTTATCACATTTCCTTTATGACATTTTGCCGCTGGACTGTCTAGTAACAGTGCAGCCTGGTCTCACCAAAAGGCGTGTGAATGACACGCTATTTCTCTCAAGCCATCTCGCATATAATTACAACGCATGTCATGTTTTTTGCGTGTCATTTCACGCCATGTAGTCTCAATTGACTTATATAGTGCAGAGATGGCGTTGTCATTTCACGCACAAATGTCATTGAGGGAAAACCCACGTGTTCGTATTTCTCTGCTACTTTCCGGAGAAATACGAAGTGGTGGAGCTTTCTGTCAGAGGGTTGTTTTTAAATCAATATTTCATGTGAAGGATGGCTGAAATAACGGGCGTGAAATGCCCTAACCCTAACCCTTACCCTAACCCTAACCCTAACCCTGACCCTAACCCTAACCCTAACCCTGGGGAACTACGGGCGTTAAATGACACGCAAAAAGCTTAGTATGCGTAGACATGCACGCGAAAAGTCATGCAAGTTATGAAAAGTGGCGTGCTATTTATACGCCCTCCCATGAGACCACGTTGAACAGTGAGTTACACATCATTTGAAAACAAAACTGACCTTATGAATCCGGCATGATGGGCCCACAGGACCTGAAGGCCTTCTCAGTCATCCGTTGTTGTCAAGTTGTCTGATTTAACTTAGCCTGTTACTGCCCTGTTAGTTTATTTTACTAAATAAGACTGACCATCTCATCTCATCTCATCTTCATCCGCTTATCCGAGGTCGGGTCGCGGGGGCAGCAACTTTAGCAGGGGACCCCAAACTTCCCTTTCCTGGGCCACATTAACCAGCTCTAACTGGGGGATCCCGAGGCGTCATGTTAAAAGTTTAAGTTTAGGTCCCTACACAGTATAATAAGATGAAAGTGGTGTTGACGCCATAACTCGAATTAAGCAATAATAAAAAACAATCAGAGTGCTTCATTCGAGCCATCGCTTTATAAAAGATCATAATGTTCAATAAATCCAGTGCATAACCCGTAGCAGTCCACAGTATATGCAGGTCTGATTGTGCCATGTGGAGGTGAATATGTTAAAAGTCAACATGTTCAGTTGATAATGACTGTAGTCTTCTGATCTGACTGATGTTCATGTTCCTCTGGGGTGTTTTCATCCTGACTAAGGCTGATGGACAAACATATGATTTGTTATCTATGTTACCAAGATGAAGAGGAAAGATCCAGCAGAGACACCGTGTGAGAGTAGAGTTTCATGTTCCACTGAGCCCACACAACAAGGAAGAGAGTGGAGTTTTATTCACGCTGCATTCAAGGTCTATAGGAAATATGTTGAACAATACATTCTCTTTATTCAGATTTAATCTGGTAATCACTGCTAGAACATACCTCATCTGTGCGGATATGATTGTTGCTGAATAATTTTCTTATATAATGAGGACAACACACATTAATCAAACTTGGTGTGGGGGGAGCCCCCGCAAGCCCCTCGATGCTCGCTCTCGTACATGTGCGCACGCCCGTGGCCGTACATGGGCATACATGTTAGTTTGTAGAATTTAAAAAAAGCAGACACAGCTAAAATGAAAGTGGTGTCCAGGAGGAGAAGAAAAAGGCTAAAATCTTGTTTATTGTGATGTATGAACAATGTTGAAGTAAGGACCTGGATTAGTAGTAGTAGTAGTAGTAGTAGTAATAATAATAATAATAATAATACATTTTATTTGTATTTCACTTTACACTCAACAATCTCAGAGTGCTACAGAGCAGAATAGAAACAATATAAATCTGCATCTGTAGACTAGCGAGACACTGTTCAGGCATGTTGAAGCCTATTGCCTGCCTGTCCCGATACAGCCTTAGGCCAAGCCTAAATTATTCTTTTCTTTATAACTGTACGTGCGATGTTCTGAATACATTTTTGAAAAAATGTCTGTTCTGTAATGTCTGCATTGGTTAGCGCTGGTAGAAATAAGCCCTTTGTGTTTAATGAACCCACAGTTTCTTAACAGACATGGACAAATATTGACACAAATGAATATGGACACTAATTAGACAGCACTCCCATGACATTTATTCCAAAAAAAGGTATTCATTGTTTCATATACACGAAACGTAAATGTAACGTAGGCACATAGACTGAATGCATTGCTGGTCAGCCAGTCAAGGAATGTGGAACTCTGGGGATAAATCTGCAAGGTGATTGGTCGGCCATGTTGGTTTGTGCGAGGGGTCTCATGGTTGCACTCTGCAGGGGGGCCCCAGATCATTGAGCTACGCCACTGCCAGTGGCTAATTTATTTAAACTAGCAAATAACAACAAGGATTTGGAAATTCTGTTGGAAACAAATACATTATTTCAATACAAATCTTTTTTTATACAAAGCCCTAAAATTCAAATTACATCACATACAAGCGTATGTGCTGAATGTGAGGAATGTGAAGTGGGTGTGATGTGTAGACTATGTGTGATTTCATGTCCATAGTGCAACAGGGATAGGAAACCACCCAAATCAACAGAATAGTTATCTATATTCCCAAGTAACGTGAAGGCAGCACGGTGTGACTTACTGTAAACAGAGCGGCTCATTTGCATAGAGAGCAGGAAGTTCGTCAGGACTCAGCCCCAACGCCAGTGTCGCTCTGACAGGGCTGTCTGCGCTCCAGTTTCTTGCTTCAGCACTGTGTGACATGGTTTTAAATGGCGGGGACTGACACAATGGTTCTTCTCGCACTAGTTGTGTCCATGTGTGTGTCGCTGTCGTCCGCAGTGAGCGTTTTATCATGGCCGCCTCTCAACTGCTCCCGACAGGTAAGATGGGGGCGGAGTGAGTGCTCTCTTCAACAGTACATTCACTCAATGACTCGACTCTCCTCTGTTTTTTAAACCATACTCTTATTTATATACACCACTGACAGTGTGCACAACTCTTTGGAAACAGAAAGGGCGTTGCTGGTGGGGAATAATGTTGTTATATGAACTAAATATACGTGTAACAATTATAATGGCATTTCCTTGATATAGTTTAATGAATATGTAACCAAATCTGAAGCTTACACAGTCGCATCACAAACATTTCAGTCAGTTAGTTTATTGTAAAACTGGAAAAGAAGCACCGCCACATGCTTTGACAGCTGTCTGCAGATGGCATATTCAAAAAGCCTGTTGCGGCACTGGTGGAAAGTCCCTAAGTCAATTTAAGTACTGTACTACAGTACAGTTCTGAGGTAGTGGAATTTTACTCGAGTATTTCCATTTTTTAATGCTACTTTAGATTTCTACACTAGAGGAAATATTCTACTGTTTACTACACTACATTTATTTGGTATCTTTAGTTACTATTTACTTTACAGATTATTAATATAAAATATTATCAACAAATGAAATAATATATACTGTTATAGATTCAGCAACACAGCAGTATATAAAATAAATACATCATCTGCAACATTAAAGTGATATTTACATGATTCTATCAATAATTATAATCTAATAGGCCATTCTGCACAGTGACTACTTTTACTTTTTGTACTTACATGTACATTTTGTTGCTGATACTTTTGTACTTTTACTTAATAACATTTTGAATGTAGGACTTTTATTTGTGACGGAGTATTTCTACAGTACTCTGAGTACTTCTTACACCACTGCCATGTGGCCATAGAGTGATAAGATACGGTTTGTGGTTTAATGACAGATCGCGTTGGGATTCGTTTTACATGTAACACTGTAGAAATTGAGGTGTAACAAACGCTGTTAGATGGACAATTTAAAGCTTAGCAGCTAATTCATCAGAGCTGCAACCATTCATTCATTAGTTGTCAACTATTAAATTAACTATTAACAACTATTTTGATAATTGATTGAGTCATTTAAAAAAAAAAAAAGGACACTTATGGCTAGAAATATCTGCAAAACAAAATCAAGAGATGAAATACTCACAACTTCACATTCAGTCCATTTGTTCCAGACCATAGACTGTATAAAATATGGACGTAGCATACCCGTCAGGGTCCGTTCCCTCAACTTGATCCAATCGTCCTCACCTACGGGAGTCTCCATCTTATTAGACTTTGACTCCGCCTCATTTCCTCTTACCAAAAAAGGGCATCTATGTGACGTTGGGGGGAGGGGGATACGTCCATCTGGCTGACGTTTACCTCCGAGGAGAAGTGAGGGTCAGAGGCTAGCTGTCACTCAAGAGACCACGCCCCTAATTATTCATAATCTTTAACCTCCAATAAAATAAAAACTAGCCTGGTAAATAATAAATAATTCACCCCCCTCAGTGTTGTCATGGAGATGTGACCTAAACATACAGACTAGGATGTTTTTTTTGTCCCAAGCCTTAAACAGGTTTAATGATGCTGTCAAAACGGCATGCTTAACATGGGTGTCAATGAGAAACTGCTCTATTATGAAACCTGCCCCTAGTGGACTCTCAGTGAACTGCAGTTTTTGGCTCTTCCTCATTGGATCAACCAGGAAGTGGCTGTGGTGGGGGCTTTTCCTGACTGACTCTTACTGCATTAGAGTTTCATAATTATGAAAGTAATTTATATCAGCTGTGAACAGATACTTTCCTTTTGTGTAACACAGTTTTTGTTTTTTCTGAGATCTGTGTCAAATGTTTCAAAAAAAAGTATGAAACCAATGAAAAAATGTGAACGCGTTTGCAAGAGAAGACTTCTGCCTTCTCTCAGGAAGTGATGCTGAAGATCAAGTTGATCCCAGTTTCATGAAGTGTGTCAAATCTGTTTCTAATTTTAAGATTGATGAAACTAAAATTCTCCTTTGTTTTGTTTTCCTGCCACAGGGTTTGAGGTGTACAGTCACCACAAGTGAGTGGATTTGACTCTTCTTTAAACCCACTGTTCTCATTTTTTGAACACAGTGCTGTTGAGTATTCTGTAACCTAACATTCACACTTCAGGTTGGATTGTGAAGGGTTATAATAATAATTTGGGTTAGCAATATTTTGTAGGTTACCTAGCTCTGACATTCAGCGTGTGTGTATGTGTGTGCAGGTAACTGTATGGACAGTAAGTGGATGGATGTGCATCAGTACACTCCCAGTGGTCCAGAGGGGTTGCAGGTGTCTGTGGACACCAGGCAGGACGAAGCAGGACACCTACAGCCGGTACTTCTGGCTAACTGGAAGATAAAGGATGATGGTGAGTCAGTCTGCTGTCGCAAGTATTACATATAAAAGATGCAAGAAGGAGCAGCAGATTAAACGGACATTTAATCATTTGTAAATTCCATATGATGATTTTAGTGTAGCTTCACTGGATGTGATGGAGTGAAGACAGTAAGTGACCTCTGCTGTGTTTGTCCTCAGGCAGCATTCGTGAGCTGAGAGCCACAGAGCTTCATGTTCTGGTAACGTTCACCAACCAGAACCTGTGTGTCCGATATTCTTTTAAAGACAAACTTACAATGAGAAGTCCATCTGGGGAAAAGGTAAGAGAGTGGACATAATATAATAATCAAGAACTTTAACACATACAGGTAGCACATGTTTCATATTATTGTAGGTTTTTCAGATCAGATGACTCAGATGATGGGGTTTTTTAGTGAAAATCACACTTCACCCAGAAGAAATGGTCTGAGGTTACACACAACCCCACCAATCCATCAACACTAACAACAAACAGTAGAGACAGCAGACCATTTCAAACTAAGCTGATCTAGGTCACAGTTTTTAATGATCAGGCGCATGTTCTTTCTGTGGAAACGGCTACAATCAGAGATGGAACTTATTTACAGAATGAAAATGCTTATATTTCTCTATAGGAAACCCCATGAACGAAAGCTGAGATGCACGCTGTTGTTTCTTAATACAGACCTATCCAATTCTCAAGCATACTTTCCCTACACTCAATCGATCTTACGGAATTTAATGTAGATGAAAATATCAATATCAGTTCTGAAGCATACTCTAGCTACAGCTGCATAGCTTTACGTAAAGCCGAGCAACAGTGTTGTTTTTGCTAACAGTTTGTAATAGGTCAAATCAGTGGTCAAAGGGGAATTTTCTGCAGACAATATCATTTTGTGTTTTCAGTGGTCATTCTCAGCTGATATGCTGGTGTTGGACCCTGGTGAGACATACTGGGTCTCTGTCTTCAACATCCCCAAACCAGAGATGGGCCACAGCAGCTACGACGTCAGCGCTTATGTCGCCGTTCCTGGTGAGTGGAAGTAAAAAACAGCAGTTGATTGTTTGATTGGATTGAGTTTATAGGTGTTTTTACACTAGAAATCAAGCCGGTTTTTGACCGCCTGGTCCGCGTATTCAGACATATGTGCTTCATGCACATCACATGTTTACGCCTATCACAGAAAGCCGGCTTTTGGGAAAAGGGGAATATTATGCCACGGTTTCACATAGACATGACGGCAAATTGCAGCCTTTGCAATGTGATGGCTTGTCTGTATAAAAACACCTTATGTCTGTTCTGTCTATGCTCCTGTCACTGTTTAGTCCAGGTCATGAGTGAGTCCAGTTTGATTTTAAAGGTTCTGTGTGTAAGCTTTTACATTTTTTCATAATTTTTAATTGCCAATGGTTGAACAGGTTTTTACGTGACTTCCCTGACTTTCTGGTTTGCCTATAACTGCGTGTAGACTGACTTCTATGTGGACTTCTCAGTGACTAATATTCTGAGAAAATCCAAAGGATATGTATCTTTCCTCTCTTTAACTCCGCTACGACCAACAGTGTGCAATATTAGCTAACGTTAGCTTAGAAATGGAGTCCGCTAACATCAACAAACGACCAGTGCCCACCACAGTCCACACATGCTTGTTTCCGTTATACATTTTGCAGCGGCGGCCCTGAGATGGAGCTACGGTAAGCATCTCTCCAGTAACAGTAGCAAGTAGTTTGCTGATCTGACGGGGAGTCGGACTTCCGGTGGTCCGGGATCAGTTCTCCCATACTAGGGAGTTGAGGCTGGCTGAAGGTCTGCTAAGATTAGCTAATGTTAGCTTGCTTGTTGATGTGGACAAATTGTTAGCTAGCTGAGATAGCAAAATACTGTCTTGTGGACAATGTCAAGTAATTCATCCAGACTGGCTGTGGCTTGGTAACCTGACTCCTCCAGATGGAGTGATTCTCATTTTTCTGCATATCAATCTGGGAACTCTGGTTTGGAGATCTTATGGGAAGAGGTAAAAATACTGGTTGCTGATTGGATACATCATCTGTCCAACACCAACATACGGGCCAAATCAACCAATCAGATCAACGAAGCGTATGCCGTACTAATAACGTAGAGGCAAAGCTCAGAAAGTAAACAACATGTGGGTAAAGGATATTTTCCGGCCCGGTCCATATTCAACAGAAGGATCACAGAGAAAAGAGTAAGTGAGCAGCTGCTTTTTAGCTGCGCTCATCTCATCTGTGGAAGCCTCCTTGTTGTTTACGCTGAACAGTCGCTTTTTGTTGCGTCGAACTTCGACTTCGAATGACAAAAAAACTTAAAGGAATCCTGGTTTTCATGTTTTTCCAACGCACAGTAGCGGATTGCCTGAATGTTCTTTTGTTAGCGTGCCAGTCGGTGTTTAATCAGACAATTGAATGGTTAGGTTCGTATTGAAAGGTCAATCCCCACATGGATAAATAAATTAGTGTTAAAAGGTGTTACAAATCACCAGACAGAAGGATCACAATTATATGAGCAATAATCAGAGCCACAATGCAAACTCAGTTTAAATCAGTGTATTGCACAATGAGCCACACACAGCATCAGAAAATGTCTTTTAGATAATTGTCTAAAAAGTCCAAATAATGTTCTCCGACAGAAAAAGAACAACGTTAAATCAAAAATCACTTTATAGTTTCAAGCACAACAAAATAAAGAAAGAATTTCAGTTTGTAAATTCTGTTTTAGTTGTTTTTTGTAGGAGTCATCTTCTCAAACAAATTAAAAAAGGATCTTTGATAAGTTTCAGTTTCGTTTTCCCGTTAGGAGTGGAGCCTTTCCCAAACAATTTAACAAACAATCTTTGAACAAGTGAATCCCCAACGCTGTCGAGTTTTCTGAGAATTGTAAAAACTCAACCATGTAGAGACCGAATGTACATGCTGTCGTGTAAATAAGAAAATAAGATCAATAACATGAGACTGTTTAGTTTGTTTACTAAAATGACAAAGTATAGAGCTGTTCCATAGGATGGAAAGGGATCAGAGGTATCCTTAAGGGTAGGGGAAACAATGCACTATACCCAAGTGTCAAGTATCTGAAAAGGTCACTATAGGGGCTTTAGAAAACTGTAGGCAGCATACAGATCTGACATCTGCCAACAGAAGACTACAGCATGAGATTATTCATACAACTCTTACGCAATTTCCTACTCAAAGACAACTTTCTGTTAGGTGAAAAAAACAAATTAGGGAGATTTTGTCAATCCAACAGAACTTTGAGTCCTCTTGATTTGACTTTGATGAAAATGCTCTGCTTTTCTCAGGCTGTCAAGATCCCACAATGAAGATGACTCAATTTTGCATCGAAAGAGGTGAGTCCCTGATATTTAAAGTCCAGCTAGAGTGAGCAAATCATAAAAAACAGTTCTAACATGTTGTCTTACTGTACTGTAGGAAGTCTATGGCAGCCTAACATAAGTCTGGCTCCGATCACTGCAGTCAACGGAAGACCTGCACTGGCTGTCAGCTTCACTCCTGACACACTCTGTGAGGAGTACATGGTTATTGTCAGCTGCTCAACTACTCAACATTATAACCTTCTATACAGGGTAGGTCACATCCTGCTGCACATTTTGTATATGAGTAGTACTTGTTTGCAGTAGGCTGTCTCACATAGAAGATTCTTTGTTTTCAGTGATTTGACCCAGAACATTATTGTATGTGCTCATTACAGCATCCTGTGTGCTGTACCCTGTGCCTAGTTTTTACCCCAGTTTTTATATGGCAATACAGGAAACTGTGTCCTGCCTCTCTCTGCACTATTTTTCTACTGATTGTAGAAATGGCTGCCCATTATATTTGCATATCATTTAAAAGGGTACATCCACAAGATCGAAAAACTCTTTTTCTCTGTCGTTCTTAAAAAGTTTTCTGTCCACACGGTCTCGACTCAAGAAATATCTGCGTCCACATGAAACCAGTGAAGCAGACTAAAAACTCTGTAGTACACATGCCAGACCTGGATGTGGCGCCGTAACCGCCTCCATCCTAGAGAGAAATCTGTCCACTGTTTCTGGTGTTATATTGTACGGTTTTGGACTCTGATGCACCAATCCCTCTGCATTTGGGTCCTCAACAAGCAGAGGGTGCTGCTGGGAGCCCCTTCCCTGCCCCAAAGCACTCACAGGCGCCACTTTCTCACTACATTTAGAGACTTTTCACACCTTAGAACTTGATTTAAAAAAAGAGACTAGAGAGCAGTTAAGCTCCTTATTCAGAGCATCAGGGAAACGGGAGAAATCTGTGGTTGGCCTAATTCATTCCCATGCATGTGGCTCAGAGTCCAGTTCAGTAAACGGTCTATGGGTCCATCTCTCTGGGTCGGAGGTGGGGCGATGACACCATCCTTTAACAAAGTATGCGGTTTCACCGTCATAACGACAACGCCATGGGTCTTCCCACTCTGGGACCTGGTTACAAAAAAGACCGGTTTTAAGCTCCGATAATGCCGGCTGCTGTAGATGGTCGACTAAACCATACTTAAGTTGTGCCGTTACAGCAAAACGCTTTTCTGTGTGGATGGGCCCTAATTCTAAATGTTTGTATCTGAAGATGTTCTATAGGCTAAATTTTGGTCTCTATCAAGTTCAAGTTCCCTTTTATTTATGTAGCACAGTTTAAAAGACCTGTACCAGTCATCCAAAGTGCTTCACAGAGCAGTGACAGAAACAAAAAGAATGCATGTACAAGAAACAGGAAAACATGCATATCATCACACATACTCCTAGCACCTGCACATATACAAACATATGCGCATACATACACATACACATACACATACGTGCACGGCTACAGTATAAAATCATAAATAAGTGCAATAATATTATTATTAAACCAGGCTGGATTAGACGTCCCTGTGGATCTGAAGGCCAGAGAAAAAAAAAAGTGTTTTTTAAAGCACGCTTAAACCTCTCCATGATGTAATGGATCAAGCTGTTCCAGAGTTTGGGAGCAGCCACAGAGAAGGCACCATCACCCTTGGTCTTCAATTTTGATCTAGGTTCATCCAGCAACAACTCACTGGATGACCGTACATCTCTGGCTGGATTACGGACTTGTATGAGTTCAGTCAGGTATAGAGGAGTCAGACAAGTTCAAATCTTAAAAATAATTAATAACACTTAATCTTAAAGTGGATGGGAAGCCAGTGGAGGGAGGCCAGGACAGGGGTGACGTGTTGATGTTCTTTAGTGCCTGTCAAAAGGCGAGCAGCCGCGTTCTGCACCAGCTGCAGGTGGCGGAGCAAGCCCTGGTCAGGACCAACATATAAAGAATTACAATAATCAGGCCTGCATGATAGCATTTATCTGAATTATAGTCAAAAATATATGAAATGGAAGTTGTGTTCTTATGGCATCTTTGTCCTGATCAGTGCTCTTAAATACTGTGCCTCAGTGAAATGAAAAAAAACTCTTTTCTCTAGGCTAATCAGACCACCCTGAATGTAATGTTCAGCCTGGATAAATGGCCGAGATCATGCTGCCAGTTTGATGTAAAGGTAAATCATTTCAAATCTGTTTTTCTGAGTGATGTGAGTGCATTACTAAAGTGTTTTTTTTTATCTGGCAATAGCTCTGCATTCTCTATGATCACATGATTCTATTCCTTACTGCAGATCAAACCTCTTTTCCCACAATGTGGACATGACTGTGACCGTCGAAAGACAACTCTGAATATCTGTGGTACATTGGCAGGTATGGACTACGGGGCGGCTGTGGCTTGGTGGCAGAGTGGGTCGTCCTCTGATTGAGAGATTGGTGGTTCGATCCCCATCTCCCCCCGGTCCACATGTCGAAGTGTCCTTGAGCAAGACACTGAACCCCAAATTGCTCCCCGTGCTGCGCATGGGTGTGTGAATGTGGTCTGAATGGTTAGGTCAGATTAGATGGTATGTAGATGTCCACTGCCATCAGCGTGAATGTCTGTGTGAATGGGTGAATGTGACAAACACTGTGAAGGGCCTTGAGTAGTCAAATGACTAGAAAGGCGCTATATAAGTACAAGTCCATTTACTACCAGTATCATGGCTAAATAGGAGAGTGACTGAATGCTCTATCTGGGGATTACGGTTCAAGACTTCTTAGGGCCCGCCCATACGAACTCAGGTGTTTTTGAAAGTGTGTGTTTCTCTGCGCGGTTTGGCCGTTCACCCACACATAACCACAGTTGTGGGCTCCGGAAAATATATATTTTTTGTAACCACAGTCCAGGGTGAACTTTTTCTAAAGTCAACATTGTTTGAATTTTTTTAACCGGGGGCCATAAAAGTTCTATTTCAAAAATACCTGTGTTCGTGTGGACTAGGCCTTAGCCTAACAAAACACAACCAAGTCAGATAATATAAGCAGCAGCACAAGGACCTCTCCTTGTGCTGCTGCTTGAGCTGCTGCTGCTTGAGCTCTGAGCACAGATTAATACAGAAGGTCACAGTCAGTCTTGGTGAAGCTCCTGACCAACTGACTGGCAGCCACAGCTTCTTTTCACAGCAGTTGGTCCTGTGAGTGAGTCTTTTATTTTTTCCACTGTTAAAGGATTCTTGAGGGAGTTTTGAGGAAAGAGGGTGTCTTATGCTGTACAGATTGTAAAGAACAGAACCTTGAGGCAAATCGGGGGTATATAAATAAGATTGGCTCAGCTCGACAAAATGGAAATTTTTACCTGATGATGGCTCTAGATAAAAATCAGACATTACCTAAGTCAGTAGGATTCCTCATGAGGGAACCAACTCGGCTATTAAAGAATTATGTGACTTTCTACACATTATTTAAAGGCCTAGACCATGTTGGATTGAGATCAGATGACTGTGTGCACTCAGACACAATAAATCTCAAAGAACTGTTTAACCAGCATGAGCTTGTGATCTTAGTTATAATTACATCATTTACAAATATACAATATCAAGGTCAGATATTTTGTACTCTGTACATTATGTACACACCAGTTTTAAAATCTGATGTTGTTAAGTAATTTACACATTGGACTACAAGGGCTACATGCGGACTAAAATGGACATCCATCGTGGGCAAAACCAAATCAGACTGTGTCTGTGGATATCAGATGTTTGATGTGAACTACGTAAGTGGCATTAAAGAAAACCTAAGCAACCAGCCAGCTGTGCCATCCCTGGGACCTCTCCACCAGCATGACTGAACACCCTATGGGAAATGCTAATCACTGAACTGTGTTATGATTTCCACAGCACCACCAACAGAAGCCCCTGGTGTCTCCGTGTACACATTTGTCATCCCGGGAGTGGTGTTTATGTGTGTTGTGATGGCAGTTATTATGTACGTACTCTGCAAGAAGCCAGGTTAGTCACATATACTGTATATTTTCAGTAAACTTCACTTGTGCTTTCAGTGTTATGGTATTGAAATGACTCTTAATTTGCTGATGGCATTTGTCTGTGCTCTGATGCATTTTCAGGCAAACCTGGTATGACTCCAACACTTGATGGTGGTGCGATACAGCGGCAGCCTCTCCTTAAACAGCCTCCCAAAGTCCTTGTCATCTACTCCCAGGATCACCCCCTTTACAGGGATATAGTGCTAAATCTCTGCGCCTTCCTCCAGGCCAAGTGTGGCACCAAGGTGCTGGTGGACCTATTAGACTCCACCTCGGTTGGTATGGTGGGGCGCCTTCGCTGGCTCGAGTGGCAACGACAACAGCTTAAAAATCCTTCGGACAAAATCCTGGTGCTGTGCTCGCAAGGTGTCCAGGCAAAGTGGAGGGCCATGTGCGGCCAAGGTCGGGTGACACTGAGGGAAGATGTTCTCTCCCCTACTGACGACATGCTCACTCCTTTTCTTAACCTCTTCCTACCCGACATGCACCAGGCAGGCATGCTGGGCAAGTACATGGTGGCTTACTTTGATGACATCAGCAGGGAACAAGACGTGCCGTCAGTTTTTGACATTGCAGTCAAATACAAGCTGATGAAGCATTTTGAAGAACTCTACTTCCGCATCCTAGACATTGAGAAGTATCAGCCAGGTCAAGTCAACCACATCAAGGGCATTGGTGGGGACGAATATTTCGACTGTCCCTCAGGTAGAAGCCTGAAGATTGCCATTGAAACCTTCCAGGCTTACCAGTTGGACAATCCTGACTGGTTTGAGAAGGAGTGTGTTGACAGTGAGGAGGAGGCCATGACTGAGGCTAACCTGCTTATTGACCAGCTGCAGATCCCTCCAGTCCTGGAGTGTGTCCCTCAAATCAGAGATGGGCTTCCTGTCTACATCCGTGAGGTTGCAATCAATGAAAATGACGACAGCGTTCATGTCCTTACACCTGAACTGAACCCAAGGTGCAAGCTCTCATTCGTTGCAGAACTTACACCAGTGTTGAGCTCTGGGTGCAAACATCAGGATGTGTCACAGCTGGATGAAGTGTTGACAGACCACCTGTATCCTCACAGACCCAGGCCACAGCCTGCGTTCAAAGTTGAGTCTGTTTTGAACAACTTGCGACCACCAAGACAGAACGGGGTCACCCTCGGGGAAGAACCCTTCAGTCAAATTCCCACGGAGGATGAGGCAGAGGGTTCCCTGCTACCTATGAGCCAACTCTCTGCACATTCAGCCCTACAGAACTCCCTGGACTCAAGACCTCAAGAACCCTTATGTGCCAGAATGCAGAGTGAATATTTCCCTCCATCCCAAATCAGCCACTCCCAGCCTGTGGAGATGGAGGACGACGAGGTTCTGGAGCCCAGCGGAAAGGGTCAAAGTAGTGGATCTGATCAAGGCTACATCTCCAAAGTTTCCTCCCAACATGAATCCCCTTCCCAAGAGGATCCACTGCTGGCTCTGAGAAGACTGCAGGAGGAGCTGTTTCAGAAGGATTTCGGAGACTCCGACATAGGTCCTGAAGAACATGGAACCTGTGATGCTCACAGTCAAAGTCCACCTCCCAGAAAT
Source organism: Echiichthys vipera (assembly GCF_963691815.1). Taxonomy (NCBI): domain Eukaryota; kingdom Metazoa; phylum Chordata; class Actinopteri; order Perciformes; family Trachinidae; genus Echiichthys; species Echiichthys vipera. The sequence goes on from NC_139845.1 coordinate 25,423,751, forward strand.
GGGTACTATACTTCTACTGACTTTCACAATTAGTACCTGCCTGTAGGTGGGTGTAAAGGCTCATTTATGCTCTACATTAGATACAGATACGGACGGAGCCTTCTGTCCATACTCTGCATACATTTCCTCCGTATTTTTGCACAGGCTTACTGATGTGCACCGATACGGACCAAATGTTGCAGTACTACCTGAAATCGTGGGGGCAGTGTCGGGCACTGGACACAAAATGTGCTGTGAGCAAGTCATCAAAAGCCCCGACGGACATCCTGAAATACTGAAAGTGACATTCGTCATCATTTTGTCTCATCTGTCAAACCAATGTTTGTAATTCTCCGTCCACTCTCTGGGACATCTTTAGTGTCTCATAGACCACCGCCGTCTACAATGCTGACGCCATTTTACCTCCTTCTCAACAGACGCAGGATCGTTATCTCCTCCATCGTCACCATGTTTGTTGTTGGGTTTTTCTTAGACTTTTTCGGAGTAAATATTTAATCTGAACGACGCCCTCTAGAGGATGTTTTGCTGAACATCCATTCCAACGTAAAGGACACATTAAAACACGAGGGCAGAGACGATTAGAACGATGATAAAGTATGTCTCTATTTACTGGAGCAGAAATGAGCCTTTAGAGCTGCATTAAAACGTGGGGCTTATTTGTTTCTGTATATAATAACCCATATATCATTAATATGCTGTTTGATCAGATGAAGACAAATCAATGAGGCCATGCCTTTATAGAACAAAGAAGTAGACGCTGTGCAAAGCACATGTAGATTTGTTCATGTCAGTTTTTTCAATGGACTCTCTATTTAGGCTTGTTTGAATGGATCTTTGTCCTGGGTTTGCAGAGATTTGGACCCATGGACTGTATAAAATATGTATGTAGTCTCTGTGATGTCACCAATAGGTTTCTGAAGAGCAGCAATGAAGTTCAAAGTGGCTCAAGACAGCTTCCAGGGGCAGTCGCCTCCTTGGCACTGCCTGACTCTGCCTGTCTCCCTGTTTATCAAAAACAGGGCCAAGATGTGGAGCATGGATGGAGCTGAGGTGGGCCGAATGAAGCCGAGAGTCTGTGCTCACCACCTGTGACTGCATCCTCCTGTCACTCAAAGCAGCCATGCCCTTAATTATACAGAACTTGAAGCCTTAGAGTACAGTTATCAGGAATATTGAAATTATCTCTAGAGACCAAATTTTTTTTTTAAACTTACTTTTTATTTAAGTTTCATTCAAAATCATGTACAGATGGTAACAGTTATGGTACAGCAAAAGAGACGGAGACTACAATGAAAAAGAAAAATAGAATAAAGCAAGTTGAAATAAAAGACATAAAATAACAGTATACCCATAGCAGGGCTCCACCTTTTAGTGAATATATGTTTTTGAAGTCTCAGGGAGTATGTTATTTGTTCCGTTTTATATATTTGATTTTTTTCAGTCCAAATATTGTGTGTTGGAGGGTCAGGCTTCAACCACCTTGCTGTAATGCATTTAATTGTTGTTGCTAGTAGTATCTCTAAGAGATATTTTTGGGCTCTTCCAGTGCCAACGATGTTTTTGTAGCAGCTGCAAACATGTTTATTTCTGCTGTAGTTGGCCATTATAACATGGAGGTCTATGGGGGCTCATCTGTATTGGATCCAGCCTCAAGTGGACACTAGAGTTTCAACCTTTTTTAAACAGTCTATGGTTTCACCCGGTAAATTACTGACCTATTTCAAGAGCGATGTTGGACTTGTTGGATGGAAGAAGAATTGATGTGCCACCATCTGTTGGTCCTTAGAGGAAATGCAGCTGAACAGTGTTTGTGGCTCATCACTCAGGCAGGAGGTAACCAGATCCTCAGGGGGCCTAAATAGCTCAAGGTTCACAATTGATCAATTTCTTTAAAAAAATGTATATAGATTTTATTATAAATTTTCCATGACAGACAGACATGCAAAAAAGACAGTACGAGAAAGTGTTAACTGATAAAATGTAATTTGTTTGTATTTGACACAGAATGTGACCATTTAACAATTTGTCAATAACTAAATGCACTCTGAAATGCTAGGTTCATCTTGTGGAGGACCCTTATCAAATCTAGTTGAAGTGAACTTTTCATTTCTTTCAGTTTATATTGTTCTTAATCCAGTTTGCACTGACTAAAACACCCAGGCCACACAGAGGCAGAGGGTCACGAGGGGCCTGCAGCTCCACTGGCTTTACCTGGCCCTGCGTACATGTTGTTTTGTGCAGACAACAATGAAGATGGTTAGCCAACGCGTATGATGGCTGAACATTTTTCTTACCCTGATGGACTGACTGGAGTTCACTATTGAGGCTTCAGATTGCTATTTTTTTTTGTTTTTGTTTTTTACTGCAGTTCAATTTTGCAGAAAATATTTTGAGGTGTAATCAGCATATGAACTTTTATTCATGGGAGAGTATTTTGAGGTATTTTTCAAATGAATAATTGATCTAACAGGGTCCTCCCCATGTTCCCCAGGTCCTATGTTCTCCGGTCGCATAAGCCTTCGCAGATTTAATTCAGCATTTTGTCAGGGTTAGAGGTTAGAGGTTACAGTTAGGGTCAGGGTTAGAGGTTAGGGTCAGGGTTAGAAGTTAGAGGTCACAGTTAGGGTTAGAGGTTAGAGGTTACAGTTAGGGTCAGGGTTAGAGGTTAGGGTCAGGGTTAGAAGTTAGAGGTCACAGTTAGGGTCAGGGTTAGAGGTTACGGTTAGGGTCAGGGTTAGAAGTTAGAGGTCACAGTTAGGGTCAGGGTTAGAGGTTAGAGGTTACAGTTAGGGTCAGGGTTAGAGGTTAGGGTCAGGGTTAGAAGTTAGAGGTCACAGTTAGGGTCAGGGTTAGAGGTTAGGGTCAGGGTTAGAAGTTAGAGGTTACAGTTAGGGTCAGGGTTAGATGTTACAGTTAGGGTCAGGGTAAGAAGTTAGAGGTTACATTTAGGGTCAGGGTTAGATGTTACAGTTAGGGTCAGGGCTAGAAGTTAGAGGTTACAGTTAGGGTCAGGGTTAGAGGTTACAGTTAGGGTCAGGGTTAGAGGTTAGGGTCAGGGTTAGGCAAGGCAAGGCAGCTTTATTTGTATAGCACTTTTCATACACAAGGCAGACTCAAAGTGCTTCACAGCACAACATGTCATGAATTCAAATGCATTACAGGAAGACAAAGAGAATAAAAACATAGACAATAATCAAAACAGTGCGGACGTTAAAAGTGCCAAGATTTAGCAGAAAGCTAAGGTGAACATAAAAGTTTTCAGTCTAGTTTTAAAAGTGGTCAGAGTGGGTGAAAGTCTCAAATCTTCAGGAAGTTTATTCCAGCTGTTTGTTGCATAATGACTGAAAGACGCTTTCCCTTGATTTGAGTTTACTCTGTGAACCACTAACAGATTGGTCTCAGAGGATCTTAGTGATCTAGAAGGCTTATGTAGTGGGAGCATATCAGTGATATACCTCGGCCCTAGACCATGAAGTGATTTATATGTGAGCAGGAGGATTTTGAAATCAATTCTCTGACGTACAGGAAGCCAGTGTAATGATTTAAGAATTGGTGTAAGGTGCTCACATTTTTTGGTCTTTGTTAGAACTCTAGCAGCAGCGTTCTGAACGAGCTGTAGCTGCCTGACAGTTTTTTTGGGAAGACCTGCAAGGAGACCGTTACAGTAGTCTAGCCTACTGGTTATAAAGGCATGGACAAGTGTTTCTAAGTCTTGAGCTGACATGAGCCCTCTAAGTCTTGTTACATTTTTAAGGTGATAGTAGGCCGATTTTGTTACTGATTTGATGTGACTGTTGAAATGTAAATCAGAATCCATAATAACCCCAAGATTTCTGGCTTTATTTGAGGTTTTCAGGGACAGTGATTGAAGGTGTTGGATGACTTTAGACCTTTCTTTCTTAGCACCAAAAACATCCTCATTTAGTTGAAGGAAATTTTGGCACATCCAGTGTTTGACCTGCTCAATGCACTGGCACAGAAGATCTATGGGGCGATAGTCATTTGGTGATAGCGCTACATAGATTTGGGTGTCATCGGCATAGCAATGGTGGTCAATGTTATTATTTTGCATGATTTGTCCTAGTGGGAGCATATAGATATTAAATAAAGTCGGCCCCAAGATTGAACCTTGGGGACTCCACACGTTACGTTGGTTTGTTCTGATACAAAGTCGCCAATGGAAACAAAATAGTTCCTATCTTGTAGATATGACTTGAACCAGTTTAGGACTGTGCCTGAGAGCCCCACCCAGTTTTCCAACCTGTCCAAAAGTATTGAGTGGTCGACAGTGTCAAATGCAGCACTGAGGTCCAATAGCATTAGTACTGAAGTTTTGCCAGAGTCTGTGTTAAGACGGATGTCATTTATAACTTTAATAAGGGCCGTCTCTGTGCTATGAAAAGGTCTAAATCCTGACTGGAGGTTGTTGTGGCAGCCAGTAGAAGCCAAGAAGTGAGTTAGTTGTTGGAGTACAACTTTCTCAATTATTTTACTTATGAATGGTAGATTTGAAATTGGTCTGTAGTTGTTGATAATAGAGGCATCTAGGCTCCGCTTTTTTAGAAGAGGTTTAATGAGGGGTTAGAAGTTAGAGGTGACAGTTAGGGTCAGGGTTAGAGGTTAGAGGTGACAGTTAGGGTCAGGGTTAGAGGTTACGGTTAGGGTCAGGGTAAGAAGTTAGAGGTTACAGTTAGGGTCAGGGTAAGAAGTTAGAGGTTACAGTTAGGGTTAGGGTCAGGGTTAGAAGTTAGAGGTTACAGTTAGGGTCAGGGTTAGAAATTGGGATTACAGTTAGGGTCAGGGTTAGAGGTTACAGATAGGGTCAGGGTTAGAAGTTAGAGGTCACAGTTAGGGTCAGGGTTAGAAGTTAGAGGTCACAGTTAGGTTCAGGGTTAGAGGTTACAGTTGGGGTCAGGGTTAGAGGTTACAGTTAGGTTCAGCGTTAGAGGTTACGGTTAGGGTCAGGGTTAAAGGTTACAGTTAGGGCCAGGGTTAGAGGTTGCAGTTAGGGTTAGAGGTTACGTGTAGGGTCAGGGTAAGAGGTTACGGTTACCGTCAGGGCTAGAGGTTACAGTTAGGTTCAGGGTTAGAGGTTACAGTTAGGGTCAGGGTTAGAGGTTACGGTTAGGGTCAGGGTTAGAGGTTACAGTTTGGGTCAGGGTTAGAGGTTACAGTTTGGGTCAGGGTTAGAGGTTAGGGTCAGGGTTAGAGGTTACAGTTTGGGTCAGGGTTAGAGGTTAGGGTCAGGGTTAGAGGTTACAGTTAGGGTCAGGGTTAGAGGTTACAGTCAGGGTCAGGGTTAGAGGTCACAGTAAGGGTCTACATAGGCCTATTTGCCGGGATATTCAGCACTGATTGTGCAAAAAATAACAGCCCAGGGAACATCGATCCCTTTCTGTGAAAAGCGGGGAACTTAGGTACGCTCCCGATCTAAAAGCACTTATCTTTGTTTCACGGTCAATGATTTTCCTCTGTTATAGTGATAAATATAATAAATATCACATACAAATCACTTTGTACAGTACTTTCTTCAGATTTATTTCAGATTGCAACCACATAATACTGTCTTACATCTACAGTACATAGATCGGATTATATCAGTACAGATATACACCACACAACTTTACAGTAAATGTAATCGTGTCTGTAAACAACAGCATTGTCCTTTCCCTGTAAACACGTTTGAAGAAAAAGAAAGCAACTATAAGAAGACAGGAGAGTTCACTCTATCATTGCATGTAGGCTAAAGAAGAAAACCATGAGTGTGTGTGCAGGATTGTCTCCTGTGAGCATCCATGTGCGTGAAAGCCTTTGGTAGTTTCAGTGTGGTTGTGCACTGTGCTCGTTCATGCGCGTTAAAGGCCCACCATGCTTCACTTTAACCTTTAAATGAATGTGATTGAACTGGTCAGCTTCATGTGCAAATCAAGACTGAGCGAGCCTTTCCAACAGCAGAGGATACGTATGCAAAGGTTAGTCAGTTACTGGCACAAGGAAATAACACAAATAGTATCAAATATAACATTTGAAAATACTTTGGCAATATATGGTAAGCAATAAACAAAGAGAAGCTGTGCAACATGAGAAACAAAGCTGAGAGGCACTGAAGCAGTTGACATAAACAGCAACCCCATGTGAGTCTGGATCCCTGGAGCCACAGCTTGGTCAAACTGTTTCATTATCGATTTAATTGTTCTACATAATAATGATCATTATTGAGTATTATTATTATTTAGAATAAACAATCCGCTTGTTGCCTACAGCTGAATGACTGAACCTTTCGCCACAATGCTCTAATCACAGCTGACCTCGAGGTGGCATTGTCACAGTGTTCTGCAGTGAGAAGCCATGCTGGCAAGCGCTTTGATAGTCACTGGAACATGTGACCTGTGTGCTCATGGCTGACAGCTGCAGGTCACAGTGCTCTGGGGGAACTGAACACATTTATGAACGGTCAGTTCAAATGCAGCAAGACGCAGGATTGTTCTTTAGCCGGCCGCTGTGTTAGGACCCTTAAAGGTCAATTAAAAAGACCTTCATTCCTTTAGGCTTCCTATGCTTTTATCTGAAAGTTGAAGGTTGACAGGAAATGCAACAGGGCCACAGGTCAGAGTATAAGCCGGGCCTGCTCTACCAGGTGAGCTAATGAGCTTTCGAAGATGTTGAGGTGATTATCAGGAGGATCGTTGTCAGCAGCCATTTTAGGATTGTTTGTGATTTTCTCTCATGTGACTTAAAGTTTAATTCCAACGTAAAATCATCCCATGGTCTTTTTCGGCACTTTCAAGAAAGCCATTAAGAGAGTCACTAACAGTCGGACGTGGCTAACACTGATTAGTCCCTACACAGAAAACAAAGCACCAATGGGCTCCTTCCTTTTGGATTGACTTGGTAATCCACTTGCATGGACTTTACTATGAGAGGAGCTGGTACAAGACCAGTAGGTAAGTCTTTAAAACACTTTTTTTAAATAAACTCTTTTAATAAACTCTGGCTTCACTAACTACGTTGTTGGTGCTTTGTTTTCTGTGTAGGGACTCTTCTCATGCTGCTGCAGAGGTTTGCTGTTATTTTGAGCAGTATTAGTGGTTAAAAAAGACGTTTGAATGCCTTCACCGTATTCCCCCGAGCTAATCAGTGTTAGCCACGTCCGACTGTTAGCGACTCTACCGGATTTCTCTGTTAATAGTTTTTATACATGAAAAATGTAATGTGATGTATGTAAGTGCCGAAAAAGACCATGGGATGATTTTGCACTGGACTTACACTTAAAGTCATGTTGACTCCTGCTAACTTTTCACAGATTTAGCAGCTGGTTTTAGCACTAAAACTCTTTGTAAAATACTCTTAGAACAAAAATCTAACGTTAGGAATGAAACGCCCTCTTTTGAAAGAGTACCTCCTAAATCAGAAAACTAGGAGCTTCTTTTAACCTGAAGATGTTTTAGGAACACAGGCCCAGGTCTGCACTTTCAATTCCAATGTTGTAATGAAATGATGAGAAACAACTGGAATTTAGGCAAACATGGTTAACAGTACAGTACAGTACAGCACACTTTGACAACATCAGTAAGAATGTCAAGTATTTGTGATTTGGAGTAAAGGGGTTCAAACGTGACGAAACTCTGGTAGTTTATGGTGGACTTTCTTCCTCATCAGTGCTCCTGCTCTGCTCAAAGGCACGGCCTCTGCCCTGCATCCACCCAGCACCCACAGAGGCCAACAGTCCAGTCATTCGCTTCACCTCCATCAACAATGAGTCATTCAGCCCACACCCATCTGAGCCATATTGCACAATGTCTTCACTTTACATCTTCATATACTCATTGAATATATTGTGATCCAGCATTACTAACGGCTCATCATGGAGGACAGTGACCATGACATGACCGACTCCACCTACTGTTACTCCAAGCTGTGGAGTCAGTGTGGTGGCACAGCTCACAATCAGCTGTGTTGTCAGCACTGTCCATACATGTCCACATACACTCTGTAAGAGGTGCATTTGGAATTCAGCATGTGTTCACCAGCGTTTTGACTCTGCTGATTTAGTTTCACCCAAAGTCCTGTGAAGAGATGGATGTTGGTGTCATCAATGTGCTGACAGGCGTGGGACGACTGGAAGCTAAGAGCCAAATTAGAACAGAGCTCAAAGCATGCAGCTCCATCCTGAGGACAGCACCTCTGAGCTGCTGTCAACACTTCCCTGTCAGCAGTGTGTCCGTGCCTTCAACAACGTATCACACTGTTTCAAAAATGGCAACGTTTACATTTTTCTAGCAGTCCACCTCCATGGTAAAGATTTGAATTAAAGTGTAATTCTGCCGTAAAATCATCCCATGGTCTTTTTCCAGCACTTACATACATCAAATAATCCATTCAGACATTCAAATGTCTTTAACCACTAATACTGCTGAAAATAACAGCAAACCTCTGCAGCAGCATGAGAAGATTCCCTACACAGAAAACAAAGCACCAATGGGCTTCTTCCTTTGGGATTGACTTTGGTAGTCCACTTGAATGGACTTTACTATGAGAGGAGCTGGTACAGGGGCCAGTAGGTAAGTCTTTAAAACACTCTTTTAATAAACTCTGGGTTCACTAACTACGTTGTTGGTGCTTTGTTTTCTGTGTAAGGACTCTTCTCATGCTGCTGCAGAGGTTTGCTGTTATTTTCAGCAGTATTAGTGGTTAAAAAGACGTTTCAATGCCTTCACAGTACTGCCCCGAGCTAACCCCTGTTAGCCACGTCCAGCTGTTAGCCACTCTGTGGGATTTCTCCGTTAATAGTTTATACACAAAATAAACTGTCTCGATGGCTTATTTGATGTATGTAAGTGCCAAAAAAGACCCTGGGATGATTCTGCACTGTAACTGCTGACACGGCGGCGACAGCACCAGGGCTGCAGATGCTGGAACTCAGCCAACACGTGTAGACAAGTGTAGCACGTTTGCACGGTGGAATCATAGAATATTACGTTTGTACAACCATACTATTATTTGCAACGCTTTCCCTCAATGTGTTGTGTTGTGGTATTTACAGCATGTCTTCTAAATGCTGCCCAAACTGATGAAGATGTTTTCTTAAGCTACAGTGGGGTGAGCTCTCACGGCCACCGTAGAAAGACTACTGAGGGAAGACTGCTGTTTTATATATATATATATATATATATATAATATATATATATATATATATTATATATATATATATATATATATTTAGTCTTCATTTTTCATAAATTTCTTACATGTTTTTCAGTTGAATTATATTTAAAGTTTAAAAAGTCCACTGCTAAAAAGTGTTTCAATAATTGCACAATGCCTCCAAAGTGGATGAGTAATCGTGTTTGATAATTGTGAAAATAGTTGTTGTGATTTTTGCCATAATCCTGCAGTTGTTCTGAGAAAAACACCTCCACACCTCCACCTCTCACCACAGCAGATGACTGACTCTGGTTTCCTCTCTTTATGTCATTTGGTTGAAATCCGTTTTTCTGGATAATTAGTTGGAGTTTTCCTCTCCCCTCTTACTGAACTGTGTGATCCTCTTTAATAGTACAGTGAGCACAATTACGGACCTCACTCTCGTCTGTATCATGAGCTGGTGGTGGTGGTGGTTGTTGTAATTCGGAACCCCAGGTGGATTTTCCCATTTCCAGCTGTGTGTGAACGCATTACCACAGATTCCTGGCCCCGGGCCCCGGACCCTGGGCCCCGGACCGGGGGGCTCTAGGACTGTGTGACGGCCAGGGTGTTGACGTATCCGTGCGGACACATGTCGTTCTCGGACACGCAGTGTGAGAACTGTGCCGGGTTGGTGCCTCCGGCCAGCCTCCGGACCCCCCGCACCGCCGCGCACTGCTCCAGCAGCTCCAGGAGGTGACAGCCCAGGAAGAAGATGTTCTTGAACATGAACACGGACACCGGCATCCTGTAGACGTACACCTGGAAACACCTGACGACGAGCAGGGGCGCGTTGACCAGCGTGCCGGTGCAGAAGCGGGCCCACAGCCACCGGCAGCGCAGCTCCGACGCCGTCAGCTCGTAGAGCCACACCACCGGCACGGCCAGGGCCACGAAATACACCGAGACAACGGTGTACTTGAGGTAGGCGGTGGGGATCTCTCCCCTGAGCAGCATCTCCACCAGGCTGAAGCTGTCCAGCAGGTCCACGCAGGTGCTCATGAAGCAGCTGCGGGAGTGGTGCCGCGTGGCCCCGTTCGGGTCCTCGATGATGGCGTTGATGAGGCAGAAGAGCAGCGGCGCAGACAGCAGCGCGACGATCTTGAAGCCGGTCACCCCGCACGGAACCTTGAGCTCGATCAGGTCCAGGATGGACGTCTCCAGGACGAGCACCACCTTGGGGGTGCAGGCGATCACATATATGAGCCAGGCCAGGTAGGCGTAGGTGAACTCCCCCAGGTTACAGCCGAACATGGAGCTCTTCTGGTGGAAGCCGCAGGCCCGCTCCCTCTTGCTCCGCGCGTTCTTCATGAAGAAAATCCCCCAGCCCGAGATCACCACCAGGTCCGTGGCGATCCACGAGCACCAGTACAGGTCCGTGAAGATGATGAGGTAGAAGTCCAGGACGCCGCCCTGGAGGACGAGCAGCAGGAAGCAGAGCGCCTTGTACAGCAGGCTCCTCTTGGACCTGTGCGCCAGCAGGGGAGCGCTCTGCATGAACTCCCCCGATGTCATGATGCGGGGGGCGGCCGCTGCCGAGGAGGAGACCAGGGGCCGGTTGCTGCCGCTCTCCTCCGGGATGACGCTGCCGCTGGTGGTCTGGGTGTCCCGCCTCCTGCTCAGCTGGCCGGCTTCCGGAGAAGAGGAGACGGGGGAGTGTGGCCAACAGCTCGCTTCGGATCGGAGGTAGTCTGCCTTCGGGATGTCGCTGCCGGTTTGTGAGCTCATTGTATTCGTGCGGTCGCCTCCCTTTCTCCCTTTCTCCCCCTCGAGCTCAGCTCCTCGCGCTGATGAAGGTGGAGGGGCAGACATGCGCAGAGAGAGTGAGGAAGGAGTCCGTTCATTCTAGGATCCGAGTCACTTAAATCTGCCTCAAATCATCACATTATTATCATTATTATTATTTTTATTCGCCTTTGTATTATGCTATTGCTTTTTAATATTGTTATTGCTATCCCCTTTTTTCCATCTAATGTACTGAAAGGTTGAATATGTAGAATCTTTATTAAAAGCTATAGAGTTTTTTTTAAAATAATACACTCACATGGTGTTTTGAGGGCTACAGAATGAAAGTATTGCTTTTCCATAAAAAATATATTGGTTAGTAGTAAATGTAAAGAAAACATTTGCGGGTTTGACGATGACTTTGTGTCCCGTTGTGTTTCCATGGTAGCAGCCAATAGTGTTGGGCGTTGCTGGTTGCCAGGGTTGTCTGTTGTTGGGTGCAGCTACTGTAGACTGGCACTGGGTGAAATGGAGTTTGCTAATCCTGCAGCTGCTTCGGAGCCTCAGTGAAGGGGGCGTTATTTGTCCCAGCAGCTGAGTGAGACGGGCAACAACCAGAGTCACTATAGGCTGAGAATTCACTCCATGGACTGACAGAAAGGAGAGAAACGCCATTAAAAGGCACGCCCACATGGCTACGTTTCTCCTTGATGGCTAACATCACTTTCATCTTTACTTAGCTGGAAGGGCTAACACTAACGCTAACTGTCAGTCAAACTCCTCTAATACTTGTTTTTATGGTGTGATTTACCGGAGGCGATGGGTTCAAACAGGCTCAAACAGATTCTGGTCTCCTGTAGGCTACTGGGCCGGGCCTGACCAACCTGGCAACCTGACTGCTGGAATTATTTTTTGTTGTTGTGACTACGATCTTGAGACACTAGGTGGTGATGTTCTGCTCATTCTACATATTCAACCTTTTTATATCTATTTATTGTCATATATACACACACACATATATGTATATATTACCTTATTTGTCTTCTAAGAGGACTGTTGGTTAAGAGAGGGAGACTGTTATTGTTTGTTCATTGTATATTGTTTGTTAATAATGACCAAAAACTCAAAGTTATGAAAAAAAAGTTTTGTATTCACTCAGTTGATGCCAAATTTGAACTCTTTGTTTAAAACTCTAAGGAGTTTCTATGTAGGGGAGACTGGGATTCCTCACTTTAGTCCTCATCCCTCGCGCGAGGCAGCAGCGCCCTGACACACACAGGAAAACACTCAGTTTGAAGGAACAGTCTTTTTTTTTTTAATTCATTTTTTAAATCATACTTATTTAGTGTCTAGTTAGAGATCTGTCATGAAAGTGGTTAGTGCTAATGTGTTAGTTATTAGCTGTAAAGCAAGCTAGTTCATGACTAAAGAGTGTGGGTTCGATATTTATATGTACGTGTGAGTTTCAGGATGCTGAAGACTTGTCAACATTTCAAATGACGTAAAAAAAAAGTGACCCCAGAGTTTATTTAAAGACTTACCTACTGGCCCCTGTACCAGCTCCTCTCATAGTAAAGTCCATCCAAGTGGATTACCAAAGTCAATCCTAAAGGAAGGAGCCCATTGGTGCTTTGTTTTCTGTGTAGGGACTCTTCTCATGCTGCTGCAGAGGTTTGCTGTTATTTTCAGCAGTATTAGTGGTTAAAGACCTTTGAATGCCTTCACTGTACTGCCCCGAGCTAATCAGAGTTAGTCACTCTCCTGGATTTCTGTTACTTGTTACATGAAAAAACGGTTTCAATGGATTATTTGATGTAAGTGCCAAAAAACCACAGGATGATTTTACGCTGGAATTTCACTTTAAAAGTGCTCATACCAGGTCCATGTTATGTCCCCTGATATTGACATTTGGAAAGCTGTTAAGAGAAACCGTTTCCTATTTGCACATCCAGCAGACATTAGGATTCCCTCAGAGTGGAGTCTGTCCACCTGATGTAGGTGTCTCTTAACTCCTAAATGCTCCATTATGTTCACCAGCTCGTTTCCAACTGTACAGTGGGTTTATCAGCTGTTTGACTCTGTAATCCTAACAGACAAAAAGACTCCACACGGCACAGAGATCGATAATAAACTTTAATTCAAGTTAAGATGGATGGCTGTGGAACATAGAAAACACACATTTCAGTATAAACATATGCATTCCAATGGAGTTTAACAGGTTGAGACCAGCTATCAGGAGTCTGTGGATGAGTCTCAGCAGCAAAGCATTACTCAGTGAAGCCGACAGAGAGCAGTAAATACACAAGTCACACTGGGGTCGTGGCAAATGAAAAGTGTCTCGTCTGCAATGAGAGTCTGCTGAAGAGCTCCAAGTGTTCACTTTATAGCCTGGTTCTGAGGAAGGACTTTGGGTACCACAGGTGTTCCTGGATGCTGAGAGTCAGGATGGTGCAAGGGAAAGACAGGATACACAGTGGACATAGTACTTCACTGATGTATGGAGCTAACTGGAGCACAAGTGGTTGGATCACAGAAAACCTGACAGAACATTTTACCTTCATTGCACAATAAAATCATTCTTCATGCAAAGGCAGAACATTTCCCAGATTACTTGGATAGGTGCACAGGTGTGTGTGGGAGAGAGGGGGAGAAAGAAAGGGGAGGTGGGGTCACATAGCTTGTAGCCACTAAGCACGTGTACCTCTGGTCCCGATCCAGAACCTGCTATATAATGTATCAGGGTCATCAATCGCCATCTTCACACCCTGGACACTTGAGTGACTGAGCAGCAGTGTGCGCAGTGCTGCCACCGTTGGCTGGTGGATATGTAAAGGTGAGTAACATTTTGTTCAGTAGTATAGCAGGAATATAGCTCTCAGCCACCAGCAGCAGCACTGAGCAGCTGACCAACGTCCTTTTGAACCACTCATGCTGCTGAAAATAACAGCAAACCTCTGCAGCAGCATGAGAAGAGTCCCAAAACAGAAAACAAAGCACCAATGGGCTCCTTCTTTTGGTTTGACTTTGGTAATCCACTTGGATGGACTTTACTATGAGAGGAGCTGGTACAGGGGCCAGTAGGTAAGTCTTTAAAACACTCTTTTAATAAACTCTGGGTTCACTAACTACGTTGTTGGTGCTTTGTTTTCTGTGTAGGGACTCTTTTCATGCTACTGCAGAGGTTTGCTGTTATTTTCAGCAGTATTAGTGGTTAAAAAAGACAATTTAATGCCTTCACCGTAATGCCCCGAGATAATCAGTGCTAGCTAACAGCCGGCCACTGCCGGTGTTGTTAGCGACTCTACAGGATTTCTCCATTAATCGTTCATACACAGAAAAAACTGTCTCGATGGCTTATTTGATGACCGAATTTGCCAAAAAAGACTCAGTGAGGATTTTCTGCCGGAATTTCACTTTAATCAACCTTTAAGTCAGCCGGAGCGCTAAAGCAGAAGTAGCCGGCTTGACTGGGCGAAGTCTCTTGTGTGTCTGCTCTATGGGCACACAACAAGGAAGTACTGGCGATCATCTGGGCATTTATAGACACTGTAGTTGAACTCTTTTGGCTTCATGCTCCACTGAGGAGCTGGATGCAGGTTTCTTTATACATCCATGATCAAACAGGTTTGCAGCCTTGTACAAAAAGGGTTTGGGGCTGTACAGCTTATTTCTCCATTTCTGTGACTGAAACAATTGTACTCGACAACTTTTAGCCGATAAAAAAACACGGCAATTTGAAATATTTGAAATTTTTTTCTTGTGTAACTAATTTTGTGAGCTACTCAATCACTGAAATGTCAGAGTTACACAGATGGGTGTTCAGGATCAGGACTAGTGCCCCCCCCCCTGCTTTAAACAAAGAAATAAAGCGCACAGGAGTTTCATTGTTGGGGCTTTGATGGACAGTTTGTCTTCCATTATGATCTAAATTAAAGATTTTGTAACCCTGAAAACAAGAGGACACAGTAAATACTTTTCAGTACAACATGAACAGGATTATGGTAAATGCATTAACATCAGCACAATATATTGGCTATCAGCAGCTTTAAGAAAGAAAAAAAAAAGGAGTAAAATCTTACAACATGCCCATCACGATTACGGTAAATGGTGCTGAGTAAGTTCGAGTGCATCCTCAGAGTCTCAGAAGTACGTCTTAACACCTGGGTAGATGATAAACAGGTCAAACCCACACCCACAAATAAACTTGACAATGTTTATTAGCAATATTTAAAGAAAGTTATAATTTGTTAAATCTTATATTGAGTTCTTTTTTTCATTTTATCATTTTTCCTTTTAACAAGAACCGCACAAGATAGACCCACGAGGATAGATGTCTAGAAAATGTTTAGCACGAGCGCACTGACTTGTACTTGTTTTTTTTCTTTAAAAGTTCATTTATAATGGCCTGCTTAAAGGCACTGCCACAATACAGGGGGGGGGGGGGGGGGGCTACTGTCCATCACTTGCACAAGACAGTTCATTCTAGTGTCTAGTATACAGGGAGGGTGGGGAGGCCCATGGGTGTGGCTGCTATAGGTAAATCTCATAGAAATCGTCCAGCTCCTCGTGAAACAAGTCCCATTCATCCTCTGAGTCTGTCACCTCGTCGTCGGTTCCCGCGGCGAGCAACATGAGGAGCATCTCGCTCAGCTCAAACGTCACCATCTCCTCGTCCTCGTTATCGAAGGAGTCGGTGCTTTCCCGCTCGTCGAAGAAGTCCCACAGCGGTGTTCGCCTCGAGCTCTGGGAGGAGAAGGGAAAGAGTTTTAGTGTGGGAACAAGAACATCATCTGATGCAGCAGTCAGAAAGACACACCGAATACAACAACTAAAGGTTCTTGTATCATTCTGTAGTGTCCCTGCAGTTTCCAAACACGAACATTTTGGCCGAAGAAAGTATGCTTTAGCATCAAAACGTTACATTCTGTCATTGTCATTCTGACTTAAAACACCAAACCTTTGCGCATCATCATGCTCAGAATCTAGATGTACGTTTCTCAAACTGTCGACCAACCTAACTTCACTTTCCTCTGTCACACATGGCGTCTGGATGAACACCACCAAACTGGACATGGATTATTTGTCCATGCATCAACACTTTTCGCAACTGAAAGTAAATGATGCCAATTATGAAAATAGACAAAGCATTCACACATACTTGATTTAATTCTGGAAGATCAGTGGTGTAGTGTTGCCCTCCATGTTTTAGGTTTCTCCCTGCTCCAACACACCTTATTGTAATGATCTGCTCGTTATCAAGCAGCTGAAGCTCGTCACAGGTTTGAAAATCGTTAGGATCAGATGTGTTAGAGCAGGAAGAAACCTGAAACATGCAGGGTAGTAGATCCCCAGGAGCGGGATTGGATGCCTGCCCTACACCATGGGCTAGGCTCAGAGGTCTGACCCAAACCATAGGGTTACACATAGTAATAGGTTAAACAAGACGGTGAGGTTGACCAGGACAGAGGCTCATAATCATTGGGAAACAGGATCACAGCCTGACTGTTCCTGTGTGGCTGACGTTTTAGGCGCTGTTTACACAACAAAGCTCGCGGGTGAAAACAACAAAATATTTTTTCTGATGTGCCTTTTGTTTAGACGGCGACTGTGTTTTTAGGGCTTAGAAACACAAAACTCCCCTCCAGTGTGGAAATGTTAAAAAGGCTCCACCCTTGTGTTTCCATGTTAAGGGTAAAAACACTTAAGTGTGCTCTGATCTGCTCACGCTGGCATTTCCATAACATCCGTGTGCAGAGTTCAGGAAAACAACAACAAACATGTGGGACTGTTTCCATCAGTGGGACAGTCAAGTGTCCTGGGTGGAGCCGAGGCAGTGGGAGGCTGCAGACCGTGCTGCAGATCCCTGTCACACTGTACGGCGTCCTGCTTCTCCGCTGTTAGGGAGAGAAGGAAGTTTCTACGCATGCACCAGCTCTGGGTGCTGTTGCATTGCAGTGCTTCACAGCTCCACCTAGACACCTGACGTGCAAACTACATCCAATTTACACACTTTTGTGTCACCGTATGCACGCAGATTTCCCCCCAAAGACACCCGTCTAAACGCGGAATATAAAGTGAGAACACAACGCCACTTTTACGTTTCCTTTTCAGATCGTTTTTGTCTGAACAGGGCCTTAACATTGCAGTCTGTCTTATTTAATAATTTTCTTTGATGAACAAATTATTTAAACAGAATAATGCATTTCTCATTACAGTTTGACCAGGTGTGTCTTCCTTTTCATTTAGTATTTGTGCTGTTATGATTATGAAATGGTTTGCACTTGATATGTGTTCCCTACACGGTTACCTTCTTTATCTTTTATGTTTATTCCAATTTCTGCTTTCCCCATCCAGCAGAGGGTGCTACAGCTAAGGAGTGGTTCTTACTTGTGTCATGAGGAAAGTAAAAGCAGAGCAGTGGCTTTTAACATGTGCTCCCCCTTTTCTGAAAAGTAAGTAGCTTGTGACATGAACTACTAATGAAAACTTGAGCTATCATACAAACACTGGCACTCTTAAAGCACTTGCTGGTGAGACGACAGGATTTTAGCAGAGAGGGACCTGTTACCCGATTCCTGCTGTTGGATCCGGTCTGTCTTCGCTGAGGTTGCGCTTCCTCCAGCCGTCCGTCAGGAAAGGCGTGCTTGTAGAAGCAATTTGAGCCAAAAGGACACGTTCCACGACCCTCGTCAAAGTATCGACACGGTTTAGTCCTGGACAAGACAAAGAGGGAACCAGAGAATACAAACAGCAGGTTATTCTGTCTCAGTGAGTCAGAGCACCAACACTCATCCATCTTTCCTCAGTGGAGCTTTCTGCTCTGCACTGGATCATCCGCCCACTCCCTCTAAAGCCTCCCACTATTAACTCACACTCCTGTCATAGTTCTCATCAGCTGTTCAAAATCTGGCTTCTCTAACCTTCAGGGGAAAGAATGGATTTTGAATTGCTGATTCTTAACTGTTTCATAAGCCAGAGTGTAAAGATTGCTCACCAAATGCCTTTAAAAACAAAAAAAGATATTTACAGGGGCCAGTAGTTAAGTCGGGGACTCTTCCCATGCTACTGCAGAGGTTTGGTGTTATTTTGAGCAGTATTAGTGGTTAAAAAAAGACGTTTGAATGTCTTCAGCATACTGCCCGAGCTAATCAGTGTTAGCCACATTACATTACATTAATTACAGTTAGCTACTTTCAGCGACTCTCCTTGTAGGTGACAAGCTTCTTCATTATTCTTGTTCCTTCATTGTAGCCCTGGAACCTGTATAGCTAACTTTGTTATTCACATTCTGTCACTGTAGCTCCTTTGTTTAGGTTTCGTCAGTGTAAGCCCGGGAAAGCGCTAGTCGGCAACCTTTCGTTCTTCCAGCTCTTCACATCTCCTGAACCTCTGTTGTAAAGTACGTTAGCACATGCACTATTATTTTAGTTGTGATTACTCTTCATTTGTACATTTATTAGTTACTCAAACTCTGTGTTTTGTGCATAATAAGTCTTACCTGAGCTGTATTTGTGTGCCATTTGTTTATACTTTAAAGGCACGTTAATGAAACAGCCATGTGTGGGTTTTTGCACCCTTGTGAGTGAGGTGTGTATCTTGAATATTGTCTGTGTGTAAATTGTAGACAAACTTGACTTAACTAAGCTAAATCTAATTATCGTTGTCATACATGTTTTTCTTGTTTTGAATTACTTTTAGTATTATTATGTGTAGTGTATTAAATAAGTTGCACTGTGAAATGAGATTTGTCACATTTGTGTCATGTGTAAGTGTTAACTTCATTCTGTGCACCTGTCGAGACTCTCTTTCATTATTAAAAACGCTTATAGCTGCTACACTCCGGGGTTCCTCTGTTAATAGTTGTTACACGAAAAAAATTGTCTCAATGGCTTATTTGATGAGTGTATTTGCTTGAAAAAGACCCTGGGATGATTTTACGCTGCAATTACACCCAGAAGGCTGCTCTACTGCATCAAACTGCCCTCTGGTACAACAAGGTATGTATTTAATCATTTGAAACAGATTGTACTTGTTTTTTTTACACAGTTCTATGTATTTTTGACCTGTTGGAGGGCCACCTAGCCATGCATGGAGAAAAAAACAAAAAACAAAACATACACCGGATGTATAACGAAAGGAGCAGCTAGATGCTCGCATGCACCATGGTTGCTTTACCAGCTTCAGTTTATTACAATAGACGCGCTCTGCTTTGGTGGTGCTTTGGCAGACATCAAGTGCTGCACCTGTCCCCGATGTATGACAAGTGTTTTAGGTTTGTGTAGTGAGTGTGTACCCCATGCCGTCCTTGTATTTCTGGATGAGTTTCTGCTTGTCGTCCTTATCCTCCACCCAGTACTCGCTTGGGATGACAAAGTTGGATGTGATTCGACACTCTGGGCAAGACCTGCGAAGAAAGAAAGGCATGTGTTGGAAATACTCCTGGAACTCTGCAGTGAGGTACAAGTACTGTTAAAGACGGTACAAGAATACTTGTGTCATTGGGATTGGGCCATTGTGGCATCAATCACAACACTTAATAAAACTCCATCTATTTGCAATAACACTGCTTCTTTCTACAGTCCTATGCAGAATCTGTAAATAGAGATTATAGGTTAACAAACACAGATATACAACCACAGGCTTGGAAATCATTACTAGACATCCTTTCAAAAAATCTAAATCTCATTGATCCTTAGTTGACCCCTTAAAAATGTGTACTATAAAAGTAAAATGAAACTGTAGGCTGCTTTGGAATTGCAAGTACTCAAATGCAATCTAAACATATTTCAGTGAAAGTTGAATTACACATTTAAAAATGGATTCAAAAGGACATGGAAGGTTTCCTTGAATATGCAGACACTCTGGTGTCAGTCAAGCTGACCTGAATGTCTTGAATCTTGTCTTGACTAGACAAGCAGATGCTGACTGAAATGATTAATCTTCTGTCAATAACATGATCAAGATCCATAAATAGAGCATTTTTTGGATGTTTTACATGTGAGGAGACATACATTTGCTTGTCAGTTGCATGGATGTTCAGTTTCTGTCATGGGCTGTAAATCAAATACAACTCTTGTTTCCCAAACATTGGGACACTGTGTAAAATGTAAATAAAAATAGAATGCAGGGGTTTGACAATCATTGAAACCCCACGTGTAACTGAAAATAGCTCAAAGACATCATTTCAAATGTTGAAACAAAAGAAAGAAATTGTTTTTTAAAATGATATCCTCATAGAATTTGATGGCAACATGTTTGAAAACAGTTGGACAGGGTCATGTTTACCACTCTGTTGCATTGCCTCTTCTTTTAACAACACTCTGAAAGCGTTTGGGAACTGAGGAGACCAACTGCTGTCATTTTTAAAGATTATTTTTATGGGGCAGCTGGTGGCTGAGTGGTTAGAGCAGTTGCCTCATGTAAAGAGGCCGTTTTTGATTTGATGTTGTCTTTGGGCCATTTTTAATTAAATGAGGTTTCAACTTCAATCACCACATTCTGTTTTTACATTTAACACAGTGTCCCAACTTGCCTGGAAAAAGGGTTGTATTTAATTTACAGCTCCTTGACAGAAACTGAACATTTAGGCAACTGAGAGGCTTTAGACCGCAAAGTCTGCCTCCTTCATAAATGTAAAATGGGGTTTTGATTTTGACACCACCTGAGACACAGATCTTTCAATTTTTATGGTCATTGGGTTTGATGTTCTACAGACAATAACGCAACAAAAACAACTTACTTGATTAATCTCCTGAGAAAACCTATCAGAGAAACAGATTTACCATTTGAATGATGGAACCTGCAGCCCCTTCCAAAACCCTACTGTGCCGTGTATACGTGACTCACTTGATGATTTTACTCTCAAACTGCTTGGCACTCCTCCACTTGCGAATGCACTTTAGACAGTAGCAGTGGCTGCAGTTGGAGAGGATGCCAAAACGGCGCTCGCTTGGGTTGGCCTTCTCAAACACCACTTCCATACACACACCGCACATCATGTCTTTGCTGCGTTGGATGGCAAATGAAATCTCCATGTCTTTCTCGTGGGCCTCGATGCATGCCTAGGAAAGGGAACAGTTAAACCATCACACCAAACCTTAGCTCTAGAGAAGAAATGCAGTGTCTACCAAGGCGTTCACTGAGCTTCCTGAGCTGTACTCAGGGTACGTCCACACGATCAAAATCAAACCTTTTTTTCTCCGTCCTTAAAAAGTTTTCCGTCCACACGGCCTCGACTCAAGAAATTTCTGCGTCCACACAAACCAGTGAAATAGCCTAAAAACGCTTTAGTACACATGCAAGGCCTGAATGGGGCACTGTAACTGCTACAGAAATACACCAACAACGGAGAAGAAGAGACGGGGAGACGCTGTGGAGAGTAAAAACACCGGAGAGTTTCGCTCCAAATCTGGAGACTTCCCAAATCCTCCTCCATCCTAGAGAGAAATATGTCCACTGTTTCTGGTGTTAGTGGAGACTTTTGTGCTGTTTTGGACTCTGATGCACCAATCCCTCTGCATTTGGGTCTTCAACAAGCAGAGGGTGCTGCTGTGAGCCCCTTCCCCGTCCCAAAGCACTCCCAGACGGGCACTTTCTCTCTAGATTTAGACTTTTCACACCATAGCAAGTTTATTTATAAAAAGAGACTAGAGACCAATTTTAGTGACATATTCAGATCATCAGGGAAAAGGGAGAAATATGTGGTTCACCGTCCAGACAGTGCCAGAGGGGTTCAGTTCTTTCTACTCTGGGACCTGGTTTCAAATGATCCCGGTTTCATGCTCCGATAACACCGGCTGCGTGTGGATGGTCCGCCAAAACAATACTAAAGTGGTGCGGTTACAGGAGAACACATCTCAGCAAAAAAGTTGAACCTGACTCAAGTGATGCTCCAATGAAACACAATATCTTCCAACAACGCATTGTGCTGGCTAATCAAATAGGTGCAAGTGCTCATTCCAAGTAATTGACTGTAATGTGAACTCTCCAGTTGTAAAAGTATTTTAAACTGCTGTGCCGTGTTCTGGGGTTTGGGAAACCTTCACACTGGAGGGATGCATTACTCAAACTGGACTTTGTGGATCATATTTCTTTGTCTCACTAGGACCTGATCGGGCTGACTCTGTTCTTTTTGAAAATGCATCATTTAAACGTTAGCACATGTGTCAAACTGATCCAGTAAAGGGCCGCTGTGGCTGCAGGTTTTCATTCCAACCAAGCACGAACACACCTGACTCGACTTATTCAATCACCTGAATCGCCTTCACACAGTTGGATTTGTTGGACCAGGTGTGTTTTTGCTTGGTTGGAATGAAAACCTGCAGCCACAGCGGCCCTTTACTGGATCAGTTTGACACCCCTGCGGACCAAATTCAGGGTTCACGTCTGTAAGTGCAGCATGCCTTGTATTCTAGCAAGGGGCGTTCAGGGCTCCACAGCACACTTGTTTCACTCACTTGTGCAAACTGCAAAATGTATTTAGGAGCATGTGTGTGAATAATCTCACAGGTGAGACGATTTTTCAGAGGCACTGTTGTGGCCAGGTGCGTCACTAGCTTGTGAAAACATCCGGGGCTGTAGCCCAGAAGTCAGAGTCCTCTTCATACAGGTGTGCAGGGGCTTCTCCCCTGACAAATGATTGAAATTGGGCTGATAAACATGCAGTTGTGACGTAGTTTGGGAATTAAAGGAAATACCAAAGGTCATGTGTGACTCCTGTCGGGGCAGGTCTACTGAGGAGGTTAATGTTTAGGTTAGCACAGACATCAGCAGCAAGAATGAGACATGAGAACAGCCTCAGAAACACTGACATGCACCGACCCGATGTCAAGTGGACCGGGTTGAATCCACTGCAGGTCTCCTGAAACTGTGAAATCTAGAAGAAATCACTGCTCTGACGGACGTTTTCTCTCCTGACTCTGTGTTTGGTTTCAACCCGTTATCTGGACACTTTCAGCTGAAAGTGTCTGCGGTTTCCATACTGACGGCAGATGCGTAGCTGTGCTTGTGAATGCCTCTGTTAACTACTTTAGGAGATTTGTAGTCCTGCTGTTGTAGGAAAATAAATTAAAGTTAAGAGATTAACTCGGTGCGCCACCAGCCACGTCACCCTGGTGTAGTGAAACAGATCTCCTTGTATACAGTCTATGAGTATCTCTCTTAAAAACATAATCCTGTTTTCATCATCTGCAACCGCAGTGGCACTCAGCTGAAAGTCTCCAGTTAACAGGGTCACTGTTAAACCCAAACACCGTAACTCAGTCTGCTTTAAGTTTGATTCTGGAGTTATCACTTGTCAGTGATTAGACGCGTCAGAATGTTGCAGTTTCCACTGCTATAATGTTGCATCTGTGGCTGCTGGTAATGCAACCACATAAAAGTCTACTGTACTGGGCTATTTTCATCATCATTATGTTGTTTTTGATGATGGCAGAGAGGTCCGGGGCTTATCCAAGAGATCTGGGGCTATAGCCCCGAATGCCCAGGTCTAACGGCGCGCCTGGGTGTGGCATCTGGAGCTTAGCTCCGCCCAAGACGACTGTCACTCAATGTTTACTTCCCTTTTCCCACAGTGTATATGGGGAGGGGCCAGCACAGGAGCAGAGACAATTAACCCTCATAACTTCTGCCTCTACAGCTACTCCCGCTTCTTCAACTGTACAACTGCAACTCTATTTCCTGTAAACATGCACACCTTAGTGTAGTTTCCAGTTCGTGTCAATAAATGACCACAGCATCAAAAGATTAGCTAGCTTACATCACGAGTGGACGGCAGTTTGGGTTACTATAATAACTGTGGTTCTCTGATTGAAAATACAGAGTTTCTTATAAATGGAGAACTGTTTCACAAAATTTGTTTATAAGATTTTAAATTAATTTAAATGATCCTTAAACCTTATAAACTTAAAATCAGTTTTAGAGTATAAATAATTACACCATTATTAAATTAATACAGTTTGGAGTTGAAATAATCATTTTTGCATTCAGATAAATTAGGTCATTTTGCTTGTAAATCAGAATCAGCTTTAATGGCCAAGTTAGTGTGAACTCATACAAGGAATTTGACTCTGGTTTTTAGTCGCTCTCAATTTATAAATAGAAATAGATATATCGCTAAAAACAAAGATAGATATATAGTTAAATAAGTCAGTGGAGATCAAAACTAGAGTCTTCTAAAGTCTTCTTGATTTATTCTGAAATACTTTTAATTTTTATTGTTCATAATTTGATAGAATATCCACTGTGTCTATCCCACTGCTGTACTAGCATGTTTTTAAATAACCAAGGCACTTCAACAAAAACCTTTATTTTGCGAAAAAAACAGATCCATCCCAGTTATTGGTGTCAATCTGCACCTGGTGACAATTGACTTCATTGTTGGACACACCCTATTTATCTGCAGCTCTCCTGGTTAGTTTGTAAGATACCAAGCTGCTCTAAGGAGACTGAAACCCTGAGACAGCAGGGTGTCCAGATGAAGGCCAAAGGGATGACCCTCTCAGCCATCAGAGAGAGGTTGGCCGTTCACAGTCTGTGATTTCAAGAAGATTGAAGGACACAAGGATTTTTCTTTCAAGGACACAGATTAATTTAAAGTCCCTCAAAAAGGTTGGTTGTTCACGTAAAACAAGTGTACGTGAGGACAGGATTAAGAGAACACTCTCAATGGGGAATCGATTCAACACTGCAGCTGGAGTTGGTCTCCAGTTCAGTGATGAACAGGGCAAGGATCTGTCTCTGCACTGTGTCTCATCATTTAAGACTTTTTGGAGTAAAAGCCCACTCTGCAGTGACCAACCCTCTCATCAGCAGAAAGAATAAAAAGACTAGACTTGCCTTTGCTAAGGAGCATGTGAGGACAGAGGAGAACTGGTCCAGAATGACTTCAGTGATGAGAGGATGTACAGTTTATTTGGGTCTATGGGAAACATTATGTTGGGCGTAGGACTGGGGAAAGACTGAACCCAAAGTGTGTAAAGAAGTCAGTTCCATTTGGAGGAGGAAGTGTCATGGTTTGGGGATGTTTTCTGCAGCAGGAGTTGGGCCTCTTGTACAGCTACATGGCAGGGTGAATGCAAATGTTTCTGTGAACCTCCTTCAGCAACATACAATACCTCCACTGCAACTGTCTCCAATCAGCTGCAATGTTTATACAAGATAATGTCCCGTCTCACTGTAAAACAGGTGAAGCAGTTCCTTGAAGAATACTGAAACAATGAAATGGCCAGAAAAGAGTCTAGATCTAAACCCCATAGAGAATCTCTGAAAAATCCTTGGTAACAAAGTAATGTCTAAGAAACCCACTACAGTTAGTGAACTGTGGAAGAGACTGAGTCAGAATGGACCAAGATCAAACCAGAGCAGTGTGAGAAACTAGTGATGTCCTGTGGGAGCAGATGTGCTGAAGTCATTCAAAGCTGTGGCCTCTACACTTCCTGTTCATTTTTGAATCCTATAGAAGAAAACATTGATGAAATCTTCTCTTCTGACACACTGGTTACTGTTCTCCAATTTTGAACACTATTTGTTTCACTAAACAAAGGTTTTTGTTGAAGTGCTTTGGTTAGTTTATAAAAAAAAACAACATGCTCTTACAGCAGTGGAATAGCCACAGCTGATATTCTATCAAATTATTAACAGTAAAAAATAGAATAAATCAAGAAACTATGCGAATTGTGCAGTCGATGTAGAGGGAGAAGAGCAGCGGGGAGAGCACACATTTCGAAGGGGCCCCGGTGCTGACTCTCCGGGGGCTGGATGTTATTTTCCCCAGCCTCACCTGCTGCCTCCTGCCAGAATCCTTGCATACGTCCCTGGGAGGAGGAGTGTTACAGGATGTAGTGCAGCCCCATGTTCATCATCCATCATCCGCGTGAAGATGTGGGGCCAGCTGTTCAGTGCAAACCTTCCTGATCTTCTGTCTCTGAAAAAGCTGACACATATCCTTTTTCACAGACCATCAGTGCAGGTGGGGAGTCTGGAGTACAGGGGGAGGCGTTTGCTGTGAACCAGGGCTTATAGTTATTGAAGGTGGTGAGAGTTTTGGTGGGCACATACGGAAGCTGATGTGTGATGTCACAGACCAATCGGTGCAGTCAAAACAGGCCTGTAGCTCCAGTCTTGAGCATTGAACCAGTGTGTTTTTGTCCCACCAGGGACAAAAACACACTGGTACACTTCATGTACCGTCTGTATTTTGGCAGTTCATGAAGGATTATGAGAAGGGAGTCTGGATGTCGTCTCTCAATACTCATGATCCGGTCAGCCAGGTGTTGTAGTGCCTCACTGACACAGGTCTGAGGTGGGATGTAAACACCGAATGGGTGAAGCCGACTTGGTGCTCAACTCTCCAGTGTCCGCCAGGGACGGACTCACCAAGCCATGTGTCAGTGAAACAAAGTGCAACAGATCCTGAAAAACCCTTGTTAGTTCTGCTGATGAGCAGCAGTTCATCCATTTTATTGGAGAGAGAGCAGACATTCGTCAGACGTTGTGACGAGAGTGGTGTTCGCTATCCCCGCTGTCGCAGCTTCACCGGCGTGTTTCCCTCGCCTGCATCTCTTCCAAGCTACAAAGAGAGCTGCTGCACCTCCACCCAAAAGTCTCTGGGTGTACAAAGACCGGAGAAAAAAGCTGCTGAGTAAACTGTTTAATGTTCAGAAGTTCTTCCCTGGTGAATGTAATCCAACATCAATATCACACAAGGAAGGTAGGGATGTCCTGAGCCCATCCAAAGGATCAGTTCCAGGTCTAAAACCTGTTCAATTGGTGATCTTTTAATGTATTCTGTTCACCTGTGTACTAATGTTGCAGCGCTGCTCTCTTTTCTGCTGCATAGAAGAGTGAAATTAGAATGAGACTGAGGCACATTCAATAAACTCTGATGCTATGGAAATTATTATGGAATCTTTTGTCCCTCCATTTCTCATTAGCAAAGCAGTGTATGAAACATTTAGGCAACAGCTGCTCATTTTAGCCAGTGCTGACAGTCACAATTTTAACCAGCGAAAATGACAGGTCACCTGTCATCAGCTGTATTAGGGTTGAGTACTGAAACACCACTAAATAGCAGCGGTTTCTAAGCGGACGGTATCTACGGACTGAATGACAACATAGATTTCGGTGCCACTTAAATACCTGTGCGCCCTGTTGCTCCCAAACAGACGCTACAGGCAACAGAAGCTTCACTGCACGTGATTGATGTAAGGTTAGCGTTTGTTAACATTACACTTGGGAGCAGGTCACGTTAGCCACCTGTAGCTTAGAGGGAAGATGTGAGCAGCACGCTATAATGCTAGCTTCCATCCACACAGACTTTGTTTAACCATCTCTGCCTGTCTGTCAGCAGGCTAATAACAAAAAGTTAAAAGTTTCAGAAGAAGAAACAAACACCATTATATCAATAAAAAGCTTTGATTGAAGAGTGATCAATTACAACTCTTAATTTTCCTCAATATAAAAGCTGTTCTTTATATATTATAGAGAATGGATGTCTTCATTAAACAATTGTTGAGAACTGTATCAGATTGCATATAATCACACAAATTAAATAAGTCTCTGACTTATTTTAATTTATAATGGAAAACCATTGTGTTTACAGTAAACAAATATTACCTGTAACTATCAGATTGAATCATATCGCACCGAATCGCACTGAATTGCTCCATATTAAAATGTATCGTATTGTAGCCTATGTATCTAGATATGTATTGGATTGTTTCATAAGGGAGAGATACACACCCCTGCTAATCAGCACATCAGCTGTTACCAATTTTCTTTATAATCCACCTCTAAAAATTAATGCGTATTCCAGGAATAGCTGGACAGTGGACGCACAGCCCACCATGGTCAATGTGTACCACCAGATGTTGTCGCTGTAAGTGTTACCTTAGTGTGCTCAGAGCGCTGGGCGTTGTCAGTGGGGTGGAGCACCTGCAGGCCACACATGTCGCACACATCGCCGTGGAGATAGGCACAGTTGATTCCATAGCGGCACTCTCCAACAGCTGCGTACGGACAGAGCTGCTTCCTCAACTCTTTGTTGTCCTGCGAGGCTTCACTGTTAAACTCCTCGATGAGAGGGACGGAGCTCTCGCCCTTCACTGGCTCAGCTGTACAAAGAAACATTTAGACATTAATGGGGATCCCATTACTCTATTACTCCATAGTTTAATTGAGTTGAGAGATAAGAAATATATTTTGCTTCATTAAAGAAAAATAGTAGCCTACATATAGGGGGAGGTACATACCACAAACAGGCATGCCAACAGGCCACGTGCCAGTGGAAGAAAGTCACCAAGTATGTTTACTTAAAGTACTGTACTTGTACTTTACTTAAGTAAATATCTAATTCTATTTTTCTCTATTTCATACTTCTACGCCACTACATTTCAGAGTAAATATTATACTTTTATTCTGATACATTTATTTGGAAACAAGTAACTTTATAGATTCCGATTATTAACGCACATTATTACCAACAAATAAAATAGGATACATTGTTATAAAATAAGCATAACTTTATCAACTACAACATTAGATATACTGTACATTAATCTATTATAATCTAATATTCTAAAACAGGAAATAATGACTACTCTTAGTCTTTGCACTTTAAGTACATTTTGATGCTAATACTTTTGTTCTTTTACTTAAGTAATCTTTTGAATGCAGGACTCTTACTTAACAAGCAGTAACAAGCAAGGACGGGGCGAGATTCACCACTTTGTGAACAACTGTGTGAGTCCAACAGTTTAAGAACAAGGTTTCTCAATGTACAATCTCAAGGAATTGATGATTTCATCATATACAGTCCATAATATCATTAAAAGATTCAGAGACTCTGGAGAAATCTCTGCACGTAAGTGATAAGGCTGAAAACCAACATTGAATGACTGTGACCTTCGACCCCTCAGAGTGCACTGCATTAAAAACTGACATCACTCTGTAAAGGATATAACCACGTAGGCTCAGGAACACTTCAGAAAACCCCTGTCAGTTAACACAGTTCATCACTACGTCTACAAGTGCAGTTAAAACTCTACCATGCAAAGGTAAAGCCATATATCAACAACATCCAGAAACACCGTCCCTACTCTGGGACGAGCTCATCTGACATGGACTGATGTAACATGGAAAAGTGTGCTGTGGTCTGACGAGTCCAGATTTACAATTGTTTCAGGAAATCATGAAGGTTGTGTCCTCCAGGCCAAAGAGGAAAAGGACAATCCAGATTGTTTTCAGTGCAAAGTTTAAAGTCAGCATCTGTGATGGTATGGGGGTGTGTTAGATCCCATGGCCTCATGGGTAACTTACACATCTGTAAAGGCCCCATTAATGCTGAAAGGTACAGGTTTTGGAGCAACATATGCTGCCATCCAAGCACAACTTTTTCAGGGACGTCCCTGCTTATTTCAGCAAGACAATGAAAAAACACATTCTGCACGTGATCCAGCAGCGTGGCTTCATAGTAAAAGAGTGCAGGTACTAGACTGGCCTGCTGCAGTCAACACCTGTCTCCCTTTGAAAATGTGTGGAGCATTATAATGCGCAAAATACGACAACAAAGACCACGGAAAGTCGTACATCAGGCAAGAATGGGAAAGAATTCCAGCTACAAAGCTCCAACAATTAGTTCCCAAACACTCATTGAGTGATGTTAAAAGTAAGGGTGATGAAACACACATGTTTGGAACATGTTACAGGCATCAAATTCAAAATGAGGGAATATTTGCAACAAAAAAACATTTTAAACATTAAATATCTTGTCTTTGTAGTGTATTCAATTGAATATAGGTTGGAAAGGATTTGCAAATCATTGTATTCTGTTTTTACTCACGATTGACACAAGATCATGTGAATTGGGGTTCTACAAATCTGCTGTGTTGGACTTGCAATGTATCATCTGCATGTGCTGCCAGGCTGAAATTCTCTACAGGTTGTTTGAGTTCCACCAAAAAAATACCCTCGCCTTTAGCAATTTGATAAACAAAAACTGTCTATACCTGGAGGAGTATTCAGTATTTTAGTATTAGTATATTAGTATCTGTGTCCACAGTGACCCTAGAAAGCTCACAGTGAAACTGGAGGCCTTCACCCACTTGATCCACTGCCTGGGGCTGCCAAAAAAAAGTACACATGGAGCTGTCCCTTTGTCATGCATGCCTGTAAGAGTTGTTACTTTTATTACAATGGAGTTGAATCTGTTTCTTGATATGGATGAGTGGCGATATCAACGATGTCCCAGAAACAAAGTTTCTAACTGAGCTGACGGTCCTGGGAAAGTGGGCTTACATGAGAAATGGAGCCTACCCGAGGGAGAAGCAGGGCTGAAAGACCATGTCATCACACAAGTTCACAAAAGTGTGATCTTAGGATTATGTTAAGATTATGTTATGTGTGAGTATCAATATCAAACTTGATGTAATCAATGCTGGTCACTCACCCCGTCCACAGTAAGGCTGTCCTGGAACAAACTCAGCAGCGTTGACCCAGTCTTGTGCCCCTGAACCAGGTGTTGGCCCACTGGATTCTGGGTCTGAAGAGCCAGCCAGCGAGGCAGAGGGCAGCGGCAGCGTCTGGGGGGTTGGCAACTCCTCGTTCTTTGACTGTTTACAGTGTTCAAACCTGAGGAAGCACACAGGACCAGATTTGTTCTGAACTGTACCACATCACTAATGCAGAAAAGTGTTATGCAGTATACAGCTGAAAGAGAGGAGTTAAACCGTAGCTGAAAACAATCAATCCAGAATAATTACTTTAACATACCAGGGCTCCAGACTAACTTTTTTCACTAGTAACACTGTGGTCCCTGTGACGGTTCTGTGTCCCGGGGTAACGGATCCCCAGCACAGGCGCTCCTACACCACCGGATCTCCGGAACCAGAACTCATCGAGTCCCGCTGGCAACACCAAACCCAAGTCATCGGCACCCTCCACCTCCTGCCTTCTCTCCGCGGAGGGGCAGTGCTCCACCCGGGAGAACGGAGCGGTGGCTCCTGGTCTGGTGAGCTCAACTCCACTCAAGCTGAGTGAACCCTGGTCAGGGGCACTGGGGCTCGCTCATCTCTCCCTCCTCCGCCTCCGGATCTACCACTGGATAACAGGTATGAGGTCCTAAGCCTGCAGGATTTCCCCCCCGCTCGATGCATGCTCCAGCTCATCCCTGGGATCCGTCCATACGGTCGTGGCTCTCGCCGACCCAGGAGCCGGGGTCCGCTCACCCAAACCAATCCCCCTTCTCCGCCCCGGTTAGGAGAAGCCGCGAGGCGGCGCATTCCATGGTTGTCGGAACCTCGATGGTAAGGCACGTGACTTTCTGCCACCCTGTAGCCCGCATCAGGGAAGTTTAGTGCTCCACCCTCAAGCTGTGTTCACAACACAGGTCGGCCTCAACGCTGGTCCTGCAAGCCGGCACCAACGATTTAAAGAACCACCAGTCCACGGTCCTCAAGCAGGAGATCAGGTCCATGGTGGACTGCCTGCTAAACACAGGGAAGCGTCTGATTATCTCCGGCCCGCTTCCCCCGCCGCCTCCGCCAGCTGCTCCTGTGGCTTAAAGGATACTGCCTGGGGGAAAGTATTCCATTTGTGGACAACTTCACGGCCTTTTTTAACTGACCCAGCCTGGGTCAGAGCCTGAAAAAGTGACGTGGCACCTCCCTCCTCTCCTTCCTGTGGGCCCACCACTCGCAGGAGGTACCTCTTGGGTTGGGTGCACTGCTGCACGGGTGGAAGTGAAGGTGAGGGGGCTCGACGGACCAGACACGGGCAGCAGAAGCTGGCTTTGGGGACGTGGAATGTCACCTCTCTGTCAGGGAAGGAGCCGGAGCTTGTGCGGGAGGTGGAGCACTACCAGTTAGATCTGGTGGGGCTTACCTCCACATACAGTCTCGGTTCTGGAACCGTACTCCTGGATAGGGGTTGGACCCTATTCTTCTCTGGAGTTGCCCAGGGTGTGATGCGCCCGGCGGGTGTCGGGATACTCACAAAACCCCGGCTGAGCGCCGGGGTGTTGGAGTTCACCCCGGTGGACAAGAGGGTCACCTCTTTACGCCTGCAGGTGGTAGAGTGTAGAGTTGTTTGTGCATATGCACCGAACAGCAGTTCAGAGTATTCAGCCTTCTTGGAGACCCTGAATGGAGTCCTGCATGGGGCTCCAGTAGGGGACTCCATAGTTCTGCTGGGAGACTTCAACGTTCAAGATTCTGGACAGACCAGGTAAGCCCAAACGAGTAGTGCGGGTGAACTGGGAATGTCTGGAGGAGGCCCCTGTTCGAGATATCTTCAACTCCCACCTCCGTCGGAGCTTTTCTGGCATCCCTTTGGAGGTTGGGGGCATTGAACTGGAGTGGGCAATGTTCAAAGCTTCCATTGCTGAAGCTGCAGTGGTTAGCTGTGGCCTCAAGGTCTTAGTTGCCTCACGGGGCGGTAACCCTCGAACACCGTGGTGTACACCGATGGTCAGGGAAGCTGTCCGACTGAAGGAGGAGGTCTTCCGGGATATGTTATCCCAGAAGACTCCGGAGGCAGTTGCAAGTCACCGATAGGCCAGAACGGCTGCAGGCTCTGCTGTGTCAGAGGCAAAGCAGCGGGTGTGGGAGGAGTTCGGAGAAGTCATGGAGAAGGACTTTCGGTTGGCACCAAGGTGCTTCTGGAAAACCATTCGACATCTCAGGAGGGGGAAACAGGGAAACCTTCCAAGCTGTTTACAGTAAGGACGGGACGCTGGTGACCTCCGCTGATGAGGTAGTCGGGAGGTGGAAGGAGCACTTTGAGGAACTCCTTAATTCGACTAACACGCCCTCTTTTGTAGAGGCGGAGATGGAGGCTGATGAGGAATCATTGTCAATATCCCTGGCGGAAGTCACTGAGGTAGTCATACAACTCCACAGTGGCAAAGCCCCAGGGAATGATGAGACTCGTCCAGAAATGCTGAAAGCTTTGGGTTTGGAGGGGCTGTCCTGGTTGACACGTCTCTTCAACATTGCATGGAAGTCTGGGACAGTGCCAAGGGAGTGGCAGACTGGGGTGGTGGTTCCTCTGTTTAAAAAGGGGGAAAAGAGGGTGTGTGCTAAGTACAGGGGTATCACAGGGTTGGTCCTATAGTCGAACCTCAGATTGAAGAGGAACAATGTGGATTCCGTCCTGGACGTGGAACAACGGACCAGCTCTTCATTCTCGCAAGGATCCTGGAGGGGGCCTGGGAGTATGTCCATCCAGTCTACATGTGTTTTGTGGATCTGGAGAAGGCATATGACCGGGTCCCTCGGGAGATACTGTGGGAGATGCTGCGGGAGTATGGGGTGAGGGGGTCACTTCTGTGGGCCATCCGATCTCTGTACAACTAAAGCGAGAGCTGTGTCCGGATCCTCGGCAGTAAGTCTGATTCATTCCCGGTGGGAGTTGGCCTCCGCCAGTGGTGCGCTTTATCACCAATCCTGTTCGTGATTTTCATGGACAGGATATCGAGGGGTAGTCGTGGTGGGGAGGGGTTATAGTTCGGTGGGCTGAGGATCTCGTCTCTGCTTATTGCAGATTATGTGGTCCTGATGGCATCGTCGGTCAGTGACCTTCAGCACTCACTGGATCGGTTCGCAGCCGAGTGTGAGACAGCTGGGATGAGGATCAGCACCTCTAAATCTGAGGCCATGGCTCTCAGGAGGAAACCGGTGGATTGCTTACTCCAGGTAGGGAATGAGTCCTTACCCCAAGTGAAGGGGTTCAAGTACCTCGGGATCATGTTCTTGAGTGAGGGGACGATGGAGCGTGAGTTTGGCCGGAGAATCGGAGCAATCAGAGTTTTGACGAAAAGAGAGCTGAGCCGGAAGGCAAAACTCTCGATCTACCGGCCAATCTTCTTTCCAACCCTCACCTATGGTCATGAAAGCTGGGTCATGACCAAAAGAACGAGGTCGCGGGTCCAAGCAGCCGAAATGGGTTTTCTCAGGAGGGTGGCTAGAGTCTCCCTTAGAGATAGGGTGAGAAGTTCTGCTATGTGCTATGTTGTTATTTTTAAAGCTGCTTTTGTTCTGCTTAATGATGCTGTTATAAGCCTAGTCTGTCAGGGGATAATACTTTTCCTAATACTCTATCCTTCTCTTCTCTCTGTCTGTGTCATTCATGTCTCATCAATTACTAATTCAACTTCTTCCCCGGAGTTGTTTGTGCTTTGTCGTCTCGCGGGTCTCTGCTGATCGTGGTGTTGCCTGCTGCCGTGGTACTGCATGACGCTTCCTGCTACTTCTATAACTATTAGTCATATAGTTATACTCTCACTGGTCTTATAAGTTATAAAATTTGTAGCCATAAAAACACCATCAGTGGTATGTTTAGCTGTATTTTAGCTGCTATTGCCGCTAATCATCATTGATCATGTTTGTCATAATTATTATCATTTTCATATTCGATCACCTCAGTGCTTGTTCCTACTATTCTGCTGTATTAACTACCATAACATATGAGGTTGCTTGCATCTCTGGAAGTGTGTCTGTCTCTCTGTTTTCTATACCTATTCTGTAAAGTGTCCTGAGATAACTTTTGTTATGATTTGGCACTATAAATAAAATTGAATTGAATTGAATAGAACGAGGAGGAAATATTTCAAAGGAACGCATTTCGGATTTTTTGAGAAAACCACCACCAGTGAAGACGAACACTAGTACCGCAACCACGACAACGGAGAGCAGCCGGAGTGAGGAGACTGTCCGCCCACCTCTGCCTGCAGTTGCAGTGACAGGCCCAGCCCCAGCACCCATAACCCAGCCGAGCGTGATTGGATTAGACAAGCCTTTCCAGCCAACATCCAGTTTCACATTTCGTGCACGGCGTTGTGGCAATGAAACATTCTCACGTACTGTGGCACCGGCTCGGTACTTGGAACTCTAGCTGCTGAAGGGAGGGCCCAAGTGTGTCACAGTCCAAGATGTAGCATCATGTTTGACAAAGCTCTAGCAAACAAGAGCCGTGTTTTCAAGGACAGAAAAACTGATTATTCAGTTCATCGTTCCTTCATGAGAGACTTTATCTTCATGACCCCAGATCGACCTCGACATTTGTTCACCTGTTACCATGGCGCCCTGCCTGTATCCCAAAGTAGGTGCATGGTGCGGCAGCGTATCTATTCATGCAGTTTAATGTCACACTATAGTATTTTTGCAAGGTGGTGGGGATGGAGACACAAAGGGTTATTTAGATTGTGTGTTCTTTGTGTAATGGATGTGGAGAACTGTTCAATATCGTTTAAATAGTCCTTATTTCCTTGTGGTTTGTGTGAAAGGATTTTGGAGCTAAAAGAGTTGCGTGTGACAAATGTAGATGCTGCAGTGACTCAGGTTCATAGGTTCACCATATCTATTGCATTGTTATAGCGGTATTGTGATGTTTAATTAATAGCGCATATTCATCTGAGAAATTATAACATCTGTGTGTTACGGACCCTGGCTTTGTGCACTGAAGTGTATATGACAATAAAGTAGTGAATCTCAATTTGTTTATTTAAAAATGTATTTTAAATAAGCCTATAGGCTCATAGTTCTTTTATCAAAAAAAACAAACAAACAATTCTTTCACAGCGCCCCCTGTTCAAAATGACTTCCAGCGGCCCTGACCATTTGTGAAGATTGCCTCAACAAAACATGTAAGGCTCATAAACGTGAGTCACAGATCTTATTTTCTGACATAATCCCTTTTGGATTATGTGAACCAGCTCAATGCTGAACATCTGGGTTTTGACGTCAACCCTGGCACACTTACTGCTTAAAAATAATAAGGGTGGAAATAATAATAATGTAACGGACTGTAGTGACTGTTGATGCTAATGTTAAAATGTGAGTGTCACTGTTGGAGTGAATCACTGAGATGTCCCAATGGACAGTGAAGTTACATGTTTTTGAGATGCTGTAAGCCTGTAGTTGGTTGAGAGAAGAAGGGGGGTGACCGTGGAAATAGCAGGAGTTGTGGGACGGTAATAAGCAGGAGCTAGTGGGTACAGAGGGATTTAAGGTTGTTCTGTTATGGCGTCGGCACGGCCCACAGTAGCCCGGGTTCAGTCAGAAATAAAGCTGCAACAAAGTGGATACAGTCCCACTGTCTGATCACTGAGGGACGCTACAATAATAATGTAAACAGTGAGTGATATTTTGTAGGGAAGTGTTTTGGTTCTCTTATTCAAAAACAGTCGGACAAGACGCACAAAAACTCTGAGGTCTATGGAAAGATTTGTAAACAAAGCGACGCATCGTCATCAATGCATGTGATGTGTTACGGCGTGATGACTTGTTCATGCATTTGTTACTTCTAGGCTGGACTATTGCAATTCCTTATTATCAGGCTGCTCCAATAAGTCTGTTAAGAGTCTCCAGTTGGTCCAAAATGCTGCAGCTCGTGTACTAACTAAAACAAATAGAAGAGAACATATTTCTCCTGTATTAGCTTCTCTGCACTGGCTACCTGTAAAATCTAGAATACAATTTAAAATCCTTCTCCTTACGTACAAAGCTCTTATTGGTCAGGCTCCGTCGTATCTTAAAGAGCTCATAGTACCGTATCACCCAACTCGATCTCTGCGCTCTGAGAATGCAGGGCTACTCGTCGTTCCTAGAGTCTCCAAAAGTAGAATGGGAGGCAGAGCCTTCAGCTACCAAGCTCCTCTCCTGTGGAACAAACTCCCAAATGTTATTCGGGAGGCAGACACTGTCCCCTTATTTAAAAGTAAACTTAAAACTTTCCTTTTTGATAAAGCTTACAGCTAGGGCTTACGATAAGACTTTATTCTGCTTAATGATGCTGCTATAGGCCTAGTCTGCCGGGGGATAATACTTTTCCTGATACTCTGAGCTTCTCTCCTCTCTGTCTGAATCATTCATGTCCCATTAATGCATGTTACTGATTCAGCTTCTTCCCCGGAGCTGTTTGTGCTTTGTCGTCTCGCAGGTCTCTGCTGATAGTGGTGGTGCTTGCTGCCGTGGTCCTACATGACGCTTCCTGCTGCTATTGTCACTGTTACTCATATATACTATCACTAGTTTAATAAACTATAAAATTTGTAGCTGTATCGTAGCTGCTATTGCCACTACTCATCATTGATCGTGTTTGCCACCATAATTATTATCATTTTCATATTCTGTCACCTTAGCTGTGCTTGTTTCTACTATTCTCTTGTATTAACTGCCTTAACATATACGTCATGTTCACATTACTATAAATATTATAGTTACTGTTAGGCTTTGCTTGCATCTCTGGAAGTGTGTCTGTCTGTCTCTCCCTGTCCATCTGTGTGTCTTTTCTCTCTTTCTCTCTCCTTTTCTTCCTCCCCAACCGGTCAAGACAGATGGCCGTCCTCCACAGAGCTGGGTCTGTCTGACGTTCCTGCCTGTTATAGGGAAGGTTTTCGTTGCCACTGTACTCTACAGAGGAATTGTTGGGTCTATGTAAATCATAAATAAGTCATTGAGTGTGGTCTTTACCTACTCTGTAAAGTGTCCTGAGATAACTTTTGTTATGATTTGACACTATAAATAAAATTGAATTGAATTGAATTGAATGACGTATAGTCAGCAAGAAGCATTCGCCGAGGCCCAGGAAGTGCGAGTACAAATGGGCCTGGGCCGCGGGGGGAGAGGGAGGGGGGGGACAAGTACCCTAAAGCACGGGGCACGGTACGGATGGACAGTGTGAGTGCGCCCTAAAGGACAGAATCGATTATCAAAAAAAAAGTAATACGAGTGCTTAAGGATCTCCATGCTCAAAAAAACACAGAAACTAGGTATTCACAGAATATCGACATAAATTTTACAGAGGGCCGTTGTGGCAGTGGGGTGTGGTTAAGGTGTCGACTGCTGGAGGAGAGGGAGGAGTGGCTCGGCCGGTGATCAGACAGCTGGACAGAATCAGGTAATCAGTCAGCTATATAAGCACGTTTGTAACCTGGTTCTGTCTCTTGCAGTAGGCTGGGTCCTATGAGAGGACCAGAGCGGCGACGACCGAGTGAGAGGCAGCAGACGCCTGACCACAGCCGTCAGAGGGACGGCTGCTCGTCCGTGTAGTCTTGTGTTACATTGAGTCACGTTTGGGGGGGGGGGGCTGGAATAAACGGTTAACCGCCGACAACGCTGTCTCTCCCTCATTTACCGTCTGTCCTGTGAGCAGGGAGGTTCACAGCCGTATTCAGATGTGATTAGTTTTACCTGAGGAATATTTTCCGGACCATTTTACAGAAGGTAAAAATCAAGGTAATTTTTTCTGACATTATGCGGAAAAATTACTGACATGGAGCATTCAGATAGGAATAAAAACCTCTGGTAAAAATAACCTTACCCTACGTCAATATAATCCTGTCCAAATAAGGCTTTAGAGTGGCCTTAGAAAACAAACAAGTCAACTCCAGCTATAATACAGCATGCCTAACAGGCCGTGACAGACTGTGCACACAGTCATACAAAAAGAGCACCTGGCCAATCTCTCATGCAGTCTCCTCCATGATGGTGAGCTCCATCAGAAAACATTGTTAACCAGTCTGTTCTCAGAGAGCCACTGGAGTGCTGGATGAGTGGGGAGGGGAGGAGTGCTGCTGGAGCTATGCATAAATAAATGAGGAGGGTGCTGCAGCAGAATGAACCTGAGGAACCCAGCAACAGCACAGGAGGAGGAGGGGGGCAGCTCAGGGAGGGTAAAGAGAGCAGGAGGGAAACAGAGAGCGTTATGCAATTGCCATGCAGGCTGCAGTGCACTTTGTCTGGCCCCGGGGGCTGCAGAAGAGAGAGACAGACAAAGAGAGAGAGCCAGACACACCATCACAATAGACAGAGCCCAGAGAATTCAACCATAATAAATCCCCACAGTGAGAGCCTTTCTCTGGACTCTTAATACAGGGTGCACAGCCCCACAGGATCACAGATATAATGAGGGCACCCTCCTCACTGCAGCTCCATCACAAGGATGGAGGAATGTGACTTATCAACACAACAGCAGCAGCAGCAGCAGCAGCAGCTCAGTGCTATATAAAGCCAACCAAAGGCTCCTCCAGCAATTAAGCAGACTATTCAAGAAAGCCATCAAGTATGTGAGGAACTAATGCACCCCTGCTGTTGTTGGGCTGGTCATCCGATTGCCTTGGTAACTATGGGGATGCTCCTGAAGCCAGACATGGAGCAGACACTGTGTGCATACACTGACTGCTGCTGTCTGGGTACGTTCAAGCCTTGCAACAGACTGGGAGCCTAATCCTCTTCTCAAAAGGACCTCACCACTGCATTTTTGAGCCCATTTACTACAGGGATACTCTGCTTCCCGTATTCAATGCATGATGCAGTGTCTGAGATTTGCAGAAAAAAGAAACTGGTTGACACGGATCTCAGTCGAGTACAAAAATCAGCTGGCATAGATGGGAACGTTAGGATGTGTTTAGAAGCTTCATTTACTCTGGACCATCTTTAATTAATAATGTAAAATTTGACACTGTCCTTTCATAAAAAAAATGTTTTTAGAAAAAGAACTATTGGCTTATTTTGTATGGATTTAAAAAATATTTTATTGAAAAATCACATGTCTAATTTCCATTTAAAGAATCTGCAGTCAACCTCTTGCATGACATGATTTTTATTTATTTCAACAGTGTTGGAGACAAATATAATATGCTATCTTAAATACGAGGGGTTTACATGTGTAAATGGAGAGATGGCTGTCTCATCTTAAAGTGTGTACAAGGGTTTATTTTATCATAATGGTGCCATAACAGATAACGTGACCTTGGGCCTAGGGGTGACTCTCTCTCTCTCTCACCGTCTATAACAGAGGAAGTCCCTTTGTCTCATGAAGCCTTTTAGTTA
Source organism: Echiichthys vipera (assembly GCF_963691815.1). Lineage (NCBI taxonomy): Eukaryota > Metazoa > Chordata > Actinopteri > Perciformes > Trachinidae > Echiichthys > Echiichthys vipera. The sequence goes on from NC_139845.1 coordinate 25,463,485, forward strand.
TGAACAGGACGATGCAACATGCTCTACCAACATGTTTCTCTGACCACATTTGTGTTATTAAACCATATATATTCTCGTGAGGACAACTGAGGCCCTCGGCCTATTTTCTCTATTCATCATCTGGAAAGATCATCCATTAGTACAAGTTTTAATTCATCACACACACTGTACTCAACATTCAGAACATTAATATAGCACTAAACAAATATTTGCTATGTAAAGATATAGTTGAGTGATGGATGAGGTCACCCTCCCTCTGTGAACATTTTGGTGGAAATGGCCAGCAATAGAGATGAAACTATCAACAGGACCAGCCAAATCATAGATCTCATAGATCTGAAACACCCCGTTGTTTCTGGTCTCCACTATCCTGCCCCTAATTTTGAGCTGTGTCAGCTACTCTCTATTACAGCAAACATGCACAAAAGTAACGTAACTGAGTCACTGTCTCTATCCGGACAGATCCGATCTGCAGCTGTTTACGTTCTGTCCGTGGTGCTTTTACTGGGTCGCCACCAAAGTGTAAATAGAATTTATTTACACACTTCTAAGAATCTACAAGTGACATTACAAATTTTTACATGGACATTTAACATGTCAAATTATTATACGAAAGTGATCTTGGTGAGAGAAAGTAGTAAGAACGTTTGGGCGACACTAACCCTGAGCGGCTCAGGTGGCGGTTTACATTAAAAATGGACATTAAGAAGACTTTACGGTATATTTTGGAGCTGTTAAAGCATTTCATTTTATTGGTCCTGGATGTTTTAACAGCATTAATTTTAATGTGGACAACAAGCAGCTCCCAGTGTTTACTGCGAGAAGATCAGGGCGTCCGACAAGAGAGGAGGACACGGATAATTCATCGGTGTTAGTTTCCTTTTGACCACTCTGGTTAACACAAAGATAAATCTGGCCGTTAAAACGATATTTGGTTACAAAGATAAGAAGTTAGACTTTAGTTTTACACCATTAAATTAACTCTAAAGATTACACCATCATTTATATTTGTAGGTTCAAAAGAAAGTTTGATAGAATTTAACCAAACCACTGTTGACATAGATCCGTTATATTCCCAAATATAACCAGTGACCTGTATTGAGAATAGCAGGAGGAGGTTGCACATACACTAGCTCCACAAACACTCCAGCCTAAACTTGAAAATGCATATTTTATAATAAACGATTACATCCGGCAGAGCAAAGCCAAACCTTGAACTTCCATGGAAGGGCCACAGACGCAGACCAACAACATGTTGACATTAGGAAGCAGCAGTGTCAGGTGTCCCACCCACTTGAGGAGCAGGCTGCAACACACACGGAGGCCCTGCCAGCAGAGCTGCTGTGCTGTCACTGGGCTGAGAGGAGGCCACTTTTAGAAAGGAAGTTAGAAAGCAACTCAAGTGACACCAGGGAGCACTTTCTCCGGCTTTGGCTGCTCACTCTCAACATGCTGGCTGAGTACGTGAATCGAGCCAATGTGTTTCTATTGGATATTTTGACTTCAGTAACGTGTTAGAGTATTCACCTGCAACGGTCCCCAAACACACAGTTTCCCTTCTGAAAGAACTTGCAGATCATGGCGGCAGGTTGGCTGCTGGTCAGATCGTGGGAATATCGACAGTTGTCTCCTTCTTTGCAAAGTCCATGCATGAAATATCTGAAAATACAAATACGAAGTTGTCTGGTTAGTTCCAGAACTGTAACACTTGTTCATTTTCAAATCCGGACGTTGCACTGAATTTTAAGTTGTAAGCTTAGTTTTAAAAGCTGAATAACCCGCCAATTAACTCCGAGGAAGACAATGTCGTCTTTCACTTTCATACTAGGAACACAATGAAGCTTAGCAGGGTCACAGCAAACAACTGGACCCATAACGTTAGCTAATGTCTGGATGTGGCACTTAACGTTAGCATGTGCTATGACTGTTATGTAGGTTCATTTAAACTTAGCTGGTTTTACCGTTGGTGGTAGTAGCAAATATTGGTTGGTGAGTACAGCTAACATTAGTTAACGTTAAGGTTTATCACTGTGTTTAACTGCGTAGTCCAATAGTATAACGCCAGTTTGGCATTAATGCCAGCCGAGTTAGTCATTGAAATTTAGCTAGCGAGCTGGCCGCTACCTTTCCACAGCAGCCTGCTGTGTGATCAAAACACCGTGAACACAACAACACAGTGGTGGAGTGTAACGCTAGTTACAGCTGTAGCTAACGTTAGCTCACAGCTGAACCGAGCCGAACAACTCGCTGTTGTCAGTCGCTTGCCAACCACCGTATCGCCACTATTTTTGTGTCAAACGATAGACGATATAATTATCCTCGACACGTTAACAGTCCTTCGGCTTGTCTTACCTGCAGGTTACGTGTTTGGTCCAACCTCCTGATACTGGTGAAGCCACCGTAGACGCTGCTGCTGCCTCCGCCATTGCTGTTTATGTTGAGGAACTCCGGCCGGATGTTCCGGACAGCTCCGCTCCAGTTCGGCTCAGCTCGGCCTCTTTCGCATATGTACGGTTTAAGACGGAGTTAACCGAACCCTTCTCGCCGGGTAGGCTTCTACAGTCTATGGCTACTGTCCACTGCGGGGCACCATTGTCACACCCGAGTATAATTAAGCAAACAGCTCTAACTGTTGTCTCGGGTTGGTCATAAAGAAAATCACGAAATATCGACACTTCAGAGTGAAATACATTGTTTCAAAAGAAATGTGTGGGTCCTCCAGAAATCTTTTTTTAGATTACTAGAATTCTCTTACTAATAATAGTATATATAATGAAATAATAAGAGTTAGACTGCATACAGCAGCAGCTGATAAGATCCAACTGAGATTTTATGTTTCTACATGTTTAACTCATGTCTGTTGAACAGGTGTATTCATAAGCCTGCATGTACAGGGCCCAAGATGATGTTGTTCTGATAAATTCTGCTGCTATAGCTCTGATCTGCTTGGGGATAATCCTGTTCCTGATCCTCTGAGCTTCTCTCCTCTATCTTTATCATTCATGTCTCATTAATGCATGTTACTAATTCAACTTCTTCCCCGGAGTTGTTTGTGCTTTGTCGTCTCGCAGGTCTCTGCTGATCGTGGTGGTGCCTGCTGCCGTGGTCCTGCATGACGCTTCCTGCTATCATATTTACCACCATAATTATTATCATTGTCATATTCTATCACCTTAGCTGTGCTTGTTTCTTACTATTCTACTGTATTAACTGCCAAAACATGTAAGTCATATTCACATTACTATAGATATTATTATAGTTACTGTTACTTTTGTGGTTGCTTGCGTCTCTGGAAGTGTGTGTCTGTGTCTGTCTTTGTCTCTGTCTTTGTCTCTGTCTTTGTCTCTCTGTCCATCTGTCTGTCTTTTCTCTCTTTCTCTCACCTTTTCTTCCTCCCCAACCGGTGCAGACAGATGTCCGTCCTCGATAGAGCTGTGTCCGTCCGACATTCCTGCCTGTTAAAGGGAAGGTTTTCAACACCACCGTGTGCACAAGGTTGCTGTTGCTGCTCATGGGGGAATTGTTGGGTCTCTGTAAATCATAAATAAGTCATAGACATGTATGTTTTTTCGTTATTTGAAAAGTTTTTTTTGTCAAAATCAAAAAACGTGAAAACCAAATTCAAATAAACGGCATAATATTGTTTTTTTGATAAATTATTAACCTTTTTTTTCTAATAGCCGATTAGATAGATAGATAGACAGATAGATCGGTATATAGATAGATGGTAGATAGTAGTGGTGGAACGGTTCACAAAATCCACTATACGTTTTTTAGGTCCCGGTTTTTGGGTTCGGTTCGGTTGTTTTTTCTATTTCTTTTAGATTCTAAAATACCATGTATCAGATCTATAGCCTAATAATTATTTTCTTTTTTAATCAGATATTCTTAAGAACATGTCATTCAATCATGCAAAAACTGAAATAATGAGGCAGCTTGTATAGTGATTACTGTAACAATCTTAAATGACAGTGCAGTGAGATTTTTAAACAGTAGGAGAGACATTGCTGCATTTACGCGTTTATATATTTATTTGTCAAAAAGGTAAACAATTGTTTGCCTTTAGGTAAGAATCTAAACACATAAATTATCAAATCTTTAAAAAAAATAAGAAATAGGTTTTCTTTCACTGAAATACGCACAAACAGCAATCACTGAACTGACTAAAATAGGCTACATGTATCTCTGACAAACATTGTTTCCTATAAAGTAGAAAGAGGAAAATGGCTCCTGGAGCTCTGAGTAAAAATAATTTACCTTTCCTATTTTTATGGTCACATTCCGGGCAAAGGGCATCAACATAAAGTGAAGAATAAACTCAACCAGCACCAGACTTTCCTTTCTTTAAAATTAATACAAAATACAATGTCCCTAATATTTTCATTCCCTGATTGTCAGTTCTTAATAGAAACACTTGTTTTTCCACTTGGGAAAAAAGTGCAGTATCTGGTATACAATCATATGAATATGACGCAAGGCTTACACTACGTTGCACTTCATAAACCAAACGGTAGACGTAGATTTAGACTTCTCTTTATTTATCCTTTGGAATGACTACCGCAAGGAAATGCAATTTACAGCAGCCTTCAAAATCACAAGGGAGGTATAAAAAAATACAGTATAAGATATCCAATAAAGTCTTAGCTAAATGAAAACAGAAAGTATAAAAAAACAATAAACTCTTAGTTAAATTTATATATATTTGAATACAGGTCAAATAAAATTCACGGAAAATGAAATAAGATAAGTTAAATGTAGAGGAAATGTATAAGATAAAATAAAGTGTCTGCATGTTTGACTGTATATGACAGAAATGAGCAGTAAGATTAAATTATTGCACTTAAGTGGTGGAAAAAGTGATTGCAAAAAAAAGAAGAAGATAAGTGTCCAGGTATGTAAGAGTAGATTATTAACTGCACAGTGAGTGGCTCCCACTCCATCCCTTCTGTCCTCTTTATTTCCTCCTCCCCCCGAGTGAGGAGTTGTAGAGGACGATGGCCTGATGATGGTAAACACTTGTCCCGAACCGTGACAAGTGTACAGAACGGGACAGACTTTTTTAATAAACCGTTCCACCCCTAGTAGATAGATAGATAGATAGATAGACAGACAGACAGACAGACAGACAGACAGACAGACAGACAGACAGACAGACAGATAGATAGATAGATAGATAGATAGATAGATAGATAGATAGATAGATAGATAGATAGATAGATAGATATTGTTATCTTTAGATAGATAGATCTAAACTCTAACACTAAGATCTTAAACTAAATGACTAAAGGGGAGCGAGTTAGCTAACATTAGTAAAGTCAAAAGTTCAGATTAAACTAAATGACTAAAGAGGAGGGAGTTAGCTAACGTTAGTAAAGTAAAGTCAAAAGTTCAGATTAAACTAAATGACTCAAGAGGAGGGAGTTAGCTAACGTTAGTAAAGTAAAGTCAAAAGTTCAGATTAAACTAAATGACTAAAGAGGAGAGAGTTAGCTAATGTTAGTAAAGTAAAGTCAAAAGTTCAGATTAAACTAAATGACTAAAGAGGAGGCAGTTAGCTAACATTAGTAAAGTAAAGTCAAAAATTCAGATTAAACTAAATGACTAAAGAGGAGGGAGTTAGCTAACATTAGTTAATTAAAGTCAAAAATTCTGATTAAACTAAATGACTAAAGAGGAGGGAGTTAGCTAACATAGTAAAGTCAAAAGTTCAGATTAAACTAAATGACTAAAGAGAAGGGAGTTAGCTAACGTTAGTAAAGTCAAAAATTCAGATTAAACTAAATGACTAAAGAGGAGGGAGTTAGCTAATGTTAGTAAAGTAAAGTCAAAAGTTCAGATTAAACTAAATGACTAAAGAGGAGAGAGTAAGCTAACCTTAGTAAAGTAAAGTCAAAAGTTCAGATAAAACTAAATGACTACAGAGGAGAGAGTTAGCTAACGTTACTAAAGTAAAATAAAAAGTTCAGATTAAACTAAATGCTGCGGTGATTGGACAGACTTCTGGGGGCGAAAAGAGGAAAGAGGCAGGGGATGAGGATATCGACAGAGAAACAAAGAAAAGAAAATTTAATGCAAAATGACTGACGGGTCTTGGATGGCTTGTGTTTGATCATAAATAGGTCGTCATGTTTTGTCAGGATTGCTGCATGTACGCAAAAGAAAAAAAACAAAATGAACAATCTTGTGGTGGGAACTAGTCATTTTTTTGGTATGTATTATAGATAGGTAGGTAGGTAGATAGAGAGATATAGAAATAGAGATAGATAGATAGATAGATAGATAGATAGATAGATAGATAGTTAGATAGATAGACAGACAGACATATATACGGTATATATCTATATACCGTATATATGTCTGTCTGCACTGTACTGTACTGTATATATCTATATATGTATATATAGATATATACAGTAGATCCCAAGCTTGAAATGAAATGTTTACACTTGCAGTGTATATTTTGATGTATGTATTGTACTTGATATATGGTTTTCAGGCCAACAATGTTAATAAAATGAGCACATGCATTCACTGGCACTCAAAATTTCTCTTGCTTTTGGAAAATCTGATTGGGCACATTGGCTGGTGATCAAAAAAGTGCATTTAGAACCTCGGTGCTTGTACGTGTGACAGGAGTGATTACTCAATTTATAAAAATAAATTTGATTACATTTGAGGAAATACAAGACATATTTCCATATTTATTGAAAAAATGATGACAGAATGATGTGAATAAGATGCAGTGAGTGTGTGTGAGACAGAGAGAGACAGTTAATTTCCACCCTCATTTAACCTCAGGTGGACAAAGCCTTGGCTGTTTGTTTTGTTTCACTGAGCTAAACTAAAACGACAGAATATCGAGGACAGAGAAAGGGATGGTTGTCATAGTTGTGCATTACCTGCTGATTCAGTGAGATAGAATACATTCTACCTGAGTGGCTCCTTTACCCACTTCTCCTCCGGTAAACTGGACAAACATTCCCTACCACTTTGATTTTTAACATAGAATGTTGCAGAACGATGATCGTAATACATCTGTCTGCCTGAGTAACGTTAGCCATTGCAGGAGGTTTCCAGGCTGGTTAACGTAAAATAGCCGAAGAGAGACCCTACTGCAGCTCGGACTCCATCCTCTACACGCCTTCGCCGTAGACTTGCTACCTAAGGAATTACTGCGGAGTAACTCAACCAGCCATGACAAGTCCACACACAAGAAAAATAAGGTAACCAGAAGGGGGAAGAGAAAGAGCGGAATCAGGGCCAGGCTCAAACGGGAGACTTGTAAACAACGGCCGGTTCCATCTGTTGTCCTAGCTAATGTTAGATCCCTCTGGAATAAAACGGACGAGCTACAAGCTAACGTTAACCACATGCATAAGTACAGGACTGCCTCGGTTCTTGCTTTCACTGAGACGTGGTTAAATAAGAACGACGTTGACAATGCCCTGCACGTTGATGGCTTCGGCCCCCCTCTAAGACTTGATCGAGACAGTGAGCTCACCGGTAAACATGTCGACGACCGTTGAGCACCAGCGTGTGTTTACATACAGACATGCTGGTGCTCAACGATCGTCGTGAGGGAGAAACTGTGCACCCTGGACATCGAGCTTCTGGCTGTCTCCCTTCGCCCTTTCTACCTACCCAGAGAGTTTCCTCAGCTCTTTGTCATCCTGGTTTACATCCACCCCAGAGCCAACGCAGTCACAGCCACTGAACACATCACAGACTCTTTAAACAAACTGGACCACATTTCACCGGACTCTCCCAAATTCATCTTGGGTGATTTCAACCACTTCTCCCTGGACAAATCATTAAAAGGTTATCAAAAGTATATCACATGCCACACACGCCTGGAGAAGACACTGGACAAGTGCTATGGTTCAGTACCCGACGCATACAGATCTGTCTCCCTCCCTCCTCTGGGCTCTGCTGATCACCATGCCATCTTGCTTGCTCCGGCTTACATCTCTGTCATGAGAAGGGTGAAGAAAGTTGTCAAGAACATCAAGCAGTGGACCAACGAAAGCATCACCACACAAGGATGCTTTGAATCCACTGACTGGGACAACCTCCTGGCCCCCTCTGATGACATTAATGAACATGTGGACACTGTGTCATCGCACATCTCCTTCTGTGTGGACAACATCATCCCCTCCAAAACGGTCACTATCTACCCCAACAACAAACCCTGGATCATCAAAGAGCTCAAGGAGATCCTCAACAAGAAGAAAAGGATCTTCTTCACCGGCTCCGAAACGGAGAAAAAGGAGGTCAACAGAGAGGTCAGGCATGCCATAAAAACTGCCAAGCTGGAGTACAAGAACAAAGTGGAGGAGTGCTTCACGCAGGGTAACCTCCGCTCAGCCTGGCAGGGACTCAAGAACATGGCTGCTGTGAACACTGCTGCCAGCAACTCAAAAACCATCCAGGTTTCAGGCCAACACAGTCTCACTCCCAACGCGTCAAATACTGAAGATTGGTCAGGGCCTTTGGCGTTAGTTACGGACTGAAAAGGTCTCCTTAAACGTACAAACCCGACGCAGAGGGCTTTCAACTCATTCCAATGTAAGCCCGTCCGAGTGGTATTTGAAGCTTAGGGCTATCCTTTAACGTCCACATCTGAAGTTTTGGGCTCTCCTTAAACGTCCATATTTAAAGCTCAGGGCAGTCTTTAAACCTACAAACCCGACGCAGGGGGCTTTCAACTCATTCCAATGTAAGCAGCCTGTCCTCCACCCAAAAACGACCACATAGGTTGTTTGATCAAGGAGCTTATTACGACCCATAGGCACGTTTCGAGTTTAGCGGTCGTGTACATAACTACAATAAACGGTGTGTTGGGTATGTCGTCATCGCCTACCCTTTAACCTTTGGCACCAATCAAAATGTGATGCGCCAGAAGGAGGCGTGGCATTCACGTTTCACTGGACGTCGTAGCATTGGTAAGTCCGTTTGTGTACTAATTTATGTGGTCATGTTATGTTCTGTGCGTGAGCTATCACGGTGATTGTCTCCAAATCATGTGTAAGTAAGTTAGTTCAGTTTGACGTTTAAGTTACAACTCAGTTGGGAATGCCACCGAGGTCGTATGTTAACTATCAATAAGGCGCTAAGGTTAGCGCACATGCTAACACGCTTTTTATTTATGCTATCTTGACAAAAAAATGCTACCTTATGTGATTTTGTGTATTTCCGTCAGTATTAGGACATCTGTTAACTATTTATTTTGGTAATAAACAGGTGAAAATGCACTGTTAGAACTTAGAGAGCGCATTTTGATACTCAAATACAGAGCCCTGATAGTTTTAATTAGTGTTAGTGTACTCTTAACTTTTGTAAGCACACGTTTTATTTCTCTTTTTATTCTTTTGATTATTTACTCTACATTTTGCTAAATTTTTATTTTTAGTGGCAACTAATCCTGCTTCATTTTTTTTTATAATAAAAAAAACTCTCTTCATAAATCCAACGGTTCTTTTAAGAGCCATTTTCTTAATCCTTCTCCCTGTTACACTAATTTAATTTTCTGAGCTTTTGCTTTGTCATTTTGTCTCTTTGTCTTTACTTTGACTGTAGCCTTTGTTTGGTCTTCTGTTTGTTAGTTTCTTCTCTCTCTCTCTCTCTCTCTCTCTCTCTCTCTCTCTCTCTCTCTCTTTCTCTCTCTCTCTCTCTCTCTCTCTCTCTCTCATCTAAAATGGCATCTGGAAAAGAAAAGAAAACAAAGGGACTAAAGTTTCCAGAGTTACCTTGAGGAAGAGGGACAAGAATGGGAACATTATAGCTCAACTTTAGGAAGAATCGATCTGGTCAGTAAAATATAATACAGTTCTACTGTTAATCACAAGTTGGTCAGCAGTAATGTTTCTTGCATTATGTTTTGTGTTTATAGTTAAACCGTGTGGCGCTAGGAAGCCCCCAGAAGTGGAGGAGTTGCTGACAGATGACATTCCTCAAGATGTCCCAAGTCTTGGTACACATATTGACATCTGATAGCTTAAATAGCTTAAAGACGACCTTTATGTTTCCATTTAAAAATGTGAAATTTAGGCAACTGACTTAAGTAGTGGCCGTGATTTTTTTTTATGCACGTGCAGTAACAAAGCCATTATGGAAATGACTTTTCTGTCTTTAAATACACTGTCCTTAACATCAATTTTTGTGTTTTATTATTTTAGATCATCATCTTCAGAGACTAAAGTGGAGCAGACAATGTCAGCATGGACAAGAAAACAGTTAATGTCTGAAAAAGAATTCAGAGCTGCAATGCCAGAGCTCTTGAATTCGAAATTGGGCGCAGAGACTGTAACTCCACATTGCTGTCAGCAATGTATAACAGCTGATGCTGGTTGGTGTGTAGTCAGAACAGGGTAGGCTTGACACGGTACCAATTTTTCTGAATTTTGATATTTTCTGGGGGGTTTTGTGTGTGTGGATATTTTTTTTACAGGCAGAGCAGAGATGATAACTGTGCTTGCCATGGGATGGAACAACAGGAAGACAGAGAGTCTGCACAAGACCCTGGCAAAAAGATTTTTCAAAGTAAGAAGTCTTTACTGCAAGTTAACATTTGTCATTTCATGGTTACTTTCTGTGGGCTTGAATACTGGCATCACAGGTTAAAGGAGTGACAACTTTGTTCAGCTCATGTCCTGTGACCGGTGTGGTATGGAGGCATGACAGAGCCAAATGCTGGTGGGGTGCTGGCTTGCTGGATCGCTGTGTTTTTGTGCTGCATTGGCTACAAAAAATGAACAGAACAATGGGCTTATGGTCCACTGACTCACTGCTACTGAGTTTAACAGTCCCTTCTCCTCACACCTTCCTCTGAAGAACATCCTCCCAACTAGCTGTGGGCTGTGGCACACTTGACGGCCCCACTGACGTGTGTTGTCATCATGACAACTCACAAAAATCACCATTAAGTGTTTTTGACATCAAATGACTGCAGCAAACAACTCAATGTCCTTTCTATCCAATTAGCATTCTTATATACGTATTGCATTCTTTCACCATAAAATAGCCTTTGTTATAACAAGGAAATAATTGTTTCATGAGGCACATAGTCTCTTTTGAGGACATACCTGTTAAAGAAATGTATAAAATATTATCAGAAATGTTCTTTTCATGCATATAATACTAAGTGTTCTTTTAGAGTGTTTTATGTGCCTGCATGTCTAACCAATTATATTTGACCCATCTGGGGAAAGTTTGATAACGTGTTCCCTCCCTAGAAGAGAACTGTGGGAGCAAAAGCTGTGACCTTGTAGAAATTCTTGTGTGGAAAATAGTATCTGTATGTAACTAGTTAATTACTATTCATGAGTGACTTCTGATTATTCATGCAAACTTCAAATAAAAGGACACGGGGAAGAATGGAGAGTCGGAGAGAATTTGCAGAGGGACAAGCCAAGCAGTGCTCGTTGACCTCCTCTCTCCCCGTGTCAGATACGTTAAAGGTGTCTCTTGTTTCTGATCTGATGAAGCCTCCAATGTGTTGTCCTGTCTGACAACTGAAAGAATTGACTGTGTTGCGTTTGTCAAAGCAACAGAAATATTTTGACATTTTTGGTCCTTGGGATAGAACCCCCAGACTGTGTCCGCAAGGAACAATAAGTTCTTTGTAGAAGCTTGACACAGTGGGAATTATCTGTGGTCCTTGAGAAATTTCCCTGAGTCCTGGATCACTCAGTAATGTGATGCAATTGAATAAAACATTTCATGTTGTAGTAAGATGCAAGTAAAATAAAAAGTAAAAGACAGATACTTGTAAGTGTAGAGAAAGCTAAAGCAAAAGAGGTGCTGGTTTATATGACAGAGGATGAAGAGACAGGGCCAGTGACGGGAAGACAGGAGAGACATAGGGATGAGAAAAGTGAAGAAAAAGGAGCTGCTGCAAAGCCAATGGTTGCTGCAAAGCCAAAGGTCGTAGTGCAGGGATTATGTAAAGTACATTCTTTCAGGACAGGAAGAGTTGATTTACTACCAAAAAGGGGTAGAGGAGGTTTCAGATGGAGCGAAACAGACAGGGACAGGGGAAGTGCTATTAAACTAACTGCTAAACTGCTCTTTATGCATAGTATAAAACAAGAGGTCATTTTGTATGTGAACGGTAAACTTATTACCTTTTTATGTGACATAGGTGCCTGCAGGACTACCTGCAGATAACTAATAGATAAATAAATAGATAAATAGATAGAAATACCATTAAAGCAGTGCACAGACGCACAGTACGGAGGACAGAAGCTGCCAAACAAATAAATGAATAAGTTGCTTTTTAGTTTAAGAAAACATTTAACTTGACTTCACTTTGTCCGTTTGTGGCTGTAGATTTCTCCTTAATTCATCAAAAGTTAACATTAGATAAAACATACGATTATAAAAAATAAGCTTAATTTTATGGGGACATATATTATAAATAATACAAAATAGTACTTACAAATATTTTGACATTTTTATATACTTAATATACAAACATATCCCTCGATCAAATTTAAGATCAATCTAGACAACAGCCTTGGTCCTCGTTAGTCAGCTGATGTTATTTCACATTCACTGCAACAGGAATCAAACTGGGTCTAAAGGTATTCTGGATGTATAATGTTTGGGGATTTGGGTTTAATTTAAAATGCTATTTAGGTAATCATGAAATACACGCAGAAAACCTGACATACAAACTTTGATTCTGATCGTTTTCTGGATGTTTAAATACACCCCAACGGTGTTAGTAAAATTTGAGGGCAGCAGGGGATTAACGTCAGTAAAGAACAGGGGAAGTTTCATGGTGATCTCAGCCTGGTTTCTACATTTGATTCATAAAAACATGCAGAAATCAAAACAAACAGTATTTTCTGATTTATGGTTAAAAGTGATTTCTGTAAATATATCTCTATATTATAAATATGTAAAAATTAAACAAGAACGTTGAACTTGGTTTTATCAAATGTTCACTTTTCTGTTCTGGATATGTAAGAAAAATAATACTTTATATTTTATACCTTAATGCCTCATTTGCATTTTTAAACATTACATTTCAAAGAACTTGTAATACAATAAATATTTTAGTAATATAATACATTGTACCCTTTTCATCCCTTTATAAAGACTCAACCTCTTTCTGTACAGTAGACATAACAAATGATGCATTTTATTTAATGCAGGGTGGACTCACACCACATGTTTCTTTGACTAAATCCTCAAAGCAAACATGGAAAGATTTGGATAATGAAGCAAGACGAGTAAAAGCAGCTCACAGCTGGACAAATACAATCGATCCTAAAGTTCAATACAATAAGGATACGCAATATTATCGCCAAAAACTAGAGTGGGTGGTCACAACCACTCCAAACGTCCATTTGGACGAGTCAAACACATGAGAAGCAAATCTGTTATCCCTTACAACAGAAGAAGAACAAAGTCTGGCTTCATTACCCAAAGAATTATGGTCTGAAGGTCCATCTGATGTAGGATTAATGAAAGGCGTCCCACCAGTGGTAATTAAAGGAAAAACAGAATATAGGCCGAAAGTTAAACAATATCCCTTAAAACCTGATGCAGAAGAAGGCATTGAGCCAGTAATTGAAGATCTAAAGAAAGCAGGAATTATAATTCCGTGCCCAGATTCACCCTGTAATACACCTATTTTTCCTGTCCGAAAAGCTGCGCCATCAATTTCTTGGCGCATGATACAGGACTTAAGAGCAATTAATGCTGCAGTACAACAAAGGGCACCAAATGTCCCCAATCCACACACATTGCTTAATTCTATGGATCCTAATGCAAAGTATTTCTCGGTCATAGACTTAAGCAATGCGTTCTGGTCGATTCCAATACATAAAGATAGCCAACATTGGTTCGCATTTACGTTTAAGAATAAACGATATACATTCACAAGACTAGCACAAGGCTATTGCGAAAGTCCCACAATTTTCGCTGAAGCAATTGCCAATTGTCTAGCAGACTTCAACCCCCCTAGAGGGAGCCAAATCCTCTCATATGTAGATGATATCATAATAAACTCCTCAACAAAAGAGGATTGCAAAGAAGACACGTTAGCTTTACTCAAATTTCTTGCTAAAACTGGCAACAAAGTAAGTAAATGTAAATTACAATTGTGGAAAGAAGAAGTAAAATACCTAGGTCACACGTTGACCCAAAATGGCAAAACAGTAAATCAAGAAAGGAAAACAGCCATTTTGTCTGCACCAAGACCAATAACAAAAAGACACATGATGTCCTTTTTAGGACTTTGCAACTACTGCCGAGCGTGGGTAATGGATTACGCAGAAGTGACAAGACCTCTGCTTGATCTCATATACTCTACACCTATGGCGTTAACAGATAAAATAATTTGGACAGAAATGGCAGAAAAAGCGTTTTGTAACGTAAAACAGATGCTGGCAGGAACGACGGTACTTGCCTTACCAAACTATGATAAACATTTTATCCAAACTGTAGATTGTAAAAATGGATTTATGACGTCAGTGTTATTACAAATACATGGGCAAAAACACAAACCCTTAGCCTACTATTCAACACAACTGGACCCAGTGGCTAGAGCATCCCCGCCCTGTGTTCAGGCTGTGATCGCAGCAGCAATGGCTGTACAGGCCTCTGCGGAAGTAGTATTGTTTCATCCAATAACACTACAAGTGCCACATGCAGTAGCAGCCCTGTTACTACAAACAAAAATGACCTTTTTATCACATGCCAGACATCTGTCATGCATGACTACACTTTTGTCGCAACCACATCTGAATATAGAAAGAAGTACAACACTAAATCCAGATGGCACTAAACATGATTGTCTGCATGAAACACAGTTAGTGTACAAACAATGTCCTGATTTATTAGACACACCTTTGACACATGGCCATATAGTATTTGTTGATGGTTCTGCACGTAAGAATGCACAAGGACAAAATTGTGTAGGCTACGCTGTAACAACTATAGATAAATGCCTAAAAACAGGAAAATTACCATCTAATTTATTGGCACAGGCCACTGAAATAGTAGCATTAACTGAAGCATGTAAATTATTTCAAAATAAGGATGTAACAATTTACACAGATAGCCAATTTGCATATGGCACAGTACATCTATTCTGCCAACAGTGGAAACTTAGAGGTTTTAAAACGTCAACAGGAAAACCAATAACACACGACAAGTTATTACAGGAACTCTTAAAAGTTATAATGTTACCTAAATCTATTGCAGTGTGCAAGTGTGATGCCCACACAAGAAGAAAAGATATGGTTTCAATCGGCAATGCAATGGCAGACAAAGAAGCTAAATTAGCCGCACATCCTGTTTTGCATGTTTCAACTTCTCAAAATACACCAGTGACGTGTGACATATTACGACAAAGACAACAACAAGCACCACAAATGGAGAAATCAATGTGGCAGAGAAAAGGAGCTACAAAAATAAATGATATTTATATTGGACCCGATGGTAAACCCTGGTTACCTCGATCGCTGTTCAAATGGGCTTCAATAATGAGCCATGGGTGTTGCCATGACTCAAACGGGGGGATGACAGACTTAGTGAACAGCTACTATACTACTTATGGGTTTAATACATAATAAAAAAAAAAAAATTGTAGTCAATGTTAACATGCAAAAGGACAACAATGTCCAAAACGAGGTGCATTTCCAAAACCAGAATATCCTTTTGGAGAAATACATATGGATTTCATAAAACTAAACAAAAGCAAAGGTGTAGAATACTGTTTAGTTATAATAGATGCCTTTTCCAAATGGGTAGAAATGTTTCCATGTGCTAACCCTGATGCAATCACAGTAGCAAAAGCTATATGTAAAAGAATTGTCCCAACCTTTGGAATACCAAAAAGAATACGATCAGATAATGGCTCACATTTTGTAAACGTCATAATAAATAAAATAGGAAAAAACCTAAAAATAGACTTAAAATACCATAGTGCTTATCACCCGGCCTCAGCTGGACTTGTTGAGAGGTTCAATGGCACAATTAAAAATAAGCTAACCAAATGCATGAACGAAACTGGAAGACCATGGCCTGAATGTGTTGATTTAGTACAACTAAGTCTACACATTATGCCTACAGGCGGATGTAAATTGACCCCTTTTGAAACACTGTATGGTAGACCATATTATTTACCTGACTGACATTTAAAAATAAAAGACGAGCCTGACTCTGAGAAGACATTGGCAGACTATATGAGACAGGCGCTGAGCCATAGAAAATGTAAAGAAACCAATAATCTGCCTGATTTCCCTATATGCCCCCAGGAGGACAAAATTGTGACGCCTGGTGACCACGTGTTCGTGAAAGTGATAAAGCGGAAGTGCTGGTCCAGTCCAAGGTGGGAGGGGCCATTCCAAGTTATTCTCTCCACACCCACTGCTGTGAAGATCGCTGAGAGGTCCAGCTGGATACATCTCTCACATTGCAAAGTGAGGACACTTAGTGATCTCGTTCCAACCGCTGAGTAGGGGAAGTCTGACTACAAAGGGGTTTGGAAACGCCTAGGTCCACTCGTCTCAACGTCAGTGAAGAAATCAACGATCCTCTCAGGTTAGTGGAACGAGAGCATAAGTGTGAAACCATGTCAAAATACCAGAAAAGATGGCTGGCCTCCTGGACTGCAGGTGCAACGATGGACGCACTAATGATCTTTGCTGCCTTCGCCCCGTGGATGTGGACAACACCTCAAGACTCAAAGGATGAAGAAATGGTTCCAATGGTAAAAACTGTGATTGATGACTGTGATGATTAATTTCTTCTCCGTAACAGTAGTGGTATGACGAGGTCTGTAAATCTCAGATGACGTAGGAAATGTTATCAAGACAGCGAGCAGGGTCATGGTAAGACTTTGATATACTGTAATGATTACATCATTCTCACAGCAGAAGGTACTTGGTCACTTCAGGTTCTCAATAAATCATTGACGACATGCAAACACTTGTTCCGTAATCATAGCATATGGACACCTATTGTTGAGCTATACACACTCCGCATACGACATCCTAGAGGTGATTATTATCGTAACCTCATTGGCGGGAAAGGGCATGGCTTACTGGAGGGGCCTGGTGTGAGATTCTGCTGAAGTTTCTGACACCCATAACTGTGATTCTCCTCCTATGCTGTGTATTCATCACGTGCATCGTGCCTTGTCTACAATCCCTGATGTCCAAGATGATAAGCAGAACCACGGCCGAGAGCCTGGCCCTGATAACTGCACATGCACATAACGAAGGATCCACCACAGCAGACACACACTTATACTGTGATGGCTGTGAGGAGTGTGCACTGGCTGACATAAAATACATTGTCTAAACTGATTACCTCTGAGTGTAAAGAAATGTTGTTTTCGAACCTGACGACTGTACTGAAAGCTCTGCCAAGAGAATGGTATGTGTCTGATATGAGAAAGAATAATAACAATTCTGATAAACAGGAGGGAAATGTTAAAGAAATGTATAAAATATTGTCAGAAATGTTCTTTTCATGCATATAATACTAAGTGTTCTTTTAGAGTGTTTTATGTGCCTGCATGTCTAACCAATTATATTTGACCCATCTGGGGAAAGTTTGATAACGTGTTCCCTCCCTAGAAGAGAACTGTGGGAGCAAAAGCTGTGACCTTGTAGAAATTCTTGTGTGGAAAATAGTATCTGTATGTAACTAGTTAATTACTATTCATGAGTGACTTCTGATTATTCATGCAAACTTCAAATAAAAGGACACGGGGAAGAATGGAGAGTCGGAGAGAATTTGCAGAGGGACAAGCCAAGCAGTGCTCGTTGACCTCCTCTCTCCCCGTGTCAGATACGTTAAAGGTGTCTCTTGTTTCTGATCTGATGAAGCCTCCAATGTGTTGTCCTGTCTGACAACTGAAAGAATTGACTGTGTTGCGTTTGTCAAAGCAACAGAAATATTTTGACATTTTTATGTGTTGTCCTGTCTGACAACTGAAAGAATTGACTGTGTTGCGTTTGTCAAAGCAACAGAAATATTTTGACAATACCTTTAAGAATATCCTCATCAATTTGTGCTTGAATGTTTTGCATGTTGTCATTTAGGTTTTTCAATCATGATTAGAGATACACTCACTGATATTGTCCCCTTTTTTTAAAATAACATTTTTTCTGATACTATGAAATATTTTTGTTGTATTACATTCCACTAGATAGTTGTCCTACATCTTAAGCCCTTGTCACACATGCACTGCAAACCTGAAACTATCTGAACATTTCCTGGTACAGCTGTGTGTGTACACAAATATCGGATTCAGTCGGACCGGGCATCAAATGGAGTTTACCCTCCCAGCTTAATAGTGCAAAGACTGGGTAATTCCAGAGTGTGCACATGTGTGAATACAGCTGCACGCTCCCCTTGCCTAAACCAAACTAAGTAGTTACATTAAGTGTGAACACATCTAAGTGTGTGCTGCATGTGTGAAAGAGAAACTCGGGACTATCTCCGGACCTGATTCTCTGACATTATTCTGGGTTCAAATGTGAAAACATCTTTATTCTCTTATCTCTAATGCCCTATGTTAACATACCTTTTTACGGATCACACTATGACTTATCTATGTTTTTTGTTTTTTTTAAACATTCTAAATGGACTAAACAGAGAGCAGAAATCGAAGGAGCTAATCTTGAGAGTCTCAAGCAGGAGCTCAACATCTCTCTGGAGGACACGGAGCAATGGGTGTGTGACGTCCAGCAGTGGGCAGCCACTGGTATGTGTTATGGTACATTTCGCTATATGTTTTACAATACTATTTTTTTATGGTCAATTTTGCTTGTTTCTGTTTTTCAAAAGAGACATGTAGCTCATAGTAGTAGTACTTGGGAGCTGGCCAGGTAAATTCCACTTGATGTCCAGTCTGACTGGATCAAGTATTTGTGTTTTCACATACTGATTGTCTAGATCATTTTATGTTTGCAGTGTATATGTGAAAGGGGCTTAAGTGTTTTACTTTTGTCCCATCTGTTCTCTTTTCCAAAACAGTGGTGAGTCTTCGCCTGAAGAGGCGACTTTTTGACCAGGTTATGCTGGTCAGGCCTATGGAAGAGGAAAAAGTTATAATTGTGAAGGAGATGACCCAGCATTGCCAGTACCTGAGAAAGGCCTTGGACAAAGTATACAGCCTCCTTCGTCACACTCAAGAGAATATCACGAAACATAGTATGGTATGTAGTAGTACAGTCTCAGAGCTGGGCAGACAATCTGCATTTTAATGTTCATAAAGAGTTGCCTTATTTTCTATCTGATTATTGTTATTTATTTTTTTTACATTTTATTTTAGCACCTCCCAGAGAGCTGAGAGAAAAGGGATACAGGGGTCTGCTCTGTTGTCTGCTGCACAAGCTGCACATTCTGCAGCAGAAACTGAGCGCAGTCACCAGCACTTACACCCATTTTGACACTGAACCCTCCTTTTTCATGTTGGAGGAAGACAATGAGGACGTTGAAGAGGACAGTGACCAGGAGGACAACAGCACTCCAGATATTTCAGAGGAAGAAATGTAAAGCCTTTGAGGCTGTGATTCAGTTGTGGACATAAGGCCGCAGGCCGTGTGCCTTTTACATATTCACAGCTGTGATGATGTTCAGCACAGCATCCCTCCCTCTCGTGTGATATTGCTTTTATACATCCTTTCTACAAAGCACCAGACTGGAACTGGACTGTGGCTAAGCAACACATAACCATTTGTCTGTGCAATAGCTTGATACTTTGTGTAAGCTGGAAACTAACTGTTGTATAAAGTTTACATAACAGGTGACGAAAGATGTGCTCAGTTTTGGTCAGAGTGCTGTACTTGTTACTCGTGGAAGTTCAGTAAATGGCTGCATTTATATAGTGCCTAGTTCTGGACAGTGTGACCAATTATTTGTTTAAATATTTTAAAGGTTCTGTAAGTTTTACAGTATATCACAGTGGGATGTGTTTTATTTTGCATGAGAGTGGCATATTCTAATGTGAGTACATAGAATATAAAAACATAGCGTTTTGAAATGTAACATTATTCGTGTCACAAATTGTTGTGCCATGGTGTTCTGGTTCATCCAGTATACCGGTGGCTCATTCAAACATTACTGTTATTACAAACGAGGTATTTTCATACATCTAACATGTCTGGAGATAATCTTTAAAAATATTGTATTTTGTATGTAATAACAATGTAGACATGAAGAATTAAGCCTCACAAATAAATGTCTTATCTACAGCTTTGTGTAGTGAATGTTTATGATATATTATTTATGAGTTATTACAAAGCGAACAAATAGTTGGAATCCACAGATGCATCGTTTTCTATTGTTGCTATGGTGGTTGCCACGCACGCTGCGGAAGCCGGAAGTGGCTATAGAGACGGAGCCAGTCCGCTGCATGCAAACCCTAATTTACTTAAAACTAATAAATATTGTTCAAACACCTAGCATCTGAACTGTTTCTTAACATAAAGACCATATATATGAAGAGAAAACGGGAGTTAGGCTATATTCAATATTTAAAGTATAGGGCACATTATTTACTACCCTTTTTGCAAACCAGAAGACTGCATACCTATTTCAAGAATACATCTTTACTTTTTGTTGACATAGATCATCTTTATGTAATCTCAATACTAATCCAGCTGTTCTAGATATGTGATATATGTAATATATATATATATATATATATATATATATATATTTTTTTTTTTTTTTTTTTTTTTGAACCCATTTATTTACAAACCGGAAGAACTACAGAAAACTACAACTATGGCAGATAGCAGTACTTAGCGTTATTGCGCGGCTCATTGGAGTTGTAGTTCTTTAATTAAGGTTGTATTTTTCATAGAATTGGAAGTTGTAAATGTTGAAATGAGAATACATTGAGGAGTTTAAGGGCATAGTTAACACATTGATGTAATCAGATTTTTAAAATCAAATTATTTCATAGGTGAAAATTAATTTGACCCATAATTGACAAAACCCGAAATTGTTGATTGTACTCATGTTATAGCTGGGGTCAAGAGCTCTCTATAACAGTTGGTCCCATTTCTGTATTTCTTTTTATTGCAGAATTATAAGCCCTCAAACAGGCCCTGAGGTCAAGGTTCAAAGTTCATTATTTCAAAACCGGAGCCATGTAGAATATTAATACTAACATATTATTACTCCCCAGGTCGAGACCTTTCCAATGATGTATTTGGTTTAGCTCTACAGCAAAGTTTGAATTTTTTCATGTCATGGACTCAGGTCATCCAAACCCTACATCCAGACAGCACTTTGAAGGCTCTACACATAAAAGTTTCTTTGTTTGTTTTATTTCTTTCATTCTTTGTTTGTTTCTTTGTTGACTGACATGAGTCACCTTCATATATCACAATATTCACTGTGTATATGTTATTATTAGCCAATGCAAGCATTAAGAATGATGTTTTATGTATGACGCACAAATGCTGCACGCGCGCGCGCGAGCGCGCACACACACACACACACACACAGACTCACTCACTCACTCACTCACTCACTCACTCACTCACACACACACACACACACACACACACACAGACAGACACACACACACACACACACACACACACACACACACACACACACACACAGAGTGCTTTATTTGATGATGTAGATCAAATATCCTCAGCAACATATTATTACACATATAGATTATATGATTTTCAAACCTGTGACAAGCTTCAGCTGCTTGATAACGAGCACATCATTAGAATCAGGTGTGTTGGACCAGGGAGAAACTGAAACATGCAGGACAGTGGCTCTCCAGGACTGAAATTTGGGGAAGTTAACAAGGACCAAGGCTGTTGCCTAGCACGGGAATTACATTCAAATGTCTATAGTCTGTTATCTATTATTTAGAATTTACCTTTTATTTATTTTTTGGTCTTTTTCCTTTTAATATGTCAATATGATAATAAAAACCCATTCTGATTCGGATGTGGTTCAATATTAATTGAGGAAGACACATACGAAATACGATTTTATTTTAAATACAATCAGCCATTTATTCTTAAAAATATAATATTAAACTATATTAATGAGCCACTTCACATTTTACAATCACTGGCTACAAAATGTCTCATCAACAGAGCTAGTGACGCTGACCGGCGGCATTTTGAGTTGGAATGCAGCCCATCCACGGCGGACAGCTCATAATAGTAGTATTAGTAGTAGTATTCGAACACACCACTTCCGCCTTTAACACAAGCCAAACAAGCGCAACGGTGGCTGGGGGTAAAAACGTAGCCTTCCGTTATCCAAAACTGACAAAATAAAACTATATTTCTCAGATCCGAAAGAAATAATTATAATCGATGGCCATTGCATTAACCCATCGTATTGTGAAGTTATTAAGGACTCTTTATCAGGAGATTGTTGAAAAAAATGCTTCCGGGAGGCGGGTCCTCGGTTCTCCAATGGGACTGCAGGATGATTTAAAACCCATGTCAAGTCATAAATGTATTCAAAAACAAAAGCCCAATTATTTACTTAGTAAAGGACAACAATTATGAGTCTAAGCTAAGTGATTCTACGATAAGAACGTTATCCCTCTCTGGCATCTTCTTACCTTATCCTTATGGGTGTTATTACACCAGCCAAGAATGAGCATTTCAGATGAATCGATAAGGTGCCTGTAGATCATGGTGATTGTGAATACATTTAAAAGTTTATTTTTAGCTGTGTGAACAGGATGTACTCTTCCTTTTGTCTGGGTATTGTCTTCAGCGTACAAATACATAATACATAGAAAGAAACCCAGGGGATGGAAAAATATTTCTGCTTTAAGAAAAGGTGAGGGAATAAGCCAAAAAATAATTGTTTTACATCCACCTTTTTTTTCAGTAAATCATTCTATTTCTCATGTTTTTAAGATGGTGACTGAACACTAAATTTGCCAACAGTAAAAATAACACAAAATGTTTTGGTTTTTTTGGGAAACTGCAACTACTACAATTCGCTCTTGAAAGGTTCTGAACGATCATAGAAATCAAGTGTATATGAAGGAACACAGCCAGTAACTGGTATATGTGATTTAAAAACATTTATTTTTGCAAAACATTTTCTTTCGGCTCCCAGGAGTTTTTCCATTTGTCCCCACTGTAAGACAGAAACACAGCAAGAAGTATTACTGTCAAATTGTTCATAATTTTTGAGAATATAACTGACACTGTACTATTTACAATGAGACATGGATTATACAGGTATGCATGCATTCTTTTTTGAAAATGAGCTTTTCAATATCATATTTAGACAGTGTATAAGAAAACTCCCCAACGTCTGTGTGAAAGGTATGGAGAAGGAATGGGGGCAACAGAACTGTTACACCCCTGAGCTGGCATTGGAGGTAGTCACAGAGACGCAACAGCACAGAGTCGACGTCTGTGTAAATGGGAAATTTGTATGGGGGAAAAAAAATTGTAAATTTAGGTTTAATTTGACTAAAGAATGTATTGCCAGTATGAAACTTTTTTTCTTCATGTTTTTGGCCAAGTTAAATCTTGCAGTTTTGTGCCGTTTTATGAGGAATGTTTTTTTCTTAGATTGCATTAGACACCAGGCCAAAACTGAGAAAATTGTGGCGTTCACTTTTATAAGGTGATACAATTTTGAATCATTTCACATTATAGTGATATTGCACAGGGGGTTTCTTGATTATGTTATATACTGTGAATTTATTTCAAGTCCAATGCACAATACTGCCCAAAACATTTGACTGCTATGTGACTTGCTTGACCCTCAGACTTTGCTGTCCCTTATTAAACTGCAGTTAAAGTTGAAGACATTTTACTATTTTTATTAGTGGATTTTCCTCATCTACAGTAAAATAAACTTAAGAACATACACACCATCCAGAGCAAGGCAGCCACTGCACCAACACCTCGGCACGGTCCTTAAAAAAGAAAGAAAGAAAGATATAAGGAACAATAAGTGTGTGACACTTGATTAGAGCACAAAACAGTTTGCTGTACAAACTGAACATGTCAGTACCAAATGAAAGAGACATAATACCACTATGGAATCAATCAAGATTCATTATTCCGCATCAAATTGTGGAAGGACACAGTTAAAGACTGATGGGTAACCAGGTCTGCATTTTCATCCTAAGCCATGTTGTTCACATGTTAACAAAGAAAAAAAGACTTTGCTTTGCTATATGCAGAAATATGTTGCAAAGGCAGTATTTCAAAGGCGTCTTGAAAATATAGCATGCACTGTGTACATTACCGCTAAGAAGACTTTCATAAATCCTCTTAATTGTAATAAGGGCATTCCTGGCATCTTCTGTGTCCATTTCCCATGGACAGACACACTCGGCTGTAAACCCATCTGGAGCTCTGCTGGCAAGGAGGATGGGATGTCGATTGTGGAGCTGAAACAAAATTGGCACAAAATCACAAGACAGAAAATTGGATACATAAATGGAAGGTCATAATACATAAAAAATATATTTTATGCTTTCATACCTATACATATAAGCTATACATTGAGACTCAGAGTGAGGTCACTATAAACTGTTTTAGTAGCAATGTAAAAAACAAAAGACCTTGGTAACAAACAGCTATTCCAATTCAGTGTGAGACAAGGGAAGCATCACATGCTTCAATATCTAAAAACACAGCTAACGCTATAAACTATCCAATTAAATTTTATTCATGGTATCTAATCATAACAGAAGTAGTCTCAGGACACTTTTCATAAATAGCAGGTCAAAACCACACTATAAGATATCAAAGACCGTCAGATATGCGTTAAGGAACAACTTCCGAATTCTAATCCTGCAATGTAAATGTTCATTTTCAGGATATTTTATCCAAAATTGATAGATAGCAATGTGTTTATATATACGCAATAACAGCAGGCTCTGATCTAGTAGTACATAACTCTGTTCACCAGTGACTTAGGGCGCACTCACACTGTCCTTCCGCACCGCGCCTCGGGCTTTAGGGTACTTGTCCCCCCTCCCTCTCCCCCCGCGCCCCAGGCCTGTTTGTACTCACACTGCCTGGGCCTTGCGCAAATGCTTCACATGTCACATGCATTGATTGACGTCATCGCCATGCGTCTCTTTGTTTACAAATCTTTCCATAGACCTCATAGTTTTTGTGCATCTTGTCGACTGTTTTTGAATATTTTCATCGACCAAATCTGCATTAAACACTCCACCTCCGCATCACACCAACGTGAACCTTTCACCGCCATTGTTGTTGTTGTTAAATGTCCGCGCATGGTCCATCCTTCTATTTACTATGTCCGAACAGGCGCACATAAATGACGTCAGAGCCGCTGTAGGCATCGTGCTTGGCTCGTAAATGTTCAAACGGGCTCTACAAAAGCCCACCTCTCTCAGGCGGGCTGTGGACGGCCCACTGGCCGCAGTTATACCCGGAGCGGTTGCACTCACACTGGTCAAACGCACTAGGCTTTAGCCGAAAAACCAGTTTTGGCCCGGTGCAGAAGGACAGTGTGAGTGCGCCCTTAGGTAGAGTGAAAACAAGACAACAAGACAAGACAATTGGGAGTGGTACAGTAAATCGAGAATTCAGGATTGTCTTGCAAATAAAAAAAGGATGAGTGTTAAATTGCTGCAAAAGCAAATAATGTAAGAGAAATATAGTAATGTAAATGTAAAGATCAGCAATTAATTACTTATTATTTTATGACAACTGTCTGAAAGAAAAAAAATAACCTACCAGTAGATTTGTTGCATCATACATTTTGTTGATGCTGCAGTTTTTTTGTGTGTGTTTCCAATCTTGGCCAAATTTCTTCTTTTGATTTTCTAATTTTTTTTGTAAGGCTGCTTGGCCCCGCACTGCTTACACATCTTGCTGGCCACACCAATCGTTTCCTTGCATGTGATGCATTGTTTTTGAGTAGGCATCTGGAGACAGAAACAGAAATAAGAAATGAGAACACTGCATGCTGTGTTACCAGTGAATAATAAATTAACACAATAAATACAGTGCTCTTACATGTTGGCCTTCAAAGAAAACTGCTACAGCATAATACTACTCAGGACACATATTTGACGGTACACCTGTTTTGTCTGTCCTCTACCGTGTCTTATGTATTCCTGACTTTGCACCTGTACGTGTCTTTACGTAATCTAGGGTGTCTAAAAATATATTTGAATCTCAACTAGACAGCCTGATTAAAAGAAAAGATTAAAAATAAAATACATATCATTTTAGCTTACCATTTCATGTAACGTAAGACTAATTGGGAGCGTGTAAACGCATATAACGTTAAACACCTAAAACAATAACGATGAGCGATCTCTTTCAATTAATATTAGCTATTGTGAAAACGAATATTTATACAAATCATCATCAAAGTTAAATATCACGTTAGCGGTTGTCCGCGCTAGCTGACTAGCTTGCTTAGTTAAATGAATGTTAACTGAGCTCTTAAAACATTATACAGCCGATAATAATCTAGTTTCTATTACGTTAATAGGCGGCGAAAGGACAAAGAATGCAATGATTTACACATTTGATCGTTCTCAAATAGTTTTTAGCACTATTTATTACTAGCTACTTACCTTTAATAGTCCGTGTGTCAAGCGATGAAAAAGGATGTAATCAAATAGACCCACAATGCACCATGGACACATGCGAAAAGAGGAATACGTCCTGCCTACGTTCAAACCCGACGCAGGGGGCTTTCAACTCATTTAAGGACTTCCCAAAACTTCAGATATGGACGTTTAAGGAGAGCCCAAAACTTCAGATGTGGACGTTAAAGGATAACCCTAAGCTTCAAATATCGCCTCGGACGGGCTTACATTGGAATGAGTTGAAAGCCCTCTGCGTCGGGTTTGTACGTTTAAGGAGACCAGTTTAGTCCGTAACTAACGCCAAAGGCCCTGACCAATCTTCAGTATTTGACGCGTTGGGAGTGAGACTGTGTTGTTCAGGCAGCAGCTCTTCATCTCTCCCCAACGACCTTAACTCTTTCTACACAAGGTTTGAGCAGGACAACACCACCCAGCTGGAAGAAGCGATGTCCAAGCTCAAGCCCAGTGACTCAGCAGCTTTCACCTTCAGCGCGGAGGACATGGTGAAAGCCCTCAGGAAGACAAGGGAGAACAGCTCACCTGGCCCAGACAACATCAGCGGCGGCGTCCTGAAGCACTGTGCTGAGCAGCTAGGGGGCGTGTTTCAGACCCTGTTTCAAAGATCCATGGACAGCAGCATAGTCCCCTAGCAATGGAAACACTCAACAGTTATCCCCATCCCCAAGAAGAGCGCCGTCAAACGTCTGAATGACCTCCGGCCGGTGGCCATGATGAAGGCCATGGAGAGGATCATAAAACAACACATCATCAGGGAAACCCACTCCCAGATGGACCCGCTCCAATTCGCTTATCGAGCTGGCAGGGGCGTCGATGATGCAAAAACATTCATAATAGACACTGTTCACAAACACCTGGAGTGCCCCAACACCTCAGCCAGACTCCTGTTTGCAGACTTCTCCTCTGCATTTAACACCATGCAGCCCCACATCCTGTCTGACAAACTCTCAGCCCTCTTTCATCTTTCATCTGGACCAACAGCTAATCCTGTGGATACTGGACTTCCTGACCAACCGTTCACAGAGAGTCCTGGTTAACAGCACCTTCTCCGACCTCCAACACACCTCAACCGGCTCCCCTCAGGGCTGCGTGCTCTACCTCTGCTCTTCATCCTCTACACCGATGACTGCAGAACCACACAGCCTAACTGTCATCTGGTGAAGTACGCATACGACATCGAAGCATCCTCCTGTCTCTGCTGTCAGGCCCATCTCTTCTACACGGACCAGCTCTTCAGGAGTTTGTGGAGTGGTGTGACAGCTCCTGCCTGGAGCTGAATCTCAACAAAACCAAAGACATGGTGGTGACCTTCTCCAACAAGCAGGGGGAACTGGCTGCATCAGCAAACACCGTGATCCACGGGAAGCCTGTTGAAGCAGTTGAGGAGTACAGGTACCTGGGCACCATCTTCGACAGCCTGCCGAAATTCTCCTCCAACACAGAGGAGATTCTCAGGAAATGTCAGCAGCGGAAATACCTCCTTAGGAAGCTCAATTCCTTTGGAGTCAGCAAGAACATCCTCCTGACCTTTTACTACTCCTTCATCGAGAGCATCATCACGTTCTCCATCACATGCTGGTTCTACTCCACCAGCCTCCAGAACAGAAACCGCCTGCAGAGCATAGCCACGGTCTGCTCTAAGATCATTGGACTTCCTGTTAGAACTCTGACCATCCATGAGCAGCAGACACTCAGATTAGCTGGTCGGATCATGCAGGACCCCTCTCATGCTCTCTTCTCAGCGTTTGAGTGGCTCCCCTCAGGACGCCGTCTTCACTGTCCCTGCTGCAGGACACAGAGGAGAAGAGCAACCTTCATCCCCAGGGCTATCCAGCTCCTCAACTCCTGACCCCTCTGACCATCCCCCTCCCCACTCTTGACACCCTCCCCTGGACACTTCACCCCTCCCCTCTCCCTGGACACCATCTCCCCCCCCCACACACACTCCAGACACCCTCCTTGAACACCTCACCCCCCTCTCCACCCCGGACATCCCTCCCATCACCCCTCCTCCTCCCCTCTCCAGACACCATCACCATCACCCCCCCTTCCCACCCCTGACACCTTCCCTGGACACCTTCACCCCCTGGACACCACCATCCCCACCTGGACACCCCCTGGACACTTACCGGACACGTGAACTGGCTACCTACCTCCACTCCTGTCCTCAAAGCTGTGAACTACTGGTTTGATGCACTACTCCACTTTATTCTGTTCATTCTGTTTATAATGTTACTGGTCTGTTGCACTACTCCACTTACTTATTTATTCTGTTATTATGTTCACACCGGACTTATTCTGTTACTATGTTCTTACTGGTCTACTTGATTCTGTTAGTTATTTTAATTTATGGTATTAATGCATTACTCCACTTTATTCTGTCTATCAGGTCTTATATTGTATCCATCATAGCACTATGGTCACTTTATTTTTCAGTATTCATCTGGTTACACAGAGCTAGCATATACTTAGACTGCTGTTTTCCTGCCATGCACCACTATCACTTTATTATTTAGTATCTGCACATAGCTTATAGTTATATATTATATTTATACTCTATTACTGCACTATAGTTCTGTTTACGTCTGCTCATTACACATATGTATCATGTCTGACCACATCTGAATCCGATCACTGTCCACTTATATCTTTTCTGCACTACAGTTCTGTTAATACCTGTTTCAACAGTCTACTGCATGTTTACATCATATACACCCGTTCACATGTCTGCTTACATCTGATACACGCATGTCTTTCTACATCTCACGCCGACGATGTTCTCCGTATCTAACTCTGTGACTGGATTCTAACCTGTACTAACACACCAACATCCTGACACTTATTCTACCTGTACCAACACACTAACATTCTGACACTTATTCTTCTTTTACACTTTATTCTTGTTGATAGGTTAAAATTTTTTTGTATAGTTGCACTGTCATTATTTGCTGCTCTGTGTGCCCTGAATTGCCCCCCGGGGACAAATAAAGTTTTTTTGAATTTGAATTTGAAATCAGGACAGATTACGGCAGAATTTGTATTTAATTTCAATCAAAGCCGGCAGTTTGTTTTCACTGGAATGGGGGTGTGGTGTCATGACTCCACCTTGGCAGTCCTTCACTCCCCTTTTGTCTCTATGTTTGTCTCCCTCTGTCTGTGATTCCCTGTATGTGTCTTCCCTCTCTGTTTGTTTGTTGCAAGCTGGAGGTGTGGTTTTCCCTGGGCAGGCTGTTCCAGGTGGACCTCGTTGGCGCTAATTACCTCCCTTCCTGTATATAAGGACAGACCTGGAAATCATTCAGGGCCAGATCGTTTCATCAGCAAGAGCGGTAGTGTGTAGCAAAGCCTGGCTTCATCTTTGCTTTGTTGTTTTTTCCTCTGACACCTCTGTGGACCTGTTTGTGACTTTTCTTTGTGCTTTTTGCTCCAGTTGCCCGTTTGCCCGTTTCCCTGTCGGCCTACCTGCCTGTCTCCCAGCCTGTCTCCCAGCTTACCACCCGCCTGTGCTCATTCCCCATGGCCATTCTTTTCCACTCACGACTGGCGTCAGCTGCAGAGGACGCCATTAGACGTGGATGAACGGATCTTCGAAGAGGGCTTCACTGTGCACTTAAGTTGGAGTTGTTTTTATAAAAATCTTTAAAACTGACTTTAGTGTTCGTGTCTGCATTAGGGTCCCAGGCCTCTGTGTTTTCCCAGTTACCGTTCGTGACACGTGCATAGCTTAGCATTTAGCTTAGCACTTCTCCCAAGCTGCACCCCCTCATTAAAATATGGTCACTTGTGGCTCCAGAAAACCAAAACATAACAGAGTACTACTTGTCATGTTTCCTAAAGCAGAACATTTTCTAAAAGAGTTCACTTTCAGACTGAACTTTACACAGTATTTTACAGCCGTTATACTGTATTACTCTACTCTCACT
The DNA here is from genome assembly GCF_963691815.1 of Echiichthys vipera. Lineage (NCBI taxonomy): Eukaryota > Metazoa > Chordata > Actinopteri > Perciformes > Trachinidae > Echiichthys > Echiichthys vipera. The sequence continues at coordinate 25,493,995 of NC_139845.1, forward strand.
AATAGAAATAATAGAGACACTTAAAATTCAACAGCTGCACAAAATACTTCCAAAATAATGTTTATTTAAATCAACACCTCTCTAGAACTGTTTCAACACAAACTGCCCATTATCCCATACATATAAAATGTCATTACAGAACAGTTTTGTCACATTAAACTGCATTTATACTGATCTTTTTTGTGCAATAACTTTATCCACCACTTAAGTGCAATACATCAATCTTACTGCTCATTTCTGTCATATACAGTCATACATATTTGATCTTTTACATTTCCTCTACATTTAACTTATCTGATTTCATTTTCCATGTATTTGATTTTACCTGTATTCTACCTCAAATATTTTTGACTAAGAGTTTATTGCTTACTGGGTTTTTTTTTATACTTAGTGTATTTATTTAGCTTAGAGTTTATTGGTTATCCAATACTGTATTTTTTTTTTATACTTGTGTTTTTGTAAGCTGCTGGAAACTCAATGTCCTTGCGGGATCCCAAAGGATCAATAAAGAGAAGTCTAAGTCTATTAATTTCAGCTGTGTTTACCTGCTAAAGAAATCCAGTCTCTGCCATTAACAGTGTGAATTTGCACAGGGGGAAGTTGTAAGCCTCATCCCCACAGTGTGATAGTATGTTGCTTGGATCCCAGGAGTCAATATACTGTAAACATCCATCAGCCCATGCAGCACAGGACTAATAAGTTAAAGCAGGGCAAACAGAGCAGGCAGCACATGTTCTTTCCTCCGTCACTGTCTTTGTCTTGGCCACGTCAATGATTACAATGGTGCTGTTTGAAAGTGTAACACCGCTCATTTTATCACAGCGTGTGTTTTGGTGCACCACACCACAACACTGTTCCTGATATTGTTCAGACTTATCACCCGAGCAGACCTCCTGCGCTCTGGGTGGGTTTCCATGGGGACAACACATGAGTTATGTCAATGCACACCGACCTCATGATAAACATTTTTTTTCTCTTGAATCGTGTGTCCTCAGTGGAAAATATGAGTATGTGTGATCCCATACTGCAAATCACCTGTCCAATCTGTGTGAGTGCTACCTCTGTGGTAATATGAGTAAGCTCAGGAGTGGTTTATTTACAGAGAATAAACAAAGAAGTCGACAGAGGAAGGAGGGTTTTTTTCCCCAAAGTAACTAAGTTACAGAATTCAATATAGAATCATAGAATTATATTCATATATCAAGCTGGGTTAACTGATGCTGACACACACACACACACACACACACAGAGTCTTGAAGAAGCTAGTCTATCAACCAAGTCAACTCCTAGAGGTCTCTTGGTATCCGTCTTGATCCGTCTTTTTTAGTTGGAAGGTTCACGTTGATTTCCGGTGTTCTCATCTCCAGCAAAGACTGTACTCTCTCACAGACTCAGGGTGTTTGGTTTTAATCAGAAAGTTATGTCTTTATTTTATTAGGCCATGTTAGAGAGCATTCTGTGGTACGGGATTTCGGCTTTGTACGGTAATCTTCCTGTCCAGCTGAAATCAAAAATTGGGCACCTGATTCTTTCTGCTATGAAAGTGATGGGGAGGTCTGAAAAGCTGCAGTCCATCTATGAGGAGTCTGTGTTCAGACAAGCTGAGAAAATACTATATGATCAGACACTGCACACAGAGTACCAGATTCTACCATCAGGTGGACGCTGCAGACGCTAGCTGTTAAGCTAGCTGGTTTTGACCCAAAAGCAGACCAGGTGAGAAGCAGATTCAATGAACAGGTTTTATTTTCAGTTAGTCCAGTTCTTAGAAGAGTCCAAGCTCCAAAGACACAAAATCCAACTGAGGTTTTAAATAAACAAAGTCCATCAAGTGTCCAGGGAACAGAGGCAGAGCAATCCACAGAGCAATCAGGTAACAAAGGGTAAACCTCTTTCTGGCAGTGGACAGAAACAAAAAATCAAAACTAACAGAGTGAATCCAATACAGACAGAGTAATTCCAACACGGGCAGAGTAATCCGAACAACGGCAGAGTAAATCCAATACAGGCAGTGTAGCACACAATCTTGCAAGCACAATCTGACAAAGGATACTGAGAAGGCTGAACTTAAATAGGGAGACAGAGACCAATCATTGGGCAGGAGAAAACAAGGTAACAAGCAAATTAATTGGCAGGACAGGTGTGGACAATAAGTGGTGGGAAAACAGGGGGAGTGGCGTCACAGCCACAAACACAAAACCACATGGTCTGCAAACAAAGGCATGGCCAACGGTACACAAACAGACCAGCAGGGTTCCCCGGACCCAAAACCCTGACACCACTTTAGGAACTAATTTGTGCCCACCTCAGTAAGGATCCTAAATGCACCCAGGCCCAAACAAATTGTGCAATAGTACTACTGACCATGACCTATGGTGTTATACAGTGGGCGGGAGGGGAGGGAGAGTGTGTGTGTGTTTCCTGTATACTGTTTGATATATGTGGCCTGTGACCTATATTGTGTATTTATTTTAGGTAAAGCAGCTTTATGTGAGTCCAAAACAAATTTCCTTCCAAGGATAATAAAGTGTATCTCATACGGAAACTTAACATCAGTTATTTTAACGAGCAATTGTTGTGGTTCGGTTGGAATACTAATGTTTCCAGAGGACCCAAATAACGGAAAGCACTTTAAAATATTTTCCCTAAGACCTTTATTTTTTTGTAAATAAATAAAAATCTTTTGTAGATAACAGTTCTATAAACACGCACACAGCAGATTTACAAATTGCACTTTTTTGTCCCTCCCTCTCCGTGCAGACGTTACCGGCATCTGGCCTATCGCAGCTGGTTTCCTGAACAGGGGGGTCTGTATGTCGGCTTCCAACCACCCCTTGACTGAAGCGGGAGACATGCCTCAGGGGTGGGGGTCTTGAACAGGACTCGATTTGCTCTGGACTTGGTCTTGACTCAGACTCGATTGGACCTAGTCTTTGATTTGATTTGAACTTGATTAAGTTCGTCTTGACTAAGTGCAGATTCAGCGGATAATTCCCTGTAGGTTCAACACTACCAGTGATACCTTTCACATTGTCATTTGATGCATTGTTACTTTAAAAGTCTTGATTATAGAAGCTTTTAACTCCAGCAGTGAGAAGAGCAAGCTGACCTTTATAGGCTCCATGACTTGTTTACAGTTATAATTGATGGCTGACTGTAATTCATCATTAAAAACCCCACAGTTTTGTAATTTGTGCAGCAGAAAATTTTGCATTCCTTCTTGCTGGTTTCATATCCTGCAGGGTTTACCCAACCACAGCAGAGAACATGTACTGTACTACTGAAGGTATTGACTGGGGAAATCCTTTGACTGGGAAAGTGCTCCCAAAGTGGGGATTCCGTGGATTCTTCCGTGGACAAAAGGCAACAATTAAGTTTAGACGACAAAAGGCGGCAAATAAGTTTAGACGACAAAAGGCGACGGTTAAGTTTAGACGACAAAAGGAGACGGTTAAGTTTAGACGACAAAAGGCGACGGTTAAGTTTAGACGACTAAAGGAGACGGTTAAGTTTAGACGACTCAAGGAGATGGTTAAGTTTAGATGACAAAAGGTGACAGTTAAGTTTAAACGACTAAAGGTGATGGTTCAGTTTAGACAACAAAAGGCGACGTTAAGTTTAGACGACAAAAGGCGACGGTTAAGTTTAGACGACAAAAGGCGACGGCTAAGCACACATGGCTTTTGGTAATAAGAGAGAAACACGTTCCTACAGGACATTTTGTGGCAGGGTGGGGCAAAGATGGAGTGCTGGAAGAGATATAAATGTGGCCTCAATGCTGGTGACAGCATTGGCTATTGCATCTCAAGGCTGAAAACAGTTTCAGGTTACTTCAATAAAATCCAATGGATGTCCATTTCCTACCGATGAAATTTTTATTTATTATCCACATAGCTTGCCTGCTTATTCCATGTGCAGAGTCAAATCTAATGCTGAGAACAGGACAAAGAGAGGCCGGGCAGACTGGCATACTTCATCCTCTTCCTCTGACTGCTGACACAGGGACACAGGTGTCCACAGAGATTGAGTATTCTTTCGATTCTGGAGCAACACAGGGAACAGATATGAGCTCCGTACATGGAGGTTTTGGGGGATTCACCAGGAGAAGGAATGTCAAAAGGGGTCCCGTGAGGCATTTTGGACAGTTTAACTCAGACACGGTGAGTGCTGATGGCTGCTGTATACTGATCACTTTCAAGTAGACGCAGTTAGACAGACATTAAAGGGTCGGGCAGTTCAACAACATTATAAAGAAGCTGAGACTGATTCATTCAATTACAATAGTGATTCAGTTTAGTTGGTACACAGCAGAATCAAAAGTGTTACATTTCCAGTGTTGGTGTTCTGTGTTTAAAATACAGTGTCAATTCAACAGTTGTTCAGTCTAATTCAACTATGTGAGAGTTAGTTCCTCAAAAGAGTTGGTTTAAATCCAGCGAGTTAAATCTAAGCAACTCAATCAGAGCTAATCAGTGTTAGCCGCATTTGGCTGTTAGCGACTCTCCCGGATTTCTCCGTTAATAGTTGTTTTACTTTTTTTCTTTGAGCTTTGTTTGACTCAACCGAGTATCTTCATGTAGGTAAATGAAACGCAGCATGTCTATTTAAAAAAACTTGCAATGCAGTAGTATTATATATGTGTCGATAAGTCTCACAGAGTCCTGTCTGCTCTATGACCATGTGATCATGACAAAGTCCCATGTTGAGTCTAGTATGATTGTTGTGTGCTATGTTTTGATGGGTGCATTAATGTTAATGTTGAATGTACATGATTTGCTTAACGTAAGTATACACTTTTAGATAACAGTAGTATTTTAAAATAAAATCATCAATAAAAGATTCCTATGTTGAGTTTTATATAACACTCTCCACAGTGTTAATATAATTTGAGCCTTATTCCGTGTTAAAGAAACGTTTTGACAGTACACACTAGTGTTATAAATTCAATATTGATGTTTGTTAAATTTCAAGTATTGAGAGTGTCACAGTGTTAACTGTAACCTTTTTTAAGTGTTGTTTTAACTCAATCTAGAGTGGACCAATATAGACACTTTGAAAGTGTTGAATTTAAATCCAGAGGAGTGGAATTAACACTTCCATATTTGCTGTGGATTAGTCCGTACATGAACCAAACACTTCTAGCTTACACAACTCAGAACCAGCCTGCACTGACTCGGAATGACTGAGGAACCTCTAAAAGAAGGAAGATTGAAGGAATCAGTGGTGCCAAGCTGGTGTCATTCTACATGTATTTGATTGTAATAAAGCCACGCCATCAAATTGTTTATGCTATTAATATTCAGGAGGGCTAAAGTTAGCCAGCTCTATCAATAACAGGTCGGATCTGCCCCGTTTGGTCATGTATCATAATGTAGCAGCTATGGACCAAAAAGGGGCTTAAGCTGTTTGGAGACCAATAACAAGGAAAACATGTAGATAAAAAACCTCAGTCAACTTCATGTTATGGGTTTTCTTGATGATTTCTTATTCATTCATTGCTCTCATTAGGAGCACATGAAACACTAGCTGCCAATCATCAGTGATAAAATGTGCAGTTACCGTAACACAAGATTCTATGACAAAACCTGTCCATGCAACACATGTTAATGCTATCCTACCCGCTTTCATGTCATGACTTCAGTTTCTGTCTCGTTGTAGAGTGTGGGGATCACTGTGTCAGTAAAATATTTCCGAAATGGGATGTTGTAGCAGGGACGCAAATCCTTGGCAATAAAAGTTGCGTTATAAGTTGCGTTATAAGTTGGGCCTTATAGTGGAACTTGGGTCATACCCACCGCATTAACTTCAATAGAACTGGCACCAATGCAGAATTCCAATGAGTAAGGACTGATGACTGATTAGACTGAAACACTGATTTTAGAGGTTCCTTAGGGGGGACCAGGATGCCAAGGCCATCACTGAATGGGACTTAACTTGTGTTTGTTTTGAAGTTTGGGCAAGCTGTGGTGCTCTGTTGCAGTGCACAATGCAAGGATCTGTTCCAGCCTTGGACAATTGGAGTGTGGGTTAAAAAGAATCTCAATATATTATTTATTGTCTCACAGCATTTCTATCTGGCAACATAACTAAATATGTTGCCAACCTGAAAGGCAAAAACAGGATTAGACAAGTCAAAGTATAGTAAGAACTAGACCTGCAAGCAGGTATCAATGGGGTCCGCGCAACTTGGACACGGCAACCTCCAGAGGTGATGCAATTCGAACCTCAGATCCATGGGCGTCATGCCCATGGATCTGAGCTGCAGCTTGAGTGCAGCACAGATAGTATTTTGAATAAGAAAGTGTTGGTATTTGAAAAAGTAAATATTGCATTTGTTCACATAATGCATGCATTACTCAATTTTACATAACAGTGCCAGCTTGTGGTCAATTGACCTCATATTTTGCACAGACCCACAGTGCGGCTCAGGGAATTACTTTTCCGCGTTCCGTGTTAATCGGAGAAATGATTGCTAACGCAGCTCTGCTTGTTTGGACTACAATGTAAAAGAAGTCTTCCTCTATAACTTCCAAATTGTTTGGTTTGTGAAAATTATTTTGATCACTTTTGATCATAGGGGTTAAAATATTATTTGTGCAAAGTTTCATGCTGATGGGACTCTCGGCCTAGGAGGAGTTTGAAAAAGTAGGTTTTGAATATTTCAGCTTTGCGTAACAGTGAGAGCCCTAAGTTGTCGTGCAAAACTATCAGACCTAATTATTATGAAGATATACAACGCTTCCTGATTTGGCTACAACATACAGTAAGTTGCTCCTTTAGAACATGAACATTTTGTGGACTTTCAACTTACAACTTTTGATAAGTTTCATCAAGATGGTGGATGGATAACACCTACAACGTTTCGTGGTGATTGGACTCTCAGCCTATGAGGAGTTTGAAAAAAATGTTTTGCATTTTTTGCAATTTTGCAAAAAAAAAAAATAGTAGGTGGAAATGGGCGTGGTATGTATCATGACATCCAGAACACATGAATGTAAGACCTGTTTTTTGCGAAATATGGTGTCGGAGGCCAAAAAGCCATTTTTGTTGTGTTCAGTGGGGGCACCAGTCTATACCTCCCCTTAAAGTTATGAGTGTATGAGAATAGTATGAGTAATATTCAAAACAGTGCCACCTACTGGCTGATTGAAGTCATATTTTTGAGCATGAGAAACTATTGTTCTAAGTTTCTTGTTTATCAGACTTGTAATTGCGAAGATATGCTGAATTCTACATAACAGCGCCATCTAGTGGTTGGTTGGTGTCACATTCTGTAGCATGCTTCATTAATACATGGGAAACTACACTACCAAGTTTTTGTGTTGATCCGACACATTATGGGCAAGATATGCAGCACTTCCTGTTTTGACAGTAATCTACAGGAAGTGTTTCTTTATTATTTTTCTCTATTAAATTCTTTTGATAACTCTTGATCAGGTCCATTCAAAGACTATGTGTGCCAAGTTTCATGTTGATCTGCCTCTCACCCTAGAATGAGTTTGAAAAAGTTAAAAAAGTATCACGAGATACGCATAGGTGAATGTGCGATGTGCGATGCAGGAGTTAGAGGCAAAATGCCCATGAGCTTTCACATAAAGTTACTGCTCTTCCTCTTTCTAAAACAGATTTATATGACAATAAAACCATACCGATATTTGTTTTTTCCAGCATAGCTGTGGTGGAATCCAAACACGGATCTGCAGCTGCTCTTCAGACTGCACAGGATGCTTAGGACTGTACACCTGCAACCTGATCCTGGGAAAGTGCCAGATGAAGGGCCTGTCAAAACAGACAGGTACTTGTCTCACTAAATATACTGCAATGTGCTTGTTAAGGAGTGTCTGAGATGGTGGGCCTTGCCTCAAACACAACTTGGAATCCGGCACTCAATTCCTGGAGGGCTATGGGATCATGGTTGTTATTTAATCCATAGACACTTTGCAAGTTGCTGTTTGACACAACTTCAGAATTCATCAAATACATAGAAATGTCCTATAAGACAGTGTTTTTCAACCACTGTGCCGCGGCACACTAGTGTGCCGTGAGAGATCGTCTGGTGTGCCGTGGGAAATTATCCAATTTCACCTAATTGGTCTAAAAAATTTTTTTGAAAACAAATGAATTATCGGCAAATAATATACCATTGTCGAGTGTCCGTGCTGCAGTAGTGACTGAGAGCGTAATCATGTAAAACTATTCCATAACACTAGATGGCAGCAGGTAGCGAATTGCATTGTACGTTGAGACAAGAGAATTAGTGAGGCATGAAAGTGACCGCTGGCGGTAAAAGCATTGTGGGTAAGCGAGACTATGGTGACAGTGATGGAGAAGTTTTTGAAGAGGAAAAATGCCAATTCCGAACTGGGCCCTGGACAAAATTCGGACCCAGAAGAAGGCCCTAGTATGAGTGGAGGAAAGAAAGCAAAGACGGTGAGCTCGAGGCAATACAGCAAGAGTTATGTTTCATTTGGATTTACTTCCACCGGGGATGCAACGACACCGATCCCGTTGTGCTTGGTGTGTGGCGAGAGGCTATCCAACAGTGCTATGGTACCAAGCAAGCTTAAACGCCATCTCCAAACGAAACACCCGTCGCTTCAAAACAAGAATAAGGAGTATTTTGTTCGCCTGCGTGAACACACGGAGAAACAGGCAACATTTATGAGAAAAACCACAAAGGTAAATGAGAGAGCCCTTAATGCTAGCTACCACGTAGCTGAACTTGTAGCTAAATCCAAACGGTCCCACACTGTGGCAGAGACATTAATATTACCCGCCTGCAAAGCCATTGTAAATGAGATGCTGGGACCTGAAGCGGTTAAAGAAGTAGCCAAAGTCCCTCTCTCAGATAACACAATTGCCAGACGTATTGATGACATGTCTGCCGACATCGAAAGTGTGGTTTTGGAAAAGATTCGTATCAGTGAGAAATTTGCGCTGCAACTTGACGAGTCCACGGATATTAGTGGACATGCTCAACTCTTGGCCAATGTGCGTTTTGTGGATGGAGACGTAATCAGAGAAAACTTTCTGTTTTGCAAGGCTTTGCCAGAAAGAACAACGGGAGAGGAAATGTTTTGGGTCACATCAGAGTATCTCGAAAAAGGAGGACTTAAGTGGGAAAACTGCACGGGTGTCTGCACTGATGGAGCCGCAGCCATGGTCGGGCGCACCAAAGGCTTCGTTAGCAGAGTGAAGGAAACAAACCCAGATGTGATAGTTACACACTGTTTCTTACACCGTGAGGCCCTCGTTGCCAAGACTTTACCAGCAGAACTAGCCCCTGTGTTGGATGATGTTGTGGGCATGGTAAACTTTGTAAAGACACGACCTGTGAAAAGTCGCATATTTGTGTCTTTGTGTGAGGAAATGGGAGCGGAGCATAAAGCCTTGTTATTTCACACGGAGGTCCGATGGTTGTCGCGCGGCAAGGTGCTGGCCCGTGTGTATGAGCTGCTGGAGGAACTCAAGGTGTTCCTGACAAATCAGGGGTCCGATTACGCAGGATATCAGCTCTTTGTTCATCCAAACAGGCACAGGTTTCACACTGAGTGAGTAAAATACACTGAGATTGACATTTTGTACATGTAACTCTTCATATTTCTCAGTGTAGAACAGTGAAATCTTTCCCAAATATTATTGCTTCTGTCATAATAAGCACTATATTTCTGTATTCCTGGTAATTTATGATTTTGGACAGAATTAGAGTTTGCAAAACACTTTGACATTTTCTACTACCTTTAAGACCACATTGTTGTTTCATTTGTTATGTTCAAGCTGTATTTTTAAAGTGGACATGTTAAGTGCACTTTTTATTTGAAAGAAGAAATATAAATGATGATAAAGTCCTTTATTCTTTGTGTTTATTTGATTCCTATTCAAGACACCTTGATGAGAATGACTATATTGTTAATATAGGCTACAGAGTATCATTTTTTAACATGTTTGGCTGGTGGTGTGCCTCGTGATTTTTTCAATGAAAAAAATGTACCTTGGCTCAAAAAAGGTTGAAAAACACTGCTATAAGACATGTACTAGTCCCTGACTCTCGGAAAAACAGGCAAAATCCCCAAAACAACTGTTTCTCTGTAAAAACACACACATCTTAGCTACTTTATGTGATCTTCTTTTTATAACTAATGAAATATTTCTTCACATCCTGAATTTGTATGGAGCTCCCCTGTGCACACCAATGAGCAGTAGGAATGGGAACTGATAAGATTTTATTGATACCAATGCCGGTATTGATTCTGCTTATTGGTACGATTCCCCTACTGATCCCTTATTGATCCATTTTCTGTGTAAAAGGTTTCCTAAAGGAAAACTAAGCCTAACTAAGCCTGCATGCTGCTAATGTTATTATAAAGCTATAACTGTTGGCATGCATGCATAACATGCTGGCTTTAAATAAAGGGAATCCCTAAGTTTAGAGGTATACGATTCCATTTTAGATTCCAGTTTGTTACTGTCTCAATTGTCATCCCTAATAAACAGTGGAACAAAGCACATCATTTACCATAATGTTAAGTTATACAAGCAGAAGGATATGTGCCTGTCAATTTATGTGTTTTACTTTACTGAACTGACGCTCTGCCAGTTAGTTGTCTGTTTTTAATTTTTTGATTAAATGACACACCTTGAGTGTAGTCAAAGATAGAAGTCGTTCATCTCTATATTCCTGCAATTTCTACACACCTACATTTAAAAGTGCTGTTTGCAGCGGAAACGGTAGCCTCGAGTCCATCCTGATCTCTGAGCTCCATTGTATTTTACTCTCAGATCAGTCTGGTAACGTGCAACGGAGAAAATTTGGAGCTGATTGTCAAGCAACCAACCAATCAGCGTTGGTTTTGGGGCTGATTTAAGTGTGACGAAACGATAAGCGACTGTTCAGTGTAAACAACATGAAGGCTTCCACGGATGAGATGAGCGCAGCTATCGAGCAAGCCGCTCACTAACTCTTTTTTCTCTGTGATCCTACTGTTGAATATGGAGCAGGCTCCTGAAATTGGGCCGTCAGCAACCAGTATTTTCGCCCCTTAGCAAAAGATCTCCACATGAGAGTTCCCAGATGAATATGCTGAGCAAATGAGAATCATGGGAATCAGTCCATCTGGAGGAGTCAGGTTAACGGTAACACAAAACAGATCTAGAATTTAGGTAGCTAAAGTGAGGTGAAACTGTTGAAACTGACTTTGACTCCACCTCATTTCCTCTTACCAAAAAAAGGCATGGATGTGACGTTGGGGGGAGGGGCATACGTCCATCTGGCTGACGTTTACCTCTGAGGAGAAGTGAGGGCTAGTGGCTAGCTGTCACTCAAGAGGCCACGCCCCTAATTATTATTAATAAACTTTAACCTCCAATATAATAAAAACTAGCCTGGTACAAAAAAATTCACCCCCTCAGAGTCATGGAGATATGACCTAAACATACAGACTAGAATGTAGAATGATTTCAATGTAAGTGCTGAGAAAAGACAGTAAAGCAATCTTCTAAAAAAAAATAAAAGGGACCAAAATCGTACTTAAACTATTTTGACAATTAAAATGTATGCATGAAAAGGCTGTCACTTTTTATTTAACATGATGCAAAAAACGGTACTTGAGAGATCATGGAAAGCTTAGTTGCTATACGAATGCACAGCCTCGTAGATTTCCCGCCACTTCAAAAATATTGTTTTTAACTTAGTTTATCGTTTCCATATTTGGAATCACTCGTGGTCCAGTTTTTATTGTATTTATTTCTTCAATCCATGGACCGTAGGTTTTAACCATCAGGCCTGTGGTTGCCTCTGATTACACCGGAGAAGTAAAACACAGAAGTCGTGACGCCGAATTGCACTAGCGTGGCGCCAATTTTTAAAGAACTCTTTCAACTCAGTGGGATTTAAAAACAACTGGTGAAGTGGGCTGCCTGCCCCGGAGTGAAGAAGGATCTCCCTGGACATTCGGCTCCAGGGGCAGAATTTAACTCACCGCCATGTGACGGTTCTGTGTCCCGGGGTGACGGATCCCCAGCACAGACGGCGATATGATGGTTGTATGCGAGTCCTGTCTCCCCACGCTCTCAAAACTGAGGGAGAACATCTCTGGCCTGAAGGCTGACCTCATGGAAAAGAACAAAATCCTCCTGGATTTCTCCCCCGTCGCCTCGACTCAGGCGAAGCTCCTCGCCCATCTTAAGGCTTCCGGCGCTGGTGACCGGACCATGACGGCCGCCGACAAAACCACCCTGCCATGGACTGGCTCCATCACCACCGGATCTCCGGCACCAGCTGTACAACAGGTTTGACATCCTAAGCCCGCAGGATTTCCCTCCTCCGCCTCCGAATTTACCACTGGATAACAGGTTTGACATCCTAAATCTGCAGGATTTCCCTCATCTGGGTGACCGCTCGCCGACCCAGGAGCCGGGGTCCGCTCGCCCAACCCGATCCCTCCCCTCCGTCTTGGTTAGGAGCAGCCGCGGGACTGCGCACCTCCAGGCAGCCCGTGGAACAGCGCATTCCCGCTGTGCTGTTTGTCGGGACCTTGATGATCAGGCACGTGAGGGTACATGGCGGCCAGACCTTCTGCTGCCCTGGAGCCCGTGTCAGGGAGGTTGAGCCCTCTAGCTTTGTTCACAGCACAGCTCGGCCTCCACGCTGGTGCTACAAGCCGGTACCAACGATTTAAAAAACCACCAGGGTCCACAAGCAGGACTTCAGGTCCATGGTGGACCGCCTGCTACACACGGGGGAAGCGACTGATTATTTCCGGCCCGCTTCCCCCACTGCGTTTTGGTGACGTCATGTACAGCCGCCTCCACCAGCTGCACCTGTGGCTTAAAGGATACTGCCTGGGGAAAAGTATTCCATTCGTGGACAACTTTACGGCTTTCTTAAACAGACCCAGGCTTTTTAAACACGACAGCCTGCACCCTAACCAGGAGGGGTCAAGACTTTTATCTGCAAACATTGACCTGACTGTCGAGTCCTGCACCACCGCCACCTCCTGACAAAAACATCTACATTAATTAAATCAAAAATGAACAGGTTCCTCTCCGGGAAGCATCCGGGAAGCACCTCCTCCTGACAAAAACCCAGTGTTGGGATCAGGAAGCAGAGTTGCAGTCTTACACAGAGTTGCAGTCTTACACACATCTCCAAGCTCCCTGTGGATCACTTTCCAGCTCAGTATCCTATGCCCCACGATCATCTAAATTAATTAAATAAAACAGAAGAGGAGCTATACAGAAAAACTTGATACAAATCAACACCAAATCTGCAATAATGCAACAAAATCAGAAAATAAAATGTGTTAAATATCAGATCTCTGTCATCTAAAGCTGTATTAGTAAATGATCTGATATCAGATAACCATATTGATTTGCTCTGTCTGACTGAAACCTGGCTGTGTCATGAAGAATATGATAGCCTTAATGAATCCACTCCTCCCAGTCATATTAATATTCATATTCCTTGAGGCAGTGGCCTATTTATGACTCAAGCCTATTAATCAACCCTAAACCTAAACTAAATTATAATTAATTTGTAAGTCTTGTTCTTTGTCTTTCACATTCAACCTGGAAAACTGTGCAGCCAATTATACTTGTTATAGTGTACCATGCTCCTGGTCCATACTCTGTCAAATTTAGTCCTTAAATCTAATAAAGTAATCAGTGTAGGAGATTTTAATATTCACGTGGACGTTGACAATAATAGTCTTAGTATTGCGTTTATCTCTCTATTAGATTCGATTGGTTTTAGTGTACATAAACCTACTCACTGTTTTAATCACACCCTCGACCTTGTTTTGGCTTATGGTGTGGAAATCAATGAATTAATAGTCTTTCCACAGGATCCTATTTTATCAGACCAATATTTAATTACTTTTGAATTCAAATTACAGGACTACTCACCTCTGGGCAAAAGTTTCTACACTAGGGGCCTCATTTATCAAACGAACGTACGGCAGAAAAATGCGCGTACGACCATTTCCTGGTGAACGTCGGCATTTATCAATTTGGACGTGAGCGGGAGCTACGATCAAATCTCACGTCTGGTCTGAGGTCGTGTACGCACATTTCAGCCTGTGTATTTGCAGTGCAGCACAGCAAAACCTGTCTGAAAATAATGAACAAACCTCACCTGTCATTAAGCATAAGCAGTCACATATTAAGAACAGAAAAAAAATGGATTCTTAAAACGAATAAAAAAAATAAAAATTGTGGTTGGAGCGATTGATTGTACTCATGTGCGTCTGAAGGCACCATCCATGAATGATTACGCATTCATCAATCGCCAAAACTACCACTAGATAAATGTACAGGTGATTTGTGACGCCAAGCTGTCGCTTTTAAACGTGGTGGCCAGGTGACCAAGGGGAACACACAATTCTTTTAAATATCAAAACAGCTGGGCTCCAGCCCCCCGCGACCCCAACATTGAATGAATGAATGAATGTGTTGGCGCGTGGCGGCAGCAAGACGCACTGCTGAGCCAAAGTCATCTCCTCGGTTCGTGGCTACCCTCGATAAATTGCATTAAATCAAACAAGGTATCAGATGATTAACATCTTGGTATGGTTCTTCTAGATGACAAAGGTATCCTCTTATGGAATACCTAATAACCCGCCGGTAGCGCCGGTGTTGTGCGGTAGAGTAGTAAATAAACTACTCCTATAGGTGGAAACAACAGCCTTCTGATCCAGAATATCACCTATAATGGGAGGGGGTGCATTTCGCGGCAGGGGTGCTGAATACGGCACACCTGTCCAACAGTGCGCACAGGCGCACACGGGTCTCAGTGGAGCACTGCCTCGGTTTGATTTCCTCCGTTATTCTTATACAGCGTTTTTATGGGCCCCTTTTATTCCACTCCGCAAGACTGCCAAAAAGCTCAGCTTTATTTTGCTCCATCTCGGAGGTCAGGATGCCGATCTGTGTGTCGGAAAAGTTTCTTTTCTAACCTGCGTTCCTTTCCTCCGTGTTTGACTTCAGTGGGCGAGGCCTCCGAACCAGGAATATTTAGGGGCGTAACATGTTAATGACGATCGAATTCAGCCGCAGCATTTATCAAGGCCTGCTCATTCGTACGCTGAGATTGGTCAGATACGAATGTTTCATAAATCACACGTAAGTCCTTTCCTACGACCAATTCTGCGCTCAGATCTGCACCCGTTTCCACGCAAGTTTGATAAATGAGGCCCTAGATGTTTATCTGATAGTGCTTTAACTATATTTAAGGAAGCGATTCCATCTGAATTTAATTTAATGCCTTATCCTAATATTCAAGATTCCTATACTAACATTAGTTTCTCTGAAATTGATCACCTTGATCAACTCTGTTGCTCCTTTTAAAAAAGAAGATAATGCTCTGTTGAGCCATGTATTCTACAACCCTCAGTAGTAACAACTTCATGACCTTCTTTAATGACAAAATTATACCTATTAGAGACAAAATCAACTCGCTTGGCACGAATTTTTCTTCAAACCCAGGAACCAACTGTACGACCTGATATGTTCTTGGACTGCTTTTCTATAGTTGACCTTAACAAATTAACCTCTACTATTTCGGCATCAAAGCCATCAACTTGTCTCCTAGACTCTATTCCAACTAGGTTACTTAAAGAAGTGTAACCTTAAGTTAGCACTCCTGTATTAGATATGATTAATATGTCTTTATCAGCAGGTTATTAAACCTCTTCTCAAAAAGCCCAGTCTTGATCCTGAGGTACTAGCCACCTATAGACCTATATCTAACCTTCCTATTCTCTCTAAGATCCTCTAGAAATTAGTCGCCAATCAGCTGTGTGACTTTTTACATAATAATGAGTTGTTTGAGGACTTCCAGTCAGGATTTAGATTGAATCATAGCACTGAGACAGCACTGGTAAAAATGACTAACGACCTTCTAATAGCTTCAGACAAAGGACTTGTCTCTGTACTTGTTTTACTAGATCTTAGTGCTGCCTCCGACACTATTGACCATTGCATCCTACTACAGAGACTGGAGCATCTAATTGGCATTAAAGGAACCACATTAAGCTGTTTTAAGTCATATTCATCAGATAGATCTCAGTTTGTACATGTTAATGACGAATCCTCCTTACACACTAAAGTCAGTCACGGAGTTCCACAGGGTCATGTCCTTGGACCGATTCTATTCCCCTTATATATGCTTTCCCTTAAGGAAGCCCTCCATAAACTTTCATTGTTATGCTGATGATACACAATTATATTTGTGGATCAAACCAGAAGAAACGGATCAGTTAGATAAACTTGAAATGTGCATTAAGGAAATAAAAAGCTGGATGACCTGCAATTTTATGATGTTAAACTCAGATAAAACTGAAGTTATATTACTTGGCCCCAAAACAAACGCAATACCTAAAGATATTGTTACTCTGGATGATGTTGTGTTGTCCTCCAGCACCACAGTAAGGAATCTGGGTGTTATTTTTGACCAGGATATGTCCTTCGATTCTCACATAAAACTAACGAAAACTAACCCCAACCCTAACGGCAACCCTAACCCTTCATATTTTCACCTACGTAATATTGCGAAAATTAGGAACATTGTGTCTCAGAAAGATGCAGAAAAACTAGTCCATGCATTTGTTACTTCTAGGCTGGACTATTGCAACTCCTTATTATCAGGCTGCTCCAATAGGTCTGTTAAGAGTCTCCAGTTGGTCCAAAATGCTGCAGCTCGTGTACTAACCAAAACAAATTGAAGAGAACATATTTCTCCTGTATTAGCCTCTTTGCACTGGCTACCTGTAAAATCTAGAGTAGAATTTAAAATCCTTCTTCTTACCTTCAAAGCTCTTATTGGTCAGGCTCCGTCGTATCTTAAGGAGCTCATAGTACCATATTACCCAACTAGATCACTGCGCTCTGAGAATGCAGGGCTACTTGTCGCTCCTATTCTCCAAAAGTAGAATGGGAGCCAGAGCCTTCAGCTACCAAGCTCCTCTCCTGTGGAACAAACTCCCAAGTGTTATTCGGGAGGCAGACACTGTCCCCATATTTAAGAGTAAACTTAAAACTTTCCTCTTTGATAAAGCTTACAGCTAGGGCTTACGAGCCCCTAGCTATGTTGTTATTTTCAAGAGGATTGTGTCAGGAGAGATGTCCGTCCTCCGTAGAGCTGGGTCTGTCCGACGTTCCTGCCTGTTGTGGGGAGGGTTTTTGTTGCCACCGTACTCTATGGGGGAATTGTTGGGTCTGTGTGGATCATGGATGGGTCATGGAATGTGGTCTATACCTACTCTATAAAGTGTCCTGAGATGACTTTTGTTATGATTTGGCACTATAAATAAAATTTAACTGAATTGAATTGAATGGCTACAAAAACATATTGATTTCAAACATTACAAAAGGAGCTGATGAAAGACGTGGGACACAAAGGAGTCACTGAAGGCACACACAAGGAAAGTGAAAGAGTGAAGTCAAATCAAGTATTGTTCTTTTGTCTTTGCAGATAAATTCCTGCCGACCCTGAGGGATTTCTAATTACTGCTCTGCACTTCCCCAGTACACACACTTCAATACAGTGTGTGCTTCATATCAGAGTGGATCATTTCATGTCACTTTCATCTGGATAACAAAATGACTAATAAAACAGAATGATGGGGCTATACAGTGTGATTATTTTTTCTTTTTAGATGTGTTGTTTTTCACCGGTTTTCTTTCATGTATATTTGACACTTGTTTGTTATGATAATTTGTTTCCCTTAATGTAATTCACGTTTATCTGTAGTTCAATTTCTCCTTTTAATCTTTGTCATAGAGTTATAATGTCCACCTTGTCTCATCCCTTGGCTTTTAGGTTGACTGATTATGAGCTCTGATGAGTTTTGACCTTGGAAAGTATTTCTGTATAATGTACTTATGTACTATATGAGTTGAACGACTTGAGACTTTACAAATATGAACCAATCATCATCACCATTTAATAGAAAATGTTGTCTTATCTAAAACCTACATTGTATCACATTCTCATGACTTAACAACATCAAATAAAAGACTAAACTTAAATGATGTATGAATAAAGTGATGTATGACCTTATGAATTCTCAATTCTAACGGCTGTGTCTCTCTTCTTTTTGTGTGGCGTGGAAACAAATACCTTTTTTCTCTTTTGCTAGCCAAAATGGACAGAGATCTGCCTGTTATTGTCTCCGTTGCATAAACTCTACCATATACTGGAATGAAAACATGGCTACTGGCTAGTAAATGATACAGTTATCAGATAGTATTTGATATTCAGAGCATTAATAAAGCAGCAACAACTACTGTCTATGTAAAGATACATGGCGTCCTGAGCAAAGTAAAGTCACTCTTTCTGTGTGTGTTGGAATCGGAGTTTCTCAGGTCGCACGTGCATATGACGTTGAAAAAATATTGTTATTTCATGTATTGGGGTGAGGGTGAGGCCCAGAGTGGCTAATCGTGAGAAACGGGAAGATTCTCGATGAGCTGGACTGATTAATGTGCCGGTGACAGGGTCGGTAAATGCAATTGTTTTACAAAGGGTCTCCAAAAGTAGAATGGGAGGCAGAGCCTTCAGCAACCAAGCTCTTCTCCTGTGGAAACAACTCCCAAGTGTTATTCGGGAGGCAGACACTGTCCCCATATTTAAGAGTAAACTTAAAACTTTGATAAAGATTATAGCTAGGGTTTACACGCCCTTAATTCTGCTGTTATAGACCTAGTCTGCCGGGGGATAATCCTGTTCCTGAGCCTCTGAGCTTCTATCCTCTCTGTTTGTATCATTCATGTCTTATCAATGCATGTTACTAATTCAACTTCTTCCCCGGAGTTGTTTGTGCTTTGTCAGACAGATGTCCGTCCTCGATAGAGCTGGGTCTGTTCCACGTTTCTGCCTGTTAAAGGGAAAGTTTTCAACGCCACTGTGTGCACAAGATTGCAGGATTAATACCGATATAACTAGAACAATTACTCTTTAATATAATGTGACTTGTTGATGCTCATGGGAGAATTGTTGGGTCTCTATAAATCATAAATAAGTCATAGAGTGTGGTCTTGACCTTCTCTATAACCTTTGTTATGATTTGGCACTATAAATAAAATTGAATTGATTGAATTAAAATGTCAGTCATGTTGGCTGTCGAAAACACACCAAGTGCCAAGATACCAGGCATGTAAAAGAAAATGGCAACTAATAGCCTAATAAGGGTTTTGTTAAATGCAAAATGAGTATGGTGTGACGGCGCCATAGCGTTAAGTGTGAGGCACTGCTTGACACTTATCTGCTGTAGTCTCTAGCAGCTCCAAGCTGCAGTTTCTATACCTGTAGCTCAGAAAGTAAACAACATGTCCAGAGAAAAAAGAGTTAGTGAGCAGCTTGATCCATAGCTGCTCATCTAATCTGCTGAATCCTCCGTGTTGTTTACACTGAACATTCTCTTCTCGTTGCGTCACACAAATCACGCCTCAAAACCAATGCTGATTGGTTCAATCGCTGGTCAAACTTCTCCAAATTTTCTCTGCTGCACGTTACTCCTGAATCCTGATCTCTGAGCTCCATTTTATTTTACTCTCAGATCAGTCTGGGCTCACAAGGCTAGGGGTATGACACATGCGCAGTGGAACTGGAGCTGCGTGGTTCTCTTTCAGTGGAAAAGCAGACCAGATTTTACTGCGCATGTATCATACCCCCAAAGCTACCAGTGACTTAGCCTCTTTGTACCAGTCTTCAGAATCTTGAAGCACACAGGGCTACAGACTGCGACCTGATGTCTCTCCAATTTCAAGATGTAAGTGGATAAATAGCAACAGTATCCCCCCCGTGGCACTGTTGCCTTTCTTACGCTGAGGTGTTTGCCGGAAGAATACATTTTTATTATATATTTACAAATACAATTTAAAGGCTTTATAGTCACTGCACATTAACTTTTAAATACTAATTAAATTTTACTCAGAAAATAGTTTTTTATCATGGATGAGTCATTTCTAGTAAATGTAACCTTTCGCTCTTATATTTGTGATAACTGACATTTCTCAGGAACTGAAGGTGGAAGACACTCAGGGGTGGCACCGTTGGAAAGCCCGTACATGAAAACATATTAGAGAGATCAACTTCCATTGCTCTATGACCTTCTGTTAACGAGATACGGCAGAAAAAGCCTAAACGCAAACTCCCAAGATGCATTGTGTGATATACTGTATGTTTTCTCACCAATAACTCAGCATAAACACCAAGTATGATTATATCACTGTGTTGGTCTTGATATCAGCTATCCGAATCACATATTTAATTATTATATACATTTCCCACCGCGACAGATAAGTCCAGTCTCTCTCCGATTGGAAGGACTCAGCTGTGCAGCACTAACAGATGTCCCTGTGCTGTCTTTAGACAGTGATGTGCTGGCTGTGACGGAAATACTAATCTGAAGAGTAGCATCCAGCTGCAGCATGCTGAATGGTCTTCTTCCACCAGTCTTTAGACTAAAACGAAAGAGAGGTGAATTAAGGGTCCAATATTATAAAAGTCTATGTATGTTAATCACCATAACTGATTGATTTCTAACAGTTTGACATGGTTAAAAAAATAAATACTTTCCTCAAAAGGACACAGCTGTTTTTAATGTCCAGGAGGAGGTGACAAGCCAAGCGGAGGACAAAAATGGAAAGGTTTGAGACATTATTTGTTTAAGAAACTGTGTTTTTTACAATTTTAAATAGTGGTAGTAATGTAAATTTTCTTGACATTGCTAAAAGTTCATTATATTATAAATGTGGCCAACAGGAGCCAACACAGGATGACCACGTCATCAGGGAGCACAGTGACTTAAAGAGGCCATGCACAATCAACCTGTCTCAGTTGGTTAGTATGTGATTTAGTTATTAGTATCAAGCATGCTATCTAGTCTCCCTAATTTATATCAAGCATTTACTAAACATAACTAAATTTTAAAATGTTTACTTTTAGGACAATGGATCTAATGGAGCATGAAAAGACTAGGTCAGTAAAAAGCCATCTAAGTATGTGGAATTAACTGCGCTTAGTATAACTTTAATATTTGCTTTATGAAATTACAGGAAATGGTAGAAGAGGCACAGGAGAAGAGAAAACAGCAGTGTTCAGTACTGATTGACTTCATAACAGGGAACACTAAACTAAGACAACACCTTGAGGTACCTATATGGCACTAAATTCATTAGCAGTTATGGCATTTATCAGAAGATGATCAATGCCATGTCATTTTAAAGTGATGTTTATTTGCAGGCCATCACCACCGGCTATCTGCATTCGCTGTGGAAAGGAAAAAAGCAAACGGCCACCATCTGCTTTGATGATGACACGCAGCTTGATGAAGTTCTTTTTTCTTTTTGGAATCCTCAAAAACACACCAGGAGCGAGACAACCCATAGATTCTGTTGCCTTTGTCTTTAACATGCTTTTGCCTGAGGTAAAATGTCAGTGTTCATCATTCAGATCCAGATTGGTAGATTGGAACTGGTATATTGCCTTACCATACATGACTATTAGTGTTAAAGATTTCAACGGTGTAGATGTGAACCCAGTGCAGGACACCCCTGTGGCCTCCAGGAAGGAAGACATTTACATTCACTCCAGTGTGACGTGGAGATCCATAGACATGTTTAGACATGTCTGGAAGTGCTGTCATTAGGTAGCACAGCTGCTCTGTCAGTCAACTACCATGACTTTGATCCACTCATCAAGGTTTCTCTGCAGCATCTGGTTTTGGGAGCTGGAACTCACTGGCAAAAGTATGATTCTGGTGCCCTTGCGAAACTGAAGTTTCTTCAAACATTTTCTCTTTTGGCATCTTTTTGCAGAGATCCCGGCACATTTGAGAATGTCCTTGTGGACTTAAACGTGACGGGAGCAACATCACTGAGATTTAGTTCTCTATTTCCAGACAACTGCAGTGCGACTGGTAACCTTTTTAAGAACCTGAGAACAATGCTGTTCATACTGAGCCTGGCCATAGAAAACACTTGGATAAACAGCTAATTCATGGAGGTGTTTCTGAAGAACGTGTGGCTCTCTTTCTCATTTGTCAACATCACTTATAATGAAGACACACCAGAGGGGTTTCAGTTTCGCACCATTGATCACACGATCAATCTTTGCTCAGTTACCTTCAACGGTGTGAATCATTATCAGTAAAGATACCCGGTGATCAACATGAGCTTTGAGGCCATCTCAAATCTGACCAATATAAAGTTCTCTAGGTCCGGAATGAACATTTTACCCTGCAACCTCTTATCTGTCCTGCCATCACTGGAGATGCTGGATCTGTCAGATATCCTCTTAAAGGATAGGGGCTTCTGGTGGTTTCAGTGTTCATACACCTCCGTCTTCCCCAAACTCAGGAGACTGTCTTTGAGCAAAAACCGCTTCAGAAGTCTTTCCTTTATCTCTGAGAAGACGCATCAGATGAAGACATTAGAGTCTCTGGACCTCAGCTTCAACTCCATCTGCTTGGACGGGGACTGCTCTTGGCCTCCTCAGCTGACTGAGCTCCGCCTGGGAAACAACAACAGCCTGGGCAACAAGGTCTTTCAATACCTTTCGGTAAACTTTGAGAGGATCGACTTGTCAAAGACGGGAATAACAGCCATAACGCAGAATGATCTGTCTCGTTTTAACAAGCTGACACACCTTCGACTCAGCTCCAACAGCATACAGGTGATCCCTCCAGATCTCAGCGACCTGTCTCTACTCAATCTCTACATAGACCAGAATGATATCACGTCTATATCCAGGGAATTCTTGGCAGGACTTCCCAGGCTTCAGACCCTCAAAGCTGGAAGCAATCCTTTTGTCTGCTCATGCGACTGCCATTGGTTCGTCACTGTTCTCAACAAGTCTTTGCTCCTGGACTGGCCTTTAGGTTATACCTGCAGCCCCCCGCCATTTTTAGCAGGCTTGCAACTCTCAGAGTACAAATCCAGTGAGCTGTCATGTGAGAGATGTGGCTCCAAACTGCAGTTGCTATACCTGTAATCGTTATTATATCTGCAGCCATAGGTCTGGTTTTCTATAAATGTGAGGGAGTGTGGTATACAAAGATGTTATGGGTGTGGATTAGGGTGAAGAGGAGAGGCAGGAAATGCTCCAACATGTTGAAGAATATATAATTTAGCTATCATGGATTCATCTCCTACAGTCATCAGGACTCTGGCTGGGTGGACAGCCAGCTGGTGCCCTCTCTGGAGGGTGTCGGATTTTCACTCTGCGTTCACGAGCATGACTTTGTCCCTGGTGAGTGGACCATAGACAACATTATCAACTGCGTGGAGTGCAGCTACAAAACACTGTTTGACCTCTCCCAGAATTATGTCTAGAGTGAATGGTGCAACTATGAGCTCTTCTTTACCCAGCACAGAGCCATCGGCGTCCAGCAGGACTCCTTAATCTTCATATTACTGGAGCCCATTCCAGCTGACTCTCTACCCAAGAAGTTCCTGAGCCTTAGAAGTTTGCTGAGGCAGCAGACGTACCTCAAGTGGCCGAAGGATAAACGGAAGCAGCAGGTTTTTTTGGCAAGTCTTAAATCCATGCTGCATATGGCAGACAAATCGATGGTTCTGAAGGATGTGGCTCTGGCCCTGTCAGATACAGCTCCTCTACTTACAGACCAAATGTAAGACATTGATTCTCCTTTTTCTCTTCTCTCTAAAAATACCCACATGTTTCCCACCGACCAGGTAACAATGTGTGGTGCAGGGCCGTACAGAGACCTTTTTTAGGGGCAGGGGCTCTGATTTCACCTTGACTCTGACAACAGATATGTGAACTGCTTTAATCTGAATCATAATATGCAAATATACATAACTATATGTCTGTGGGTATGGCAAAGATATGTCTTTTTTAAACTTTAATGTTTCTTGGAACTGAAAAATCACAATGCCATTTGAAGTTTATAGTGTGATGGGGCTGACTTTTATGTGATTAAGACATATTTTATGCTACACTTGTATATATTTATGTGGGACACATTAGAGCCACCCAGTCCCTTTGATCGGCAGAAATACCTTTTTATTTGACTGAAATATCTTTTTGGCACCATGACAGAAATAACAAACCTTTTCTTTTGCTTTATTATCGTGTTTGTTTGGACAATCTTTAACCAGGCCAGGTGCCTGACAACAGTAACAGTAACAACGATAACAATACTGCGGCTGGACCAGAAGCCTGTTATTAAACACAGTTTAAGGAGACTGATGAGTAGGGATGGAAGGATACACTGACTCAACTCACCATTGGATTCCATTCATGATACTGAGTTCACAATATGATTTTTTCCTCTTCTCTTTTCTTTTTCAAATTTAAGAATGATTATTTCTGCAAATGATGATTAAACTGCAAAACAGAGCACAATTCCTTTTCTCTGTAAAAGTTGAACTGAACATATATATTTGTTTAAATAACAAAAGCAATGATTTAATTAAAAACAAAGAAACTAAGGCTTGGCCTGTGTTCCTACAGTAGTTTGGAATTTACATATTTTTTAAAGGAATATCAGCATATCTATATTTTCAGAAGCTGAGATCTCTGCACATTCACAAAGGAGTGCATTTACATGGACATGAATATCCAGTTTATGAGGCTTATGATCATATTCAGGATATGGTGTTTACATGAGCACAGAGAACTCAGGTTATTCATATTCTCCATTGATGAATACCATTCTGTTAGCAAAGGTGCTGTTTACAGAAACAAACCAGCATCAGAAAATTTAAAACATCGACTAAAACTCAACAACTTAACAACTTAACTGCTAATTTCTTCTCTGCTACGACCATCAGCAGCTACATCTGTCTGCTCTGAGTTCATCCTCCGTCTCTCTTCACCTGCACACACACACACACACACACACACACACACACACACACACACACACACACACACACACACACACACAAACACACACACACTTCGTAGTGTACTGAGCTATTCCTGAAATTATTTACGTAAT
Source organism: Echiichthys vipera (assembly GCF_963691815.1). Lineage (NCBI taxonomy): Eukaryota > Metazoa > Chordata > Actinopteri > Perciformes > Trachinidae > Echiichthys > Echiichthys vipera. Next base: position 25,518,960 of record NC_139845.1, read on the forward strand.
AACTTGCTCCGCACCGCTGCCAGCCTGTGTCACTAACAGCGCATAGGACAGGAAATCAGTGGATGAAGATACACAACTTCTTTCTCTTCCAAGAGACAAAACTAAGTTAGAACCTCCGATAAAACAGACCGGAGCGACCTAGTGTGACGGCGCCATCTTGAGAGACTGACGGAGAATGTCAACAAACAAAGTCAAAGGTAGACAGCTGCATCTGATTTATTTTTCATCTCAACCAATTTGAATCTTCACACATTTTACAATATCTATATTTCAAAGAAATATAGATATTGTTTTTGGTCACTGTAATTGTTCCTCTTGTTCATAATGGTCCTGAGGAGATCTCTTCCCACTGAGAGTGATGGGGGACGAAATCCACTCTCCTCATTCTGCACAATAATGCATTCTAAAGTAAACCTGAGGCTAATACAAGGCTTCAGTCATCTGAGCTAGACAAATCAAGTTGGTATTTTCCAAAGCTTCTGTCCTGTTAGTATGAAAATGCCTCTTTGTGCTTCCACAGACAGTGTTTCCTTGCTAAGGTGTGGAAGAGCTACTAACACAATGTGGGAATATGGTACGAAGGCTGTCTACAATACTATGCTTTTGTGTAAAGCATATCTTTTGTGAAAAGCATATCTTTTGCTACGTTTACACCTGACGTCCACACTACTCCGACATTTCTTAGCCCCTAAAACAGAGACGTTTGGAAGCGATAATGCAGACACCCACGTCAGTCAGTCTGATTTGATCTATTTCTGATAGGGAGCTAAAACGCTTGTGTGGATGGAGATCGTTTTAGTTTTGAACTGTCCTTTAAAGGCTCATTAATGCTCTACGTAAGATAAGGATACGGATAGAGCCTGTCCATACTCTCTGTACATTTCGTCCGTATTTCGGCACATATCCTGCAAGCTTGTCAATGCACATCAATACAGACCAAATGTTGCAGTACCACCAGAAATTGTGGGGGCAGTGTCGGGCACTGTACATAAAAAGTGGCGTGAATATCAGGAGCAAGCGAGTCATCAAAAGCCCCGACGGACATCTTGAAATACTGAAAGTGACGTTTGTCGTTAGTTTTTCTCATCTGTAAAACCAGTGAATGGAATTCTCCGTCCACACTCTGGGATGTCTGTCTCACAGACCACCACGCTGCCAGCCATTTTGCCTCCTTCTCAACAGACGCGGGATACCAATGTTTTGTTGTTCTCAAACTTTTTTTTCAAACTTTATTGGAGTAACTTTTGAATCGCAACGACGCCCTCTAGAGAAATTTTTGCTCAACGTCCATTCCAATGTAAAGGACAAATGAAAGCATGAGGGCAGTGACGATTAGAACGATGATAAAGTACGTCTCTATTTGCTCACGAAATGAAGCAGAAATGAGCCTTAAAAATAAAAACATCGTGTGGATGTGGCCTAAAGATAGTAACTTTGGTTACTAGGCTGGTCTAACTGAAACAGCTAAAGCTTCAGATAAAACATTTTTTGAACAGAAAGCGTTCTATGGATTTCACCCCCGTCAAATTGCGTAAGGGTCTACTCACACCATTCGTACTGAGTTAATCGTGCTGTGCTTGATTGTCCCCCCTCCCTCCTCACCTGCTTGCACTCACATTACTTCAAAAGATCTTAGCCTCAGCTCAATTGCCTCTTGCTAATACGTCATCACCACTCTGAGTTTTTGTTTCATCCAACTGTTTTTGAACATTTCATCTGACCAGATCTGCAGTAAACACTCCACCTCCTCATCAGTCAGCTGCAACTGTTCAGCAGTATCTTTTTAAATGTCTGTCGGGAGGAAGAGCTGCATATAAATAGTCTCAGGACTATCTATGCTCGTCTTCGTACATGTGCAGTCATGCTTTATGAAAACCCACCTCTCACAACTGGTCCGCGGCCGGGAAGTGCACCGTGCCTGGTTGCTCATACTGTTCAAATGCACTAGATTTTAGCCGTGAATTGTGCTTGGGCACGGTACGAACGGTAAGTGTGAGTGGACTCTAAAGGCCCATTCCCACCCTACGGTAAATATGGATATGGAACCTTTCCTCTGATCCCGGAGGTTGTTATGTCCGTCGTTGTAGTTAAAGATGCAATAGTGCTTTCATTCAGTTAGAGTTCAAATTATTTGACAGAGAGCTTGAACAGAAAAAGTAGCTGCTCTCTGTATACAGAATCCTTTTCTGACAGTTTAAAACATAATTAAATAGAAACATTCACATTTCAGCAGTGTTAAATATTTCAATAATTCAATATGTCTTTCCCCACCAAAGAAATATGTATTTTGTTCTACTTTGTTGCCTCGTGTCTGTGTCCTCTGTTCAGAGCCTCTTTTCATTGAAGCAAATGTCTCCATCTACTGTCTGTAATGACACTCTACACATGGAGGAAGGAATCCGAATGAGTTTGTATAGCACACATAGTGTTTAGCATTAACACTATTAAACAGAGATGGTTGTGAATGATTTCACACATTTTCCCTGGATAAGCAGCAATTTCCAAAGTAGATTTGTAATCATTATTACATTGTACATATACATGATTTAATTACATCAAAAAGATGAATTTATATTAAAAATCTGTTTGTATCTGCATAATGCAAACTGTGTTAAACTGTAATGAGATATTTAATTGCATTGCTAATGTTGATTGTAATAAGTTTATCCTTGTGTATTAATCAAATCCATATAGACGGCTTAGGACAGAAGGAACTATGGAAGCACTGAGAAATGACCTATGTCAACAAAAGTGGGATGCTGTGTATAAGGAAAGTGATATTGATAAGGCATACAACACATTTGTAAGCATATTTACATCATTATATAATAAAAATTGTCCTATTAAACAACATAGTAGGAAACATAAATACTCAGATCGACCATGGATCACTAAGGGATTACAGAATGCCTGTAAAAAGAAAAATACACTATATAGAGAATTTATAAAAGAAAGAACTAAGGAGGCTGAAAATAAATACAAAAAATATAAAAATAAATTAATCAGTATTTTAAGGAAAAGTAAAAAGGAATACTATCATGAGATATTAAATAAAAATAAAATGAATATTAAAGGGATATGGGATGTACTAAAAAGCATTATCAAAAATGGCTCTAGACAATGTTACCCTAGTACTTCATAGATAATGATATCAAAAAGGAAAACATGGAGGATATAGTAAATAGCTTTAACCAGTTCTTTGTGAGTGTTGGACCAAACCTGGCTGAAAAAATTCCTGATCCCCCGGCATCACAGGATTGTAATGATAATCTTATAGATAGAAACACTAACTCAATGTTCCTCACAGCAGTGGAAGAGAAAGAAATAATTGATATTGTAAATAAATGTAAAGATAAAACATCTACTGATGGTAATAACATTGATATGAAAATTGTGAAAAAGGTCATTGAGGGGATTTCAGAACCGCTAACTTTCATCTGTAATTTATCATTTCAAACTGGCAAATTTCCAAGCAAAATGAAAATGGCTAAAGTTGTACCGCTGTATAAATCCGGAGATAGACACCAATACACAAATTACAGACCCGTCTCATTACTACCACAATTTTCAAACATTTTAGAAAAAGTATTCAATAATCGATTAGACAAATTCATAGTCAAACATAAATTACTCACTGACAATCAGTACGGATTCAGATCAAACAGTTCAACATCACTGGCATTAATGGAATCATTAGAAGTAATCACTAACGCCACAGAAAATAAACAATATGCAATTGGAATATTCATTGATCTTAAAAAAGCCTTTGACACAATTAATCATGACATATTAATTAATAAACTGGAACGACAGGGGATCAGGGGGATAGTTCTGCACTGGGTTGAGAGTTATTTAAAGGGCCGGAGTCAATTTGTGAAGTTGGGAGACTATAGCTCATCCTGCCTGGACATTGACTGTGGCGTCCCCCAGGGGTCAGTGCTGGGTCCCAAACTTTTTATTCTATATATAAATGATATATGTAACGTCTCAAATATGATAAAATTGATACTATTTGCTGATGACACTAACATGTTTTGCTCAGGGGAGAATTTACAGGAGCTTCTGGGTTGATATAACCATATTTGAGTTACTGTGCAGAGATTTGGGGCAATACTTATAAATCTACACTACAACCACTGTCGATTTTGCAAAAAAGAGCAATCAGGATAATTCATAACACTGGTTACAGAGAACACACTAACCCCTTATTCTCAAAATCAAAAATACTGAAACTCACTGATCTTGTCAGTTTCCAAACAGCACAAATCATGTATAGAGCAACAAACAACTTGTTACCAGTAAATATTCAAGCATGTTTTTTTCCGAGAGAAGGGGGTTATAATCTGAGGGGGGAACTGAATTTAAAACATCTGTATGCACGCTCAACTTTAAAAACTTTTAGCATTTCAATATGTGGAATGAAACTGTGGAACAGACTAGCGGAGGAGCTCAGACGATGTCCAACCATGAGCAAATTCAAACAACAGTACAAACGGATGGTGTTTACAAGGTACAGGGAAGAAAAGGGTTCTCACTAAACACTAACACTAAGGTTCTCACTTTTTGCCATACTTGTCATTTATTTATTTATACACAAGCGGTTATTGTTTGTTTGTTGGTATTGTTGGTTTTGTTGAGCGTATTAAAAAAAAAAAAAAAGAAAATGTAAAAAAATAAATAATAAAAGAAACAGGATACACAGGAAGTAAGAAAACCTATAGTATAGATAGTAAGTGGAGAAGGGGTAGGAATTAATAAGCTTTTGCTTCTTCCTGCTCCTTTTCAAACATACAAAGGGTTTTTAATGACTCGTGTTTCAAGTGTAATTTTTTTTTTCATATGTTTGAAATAAAGCATTCATTCATTCATTCATTCATTCATTCATTCATTCAATGTGGGATATGCCATTGCTGTATCTGTGTATCATTGTCAGCAAGTGTCCTAGATCCCGACATTTTTTATATTAATATAGGCCTAAGGCTTATGGTATCACTTTGTATAAGGCACTAACAATAATGTTTTTTAAGATATAACTGTCTATATAAATTTTAATAAATAAGTTATACTTTAAAGATAACTTAAAAGTCATGTTTGAGAGAAACTGTTGTGAAAATCTGCTGCTGTCTGTTTTTGATTTTTACGATACAACGCAAAGGCTTTCTACTTTTACATAAAGTAGTTATAAATGTTGTTTTGTTTTTCATTTATACATTATTTAATTAATAGACATGAGTTGCAACGCATAAACTATAGGCTATTGTAAAGGGCAAAAACCAATACGAAAAAATAATTTGACACTGTTAATATTTAAGTTATGTAATTTTTTGTTATCCATTATTATTATTATTATTATATAAATTATATTATTATATTTTTTTTTACAAAATTTAAAGCAATATTTTTTACAAAACAATGTAAAATTGATGGACAACAACAGTCAGTCGGTGTGGAGATGCTTTGCTAATAGAAGCCGGTGAATGTTCTCATTTGTCCAGGTCATCATTATCCCCAAAGCAATTTTAGTCAAAATCAACTGGACTTGGTTATTTGTCTAGGAAGACGTTTCACCTCTCATCCAAGAGGTTTCATCAGTTCATGTACGCATCTGACCACGCTGTAACTGGTCAAACTATCAGGTGTGGAGATCCAGGGAATTAATGTCTCACAAGGCCGATGATGTCACTGGAACCCTTTGTGCTCCACGTGCCAACAACTGTTGTTAGAGTGACAGTTGTTGGTGGGAAGTTGATTTCCACTTCGTTAGTGCTCTACTGGGTCATAACGACAAGTCGTCGGAATCACAGAAGGCCCTTTGTGAACAATTGTTCTTTGAGGTTAGATTGTTGAATCTCCTCGGAAGGGATGAAAGGGCAGCATTGTAAATTGGAGATAAGTGGTGTCTCAGACCTCCTCCTCTGTTTAGCGATGGTTTCTCTACTTTTATATAGATGGCTTCTTTTACTCCTCTTTCAAACCATCTGTCCTCTCTGTCCAGGATGTGGGACTCCACACACCCACAAAAGCAATCTGGTTTATGCTGTCCAATGCAACGAGTAATGCAAAGATCTCTAAATTGGAGAAACAAAACAACCACTGCATAAACGCACGGTCCAACACAGGAGAGCTAACTCCTCAGGCCTGGACGTTGCTGTCCACTTACATCTCAAGGAGAAGCCCACTCCTTTGAGGACAACAATGTCCACATCCTGGACAGAGAGGACAGATGGTTTGAAAGAGGAGTAAAAGAAGCCATCTATGCAAAAGTAGAGAAACCATCGCTAAACAGAGGAGGAGGTCTTAGACACCACTTATCTCCAATTTACAATGCTGCCCTTTCATCCCTTCCCAGGAGATTCAACAATCTAACCTCAAAAAACAATTGTTCACAAATAGCCTTCTGTGACTCCACCGACTGTTGTTAAAGACCCAATAGAGCACTAATGAAGTCCAAACCTACTTTCCACCACTGACTGTCACTTTAACGGCGGTCGTTGGCACTTGGAGCACAAAGGGTTCCAGTGACATCATCGGCCTTGTGAGAGGTTAAATACTTGGATCTCCACACCAGTTAGTTGGACAATCACACAGTGGCCATGCTCAACCTAGCAGTTTGTGCACTAACACAATGTACTACTTACTCACTTACTCCTAATAACTGACACTTGGGTTCCAGAAGTCATTTGGCAGAGAAAATGAAGGTAAACTATAAAGTTATTACACAAACTGTGTGTAAAACATCCTTAGTTTACAGACACACTTCCTGCTTCAGCCTTGAACTGCTGTACTAACTGTTGTTGTGTGTGCAAAGTAGGGATGCACCGATCTGATATTAAGATCAGATATCAGTCCTGATATTGACAAATTAGCTGTATCTGGTATCAGATATTAACCAGATCCATGGACCAAAGCGGAGCTGCGCATGTGCAGCGTGTCTGTTGACTCACAGCCAACAACAGCAACAACATGAAGCGAGCACAGACTCAGCTGTATGAAGGGATTTCGCCTAGTTCAATTCACGCCGAAATTACACTTTAAGTTTGAGTGATCCTAAACTTTTGATTGTTTCTGTCGTTTTCTGAAAGTTTCTCCTATTCCTTCCTCTTCTTCTTTTTCTCCTTCTTGTTTTATGGCGGTTGGAAATCTAAGCTCATTACCACCACCTATCTAATCCTCTGTGCGAAACATGGCGCTCTATATATAGTTTGGATCAAACGTAGAATTGATTCGAAGCCTTTTTGCCTTGAGGATTTTTGACGATTTAATTGAGTTACTCGAGGAATCGTTGCGGCCCTACAAGGCACCCCTGAGTGTTTGTTTCAAACGCACCAAACTTTTAACTGTACACTACCACAGCAATATTAGATATCAGAGAAAGTGATCCAGTTAAGTTTGAAATCACTATATGTTTAAAGCAGCCACAGCAGTGGAGTGGCCACGCATTGACCAGGGACACCACAGGACCCTGACCAAACAACGGGAGGCCTATGTGATGGGTTGGATGAGAAAAGGTTGCAGCTAGCTGTGTGTGACATCCTGTCTCTCCATCATACCTTACTGAGGTCCACTCGCTGTGGTGTTCCAGCGTGTACATTTCCTGATCTATTCCAGACGGTGGTGGTTGTTTAGTCTTTGTCATCTTTTAAAGTTTTTAAATTTCCTCCGTTATCACTGACTCTGAGGTGAGAAAATGCCAATTCGATACCACGGTAAAAAAAAAAGAAAACAAATTTCTAAGATCCCAATTACTGAAACATGAACTTCTTTATTAGCAAACTTGCAAAACATATTAAAATGCCATTTCTATAACAGACATACAGAATATAACCTAACAGAATACAGTACAACTAGTGGTCGTAGTGCAACAACCTAAGATTCATACATTCAACAGAATGAACCAGTGGCGATTGCTCTATGACTGCAAGGGAAGCTCAGCTTCCCCTAAAATGTCACCAAAAAAAAAAAGTGGCAAAATATGTACTGCTGTGTGTACATTTCATTGACTAAATACGCACTAGAAAGCTTCATCTTTTGTTCAGAATAAGCTACTGATCACAGGTAACCAGAGCAACTTCCTTCTCATTTATCCCCATAGCCCCACAGCGGGACGCTCAGCTTCTACTGACTTCAGTGGGGAAGCGTAGAGCAGGTTGTTCCACTGCAGCCAAACTAGACGCTAATTGGATAAATGCTGGGCTTTGTCCCGACCATTGGACGCTCAGCGTCTCTGGGGGTCTATGGGGTAGTGGGCTGGCCCGGACACTCGGCTTCTGCATGATGATTGGATGAGTTGTCTGAGGTGGAATACTTTTTTTTATTGACAGCTAAATGAGCGAATTAGAGATCTTGAAGAATAAACATCTAGTGCAGCATTTTCAAGTCTTTCATTCCGTTGTTCTGAATTGAATCGGAGACTTTACCTATCCCCAGAGACTTTGTCTTTAAAAACGACTAGCGTTGTGTTTGGCGACTCTGTTCTGCCACTCTGCGGTTTCTTTCCCCAACGAGCAGCCTCAGCAGCGGAGCTTCTCCCCCCATCACCATCACTCACAGTCACAGGCGGTCACACTTCACAGTAGCCTGGCGCAGCAGCTCCAGCTGGGCCAAGGCCGTTTAAGCAGCCTAGCCCTGCTGGCTATTGAGAGGACACTGGTCAAGTCCCTGGAAAAGACGCCTAGTTGGTATGACAAGGTCACAGATCATTTTCTTGAAAAGGAACGAAGGGTAGAATTTACATATAAATAAACAAACACATTTATACATTCATGAATGAGCGGGCCTTGATAAATGCGGCGGTTGAATTTGATCTTCTTTAACATGTTACGCCCCTAAATATTCCTGGTTCGGAGGCCTCGCCCACTGAGGTCAAACACAGTACAATAAATCGCTCCAACCACAATTTTTATATTTTTTTTAATTCGTTTTAAGAATCCGTTTTGATCTGTTCTTAATATGTGACTGCTTATGCATAATGACAGCTGAGGTTTGTTCATTATTTTCAGCCAGATTTTGCTGTGCTGCACTGCAAATACACAGGCTGAAATGTGCGTACACGACCTCAGACCTGACGTGAGATTTGATCGTAGCTCCCGCTCACATCCAAATTGATAAATGCCGACGTTTGCCAGGAAATGGTCGTACGCACATTTTTCTGCCGTACGTTCGTTTGATAAATGAGGCCCACTATGAGGTTCCATCCATGTCTTTTAGAGAAAATGCGTGCACAGCAACGTGCACACGCCCATGTGATTAATAGAACAATTGTTACGTGTGTGCAGACTTTATCAAGCGTAACAAGAAGCAACGTACTACACTTAGACCGTGTGCACGTCTGTCTGTCACTGTTAGATGTTTTCTTTCAGGTGATTACACACACGTGCATTCATATGTTTTGATTGTTCGCAACCGGAAGTAGATCTCGATTGTGCGCATCATGGCGCGTACATGAGCGTGCAAGGTAGTTTCTGTGTCCCATTTTTCATCCAGTAGATGGCACCACTGAGAAAATAATACACCAAACAGACTTCATCCATTGTTTTATATTTGACCAGAAAGATGATTGAAAAATCATCAAACTACAGTTGACCAGGGGAAACATATTTCCCTGGAAACATTCATATAATTGAACACTTGTAAAGGACTAATGTAAGCACAACTGTCCTTAAATTAATAAATAAATAAATAAAGCATCTGTTCAAATGAGGCTATTGATTTTCTGTTTAAAAAGGTGTCTGACTTGTTTATTATTTATGAAAATAGATATCTTGACATGAAAGCTAAATTTTGAACAATTTTGATCCGTATTCTCCTGCTCCTCTGACATCGCTTCACTGAATAATATATGATTGAATAGACTACACTATAGTTTTAGTTTCTCATAGTGGAGTTATATCTCACTGGTTAGGGAGCTAGGTTTAGAGTGAAAACACCTTGAGATCAAATCCCACTGGTTCCATGTATTTTTGTGTATATATTTGATCAAACTGCAATAGAAAAACAAAACGTTTGAAGCCTAAATTTGTATTTTCTTCAATCTCAGCCCATTTTTTTAACAAAACATTTGACTGAAATAAACGTTGGTCAAGCTGACAAGGCAAGTTTCTTTGTATAGCACATTTAAACAACAAGACAATTTAAAGTGCTTTACATCAAATATACAGCAGGTAAAAGCATTAGGCAACATAGAAATATATAAATCACATTAATGTAACATAATTAAGTTAGAATTAAAAACGTAGATAATTATAATAATAATAATGATAATAATAATTCATTTATTTTATATAGTGCTTTTCAGATACCCAAAGACTCTTACAATGGCAAGAAAATAAACATAAACCAGAAAGGGTGATGGCAATCAGGGTGGTGCAAGCAAAAGACAGCACAAGACATGAAACAGAAATCAAATCTCAACAGAAGGAAGCTATCTTTCTTTCTTTCTTTATTAATTTAAGGACAGTTGTGCCTACATTAGTCATTTACAAAAGTTTAAATATATGAACAACACAATGTGAATGATTGTCTGGTGTATTTTTTCAGTGGTGCCATCTCCTGGATGAATATGGAACACAGAGAAACTACCTTGTACCCGTAATGGTGCGCACAGTCAAGATCTACTTCTGCTTGCGAACAATCAAAACATACGAATGCACGTGCATGTAATCGCCTGAAAGAAAACATCTAACAGTGACAGACAGACGTACACGCGCTCTAAGTGTAGAACGCTGCTTGTTGTTACGCGTGATGAATTCTGTGCACACGTAACAACGCACACGCATGCACGTGTAACAAATCTTTATTATCTTCATGCAAGCGTTTATGTGTGCTTTTGCAAAAAGTTTGCGTAGTGTGGTTACCCGCAGCAGTCATCATGCTTCACACACGCGGTCACGCGTTATAAGTCAATGGGGAAACTATGTCATGAACGGTTCAGGTATAACACGAAGGTGGACCCGATGCAGACACAGACAAAAATAAAGTTACAAAATAAGGCGTCTGCTGGCCCAGAGTTCACTTCTCCTTTATAGGTATAAGCAAATATCACACACCCACAGACAGTGTCCTTGAAGGCCCCAGTGCTCTTTCGCTTGTAGTTGCCATATCTACTGACTGCTACACAAACTCCTTTTTAATCTCTCTTCTGCACACACTCTCACAGTGGTTTCAAGGCTGAGAAACAAGCACTTACTGTCTGCATAATACATGAAAATTACAATGAACACAATATATATAAATGTATAACTAATGTGCTGCTTATTTCTTTAACCACTATAACAATCAGCATATATACATATATCCTTCAACATTCTCCCTTTTTATCTCTTCTGAAGAGATCACCCTAGAGACGCTCTACTGTAAGAACACTCCCTTCATCTTCTTCATTATCTGACATGGGATCCGGGGCAAGGATGATTAACCTGACACACAGTGACCGGGCGCACGGGACGAAACAACAACCACATCCTACCACGATAGCTAAAAAGGTGGCCACTGAGATCAACAGAGACATAACAATTGTTTTCCATTTACCAAACATACCCGTCATCCAATCTTCAAATGGGTTATCTACACCCAATTGTTTGGACATGGTGTTTGAAAGTAATTTAGGTGGACACATGCAAACACATCATACCCGTGCCAGCTGCTTTGATCTCATCTCATCTCATCTCCATCCGCTTATCCGGGGTCGGGTCGCGGGGGCAACAGCTTTAGCAGGGGACCCCAAACTTCCCTTTCCCGGGCCACGTTAACCAGCTCTAACTGGGGGATCCCGAGGCGTTCCCAGGCCAGTGTGGAGATATAATCTCTCCACCTAGTCCTGGGTCTTCCCCGAGGCCTCCTCCCAGCTGGACGTGCCTGGAACACCTCCCTAGGGAGGCGCCCAGGGGGCATCCTTACTAGATGCCTGAACCACCTCAACTGGCTCCTTTCAACGCTAAGGAGCAGCGGCTCTACTCCGAGTTCCTCACGGATGGCTGAACTTCTCACCCTATCTCTAAGGGAGACTCCAGCCACCCTCCTGAGAAAACCCATTTCGGCCGCTTGTACTCGCGACCTCGTTCTTTCGGTCATGACCCAACTTTCATGACCATAGGTGAGGGTAGGAACGAAGATTGACCGGTAGATCGAGAGCTTTGCCTTCCGGCTCAGCTCTCTTTTCGTCGGTGCGGTAGAGCGACTGCAACACCGCCCCCGCTGCTCCGATTCTCCGGCCAAACTCACGCTCCATCGTCCCCTCACTCGTGAACATGATCCCGAGGTACTTGAACTCCTTCACTTGGGGTAAGGACTCATTCCCTACCTGGAGTAAGCAATCCACCGGTTTCCTGCTAAGAGCCATGGCCTCAGATTTAGAGATGCTTTGATACTTACCGCAATTAATGACGTAACAGAGGTCAAACTGAAACCTAGTGACTGCGCCCTTGGTGTAATTAAGTTCTAGCCTGCCATATTTTGTTAGACAATCATCTGAGGACACTACACTTCTCTTGTTTTTGTGAGGGCAGTTCGTTATACCAATATAATATTCCAGTGACTATTGCAATACTAATGAAAATCCAATCCTGGATTATGTAGTTAAAGCCTTATCTAGTCAAACTTTGTAGTTCCAAGCAGAGCTAATCTGAGTGCATACAAAAAGAGTCAAGGATTACTGCTAACATGCAAAAAGTCTAACCAAGAATCTAACCAAGCCCCAGACATCTTATTTATTGTTCCACAAAGTGGTAATGAATGCATTAATTACATTTTAAAAATTATTTTATTTTTTTAGCTTATAATATAATAATATTGATTATTATTTTTCAAAGCATATACTATGTGATTATATAATTGCAAAGTTAACAAAAAATACCTTTTCTCTTTAGCAAACACAGCTACTCTTTCTTCTGAGGAGTGGCTTCCTTATCTATATACTAGACTGGCAAAGTCCAGTCTAGGAGCTTAAAACCTTCATGTTAACACTCCACTCAGTCATTCTTTCTAACTGTGCTCTGCTTCTTCCGGCTGGGAATTGTGATCGTCCAGCTTGCTCATCTGTGACCTATGGGGAGAGGTTGGCTCCACTAGCACTTCACCCAATGCAACTTACAGTGTATCTTCAGGTGGTCGCGTCTTCCGACTCTATTGGGGTTCCATCGGGACCCTTGGGTTGCCCTGGTTGATTCGATGATGGCTCTGCTGACAGGTGGATCTCTGTTAATTATCGGCCTGGTTCCTCCGCTAGGGTGCACTAGCTCCAATGGTACCAGAAGTCCCCCTTCTTGGGGAGACACCCCCTCTTGTGCTTCCACAATTTGTTGTTTTGTTAGAGGAGCTCCTAGTGACGTCTCCTCTTCCGCACACACCATCATAAGTTTCGACTCATAACCTGCCGCACTTTTTGCCACCATATCAGCCATACGGTTACCTCTAGCAACTTCATCATTACCATTGTTATGTCCCTTGCACTTTATGAAAGCTACCTGTTGGGGAAGGGATAAAGCTACCACTAGCTCTTTCTAGCTCTTTCATTTCTTCCTCGTGTTTAATGGGCCTGTTATCTGTCCAACGTCAGTTGGGCCCTGTGACCACAATGTATCGGGCAGTCTGTCTAGCAGGTAACCTTCAGACTCTTGATCAGTTTTCTCACGGCCATGTTCACGAGAGATCTTTTCATGAGCTAGTACAATGGTTTTGGTAACATTCGCCTGTATTTTATACATGTTCATGGATGGGGAAATTTGTAACTGAGCGATCTGTGTGGGCATCCAGTTTGTCAAAGCTACAGCTTTTTTAGTCATATGGACAAAGGTCTTTAGCTTCATGGCTAGGGTGTAGCGCTAGTGACACTAGGGGGCGGTGTGGTTCAGTTGACCTCAGGTCAGCAGAGTGAGACCTTTTTTACCTGATTGAACCTGATCACAGGTGCTGTTGATTTGGAGGGAGCAAACAGTTTTTCGACTGTGCTCGTGTGCTCGTGTGCTCGTGTGTTTATGTATATGTATACTTTAGTGGGGAATTCGATTTATTATTTTGTTACATGCATTTTGAGTTAAAATTATTGCGGCTGTGTGTTATAAAAGGAAAATAAACCAGCAAACAAACTGAACGCTTTTCGTTTTTGCGGCATAAGGAGCGCGCTGGGCGCACGTCGGAAACTTATAAAGCAAATCAACAGCCAGTACTACTAAGATTAGGGCTTAGTCAGTACAATTTAGGTCGAAAAACTGCTTCGATTGGGAGAACGTTCACCAAGAGGACGCAACTTCATTGACTTCATCAACGATTCACGTCTTCTTTGGAAACCACGGATGTGAGGTGGGCAAATGTTTGGAGTTGCCGATCGCTAACGGAGCTGGAGCCTAGTGGAGTGAGCCAGCGACAGCATCATCTCACCGGATCATCATTCATCAAAGCCGGCCAACGCACGATTGGGGTATGTGTGGATCAGCGCTGATTTTACGAATGGCCATGGTAATTTGTGTGCACACATTCGCGTAAACCCAATGCATTGGTAGCAGACTCGCAACCGACTAAAAATAACTTTCTCGTCGAGACGAGTCGTTTGCGCAACACAAACTATTTTGCGGACTAATAAAACCAACTGACTTTGTGTCGTCATTATGGCTGAAGAGGGAACAGGCCAACTGGGCCTTGAGACTGAACTTGCGGGTGCAGAGGTAAAATCTGTAACCGAAAAACGTGTGGGTAAATTAACACTGACAGCTATGTTGGAAAAAATAAGCATTTTAGAAAAGGAAAGAAAGTCTAACTTTGGTAAACTGTCTAAAGTAAAACAATCTATTCTTAAATTCATGGGTGACAAAGAACATGTGAATAAGGTTGAAAATGAGTTAACCGTTTTTAATGAGTTGTGTAACACAACACAGCAGGTGCATTCGTCTTTATTGGGTTTATTGCCTGCTGAGGAAGCAAGCAAACATGAAATATGGTATCAAGTTAAAATGTTGAATGTAAAGGAGTTTCTTGTGGGTACAAATCAATGGTTGTCTGACATTACTGCTCGTCCAGCTACTAAAGTGGGTGATGATCATGATGATGAGGTTAATGATGATTTGCTGGGTCAAACTGAACAATCTCAAACTGTCCAAAGTGAAAATGAAATTGGACCAACAGAAGCACACACGGTTGTTGACAACACTTTTAAGGAACCCGAAAGGGATGATCCTCAAACTGCTGATGTCAATGATGGAAATGGAAATGGAGCTGCTGTTGAAAAGGATGAGGAGGAGGAGGAGGAGGATCAGATTGGACCTCAAGACAGCATTTCAAATGTGCAGTCAAGGCACCATGGCTCAAACAGATCGTCAAGCAGCAGATCGTCCACTTCATCAGCCAGACGCAGGGCAGAGGCGGAACAGGCCGCACTCTCGGCCCGAGCTGCTGCTTTAAAGGCTAAACATGCTTTGGAGGAGCAGGAACTTCTCTTGAGGAGAAAAAGGGAGAAGCTTGAGCTGGACACTGAGATAGCTGCAACAGCTGCTAAGCTAGCAGTGCTACAGATGGGGAGCAGCATCGATTCAAGGCAATCTGATGGAATGGCTTCCTACTTCAGAAAAGGGGCTAGATCTAAGCTCACCTCTCTCAATCCACAGGCCTCAATATGTGTAGCTCCAGCCGCACAGCAGCATGAAGCTTTACCACAACAACGCAATCCTTCACCATCGGTAATGCCAACTAGCATGCCAAATTTGGGAAAAAATCAAGTTGCCGTTTCAGCATCTTTGTCCACGCATTTTGCATCACAACCACAGCCAACTGTCAGTCATGGCTCTCAACTGCCTCACTTGCAATCAATGCCAACATTCAGTCAAAGCTTTCTACCCACTCAAGGCCAACAAGTGCAGCAACCCCTGCAAAACCAAAATCAGACAGCAGGTCTTTACAATCTGCTGCAACAACAGAATGACATAACGGCTCTCCTTGTTCAAATGCAAACATCACATCTGCTGCCGCGCAGAGAAATTCCAACTTATGATGGAGACCCTTTGCAGTTCAACACATTTATGAGGGCATTTGAGCACTGCGTGGAAGCAAAGACTGGCTGTAAAGGAGACTGTTTGTATTATCTCGAACAATTCACTAGGGGGCAGCCTAGAGATATTGTACGCAGCTGCCTTCACATGACTGAAGACAAAGGATTTGCTGTCGCTAAAAAGTTACTAAAGGAGCACTTTGGAAATGAGTTCAAAATAACAGCGGCCTACATGGAAAAGGTCACAGGATGGCCAAGCATCAAAGCTGAAGACACCAAAGCGCTCACAGCTTATGGGCTTTTCCTCCGTGAGTGTTCCAACGCTATGAAAGATCTTCAATACTTGGAGGAACTTAACATGCCAGCGAACATGAAGATTCTTAGTCAGAAGCTTCCTTATAAACTAAGGGACAAGTGGAGAGCAAAGGCATGTGACGTACTGGAGAAAACTTGTCGAAGGGCACAATTCTCAGACCTTGTCAAGTTCATTGAGCGCCAGGTCAGAATCATTTCAGATCCAGTCTTTGGTGACATACAGGACACTTCACCTGTTCTCAAAGGAGCTACAAAAGTGAGCAAGATACAGGTGAAGCCACAGCTGAGAAGAAACAGCTTTGCAACACAGGTGTTCATCGAGGATGGATGTAAAGCAGACACTCACAAGAATGAGGATGGATGCAGCAGACCAGATGGTGACCAGAGGGAAAAGGCTCTCAGCAAAGTGACCACCTTCACTAAAACTACTTCTGTCTTCTGCCAGTATTGTGCTGCTGGTGGTCATGTTTTAGATCAATGTTTTAAACTGGGAAGAAAACCACACAGGGAGAAACTGGACTATCTAAAGGAGAAAGGTCTGTGTTTCAGTTGTTTGTGCACAGGACACTTGAGCAGGAATTGCGACAGGCGCATCACTTGCAAAAAGTGCAACCAAACGCACCCCAGTGTTTTGCACATTGAAGAGAAAGAAAGGGTTTCTTCGAAGGATGAGAAGAATAGTGAGCGGTCAAAAACATCTGAGAGCTGCACAACATCCTCCGCTTGTGGTCTTACAGGGGCTGGCCACTGCAATGGAGTTCTTCCCATCTTGCCTGTTAAGGTGAAGTGCGCAAAGGGAAACAGGGTTATTGAAACCTACGCTTTTCTGGATCCAGGGAGTACAGGAACTTTCTGCACCAGGAAGCTTGTTGACAGGTTGAACATGGAAGGACGCAAATTCAAAATTCATATCCGCACCTTGGGCCATAACAACTCAATAGAAAGTTCTGCAGTTGACAGTCTGGAGATTTCCGGATTGTCTGGTGAAAGCTTCTACCCACTTCCCAAAGTGTTTACCCAGAAAGAAATGCCCGTCTCTACAGCCAACATAATCAGTGAAAGGGAGCTGGGAAAATGGCGTTATTTAGACAACGTAAACATTCCACACATAAACGCTGACGTGGATCTGTTAATTGGCACAAACGCCTCCAAGTTGATGGAGCCTTGGGAGGTCATTAACAGTCGTGAAAATGGACCCTACGCGATCAGAACCCTACTGGGGTGGGTAATAAATGGCCCGTTACGGGGAAGTGACGACTGTGGAAGTGACCATCCTTCATTTTATGCAAATAGAATTGCCATTGACCATATTGCAGAACTGTTAATTAGCCAATATAACTATGACTTCAATGACAGAGCTTCTGCAGAACAGGAAGAAATGTCAAGAGAAGAAAAGAAGTTTATGGAGATAATGGAAAGCTCTGCTCAGCTCCAGAACGGACACTACACATTTCAATTGCCTTTCAAAGAGAAAGATGTTTTGATGCCGAACAACCTCAGGGTTGCCGTGCAACGTGCCCGTGGTCTGAAAAGAAAACTTCAGAAAGATGTAAACTTTCATGAGGAGTACAGAAACTTTCTTACTGATGTCATTAACAATGGCTACGCCGAAGAAGTGCCGCAGCATCAGTTAGAAGCACCAACAGGGAAGGTGTGGTATATCCCGCACCACGGTGTGTACCATCCAAGGAAGAGGAAAGTTGTCTCTGAATCTGTGACTGATTCTAAAGGGCATGTGGTCAATAATGTAAATGCAAAGAAAATGGCACCAAATGGCAACAAAAAGAAAAAAAAAGAAGCAAGCGGAAACTATACAGTTGAGTTTAGTAAAAGAAGAAGTGGCAAAGAAGAGGGAGGAGAAGAAAATGAAAAATAAGGCTGTTCAAATGAAACCAGAAAATGTGAAGATGGATGTTCTTCCAAGAAGGAACAAAACGGTGTAGTTGTAATCACAGAAGAGACTGAGGAGCCAGTTAAAAAGAAAAAGAAGAAGAAGAAGAAGAAAACCATTGATGATGAAAGCACAGAAGCGATGGATGGAGTGAGTGTAACAAAAAAGGAAACTTCTGCCAAAATGAAAGTTTCTGAGAATGAAGTGAAGTCAGAAACACCAGAGGGAGAGACTGCTGAGGTCGAAGAGGTCAAGGTGAAAAAGAAGAAAAAAAGGAAGCCAGTGCTGAAGAAGGTGGAAATGAGTCGGGAATGCCTAAGATCAAAGGCAACAACAAAATTAGCAAAGCATCTTCGAACAAAAAGGTGGAGAAAGAGGATATGCCCAACAAGAAAAAAGACACAAAGAGTGAGATTGTGATTGTAGAACAAGCGGAGATGGGGCTAAAGAAAAAAGGAACTAAACAAAAGGGTAGAAAAGCCTCTGTGGAGGTCAGCGAAGTAGAGGAGACGGAGCCGAAGAAGAAGAAGAAGATTAAAGAGGAGGTGGAAGACGAACAGGAGTCACCCCATGTTGACGTGGTCTTCCTGTCAGAGAAAACTGGAAACCTTCCCTGATAAAAGAGGTCTAGTACGTGTGGTTCGTTTAAAAACCAAGACAAATATCATTGAACGACCCATAACCAAAATATGCTTGCTTAATGAAGCTAAGGAATAATTGGTTCCCATTTAAAAATGAGCTTTATATACACATATATATTTAAATTTTTATTTATTTCTTTTTTGGCTCATCATGGCTCATTTAAAATTGTTGGTGTAATTGCTCGGGCAGATGCAATTAGGGGCTGGTGTGTAGGAGCCATATCAAATGTGCTTTGTTTGTGTAATTTTACCCCGTGCCACTAGGGGGCGGTGTGGTTCAGTTGACCTCAGGTCAGCAGAGTGAGACCTTTTTTACCTGATTGAACCTGATCACAGGTGCTGGAGGGAGCAAACAGTTTTTCGACTGTGCTCGTGTGCTCGTGTGCTCGTGTGTTTATGTATATGTATACTTTAGTGAGGAATTCGATTTATTATTTTGTTACATGCATTTTGAGTTAAAATTATTGCGGCTGTGTGTTATAAGAGGAAAATAAACCAGCAAACAAACTGAACGCTTTTCGTTTTTGCGGCATAAGGAGCGCGCTGGGCGCACGTCGGAAACTTATAAAGCAAATCAACAGCCAGTACTACTAAGATTAGGGCTTAGTCAGTACACTAACTTTAACTGTGTTAATGTAACCCTGGTTAGATTTACAGCACTCAGGAATGCTGGTTTTTCGTCTTGTAATTGAATTTCTGGAGCTTGCCCTGAACGCATCACCTGCAGCTCTCGGTGTGTGTGATGGTGCACGACAGACAGAAAACAGGAGGGAAAAGAAAAGGCAGGATGAACTTTATGCTGCTGCGAAGCACGCTGTCTCCAGTTAGCACTTGAAAGAGAGTTTCTATAAACATTGGTGAGAGAGCTGCCATTAGCAGTGAACCACGAACGAGTACCTACCTCGAAGACGTCGAGTTCAGTCGTAGGAGAGGCTCCGTCGGAGTGTTTTCCCGAATTTCTGAACTATTCTGGTGAGTTAGCTTACTGCGGATCGATGCTTGAAAAAAAATGAATAACCAGTCAGAATAGTCGATAAATATTGGTTAACGATGCTCAAGATATGTTTCCATAGTATTGTGATGATGTGACGATTTTATATACATTGTAACGATGAATGTTTAGCACTTTTTTTTCCTCCCGGCCTGCTAATTCAGCAGCGGCTGGCGAAGTGGCTATGCACAGCTCACATGTAGTAGCTGTTGCCGTAACTCCAACTGTGAGTGATAGGGTAATGCCATTTAATGTATTTAATTGCCTGCTATAGTACAAAATGCTATATATTCCTCATGTTTGTATGTTTATAATTAAAGCTAAAATGTTAATTAAATTCATTACATATTTTCATTCCATTCTGTAAAATGAAGGGGGAATTATTTAATTCATTTATGGGCTAACTAGTTAAAATTCAAATGTATTCTTTTATTTTAAAATCTAGGACATTAGTGAAAAAATATATTTAAGAAGTGTGAAAGTCTAATGGTTCTGCATACCTGTGTGCAGACTGTTTTTTTTTGAGGGACGATTCTGTCTTTGCCGTGTGAGGAACTGCTCCATCGTGATCCAGGACTACGTTGATATTCTTGGATTCCTTCTGCATGTCAGGACGCCGACATGTGGATGTTTGCCGTACCAGGAGGGCAGTAGGAACAAAAAAGTAAATCTACCTGAGAGCCACCTTAATTATTTTGCTACTTTTCTCCACCTGAGACTCAGGTTGTTTTTTGTTCTTGGGCCCAAGATACACAATAATTGAACTGACCTAAAGAAATGAAGGTTGACAACTAGTAAACACTAAGTGGTACCACATTCCTTTTCTTTTTTCTTTCCTAATTTTTTAGGTATTGAAATATTTTATTTAATTTTATTTATTTCTTTTACATCCATTTTGTATGTTTCAATTATTTGAGAGCCTGCTACTGCCAATCTCCTTCCAAAACCTAGTAGATCAGTGATTGTGAATCTGAGTAAACCTGTGATAATCCTGAACTGAATAGTTCTAGGTCTAAGATTTTTTTGATACAAGCCTAGAACCAGATATTGTAGATATTTTACTTAGGATGAGCAGTATAGATCTCTTTTATAAGAGAGAGGGACACACGTCCAGGTTACATTAAGTTGAAAACTAATAATAAAATAATGCCAATAAGAAAATAAATAGGACCTTCTGTAAACAATGTGAGATTAAAATCAGTAGGTCATTCACTTATGGCTCAGGAGCAGCATCTAAATAATGCACAATATTCAGTAGAACATGTATTTGCTGATAAGCAAAACTTAGCTTTGTTTTACTCAAAGGCTGCCACTAAAGACTTAAGTGCAGAGCAAATCACCTCTGCTTCCTGATCCCAACACTGGGTTGTTGTCATGGTTTAAGACCGCTAACAACTGCGTCCAGGTTCTTAGATATGAGAGCGGCACCCTCCAAAGTAGGATGAATACCATCTCTGCTAAGAAGACCAGGTTTCCCCCAGAAAGACTACCAATTATCTACGAAGCCCACATCATTTCCATTATAGGCTTGTGAAATGACACAGTGACAGCAGTAAAGCAATAACCCTGATGATGATGATGATGCTGATAAATGATTATGACAGGGGATTCTGTCTCTTCTGTGTTTAACAGGTTCTTAAGTGGCCAGAATATTTTGGGAAATTTGGAAAAATTCTCAAAGTGGGGATCAACAACAGCACATCATACGCAGGCTCCCAGTCGAGGCCCTCCACATCCACCAGGAGTCAGCAGAGGGACCATCCTTCACTCAGGCAAACTGATGAAAGTAGTCTTGCTTGTTGGAGTTTTGAATGTTAGCTTTGTCTCTGTCTTCTACCCAGAGGCCCAGTGCCTATGTCCCATATATCCGCTCTGAAGATGCTCTCAGAGCAATCCAGTGTGTCAACAACGTAGTGGTGGATGGCAGAACACTAAAGGTGACCTAAGAGATGAAACAGAGCCTTTGGATTCCTACAAGGTTCAGCTGAATATTGACTGATTGTTGAATGTGTTTTGTGTTTTGCAGGCTTTTTTATTTTAACAACAAAATACTGCAGTTACTTTTTTAAAGAGCATGCAGTGCTCCAAAGCAGACTGTATGTATCTACACGAGTTGAAGGACGAGGCGGCCATTTTTACAAAAGAGGAGATGCAGGTCAGTGGTGGCAGGGGAGCAGTTCACAAGACACTCATGAAGTTAAAGTGTAATTCCAGTGTAAAAATCATTCCATGGTCTTTTTCGGCACTTACATACATCAAATAAGCCATTGAGACAGTTTTTTTTTGTGTTATAACTATTAACGGAAAAATCTGGGGAGAGTCGCTAACAGCCGGACATGGCTAACACTGATTAGCTCAGGGCATAACGGTGAAGGCATTAAAACATCTTTTTTAACCACTAATACTGCTCAAAATAACACCAAACCTCTGAAGTAGCATGAGAAGAGTCCCTACACAGAAAACAAAGCACCAACAACGTAGTTAGTGAACCCAGAGTTGATTAAAGAGTGTTTTAAAGACTTACGTACTGGCCCCTGTACCAGCTCCTCTTATAGTAAAGTGCATTCAAGTGGATTACCAAAGTCAATCCCAAAGGAAGGAGCCCAATGGTGCTTTGTTTTCTGTGTAGGGACTCTTCTCATGCTACTGCAGAGGTTTGGTGTCATTTTGAGCAGTATTAGTGGTTAAAAAATAAAAAATGTTATGCCTTCATCGTACTGCCCCGAGCTAATCAGTGTTAGTCATGTCCGGCTGTTAGCCACTCTCCCGGATTTCTCCATTAATAGTTCATACACGAAAAAAAATGTCTTGATGGCTTATTTGATGTATGTAAGGGCCAAACAAGACCCTGGGATGATTTTAAGCCGGAATAACACTTAAGCATCACTTCGTCTCCTTTCTGTTTTATGGCAGATTAAATTGTCTACCAGAGGCATTGTTGTATGGTGTCTATTAGTCGTCTTCTAGCTGTTCTTCATAATAAAAGTCCTCTGCTACTTTCAAGTTGTTGTTTTTTAAATGTTAATATTGAGGGAGATGTGCCCCCTGTGTCACTGTTATGGCTGTGCGTTTTGTTTGTGACTAACATGTCTCTCTCTCTCTCTGTGTGTGTGTGTGTGTGTGTGTGTGTGTGTGTGTGTGTGTGTGTGTGTGTGTGTGTGTGTGTGTGTGTGTGTGTGTGTGTGTGTGTGTGTGTGTGTGTGTGTGTGTGTGTGTGTGTGTGTGTGTGTGTGTGTGTGTGTGTGTGTGTGTGTGTGTGTGTGTGTGTGTGTGTGTGTGTGTGTGTGTGTGTGTGTGTGTGTGTGTGTGTGTGTGTGTGTGTGTGTGGTAATTCTCACCACTTGCAAGAAAGGCAATGACCTCTTTAACAACGCAGCAGTAAGTTAGCAGCATCTCAACACAAGGTAATGGTTGTTAAATGAAGGTAGCTGAAGAAGATGATGCACTGGCAGACAACCTTCCTCTGATAGCAGTCAGAAAAGACGAGCTAATTCAGTGGGAAAGAATTCCTCCTATAAAGGAGTGCCATTGGAGAAGTTTGTTAAAAGTGATTGTGAAGGCAGCTCTCAAGTCTCATGAATTAATAATGGCACCACTTGTTTATCGAGGGATGCAAATGGAAACATAGGTGATGTCAATGCCAGCCATGCTTCCCTGCCAAGCAGCCTGATTCAAATTTCAAGAAGTAAATGACTGACTTAATCAGTCATGTTTGGGGGATTAGCGCTTGACAGTATTTAATTCAAAAGCTTAACCTGTTCTTCCCTGAGACCCCGGCGGCGGGGGCAATCAGATAGTATAACATCCCCCTCTGCAGCAACATGTAGCTTGCATACAGACACACATGCTGCATACCCACAGAAAGCTAAGAATCTCTTCTACACGCTCATATAAACCATTTGTATGACCAACAAACACAGTTACAACAGCGAGCAATCAGACAATATGAGGCGAAAAAACAGAAATAAGAGCAACACAAATAAAGCTGGCACAGTGGCTGCTCTGATATCAGCAAGATTTCACTGCATCCACTCCAAAGCAGAGTCTCCACACGTTCCAAAAATACTATTTTTATCACTCTACGACCAAGTTTCACTGATCCAGCAGCCAAATATGACAGAAAACAACAAGCGCATTTGAAAACCAAAACCAGAAATGCTGTCTTACCTTTGCAGTTTCACAGTGAAAAGTTTAATCCACAGAAATAAAAACCGCTGAAATGGAAGGACAACATCTCCAAACATGCCTTGGAGGTTTTTCCGGCTTCTTTGACCTGCTAAGCCCGCTTTTCAAAGGCTCTTATTGGGTCATAGCGCCTGTCCGTCACGTAGTGTAGCTCGTCCTTATCCCTTTGTGATTCGCTAGTCGTGTGGCTTAAGTGAAAAAAACGCTCACAACTTGATTCTATTGGTGTCATGCTTCAAGATTGACCAATGTGGACGGAAGATATAGCCCCGCGTAAGGGCAAAGGGGCTCTGTCGCGCTAGCGCGCTAGCGACGTTAGCGCTGTGACGCACGGTGACAGACTGAGGCTGGCTTGAATACACGGACTGACACTCGCTGTTCTGCTGCTTTTATGCACTTTATCTTCCTGTGGCTGTGCAAGCCACGGATCTGTGTCTTGTAAATAGTTGTTTGCAGAATATTTTGGCCAGCACTTTGCTATTGCACTTTGTAGTGGCACATTGTTGTTGTTGCTGTTGCTGATTTCCATCATTATTGTTACTATTTTTAATTACTATGTCCCTACTATTATTATATCATTACAGTTATTGTTGTACTATAGTGAATACATTAATCTGGCCCCTTTGGAGACAAATGTAGTCCTTTTGTAGGGTTTGTGTGTGTGTGTGTGTGTGTGTGTGTGTGTGTGTGTGTGTGTGTGTGTGTGTGTGTGTGTGTGTGTGTGTGTGTGTGTGTGTGTGTGTGTGTGTGTGTGTGTGTGTGTGTGTGTGTGTGTGTGTGTGTGTGTGTGTGTGTGTGTGTGTGTGTGTGTGTGTGTGTGTGTGTGTGTGTGTGTGTGTGTGTGTGTGTGTGTGTGTGTGTGTGTGTGTGTGTGTGTGTGTGTGTGTGTGTGTGTGTGTGTGTGTGTGTGTGTGTGTGTGTGTGTGTGGTCCTATTTATTTATTTATTTTTTTCTTCAAAAACTGTTTTCTCTTAGATCCAAAATGACATTTAAATTAAATTAAATTAATTTTACAACGTGGTACCTAAGAAATCTCAAATGGCACTAATGGTGCCAAGTTGTGCCAAATATGCCAAACTTGAGGACGCCTATATATTTCTTCAATAAGACCTCTATAATTGTTTCTCTGCTTTATTTCAGCAGCATCAAACTTCTCACAGGTGATGTCCAGATGTTGTTCCATGGCTTTATTGAGTTTATTGACTACTGTGGCATTATTTTCAAAGGGATATTTATATAAAATGACAATTTTTTTTTGGCGAGGGAAGAAATTCTTCCATTTTTGCTTTGTTCAATCTGCATTTACTCTGACACACTTGCATTAATAGTGCTGCTTACACTTCTGATGCCATCTCACATGTGTAATTTATTGTAATACCAAGATAATGCACATAAAGCTTGTAATTACAGTGATATACCCTATTTATTCTTAGCATGTCATTTTCGAGCAGGAACCTCAAAAACAGACTCAGGGAAGAAGAGGTTAAGATAGTTAAAGGAATCTTCATAAGACTTAATGCTTGACGTAATGGCTACGGTAACATCTCAAGACATGCTGTAATAAATAATACTTAGCTTTTCAATAGTCTCTTGTATTCCTGAGCCATCTTGTAGGAAGCTAGCTTTGAGGGTTTCATGAGCAAGTCAGCTACCAATCATCCTGTCAATAAGTATTTATTATTCATAGAGCAATGGTAACTGGAAAGGCTGTCTTCCTTGTGAGGCCTGCTGTCTGCACTGTCTCATTAGACAGAGCTCTAAATGATCCCAGCTCCCAACCAAAGCACCACCTAGAGCTTTTGGGCTGCAGGAGAAAAGATGGCAGCAGAATAATTAGCAAGCTGCTGCAGCCTCACTCTCGGATCTCAGATGTGACTGACCTGGCGACACTTTTGGCCCCAGGCACACACAACTTGATGTGACCATTAGTGTCTTGGCACATTTTATGAATTCTAATTCTTGTTCACTGATGTAAAAACATAGCTGACTTTCCTACCGTTGAATAGGTGATGTAACATGTAGTAAGCACTAACTGTCAGTGTCAGTGGACCATTTGAGTCTTCTCCACACTGAGAAGAATACAGCTGTGGGGACACTTTGTATACTGAGACACAATGGCCCTCATTTATCAATCTTGTGTGAAAACGGGTGCAGATCTGAGTGCAGAATTGGTCGTAGGACAGGACCCACGTGTGATTTATGAAACATTCGTATCTGACCAATCTCAGCGTACGAATGAGCGGGCCTTGATAAATGCGGCTTTTTACGCCCTTAAATATTCCTGGTTAGGAGGCCTCGCCCACTGAGGTCAAACATGTAGAGAAGAAACGATGGTACGAAAAGAAAGTTTTTCGACACAGAGATCGGCATCCTGACATCTGAGATGGAGCAAAATAAAGATGTGCTTTTTGGCAGTCCTAAGAGTGGAATAAAAGGGGCCCATAAAAACGCTGTATGGAAAAGAATAACGGAGGCAGTCACCCCGAAGCAACGCTCCATTGTGACCCGTGTGTGTGCACTGCTGAACCTGCGCTCCTGCTCTGTAGCGGGGTTTGCCAGCGGGGTTATTAGGTATTCCGTCAGAGGATAACCTTTGTCACCTAGAAGAACCATACCAAGATGTTAATCATCTGACACCTTGTTTGATTTAATGCAATTTATCGAGGGTAGCCACTAACCGAGGAGATGACTTTGGCTCTGCAGTGCGCTTTCCTTTTCATTCATTCATCTTCAACCGCTTGTCGGGGTCGGGAGGGGCTGGAGCCGAGCTGTTTTGAAATATAAAAGAATCTTGTGTCCCCCCTGGCCACCACGTTTAAAAGCGATAGCTTGGCATCACAAATCACCTGTACATTTATCGAGTGGTAGTTTTTGCGATTGATGAATGTGTAATCCTTCATGGGTGGTGCCTTCAGACGCACATGAGTACAATCAATTGCTCCAACCACAATTTTAATTTTTTTTATTCGTTTTAAGAATCCGTTTTGATCTGTTCTTAATATGTGACTGCTTATGCTTAATGACAGCTGAGGTTTGTTAATTTTTTTCAGCCAGATTTTGCTGTGCCGCACCGCAAATACACAGGCTCAAATCGGCGTATACAATCTCAGACCTGACGTGAGATTTGATCGTAGCTCCCGCTCACATCCAAATTGATAAATGCCGTAGCTTGCCAGGAAATGGTCGTACGCACGTTTTTCTGCCGTACGTTCGTTTGATAAATGAGGGCCACTGTGTGGACCATTATTGAACCTCAATACTTTTGAAGTACTAATTGACAACAGTATCATAGTTTGGCATCTGCTATATGTTGGGATTTAGCTTCCTACTTATTTTTTGATCAGCGATTTCCTGATCTGTAATCAAGAATTGTGTGACAACATTCAGCCTTTAAACACTTCATTTTGTTCAATGAAAACAATTGTGTTCAAGAAAAACAGAGAAAGAAAGCATTATTTTGTTAGCCCGTCGAGGGGAAATAATATAGTTTCACAGTTATCATATGTAGATGGTATGTAGATGTGGTCAGGACATGACTCTGAAATTCTGGGGAAAATTGGTCAATGTATTCTGAAGTTACAGCTACTGCCTGTTTGTGGTAAAAGCCCTAACTTTGACTCCAAGCCAAACATTGCAGCAAGTTTTGAGTATCATTTGATCAGACATGTTGGGTTTACGATTATGCTCCAAAAGGCAGTTTTCATAAATTAAATTAAATTTTATTAACATTGCCAAATCATAAATTAAGTTATCTCAGGAAACTTTAGAGAGTAGGTAAAGACACTCTATGACTTATTTATGATTTACATAGACCCAACAATTCCCCTGTTGAGTACACAGTGGAAACGAAAACCTTTGGTCAATCTTGGATGAGGGTTTGTAATTTAGAGGGTGCCAGTAGGGGGCGCTATAACTGTGAGTCAATGTTTACATATAGGTGTGTTCAGACCGGGACTCCTGTCATGTCTGAGAAATTTAGTGCAAATTGGACAATGTATGGGCAGGTTACAACAACTTCCTGTTGTTTGGCAATAGGGCTGACATTGGCGCCGCGCCAACATGGTGCATTTAAAACGCCCAGTATCATTTGGTCACATGTCTTCAGATTGTACTACCAATTTTGAAGTTGATCGTGCTAAATCTCTATAAGTTTGTTGTGGGGTTTGTGTTCGGGGCAGGACTATTATGAACCATGAGAAATTTGAGTGGGCTTGGATAATATACGGTAGGGTTGCAAGTCTTCGAGTTTTATGGCCATAGGCGTAAATTTGTTAACCTGACTGTCGCCAGAGGAATTTTGTTCCGCCTTGACTCCGACTAGCTCCACCGGGTTTGGCTTTTCCCTGCGCCGCTCTCATCAGCATCACCGGTTGGTTTCCATGTGAGTAGTTGAAGTAGCACGTCAATAAAGATGACGGACAAGCGGTTTATCCAATCATATGCAAGGATATTTGACAAGGCCCAGCCTCCTGAAATCACTTTCATATGGCGCGATCCCAGATGGATGAGTGAAGCAAGAAGGAACCAAATTCATCTGCCGAGAGTCAGGTTATACATTTGGCACCACACCACACTGTCACAGTGTCACAAAATGCAAACGTCTGAGTATTGTTTGGTCATACATGTTTAGATGGTACTGACTGGTTTTGAAGTTGATTGTGTTTAATCTTTAGGAGGAGTTTGTTAAAGTATGACACTGCAAATGTCAGGAAAAAAACTTCCTGTGAAGTGTAGAATATTGCTCTAAGAGGCTTTTTTGTACGTCTGGAAGAGTTCTATATGCCTCACTATTTTCATAAATTTTCATCAATCTGGTATAAGGGCTGTATTCTAGGGGGGGCCAGCAGGGGGCGCTATGACTGTGTCAATATTGTCATGTAGGTGTGTTCAAGTCTGGACTCTCGTCATGCATGAGAAATTTGGTGCAGATCGGACAGTGTTTGCTGAATTTACAGCTACTTCCTGTTTCTTAACTATGCCTCCATGCCACGCCTACACTGTGCGGTTAAAATGCAAACGCTGTGCATTATTTAGTCAGACGTGTTTAGATGGTACTGACCAATTTTGAAGTTGATCGTGTCAAATCTGTAGGAGGAGTTTGATAAAGTCTGACACGTGCATTTATTAAAAATGTCAGAAAATGGCCACTAAATTCCAAATGGTCGACTTCCTGTTGCGTAATGGCTCGAACAGGCTTTTTTGTTTGTCTGTAAGAGTTCTATATGCCTACCAGTTTTGGTAAATGTATGCTAATTGTGGCGTACTGGCTGATTAATGGGGCACTAGTGAGCCAATTAGCCACGCCCATTTCCGAAAACAATGAAAATATGTTTAAATTTTCACTGAGCTTGAATTTTGTGTAAAGTTGGAATATGAATATGATACAAAAGGCAATTCATTTGGGAAAAGAAAAAATTTAATTCAATTTTATTTATAGTGCCAAATCATAACTACTATAAGTTATCTCAGGACACTTTACAGAGTAAGTAAAGACCACACTATGACTTATTTATGATTTACATAGATCCAACAATTCCCCCGTAGAGTATGGTGGCACCGAAAACCTTCCCTATAACAGGCAGAAACGTCGGACAGAACCAGCTCTGTGGAGGACGGACATCTGTCTTGACTGGTTGGGGAGGAAGAAAAGGAGAGAGAAAGAGAGGAAAGACGGACAGATGGATAGAGAGAGACAAGGACAGACAAGAAGACAGAGAGACAGACACACTTCCAGAGATGCAAGCAAACAAAGAGTAACAGTAACTATAATAATATCTATAGTAATGTGAATATAACTTATATGTTATGGCAGTTAATACAGTAGAATAGTAGAAACAAGCACAGCTAAGGCGACGGAATAGGACGATGATAATAATTATGGTGGCAAACATGATCAATGATGGGTAGTGGCAATAGCAGCTACGATACAGCGAGACATACCACTGATGGTGTTTTTATGGCTACAAATTTTATAATTTATAAGACTAGTGATAGTATATATGACTAATAGTTTTAGTAGTAGCAGGAAGCGTCATGCAGGACCACGGCAGCAGGCACCACCACGATCAGCAGAGACCTGCGAGACGAAAAGCACAAACAACTCCGGGGAAGAAGTTGAATTAGTAACATGCATTGATGAGACATGAATGATACAGACAGAGAGGAGAGATGGTCAGAGTATCAGGAAAAGTATTATCCCCCGGCAAACTAGGCCTATAACAGCATAATTAAGCAGAACAAAATCAGCTTAAAAATAAAAACATTGCTAAGGGCTCGTAAGTCCTAGCTGTAAGCTTTATCAAAATGGAAAGTTTTAAGTTTACTCTTAAATATGGGGACAGTGTCTGTATTCCGAATAAGACTTGGGAGTTGGTTCCACAGGAGAGGAGCTTGCTAGCTGAAGGCTCTGACTCCCGTTCTACTTTTGGAGACTCTAAGAACGACAAGTAGCCCTGCATTCTCAGAGCGCAGCGATCTAGTCGGGTAATAGGGTACTATGAGCTCTTTAAGATACGACAGAGCCTGACCAATAAGAGCTTTGTAGGTAAGGAGAAGGGTTTTAAATTCTATTCTGGATTTTTCAGGTAGCCAGTGCAAAGAAGCTAATACAGGAGAAATATGTTCTCTTCGATTTGTTTTAGTTAGTACTCGTGCTGCAGCATTTTGGATCAACTGGAGACTCTTAACAGACTTATTGGAGCAGCCTGATAATAAGGAGTTGCAGTAGTCCAGCCTAGAAGTAACAAATGCATGGGCAAGATTTTCTGCATCTTTCTGAGACACAATGTTCCTAATTTTCGCAATATTACGCAATGCAAAAATTCTAAAAAAAAATGCAGAAAAATAATACAGAGGTCTTTTTGTGAGCCTACTCGTTTCAAAGTCCAAGCATAGTGTTTTGAGTCAGTTATAATTAAAAATATTTTGTCCCACAAATCAAAATCACATGGTGTGACACTATTTTGGGATATTTCCACGGGCAATTGCTTTGACACCCTTGGGAAGGAGAGGACCTTCTTCAGCAAAGTTACACACACTAGCAATGCATTGTACTATACAACCTGAGGTGAGTCCTCATTTTTATATTTACAATAAATCAGATCTTGTTGGCACTCTGACAAAAGTCCCACTTCGAGATGTCTTTTGGTGTGACACATATTTCATAAAAATGCACAAGAAATGTTGCTATTTTGTCATAATTACATATAAATCTATGCTGCTTTCTAATAACTAGCATGTTGTTAGTATGCTAATGTCTAGCTACAAGATTTAAGGTTGTGCTAAGTGCAGAAAACGTCATATAGTGTGACACTTCATCATATGGTGTGACATGTCTGCTTATCACACCACATGGTATGAATTGTAATTTCCTGCAGAATAAGATATGCAGATATCTTGAAGCCTGGCAATACATGATACCTAAAATATCATCAGCTGGCCCACTACAGATGCCCAAGCCCAGTGAGTATAACATATTTAGCTAACTGTAGGACCTGCTGGTGATAACATTTCACTGCAAACAATTAGTTTGCAGTGAAATGAAAGTATTTGTAAATTGTGCAAACCAAATTTGATGGAGTAGAAGCTAGTTTTTGCAGTCACTGCAGACACTCGTGACATATAAATCTCTCCTTTTGAAGCTCTTCTACTCAGGTGCTGTATGCACGTGCCCAAGTGCATCAATTTGAGAGGCCCAAGCTGAAGATACAGACAACACTTCAGAAGAAGAATACACAGAAGGACAGTTTGTCCTAATTAAGTATGAGGGAAAACCATATGTGGGACAAACTGCATGAAACAACTTGGAGACAAAAATGGTTTTGTCTGGCCAAATAGGCGAGACTGCATTTACTACCAAGATCAAGCTAATGTACTATGAAGTCTCGATGAATTGATTTATAAATGGATCCACTCAGCTGCCCTGTATGTTCACGGTTCATATGATATGAAAAAATGTGTTTTTTTTACTTATATTAATACATATTGCAGACCAGTTTTGAATTGAAATTAAATTATATTTGATACACAAATATATGTTCATATGGTTAATATTGTTTTATTGTTAAATATCAAATAAATCAAAGTTTGAATATTACCTTCCAGCATTTAAGAGTGGTTAAATATTTCCTGCCATATTAGTGATCAGAACTCACCAATGTGTCGGATAACACATGGTTTGCAATGACACATGGCGACATTATCATATAGTGTGACACTATATAATTTGGTGTGACATTCCTAAAGTGAAAATAACAAACCTTCATTAATGATAGGTTGAAAATGTTCATGGAATACATGGAAAATAGTGTCAGCAAGAGTCACAAATATTTTCATAATTTTATAGCAAGGTTTGTCACAATAAACCTAATTGACACAAAACTATAATGGATTACAGTTTAGTTATGTTAAATGACTTTGATGAAGTCAGTAACTTAAGAAAGGTATACCCCATATTCAGTTTGTCTACAATTATTTTCATGTCAAACCATATGACGCTATAGGCACTATTACAACAAATTGTTACATAAATTGTGATTCCAATTGAAAATCTAAAAACAACATATGTTTCTATAAAGATGAGAGTTAGTAGAACAAAAGTCAATAATTTATATGCCTGTTATTTGACATTTTTGAGAAAAAACTTTTTTGTGGTATTTATGTCACTGATTCTACTACAGAGGGTTATAGGGATACATGGCTCAATAGAGCTGTGGCTCTCTGTCAGCCTGGCTACAGTGCTGAAAAGAAATCTAGGATTGTTCTTATTCTCCTCTATTAAAGATGAGTAATAGGCTGCTCTGGCATTACGGAGGACCTTCCTATATGTTTTTAGACTTTCATGCCAAGCTAAGCGATTTAGTGGAGCGCCATTTACTTTCCAATTTTCGCGATATTTGTTTTAATTCACAAGTTTGTGAGTTATACCACGGAGCTGACTTCCTCTGTTTCATTATCTTCTTTTTTAACGGAGCAACAGAGTCAAGGGTTGTTCGTAATGAGCCTGCAACACTGTCAACAAGGTGATCAATTTCAGAGAAACTAACGTTAATGCAGGAATCTTGAATATTAGGATAAGGCATTGAAGTAAATGCAGATGGAATCGCTTCTTAAATTTAGTTATAGCAATATCAGATAAACATCTAGTGTAGAAACTTTTGCCTAGAGGTGAGTAGTCCTGTAATATGAATTCAAAAGTTATTAAATAATGATCTGATAAAATAGTATTCTGTGGAAAGACTATTAAAACCATTTGTATCATATTTGCTACGCTAGTTTCTGAGAGCTCTATTTTATCAACATTATCAGTACTTTCCTTAAAAACCTGTTGTATACGACTTGATACCTGTACTCTGCCCCCTAGTGCAGTGTTTTTCAACCTTTTTTGAGCCAAGGTACATTTTTTTCATTGAAAAAATCACGAGGCACACCACCAGCCAAACATGTTAAAAAATGATACTCTGTAGCCTATATTAACAATATAGTCATTCTCATCAAGGTGTCTTGAATAGGAATCAAATAAACACAAAGAATAAAGGACTTTATCATCATTTATATTTCTTCTTTCAAATAAAAAGTGCACTTAACATGTCCACTTTAAAAATACAGCTTGAACATAACAAATGAAACAACAATGTGGTCTTAAAGGTAGTAGAAAATGTCAAAGTGTTTTGCAAACTCTAATTCTGTCCAAAATCATAAATTACCAGGAATACAGAAATATAGTGCTTATTATGACAGAAGCAATAATATTTGGGAAAGATTTCACTGTTCTACACTGAGAAATATGAAGAGTTACATGTACAAAATGTCAATCTCAGTGTATTTTACTCACTCAGTGTGAAACCTGTGCCTGTTTGGATGAACAAAGAGCTGATATCCTGCGTAATCGGACCCCTGATTTGTCAGGAACACCTTGAGTTCCTCCAGCAGCTCATACACACGGGCCAGCACCTTGCCGCGCGACAACCATCGGACCTCCGTGTGAAATAACAAGGCTTTATGCTCCGCTCCCATTTCCTCACACAAAGACACAAATATGCGACTTTTCACAGGTCGTGTCTTTACAAAGTTTACCATGCCCACAACATCATCCAACACAGGGGCTAGTTCTGCTGGTAAAGTCTTGGCAACGAGGGCCTCACGGTGTAAGAAACAGTGTGTAACTATCACATCTGGGTTTGTTTCCTTCACTCTGCTAACGAAGCCTTTGGTGCGCCCGACCATGGCTGCGGCTCCATCAGTGCAGACACCCGTGCAGTTTTCCCACTTAAGTCCTCCTTTTTCGAGATACTCTGATGTGACCCAAAACATTTCCTCTCCCGTTGTTCTTTCTGGCAAAGCCTTGCAAAACAGAAAGTTTTCTCTGATTACGTCTCCATCCACAAAACGCACATTGGCCAAGAGTTGAGCATGTCCACTAATATCCGTGGACTCGTCAAGTTGCAGCGCAAATTTCTCACTGATACGAATCTTTTCCAAAACCACACTTTCGATGTCGGCAGACATGTCATCAATACGTCTGGCAATTGTGTTATCTGAGAGAGGGACTTTGGCTACTTCTTTAACCGCTTCAGGTCCCAGCATCTCATTTACAATGGCTTTGCAGGCGGGTAATATTAATGTCTCTGCCACAGTGTGGGACCGTTTGGATTTAGCTACAAGTTCAGCTACGTGGTAGCTAGCATTAAGGGCTCTCTCATTTACCTTTGTGGTTTTTCTCATAAATGTTGCCTGTTTCTCCGTGTGTTCACGCAGGCGAACAAAATACTCCTTATTCTTGTTTTGAAGCGACGGGTGTTTCGTTTGGAGATGGCGTTTAAGCTTGCTTGGTACCATAGCACTGTTGGATAGCCTCTCGCCACACACCAAGCACAACGGGATCGGTGTCGTTGCATCCCCGGTGGAAGTAAATCCAAATGAAACATAACTCTTGCTGTATTGCCTCGAGCTCACCGTCTTTGCTTTCTTTCCTCCACTCATACTAGGGCCTTCTTCTGGGTCCGAATTTTGTCCAGGGCCCAGTTCGGAATTGGCATTTTTCCTCTTCAAAAACTTCTCCATCACTGTCACCATAGTCTCGCTTACCCACAATGCTTTTACCGCCAGCGGTCACTTTCATGCCTCACTAATTCTCTTGTCTCAACGTACAATGCAATTCGCTACCTGCTGCCATCTAGTGTTATGGAATAGTTTTACATGATTACGCTCTCAGTCACTACTGCAGCACGGACACTCGACAATGGTATATTATTTGCCGATAATTCATTTTTTTTCAAAAAATTTTTTTAGACCAATTAGGTGAAATTGGATAATTTCCCACGGCACACCAGACGATCTCTCACGGCACACTAGTGTGCCGCGGCACAGTGGTTGAAAAACACTGCCCTAGTGGATTATCATTCCAATGCAGTCATTGGAGGGGCTTTTTTTGACCTTTTCAAAATGGCTGCTGTCATCTGATCAGCCACACACCTTTTTCAGGAAAACATTTACTCATTTTCAAGAACTTACAGTAAGAATTAAAACATTTTTGTTACTCATTTTTCATGATAAATATCTTCTGTATTGAAACAATGCATTATTATTTAATAGTTCATTATTTATTTTAGAGTTAAATCGTGTTAAAAATGACTGTATCAAATTTGATACTGCAGGTATATAAGGTGATTTATCCCTGAACACTCATGTCAGAATTTTGTAATATAATCTACATCAATACATGTATTAC
This sequence comes from Echiichthys vipera, assembly GCF_963691815.1. Taxonomy (NCBI): domain Eukaryota; kingdom Metazoa; phylum Chordata; class Actinopteri; order Perciformes; family Trachinidae; genus Echiichthys; species Echiichthys vipera. The sequence goes on from NC_139845.1 coordinate 25,554,685, forward strand.
AATACACAGACTATATTGATGATTTTATTATTCTAATTAATGGCTGAAATGCAATCTTAAATTACATTTGATGTGGAGAAAAATAAATATCAATCGGTCGATTTCATTGCATGTGTTGAGGAAGGCAAAGGTGAGAGGTGTGACTGGAGACCGTACATGTGTTTCAAACAGTTTGTCACTGATGAAACTACAGAACAAACAAACCTGTAGAGACTACAAAAAGAGGGTAGGTCAGTAAACACAACTTCCAAAGAGATAGAGCAGGATCTAGGCATGTACATGCATATGGGATGGAGAAAAAGCTCCCTACAGTTTGTAATGTGATGTCTCGAGATCGGTTTTTGAAATCGCTTACACTGATTGACTTTCTGGACAACTTCAGTGTGTCTGATGATGCAAAGAAAGATAATTTGTGGAAGTTCAGGCCATGCAAGAACAGTTTCTCTGCAAGAATTCTATGCAGTTGATGAAATGATGGTACCATTCAAGGGAAATCTCATCTATGTGTCTACATGCCTGCAAAACCTCAAAAAGGGGGTATTAAGATGTGGGGACATGCTGGACAAACTTTCTTTATGACTTTGATGTTTGTCAAGGTGCAGAAAATCCAGCCAGAGAAAACTCTGAAGTAGGTGTTACAGGAGAAGTAGTGCGACAATATGACATCAACACTTCCAGCGGGAAAAGAATCACAAGGTCTTTGCAGACAACTACTTAACATCAGTTCCCCTGGTGCAACACCTAAAAGAGAGAGGAATCCACCATGTTGGCACAATCTGGATGAACAGGATGAAAGGCTGCACCACGAAGGACAAAAAAAATTGACGAAAGCAGTGCACCTGAATTCGTCTTTTGGTGGCATTGAACCTGTGGGAAATGTGAAACGCTGGGATTGCAATTCCAAAACCTATATAATGGTACCCAGACCAGCCATTGTTGAAACATACAACAAGTTCATAGGAGGTGCTGATCTCCTTGATATGCTGTCTGCACTTTACACGTTCAGCTACAGATGACGAAGATGGTACATGTACATCTGGTGGCACACTGTTACAGTGGCTGTCATCAATGCATGGAAACTCTACAGAAGAGACCAGAAAGAGCTAAAGCCCCAGATGAAACCCATGGCACGGTCAAATTTTCAGGCTTTGGTTGGCACTTGGTCTCACAAGTGCAGGAAAGGCCAAACTCAGACCACTATCTTCTCCAGAAGTGACTCCAACACCACCCCGTAAAAGGCCAGGCTGCAGTGTGCCTCTTTATGTGAGAAGGGATGGCATTGATCACTTTCCAACATGAGAAACCCGTTAGAGATGCAAGCACTGCACCGGCAATCATTTCTCACATGTCTGCTGTGAGAAGTGTAAGGTGCATCTTTGCCTGAACAAGGACCGACATTTTTTTTGTGGCTACCACAACATGAAATAAAAAGGCTATAAAAAGAAATGTTCTATATTGTCAAAATGGTGTGGAAAAGATCTGTTTTTGTATCTAAAATTAACATAACTTGTGAACAAAAAGTTGCCAAAACAACCCCATGTATCAAATGTGATACAAAAAATATATCATAAACAAAATGATGTGGCAAAAAAAAAAATTGGGATTTTGTTTTAGGGCATTATAAACATTTCATTCCCAAAAAATTAGAATTTTCTGACTATTTCTTCATGGGTCAGGCTTTATAGGGTTAAGTCATTGATTTCCACACCATAAGCCAAAACAAGATCGAGGGTGTGATTAAAACAGTGAGTAGGTTTATGTACACTCTGACTAAAACCAATCGAATCTAATAGAGAGATAAACGCAATACTAAGGCTATTATTGTCAACGTCCACGTGAATATTAAAATCTCCTACAATGATTACTTTATCAGATTTAAGGACTACATTTGACAGAAACTCTGAGAATTCAGATAGAAATTCAGAGTGCAGACCAGGAGCACGGTACACTATAACAAGTAAAATTGGCTGCACAGTTTTCCATGTTGAATGTGAAAGACAAAGAACAAGACTTTCAATTGAGTTATAATTTAGGTTAGGTTTAGGGTTTATTAATAGGCCTGAGTCATAAATAGCTGCAACGCCTCCTCCTCGGCCACTGCCTCGAGGAATATGAGTATTACAGTTTTTCTCGATTGCTAAGACACATTTCTTGTAAGCTTCTCTCCTTTTCTCTAAACTGTGAACACAAACCCCAATTTTCAAGCTACATTCACAAAACCTCAGACTCTTCTTGCAAAACCAAACTTTCACCTCAAAACAGTTCAATCTGTGCCCAAAACTGAACTTTGTTGTCAAATCGTGCCCCAAGTCAATCAAAATTAAAAACACTACTGAGCAGCCACTAAACACTACATAGAAAAATATAAAACACAATGCTCAGTACATGAAGCTGAATGCATGTTGCAAAACAAAAAAACTTGCATTTAGCACTTGTACACAAAGACAAAAAACAGAAATCTTGTGCATTTACATTTAGCACTTGTACAAAACAAACAGAAATCGTATGCATTTGCCACTTGTGTACAGTTTGGCATTGTCCTCACGGACCATATCAACAATTAGGGTCTCTTGGTGTGGGGAGAACATACCTGTCCTCACACCCTTATGTGACAGTCTTTCAATTCTACAAAAAGAGAACATGCAGTTACAAAAAATATACATGGAATACTAGGCCTACAGACAGTTAGACTAACCCTCCATTACAATACTACAGTACATTGGCACAGTGATGTACTGAAACATATAATTACTTACAGTATACTGTGGTACAGTATATACTGTAATATGTCATACAGTAATTTGCTCTCAATATTTACATACTGTACTATAATGTCAAAAAAGATAATTCTCTTCTCTAAATCTTCGCATTATGGTGGACACAGTGAATCTAGCGATGTTTGGTTGTACCCTTTGTCCGGCCTCCCTCATCCTCATGCCATGGACAAGAACATGGTCAATCACAGTAGCTCTGATTTCGTCAGATATTACTGTTCTTTGTCTTCGCTGACCACCTTGACCACCTCAACCTCCTCGAACTCCTCTCACACAAACTCTTCCTCTCAGATTTCTATCCATTGTAGTGCCTCGCAAATCAGTGCTCTCTGAACTGGCTTTATATATTCCCTCACATCATTAGCCACAAGTGTGATCAATTTTGAGTTGTTGTGTTCAAGTAGTGACAACCGTGCTTGTGTTTGACTTTTGCCACTTGTGCTCACCATTATGCAGCACACGTGCATCACAATGAAAATGTGTTGGGAAGTTGTGTCTAAACAGGTGAAAAGTGCTCATGGTTTTGCCAAAAGAGTGTTTGATTCAATCAGTGGGTTAAGGCAACAGAGAAATTGGTTCAGACAACAGGGTTTGGTGTTTTAGCAATTGTGAAAAACTGTAATATCACTGGGTGGAGTGGATTCATTTAGGCTAACATATTCTTCATGACACAGCCAGGTTTCAGTCAGACAGAGTAAATCAATATGGTTATCTGATATAAGATCGTTTACTAATACATCTTTAGATGACGGATATCTGATGTTTAAAAGTCCACATTTTATTTTCTTATTTTGTTGCATTATCGCAGATTTGGTGTTGATTTGTTTCAAGTTTTTCTGTATAGCGCCTCTTCTGTTCATTTTTGATCTGGTTAATTTAGATGATCGTGGGGCACACAGCGTTTGTATAGGATACTTAGCTGGAAAATACTCCTCAGGGAGCGCAGAGAGGTGTTAGACTGCCACTCTGCTTCCTGGGCACCTGCGATAAGGGCAGCGTAGAGTGGTGTATTAAACTGCGACTCTGCTTCCTGATCCCAACACTGGGTTGTCATGGTTTTAGACCGCTAACAACTGCGTCCAGGTTCTTAGATATGAGAGCGGCACCCTCCAAAGTAGGATGAATACCATCTCTGCTAATAAGACCAGGTTTTTCCACAGAAAGACTGCCAATTATCTACGAAGACCACATTATTTACTGGGCACCATCCAGACAGCCAGTGACAGAATGATGACATGCGGCTATACATGTCATCGCAAGTCAAGTTGGGCAGGGGACCAGAGAAAATTACGGAGTCCGACATAGTTTTTGCATATGCACACACCGACTCCACATTCATTTTTGTGACCTCCGATTGACGTAATCAGGTGTCATTACCGCCGACGTGAATAACAATCTTATCATATTTACGTTTATCCTTAGCCAGCAGTTTCAAATAGGACTCAATGTCGCCCGCTCTGGCCCCTGGGAGGCATTTTACTATGGTCCCTGGTGTCGCTAAGTTCACATTTCTCAGAATGGAGCTGCCAATAACCATTGTTGTTTCCTCAGAAGGTGTGTCACTGAGTGGAGAAAACTTGTTTGAAACGTGAACGGGTGGATGGTTAACCATAGGCTTTGATTTGGAACTATGCTTTCCTCTCACAGTCACCCAGGAGGACCCTGGCTGCTCAGGGATTGCCGGGGGAGGGTTAGCAGAAGCTAACGCTACACTATGTGGCCTTGCACCAGCTAAAGTTATAGGTGGCCGGCTAGCTACCGTAGCACAAGACTTAGCTTCCATGATGCAGAGCCATGCCTCTAACTCACTGAGCCTCGCCTCCAGCGCTACAAATACGCTACACTTATTACATCTACCATTATCATTAAAGGAGGCAGAGGAGTAGCTAAACATAGCACACTCCGAGCAAGAGAGAGCAGGAGAGAGAGCGGGGGAAGCCATCACCAGCCGTGAAGCTAACTGCTAAGCTAAAGTGGCCAACAGAGTGTAACGTTTAACACTATGGAATTAGTGAGAAATCGGCTGAAAGGAGAGCTGTGAGTGCTTGAGTAGAACCAGTGGATGTTTAAATGTTAAGCGATTACTCTCTTTCTTCCTGTTACCGTAACAACAAGCAACAAACAGAACGCGACTGACACATTTACTCAAACAAAACTATAAAGACTGATCAGATAGGTAACGTTATGTTTAACACCGACATGAAAAACTAAACATAGAGGCATCCAGGAGGACAGCTAATGTTACTTAATAGATTTAGTACTTTGACTAAATTTAAAAATAAACAAAAGCAGATTTAGTACAATGACCAAACCAATTCAAAAATAAACAAATAAGAAGCAGATTTAGTACATTGACATAACTAATCTAAAAATAAACACAAAAAGCAGATTTAGTACGTTGACTAAATTAATTTAACAATAAATAAACAAAAAGCAGATTAAGTACATTGACCAAATTAATTTAAAATAAAAAGCAGATTTAGTACATTGACTAAACTAATTTAAAAATAAATAAATATAAAGGAGACTTAGTACATTGACTAAATTAAATAAAAAATAAATAAAAAACAAATTTAGTACATTGACTAAATTAATTAAAAAGTACATTAATAAAAAAAGATAATGATAAAGTAATCCTGTGTTTCCAATGCAGCTTTTGATACACACACTTACCAGCGGCCGCTCCAGGATGGCCAGCATTATGTCGACATCAGTCGGCCTTTCTCATAACCCAAGCCTCATCTCGTCTCTCAGTAGACAATATTGATTCTGTGTTCAAATGTGTGGAGCATACGAACGCTTACAGAGTAATTAATGTGTTTTCTTTCTCCTCACAGATACTCCAGAACCCCCCTGGAAGTATTCTTGGTTAAAATCGGGACAACCAGCAGCATTAGTAAACACACTGATGAGATTTAATTTGTTTTACATTCCACAGTTGAACATTTCTTTTTTTTCTTCTAATTTATGTTTACTCAACAGACACATTACTGATGTTAAAGGTGGAAGGCCCTGTTCAGTTGGTACCGTCCACAATGGAGGTTCAAATATCTCTGTCTGTTTCTCCATCAGCTGGCTCTGATGCAGCTGATGGCCTCACGCGTTAACGTTGGTACACAGTGGAAGTCTAAGTTCAGTCTGTCTCAGCTAACTCAGCTTTTATTACTTCTGACTTTGGATTTGACAACATGTGTCGCAGGAAAGTCTTCCAGCAAAGTAAATGTGTGTATGAAAATGGAATGTTACAGGTGAGTACAGCTGTTGACCTGCAGCAGGGTGTAGTTCAGTTTCATTGTGGGCCTGCAGGGATCACAAACAGGAATAATCTTCTTAAAAATGTGACCTACTCTGACAGAAAAGAATAAATGGACCTTCATAGATGTGCCGACGTGCCCCAGCAAAGTGTGGGGTTTCCACACAGGTTTGGGGAACAGAAAACACTCCGCCTTGGATCAGTGGGTTGTACTACGAAGCTGGATTAGTGGGTTAGCGAGGATGTTGCGCAAATCCTGGGTCAGCTGTGACTCTATGCTCTCTTTTAGCACTGCCCTTATATCACCATGGTAACATATCTTTCAACCAAACCTGGTCTGGAGGTTTTTTTTTAGCTCTGACTTAGAGCTCAGTGATGTAGACTTTGGTGTTAGATCGGCTGCTTAAAGCTAAGAGCAGCTTCCTAGACTTCCTTTATGAGAGACACAGGTTCTTATCAGAGGGTATTCACAGTTTGATTGTCCTTGATTGACCTTATGTTGGCCCTTATGTTGGCCCTTATGTTGGCCCTTATGTTGGCACTTATGTTGGCATTTATGTTGGCCGTTGGCCTTTATGTTGGCCCTTGTCCCTTTATGTTGGCCCTTGGCCCTTAGGTTGGCCCTTGCCCTTATGTTGGCCCTTATGTTGGCCCTTGGACCTTATGTTAGCCTTATGTTGGCTCTTATGTTGACCCTTGGCCCTTATGTCGGCCCTTATGTTGGCTCTTGGCCCTCATGTTGGCCCTTGGTGTTGAGCAGCGTGTCTGTCTCACTGTGATTCTTTGCCACGGGTAAATATTTGCATGAAGAATAAAAAATAGTCTGTTTCACTGTGATTTTTTTGTCACGGGTAAATATTTGCATGTAGAATAAAAAATAGTCTGTTTCACATGTTCAATAATAAGTCATTATGAAAGAAATAGTTATATTTATAAACTGTAAAATATATCAATGAAAAGTCCTTTGCGAAATTAATTATTTCCTTTTTTTTTAACTCCACTGACTGGAGTTGGACAATGTTATTTCACCATTTATCAAAGGGTGCTGAGGATAAAAATAAGACATGAAACAATACTATAATTGGGGACCAAAATTAAGTTTAAAAAACTGACTTCTGACTACTCATTTTGTAATGAAAATATCTAGAAATCCCCCAAAAGTTAAAAAGTTTTAATAATTACTTAAAGTATTTCACAAATTGTTGATTCATTTATATATTTTACACACATATATATATATATTACATAACATTAAACAATTTGGGGGTCATTAACAGATGATATAAAGTAAAAACAAACAAACAAAAAACTTCACTTTTGGGAGGAAAAACTTAGAGTATTATTTTTCATCTCCATTTATGTAATACCCTTTGTATATGAATAACTCACCAAGTGTTGCCTTTGATTTCGTCACATGACTCCATGGTGAACTGAGAACCAAAGAACAGAAAAGTCTTGATGCAGTAAAGTCATAGGGTTCACAACAGTAAAACTATATAAAAACTTCCTTTGCTCACGACTCCTCAAACAGACCTGCACCAGCTGCTCAGCAGATGAGTAGAACAAGTGTTTTAAATAATAAGGTTGTAGAGAAAATGCATGTATTTGTGAAGATGGAATGAATCAAGCACACTCTGATTATACTGCGTGAGTTTGCCGTCATTAAAATTAATTCCTCAGTTCATCAAGACTTTTCTCCATTTTCTTGATTCTCCGTTTAGCGTAGAGGCATGAGACTAAGTTTTGCAACAAGAATTCAAGGCCACACTCAGTGAGTGACTGTTATAGACAAATCTCCCTTTCTACAACCTTCACAAACCTTTATCTCATGAAGAGTACTTGTAATTATTTTCCTCCATCACTGATTAACTCAGCTACTTGACGTTTAAATTGTGCTCATTAGGTTGCCCTAGTTAGAGCAACTTTGCGGTGTTAGCTTAGCTAACATTACTTGTTCACCAACACTTAGCGTGCTGTTGCTGTTTGGAACAAAGTCCCCTGTTAATATTATAGATACACTTCTGGAGAACATCTGCCCGCCCAGGGAATCATTATAGACCGTACGGCCTCAGACAGGGGCGCTCTTCATGAGGTAAAGGTTTGAATCCATGTAGACCGTACAGCCTCAGACAGGGGCACTCTTCATAAGATAAAGGTTTAAATCCATGTAGACCGTAAGGCCTCAGACAGGGGCGTTCTTCATGGGGTAAAGGTTTGAATCCATGTAGACCGTACGGCCTCAGACAGGGGCGCTCTTCGTGAATTAAAGGTTTGAATCCATGTAGACCGTACGGCCTCAGACAGGGGCGCTCTTCATGAGGTAAAGGTTTGAATCCATGTAGACCGCACGGCCTCAGACAGGGGTGCTCTTCATGAGGTACAGGTTTGAATCCATGTAGACCCCATGGCCTCAGACAGGAGCGCTCTTCATGCGCCTTGTTCTCATTCAGTTTTTTTCCAAAAGTTGAAGTTTCCCACTCCTGATGGAGCAGCAGAGAATTGCACAGGTTCTCCCTGACTTCCTATACATCGTTGGCAATGTAATGCTGCATAAAAAGAACAGGTAAAAGTAGAAAAGATACTTATGATGACAGCTCCCATTCAAGTGCGGGCATACTGGAGAGAGACGTCACTGCAGTAATGGAGACAACGATACACAAACGGCTCACCGGATTCGTCTATACACATTGTCACAGTGAGGGTGAAGTATTCCTTTAAATACTCTTACTGTGCTTTAAACCAGACTACATTTGTTTCATGATTCTACTTTGGCAACTGAAAGAAATGTTGGACTGCTAGTTTAATGATTTAGAACCAATCATTCTTTTGCTGTTAATGCCAGCTAGTATTTAATTAATGCATAGCATGCACTCTATCCCGACTATGGAGGTCAGACTATCTGTTGGTGTGTGAGCTTCAGGTCTTGTGTCAAGTCTTGCTCTAAAATTTGGCAGCATTAGTCAGGCTTAATCGGACCGGGCCCATCTATGACTTAACGTTAAATTATGTTCATGGACAAATCTTACTCCATAACACTTCTCCCGCTCTGTATGCCCTGGCCACTGTGTGTGTGTGTGTGTGTGTTTGTGTGTGTATGTCTTCTCTGCTGAGGAAGGTTTAAGCAGCACAGCTCTTGAAGCCCAGTGGAGTTAAAGTAATTTCACGCTAAATTGCATTATCAGCTTGTGTCCAAGGGAACATCTCTTATTGAAAAAATATATCCTGATTGCAAAGAAACACTCTGGCCTCGATGAACTTGAATAGTCCAGGCGACCCGTGGCTTGTATGGAATTAACACCCGGCCATAGCTGCGGATAATTTTTTGGTCCATTAGGTTGAGATAGCAGGTTAATGATCTCATTTTCTCTAGATATTTTTGTACAGCTCGACGTTACTTTACTTTAAGAGTGTTATCAGATGTAATGGTTTGACATGTCATTATCTCAGGAAAGGGGCTTTAAAGCAGTTCATATTTGATGATGACTTCATTATTTCTTTATATAAGATGAAGTTTTTGTAAGAATACGTGTTGGCCTCTCTACGCACTTTATGATCCTTCACATATGCTCCTGTCTTCTCTGAGAGACTCCACGATGACACAGACTTGGATAGAAAATGATTATCCCCAGATAATGAGAAATTAAAGCTGTGATCACCAGAAAAACATGTTTGATGTCTGTAGATAACCATGACATTCTTCTGAAGGAACACAGTGACTGGGCTTTAGCTGGGTACAGGAGGGTGAGCCCTTTTCACTGAACCCTTTGAAGGTGCTGTCACTAACTGAATAACCCGTGCGTATATATGAACCCACATCACAGCTGTCACCTGAAACACACACACTCATCTCCTTCCCTTTCTTCCACAGTTTTCTTAAGACCCACCAGAGACAAGATTGTGTCACTGTAAACACAATGGACAAAGAAAAAAAACGTATTTTTCTTTTATCTCTAACAATACTGAATTAATTTACAACCACACAATTTCCTATGTCATCCTGCCTTTGAAGTACATTATCTGCAGTCCAAGTCCAACAAGTGACCAAAGAGTCAGATGATCAGACAGGTTGCATACAGGTCAACAGTAAATGCACAGAGTGTTTTTGTCTGGGCGCCACCATCTTTTTTCAAGTGTTCCCAATGAAGAAAGAGTGTAAAACCTGACTCGACCAAATGGATTGATTCGCATGATTCTCATTTGCTCAGCATATATGATGATTTCAGGTGGTTGAGCCAATCAGGACTGCTGGGTGTTTATTTTTTTCCCGATGTGACGTAGCATAAAAATGACTGTTGTGATTCAGACAAAAACTCTCATCGATTAAGCAGGCGTCAACATGGATGCTGCTGTTTCATCCCTGTTGTCCAATCTAGAGAATCTTTCTTCTTTAAAAGAACCCCAGAGAACGGCTCTGAAGGCTTCTGTTGGTGGAAACCATGTTTTCACCCGTCGCTCTCATCAGCGTCACAGGTTCGTTTCCATGTGAGTGGTTGAAGTAGCACGTCAATAGAGATGATGGACAAGTGGTTTATCCAATCATATGCAAGGATTTTTGATAAGGCCCAGTCTCCTAAAATCACTTTCCTATGGAGCGATCCCAGATGGATGAGTGAACCAAGGAGGAACCAAATTCATCTGGTGATAGTCAGGTTACAATTTCCGGTGCCCGGTCCATATTCCAACAGAAGGATCACAGAAAAAAAAGAGTTTGTGAGCGGCTTGCTCCATATCTGCGCTCATCTCATCCGTGGAAGCCTCCATGTTGTTTACACTGAACAGTCTTTTCTCGTTTGGTCACACTTAAATCTGCCTCAAAACCAATGCTGATTGGCTCGGTGGCTGATCAAACTGCTCCAAATTTTCTTGGCTGCACGTTACCAGACTGATCTGAGAGTAAAATACAACAGAGCCCGAGAGATCAGAATGGTCTCATGAGGCTTGAGAGTGTATGGTCCCAGTGCCTTTTTGCGCCCTTTTTGTACGGCTGCAGAGCACTTCAAGTTGAAAATCTGTGAAAAAAGTGACCCAGTGCCATTCTGTCAGAGAAAACACATTGGACGCAGTCCGATTGGGCTGTAAAGATGTTCTCCAGCACGCAACATTACACATGTAGGCTACTGTATGGCCTCACAAACACTTCATTTTGGACTTTATTTGAACTTGAAGTTTTATTTGATTGATTTTTGACATATACAGAGCACATTATAAAGTAGCTGAAGATGTGACAGAATTAGCCAAAAGGCCATTTCCTCAGTAGTCCCTGGAATACATTACACATTTTTTTTCCCCCTTAGGGTTAGGGTCAGTGACACATGGTGACACTTTCCTGTTGTGATTGAATGGAATGTAATTGAAATTCAGTCATAAGAGCAAGGTAATGGTAGGGATGCTCGAAATGGTTCAGAAATAAAGTGTTTCTATCTTTTGCTAAATAGCCACACTCAAAAGCTTGGTGAAAGGTATTGACTGAGACAGAGTTACTTAGCCACAGTAGCTGCTCAAATTCAGGCAGCCCAAACCACAGCACAGGGGGTCACCATAGGCTGGAGGCCAGCAACAGCGCTGGATGTAACCTGTGTACAGCAGAAACAAGTTGGGGAAGTCCGGGGTCTGGAGTCCGTCCCTAGTGCTGGGGTTTGTGCTGCTGCTGCTGCGCCTGACAAGGTCTCCCTCCCCCCGGACAATTCCCACCACAAATATAATCTCATTCTGTGGGAAACACTGCACTTTATACATGTCTAATGAACATTTGAAGAAAATATGACCTAACCTGAATTTAGATTACACTGACGCATCTTCAATGAGATAATAATGAGACTGAAATTTGTGTGTAATAATGCTATTGACAGCACTGTGCGAGACTATGATCTTGAATGGGACTGTTGAGAAATAATAATGTAAACATAATTTAATACTAGAATTTCACTCATTCTTTTAGTCTTCTTTAGTCCAATTAAACACATAGCGAGCCATATTATTAGTCTAATTTTTGCATTAATGAATTAATTAAATAATAATTAAGGCACCAACAAACGTTCATCCAATCAGTTTAGTAACCAGGCCCCAACAGTTCAAACACGGCCGAGGACTGGGGTGTCATGGATGTTAGCAGAGCAGGCAGCTAGCAGCTAACGTTAGCCTCATGAGAAGACAGCCACATTTCATTTAATGCAGCCATACCCTTAATTATGCACAACTTTAAAGTTGCAGTCTGTAACATTTGTTTGATCGTATTTACTAAAGCCGACACTCTGCTCCGATAGAAAAACATAAATCATCTGGTTTTAGAAAAAAAATGAGCCTCTAGGTGCCTGTTGTTTGTTTTGCAAGAATCCGACGCGCAAGTATCATCCTGTCCACTCAGCACAGTTCACAGTGGCAAACGCCACAGATCCCCCCTCCCCCCTTGATCATTTTACAATATCACAGGCACACGCCTCAAGCTAGGCATACGCTAAATGACATTAGCAGTTGCTGTCTATGAGTAAGTTAGCCAGCCTATCTCCGTGAAGCATGTACTCCATGCTGTTTATTGATGAGAGAAGACACAGACGCGTTCACAGGAATGGTGCATGTGCACTGACGAGCACTCGATTGGAGGGTGTCAACTCCATCTGCCAGACTTGCCAACTGCAGCTTTTAGCTTTGATTTAATTTCAACGGGTGAGTTATAAAAAAAATTACCTCTCAAACAGTAATCATGAAAATTGAAATGATCTCTAGAGACGGAACGTGTTTTTGTAGCAGCTGTAAACATGTTTATTTCTGCTGTAAAGTTGGCCATTTTAACATCGGGTCTATTGGGGTTCGTCTGTTTTGGGGTCAGCCTCGAGTGGACACTCTGTGAACTGTAGTTTTTGGCAGTTTGAGGTTTGTTTCATTTCTCAAACTTGCTGCACATTTTCAGTCAGTCTTCATTACCTAAAAACATAAAGAGCTTGAATTGAGGTTCTGAAGCTTCCTGACAGTTCTGATGAAGCATACTGGCGGCTAGACTGAATCTTGACAGGAAATGGTTTGACTTGGTCTCTCTTTAGAATAAAAGCAGTGTCTAAGTTGCAGAACACATAAAACACGTGTCTCAGTCCTGCAGCCCACTAGTCTGCAAAACTGGTGTTGACTTGCTTGCCCTTCCCCTGATCCAAAAAAGGTTGATACTCCCTGATGTTAAACATAATCTTTACAAGCCACAGCAGTATCCCAATACCCTAGTTCTCCAGATAACATATCCAGATTCCTATGAAGCGTGATGGGAACCTTTAAAATATGACCCAAGTTGTAATTAACCATAATTATTCTTGAACAGATCTTAGGTGAGGTTTTGCTTTTGGATTGGTTATACCATGCTTTTCAAAAGATAGTTCCCATGGAGGATCACTGTGGTCTTACTACCTCTCAGTGTCTGCTTGTATTGGATGTCTGCATGTCTGTATGTGTGTCCTGCTGCTGAATTTGGTCCTGGTGAGAGTTTAAATAGCCTGCCTATTGCATTAAGATCATCATCCCTAATATGCATAGAGATATTCAAGCCCATGCTAGTGTGTGTTAATTTCTGACTTATGATTGGCAGGTGAGGTCTTAAGAAACATAGAACTTAGCTTTTTTTCTTCAGTCCGGACGTGTTTTGACTGATTACGGTAACCCTGTTACTGTAAGTGAAAGAAACTAAGAGCTGGAGTAGAAGCTGCATGCTCAGAAAAACAGCAGCGCTTCACAGATTCACAGGAACAGAAAACGGAACCTGTTCTCATCCGATGCAATTAAGTGAAATTACGGCATAAAATCATCCCAGGATTTAAATACGAGAGGAGCTGGTAACGTGGCCAGTTATCATGAGCATTATTTGTGGTTAAAAAAGCTGTTTTAATGCCTTCACTGTACTACCCCGAGCTAATCAGTTCTTGCCACGTCCGGCTGTTAGCCACTCTCCAGGATATCTCGTTAACCGTTCATACATGAAAAAAACTGTCTCGATGGCTTATTTGATGTACGTAAGTGTTGAAAAAGACCATGGGATGATTTTACGCCGGAATTTCACTTTAAGCCTTCCATAGTTGCTGAATCCCCATTTAAAACAACTCTTCTTTATCTGCATTGTGTGTTACAAATCTCCAGAAAAGATGACAGGTCAGTCAAACCAGATACTTGCGTCTCTCCATCATGTCATTCTGTCCATCAAAACTCCTGGACAGGAGGCAGGGCTCCACTTGGTCACGATGATCACTTTTTACATGTTTTTTCTATAGAGACTGCAAAACAAGCCCTCCCCACAAATACCACACACTCATACACACATTTACCTCTATGACAAGAATGGGAACAAAATCAAACTTTTGCTCTGAACGTACACTCAGTCAACAGTTCGTTCACAACTTGAAGGGCTCAGTAGAAAGGAAAAAAAACTTTGAATAAAAGAGGAATGACTGTATAAAAAGCTAAATGGCAGATGGGATCATTGGACAGAATGGAATGCACCTACACGAGAATGTAAAATGGTCCAACATGACAGTTCCTGGTTGTCACTTCTGTGGAATATTCTGTACAGTAATGTACAACAGTGGAGGTCCTGGATCTCCTTGCTGCCTGCATGCCCCAAGTAACGGGGAACCTCAGAAGCCAGAATACTGAAAGTTAACAGATGGCCACCAAACATGATCCAAACCCAGCAATACAAATGGTTTCATGTCTGGTCCATTCCCTTGTCAATGATCCCACAGGAAGCTCAAAGAGGCTGAGTCCATTACAACCTTGATCTATACCACCTGCCTGCTTCCCTCCAATACTGCTCATCCATTGACTCCTCCACAAACACAGTACACCAGTTCATAGAGAAGTTCCCAGGTTGAACACCATCGTCCATCACCTGTAGAGGTTTAGAGCCCTTCTGTTGCTATAACCAATCCAAAATGTAGTCTTTCAGTGTCTCCATGTATTTCCTTTGAAACCTTTCTTGGTCATGGTCCATTTCAGCGTCTGCTCCACAACAACGAAACAAGCACAACTTCAAATTTTTTTTAATATTTCTTTAGTTCTTCAGTTTTATTCTGTTATTTTCAAGATAGCAGATCATCAACACACACACAGACACACACACACACACACACAAATAAAAAAGAAATCTGTAACCAGGAGAAACTGGAGATGAGTGGACTGATGAAGACGTGGGATAGTTTCTCTGTTTGTTGTCAATCTGTGGGTTCAGTTGGTTGTCTAACGGCTTCCAGCTTTAGCAGACGGTGCCGTTCTCCTGTCGGGACTTGGGGCAAGTGGATCGGGGTATTGGTTGGACAGAGGGAGCCAGGGTGCAGAAGAAGCCAGCGATGAGAGTGAGGCCGAGGCCTCCCCAGGCGCAGAACATGGACCAGCCGTAGCCATGGCCGATGTCGTCAGGCAGGCCATACAGGTACCGTGGGTAACGAGAAAGCTCAAAGTTGATGCCAGCAACGCAGGTGCAGAGGGAGATGATGCAGAAGGTTCCTGCAATGACAGAACAGGATGTTGAAGGACAAAAATACATAAATTCTTTGAAAGAGTGAACAAACAAACTGACATCTACTCGCCATGTGGTACCAGGTCACATTCGGCCAATATCCCATCCTGTCTCCTACTAAATATCTTTGTATCCTTCCTATTTGATTTAGGGAGAAGTGTAGTTGTTACTTGGAGTATGTTCACTGGCATTGGGATTCAACTCCTTAACAAATGAGAGCCAGTCGGGAGAAATTGACATTCTAAAGCCTGAACCAGGGACCGCATCAGCAACATTTTGAACCAATCACAACAACCCAATAAACTTTACTGCTGTATAAATTCTTTGTGAGGGGAGGGCTCATTTCCGGCTCATTGGTTGCAGTAACAGATTGGCTCAAATCCAGGATGACTGTGATTTCTGATTCTAGACAGACCCATTGGCCAAGCAGAATATCTTTTTCCTTTTGTTTAGATGTTTTTAATTATCTATTTGATGCTATTAAATCGTTGTGAAATGTCATGATTGACAGCTGTGATTGACTCTATGTTGGTCGGGTGGGTGTATGGACAGAACTTGGATGATGTGAATCCACTGCCCGATCACTACTGCGCAGATTGGCTTCACTTTCGTACAGTCTTAGGAAGTGGAACCCCGTCGTCCATCTTTATATACAGACTATGATAGGAACCTTTTGAGGAACTCACTGAATTCAAGCGCGGGGGCCAGGGTCTAAATTAAGTTCCAGGGACATTTTACACCCCAGAAAGTCCCTGATTGGAGTGTAGTACTTTCAGAAAGTACAGGAAATTTCAGGGTGGGGTTTGCAGGGTGACTGTCACTGACTGATCAAACAAGTGCTGCTTCAACTTATATAGGCTTCATTTATAAAAAACAAAGAAATACTCTAGTGCACTTGGAGCTGAGAGAGAGAGACAGCATAGCCTGGAGTTGTAAATGAGAGAAATGTATATGTACATTATATTCTGATTTTACTAAAGCATTCAGCAGATGATTTCCTGTGGAGACGGATGTTGATGTTTCCTTTACATCCTACTTTTCAATCATTACATCCAGCATGCAGCAGTAAATGTTATTGCAGCATAACAAAACCCAAGGTCTGTTTTTTCAACAACAGCAACAACAACTCTGAGATAGTCTCTCCTTGAAGGAATTCATGGTGTTGTTCACATGAAAAAGAAAGAGCTTGAGAGAGCAGTTCAAACCCAGCCTCCTGTCTCACCTGACCAATCAGTAAAGAGAGCGTTCTTGTTGCATTGTGGGATTTGGAGAGTTACAAAGGATGTCCTCCTCTGTTGGCAGTGGCCAAATGTAAACATTGCCTCATAATGTAGGTAAAATATGTAATCCTCATAGCATTGGTTTGCTGCAAAACACATATGCAGAAAAGTGTCACATTAGGTGTGGTTACATGGACAATATGTCTTCACCATGATTGAAATCATTCTGATGAGGAACGCTAAATAAAGTGATCTGCTCAGATGTGTGTTTACATGTGTGGACATTTTGAAACATTAAGAGTTCATTTTTGTCACAATATAATTGAAATGTTGTCATTACTCACTGTGCTAGCATAGAAGTTAAATAAAAATGATTTAGCATGCTTTCACATTATTATCTGTCTATTTCTGGCTCTTTGGTTGCAGCAACAGCTTGGCTGAAAGCTAGGATGACTGTGATTTCTGACCCCAGAGAGACCCCTTGGCCAAGCAGAATATTCTTTGCTGTTTTTATAATAAACTTTATAAACTTTAGTAGTCTGGCTGTCCTTAAGTAAGAACACAACACATGCCCCAGACCATTTCATGAAAATAAAACTTTTAATCTGGCAGAAAAATACCACATCTGTCACATTTCTCTTCTCCAAGATGGACACACACCGTGTCCTGGGAACACTGTTGGTATTTCTGCTGTTTTTTCATATTCAGCAGCATATATTGTCCTGCGATCAGTGAACAGGGAAAGGCTGGGAGGATATTTTCAGCTCAGGGACAGTAAACTTTATGCCCCTTCCTCCGCCAAAGACCAAGGGCCAGTGGATAAAAGTGCGAAGCAAAGACTGGAGGGAGGAAGTCGTTCTTACAGAGTTTACTGACCAGGAACGGAAGAGAAAACGGGTTGTTTATGAAATGATGCACGTTAAAGGAGAGGTACGTGGTCCCAGAGAAGAGTACTGTAAGAGCTCCACTTCCACTGAACATGCAAATCATGATCCTAGTGGACGAAAATCCTCAACTCTTCCAACAAAACATTTTCCCTCGCTGACCAGTTGTGTTTTGCTGCAACTGCCGTCCTTTTTCTGTCCCTCTTCTTCTTCTTCTGTGTGTTCAACGGTGCGGACACACATGCAGGAAAAGTGTATTATTCCAATGACAGAGGAAATCAGATTAAGCATTGGTTATTAGGCGCTGATATTCTTACACTGAAAATGTTTACACCAACCTTTCTTAATCCGAATAAAAATGATATTGGGCCAGTCTCTTCTGATTGAGGTGTTTAAATGTGGCATTTTTATTAAGATTGGGCAGTTATTCCCATTAATAGTGGAATATTAGGGGTCCATGTGAACTCATCTATTGATTGTACTTAAGTCCATCAAGTGTTGGAAAACGCTCCAGTAGACCATCACCTGATACTGTCTCTGCAGACTTTTACTTCCGGACCTGAGCTGCCTGACTTCATCACCTTGCATTGCATTGTGGTCTATTGTTGGTGGAGGAATTATTTGGTCCAAGTCTCAAGTAAGTCCCGAGTCATCTTCAAGTCAAGTCACAGATTATGTCAAGTCAAGTCAAGTTAAGAAGAGTTGAGTCCTTAGTCCAGACAAGTCGAGGTAAGTACATTTTTTTATTTTTAAAGATAATAAGATAAAAAATTTTTGGCAGTTTTCCAAGCCTTTTATTATATAGGACCGTCAGGAAATGGGGTGAGAGCGAGGTGGGGAGACATGCAGCAAAGGGCCGCAGGTTGGAGTCAAACCCGCGGCCGCTGCCTCAAGGACCTTCAGCTTCTTTACATGGGGCGACTGCTCTAATCACTGTGCCACCAGCCGCACTGAGTCAAGTAGATTTGAGTCCTTAGTCCAGTCAAGTCATGTAGGGTCCAGTCCAGTCCAGTTCTTTGTCCAGTCAAGTAAAGTAAAGTAGACTTGAGTCCGTCGTAAGAAAAGGAAAGGCATCTTTATTTATATTGCACATACCAAGTCAACTCAATGTGCTTTACATAGCGAAAATACCGATTCGAACGAGAGAAACGGGAGCCAACCGTCGAAGGTTACCAGGTTAATGAGAACAACGGTCCGGCGCTGCATGCAGGTCACCTCCGGCTTCTTATACCCCTAGAGGTGATCAGCGTAACTAGCTGCAGCTGTGGTTGAACCACGCCTACCCGTTCCATACCAAACCAACACACAGGGGAGACACATGCAGGGAAAAAACAGACAGAGGGAGACAAACTCACACAAAAGGAAGAGAGGAGGGACTGAGAGAACAGGATCCTAACATACTGACAACAACCCTCTTCTCTTTATTGCCAAAAACAATGATCTCAGTGTTTTCCTGATTTAACTGAAAGAAATTTTGGTTTATCCAATTTTTGGCTTCCTCTAAACAGTGACATAATGACTCTATTGGACTGCAGTCATCTGGAGACAGTGCAATATATCTGTGTGTCATCTGCATAACAATGATAGTTGTCATTAGAATTCTGCAGAATTTGACCCAAAGGCAGCATATATAAGTTGAACAGAAGGGGTCTAAGGACAGACCCCTGAGGAACTCCACATGTCATAACCACTCGATTGGATTGATATCTACCGATGATCACAAAATAACTGCTGAATCTCTCATCTCCTCGCCGAACTGTTGGTAGAGGTCCACTGAAAAACACTTCAGTATTTAAACACTGAACTTTGTTTATCAGATCAATGAAGTCTTGTTTTAATACCTCCGACTGTTGCTTCACAACATCAAGGGCTCCTGTGTGGGTGATGAGAGACTTCAGTGTCAGATGCTCAGCAGCAATCTTTGTGCGTAGGGCTGGATACAGCTTGCTTAAGACTAAATAGCATAGGATTTAGCCACATACTTTTCTCTGGTCCTGGGAGATGAGCCTTCTTCTGGGGAGTCTTGTGAAAGGGGAGCAAATCTGTTCTCTAGTAGAATCCCTGTGTCTTGGGGCAGTTTGCTCTTAGTTTTTGTAGAAGCCTCGGTCCATGGTTGCTTTCTCCATGGTATTGGGGTTGAAGAGACATTCCTGTGTGATGGCAGTGCAGGCCACTCGGTGTCATAATGAGTCTCCAGGTGCTGGGTTCTGCTTGATAACCGTCTTCCTATATTTGAGGGAGGCAATTTGTAGTGCTTTGGCTTTGCACCAAGAGAGTTCCAGGGAGGACTGTTTGGTTTACTGCCATTTACACCTGGCTCCTGCCGCGTCTTGGTGGTTCTAGTTAGCTTTCTATTAGCCTGCTCCCTTTCAGTGTTTTGGGTTATCGGTAGAGTAGATTTATTCCCATATTGTCCATTTATCTCCACGTTCACTTCAAGCTGAGGCATTTTTGTTTCCAGTACTGCTATCTTCTGAAGCAGTTTGTGGTAATCATCCTTGGAAAAGGGAGGCATCTTGTTGCTAATTAGCTTCTGTTAGCTTAGCTCCTTAATCCCAGTTTTTGTGTAGCATTTTGGTAGGCCAAGGTGGAGAAGTACTCGTAAAATATTTAATTATGGCAGAAGTCTGCTATTTACAAAAAGTGTATAGTCCCAGTGATTTATAAGTATCCAGGAGCAGCTGCTCGTAATTTATCATAAAAGAAAAGCAAGAATATCAGAAAGAATTGTAAGCGGAGACGAAAGAAAGAGAAAAGCGTCTTCACTGTAAGAAAGCCGGAAGTGTATAGATACACGTATTCGTACCGAACCGGTAGAGGCACTTCTTGAGAGGTACAAAGGCGGACCACGGTCCGTAAATGTGGCATACATAGCATTATTATGGCGAATGTACAGTCTTGTTTAGAGGAGAGGAACTTAAAACTTGCACGTGGGCAGCATGGGTGTGCAGTGTAAGTCAAAGTCGGTGACAGTAGAAGAGCAGGCAGAGCGGAAGCACAGGGTGCCCCCACACCCCCGATATCGCGGCTGTGTGTCGCGATGTCTAGCAAACAGAGAGCGAACTGCGTGCCGAACGACAACATGAAACTGGAGCTTGCAGATGTTCCCCTATCATTCAAATGCAGTACACCCTGGACAGGACCAGTCAATCTTGTCAGGGGACATAGAGACGCACAACCATTCACACCTACGTGCAATTTTAGAGTCATCAATTAACCTAACACATGCATGTCTTTGGATTATGGGAGGAATATGGGAGAACATGCAAACTCTGTATAGAAAGGCCCAGGCCGGGATGCGAATCTGTAACCTTCTTGCTGAGAGGCGACAGTGCTAACCACTACACCACCGTGTAGACCCTAGGTCTATCCAGTTGCTTCCAAAAGCATTTTGCTCTCTGCTGTTGATAACACTTCTTGGAAATCAAAATTGAACTGAGAGGTTCCAGACTAATACACATTTGCAAATAACTCAGTCGATGCCTGGCTAGTATGTTTTAATAATCTGTCCACTTTATCTCATCTGAACAGATCTTTTCCTTTAGACTGTGTTCAGCAGAAGTAGTTGGAGATGCAGCTCTAAATTTGGCCTCATTTTGGGAGTGCTGTGACCCTATGGGCTGCTTTGCAGTGACTTGGCCACTGCACATTGACCTGGCCTATTTCTTGTTCCTTTATTGCCAAGCAACATAATTTACTTTTTAATTGCCTGTTCATTTTACAACTGTAGGGCACAGCACTAATCCAAGGCCCAGCATAATTGAGTGTGCAGTTGCCTCTTGCCAAGACAGAGCTGTGCAGCAGTGTGTCTGTGTGTGTGTGTGTGTGTGTGTGTGTGTGTGTGTGTATGTGTGTGGGTTTGTTACTGCTGACTGCTCATTGCCAGGAAATGGCAAGGGTTATATGTGTCTGTATGAGTGCTTAGGTGCTGGATATGCACACTGATATACTACATTCCATTCATCTAAATCAGCGTCGACACTGAAGAAGACTCAAATTCTAAAGGCCCCCTACACATTATACGCAGTAAAAACGCTTTGCCGTTCCTTTCATTTCCTATGGAGGAGGCAGCAGCGCCAAATTTAGCGGCGTGTACCGCTCAGATTTGCCTCTCTGCCGCTGTGCTCAAAGTTCAAATCAGTTGAACTTTGACCTAGTTGCTGCTTACCTTTCAAGAGCGCAGACAATGAGATAGAAGCTTTGAGTGTGACATTTTCGTTTCCTAGGCAACCAGAGAGCGACATCAAGCAGGTTAGAAAGATGGAGGAAAAACTGATTGTTTGTGTGTCCGAGATTCCCGAACTATTTAACATTACATTAAAGTCGTATCACGATCAGAAGAAAACGTAATCATGGAGGTTTATAAGCATCACACCAGGTTCGTGAATAAGCAGTTTACTAGCTAACAGATGCTTTAATGCTAACGTTTTGGTCTCACAAAAAGAGCCCAGCACAAAAAGCAAAGGCCCCTTCACACTGCAGTTTATAGTCTTTTCTATCTGTCTAACTGGTCACAGGAAGTGCTGGTAAATACAACCTGCAGGTAATCAACATACTTCACTGTTTTGTACTGAGTGAAAATATAGCAATATGTACACCAGTGGACACAGTAAATTAAACTTTAAAAGCCAGCAGAGTGTTTTATTCTTACATTTGAATTTGTTTCTTTAAGATGTTTGTGGAGCCCATCTGTAATTAATTCAAATTGTTTTTTTGCAATTTGCCACTACATACTCAAATCAGAATGAAGCCTCTACTATTGCTATCTTATAAAGGTGTTAAAAAATACCCCAAAAGAAACTCAAAAATAAGAATTATAAAGTAGTCTGGAAATGGAACACAGCTTCCAGGAGTCTTATCGCCACCGTAAGGTTGTCAGGTTTGCTACGTTGGGCCTGTACAGAGACGAAACCAAAACCTGTGCTCGAAGACTGGGTCTGTACAATATTACACAAACTGCCTATTACATTTGTCTTTGTGTACAGATGAAACAAACCAAATACAACATGACAATCAATGAGCTTTAGAGGACTTATTTCTCCCTGCTTCCAGTCTTTATCCTAAGCTAGGCTAACCACGTCTCATATTAGTACTATGGTATGTCTGGTGTCAACACAGACCAGTTGACTCTGCTGCTAATCATCACACCACAACCACTTTTTTAGTCTCACTTTACCACTTAAACATATCGTATTATCTCTCAATTACTCTTATATAGTTTATTTTAGTATTCTATTCTAGAACAGAATTATTTAACTAATGTTCCTATTATTATATATTATTTATTTATTACATCTATATTTATTTGTATTTATTTCTGTCATTTCCACTGTACTGTAAGTGTCTCTGTGTGATGACTACAACACACAGTCCATGTGAAAATGCATTCTTTTCATCAGATTTATAAAGACCCATATATGCCTGATTCTGTTTGAGAAATCTTATTTCCACTCCCATTGTGCTCCATAATGAATGAGGAAACAACCTTAAACATTGTTTGCATCTGTAAACTGCCCTCTCCAGCTCAGACCTGTCACTGAGAAATACAGCAGAGGAAGTGCACTTTCACAAACTGTCACATCAGCAACCTTCCCCATTGGTGCCAGAGCAGCTGTCATTACGCACAGCAGTGGCTGTTTGTAGCCTGAATACCACTAAGGCCCTATTTACACGACAACGCTCGCGGGTGAAAACAACAAAAAAAAATTCGGATGTGCCTTTTTTTAGACGCCGATGGTGTTTTTGGGGGTTAGAAATTCAAAAAAGGTAAACTCCTCTCCAGAGTGGAACTGGAGGCTCCCCCGTTGTGTTTCCATGTAAAGGGTTAAAACACTAAAGTGTGCCCTGATCTGCTCTGTAACATCAATGTGCAGAGTACAGGTAAACAACAACAAACATGTGGGACTGTTTCCATCAGTGGGACATTCAAGTGTCCTGGGTGGAGCCGAGGCAGTGGGAGGCTGCAGACCCTGCTGCAGATGCCTGTCACACTGTACGGCGTCCTGCTTCTCTGCTGTTAGGGAGAGAAGGAGAAGGAAGTTTTGACGCATGCACCAGCTGTTGTGCGGCAGTGCTTCACAGCTCCACCTACACAACGTGCACACTACATCCAACTAACACACTTTTGCGTCACCGTATGCACGCAGATTTCCCCCCAAAGACGCTCGTCTGAACGTGGAATAAAAAGTTAGAACGCAACGCCACTTTTACGTTTCCTTTCTAGATCGTTTTCGTCTGAACAGGGCCTAATTCATCATCAGAAGGATGATCTATCATTATTCATACTCATGTTGAAACTGACTTTACAATTCAGTCTCCAATGAAATGATGAGTAACAGGGAGATGAGGCTCAAAAGTAAATCAAAAGGATTGAAATTCCTCTCATAAATCAGTTTATAAATGCACCTCGTATTGATATTCTCCAGAATGTTGTGCAGACTGCAAAAATAATAATGATTGAACTTCTGCTCATATCACTATCATATCAGCTATCTCAGATACTACATGTGACTCCTTAAGTCTGATGAGGTGCAAATTCTTCTAACTATTAAGTGAGGAATCTGTCAGTCTGTGTCCGGCTGTCTGTCCTGCTTATCTCGAGAACCGCTCCTCCGATCTCCTTCACACTTGACTTCAAATTTGGTGCAATCTGGCCAGATGGTGGCGCTATTACAAGAAACTTGATGTTCCAGCCTGTAACTTTTGAAGTCTCAGGAAAAAAAATCTTTCCAGCCATTTTGAATAGTGTCTTTCTGTTTTTTCACTGTTTGTCCCACATGTTTTTATCAATCAACACAAAATGCTGTACAGAACCTTTCTTGACCAACCTGGAAAAACTGACTTGAGTTTGCTCAAATGCTGTGGACAGAGTTTGTGTTTCAAAACATGTCATATCTCCTGAACACTTTGTCCTAATGGAACTACATTTGGTAGACGTGTGGATATGAAGATATACGGTATAGGTTTATAAATGTTGTCATTGGGCCAATAGGTGGTGCTGTAGCAGCAGCATCTAACTATAAAGGATGGAATCTGTCTGTGTATGCATGTATGACTGTCCTTCATATATACCAAGAGCTGAACCTCCAATCAACTTCACACTTGGCAGGTGTACACATCGTTTATGCATGTGGCCCCTGGCTAAATACTTAACACAAAGACATGAGATTGATATCAATCATCTCACTCTCAGAAAGAGAAACAGCTTTCCACTGAAACCATTTAACAGGAAATGTTTCAATTATTTGGACCATACAAGAATCATAGCGCAATTATCTGACTAATATGATGAAGAAGAGCAATGCTTGGGCTTACTTAGGGAAATCTGTTCCTTTCGGGGAAATTATACCTTATGAATGATAAAAAAAATGGATGTTCCTTGAATCTTCTGGATTTGTTTTGTTACAGTGTTAGGATGACTGATAAGGTGGGGAACCTATCAGCTTTCACTGTGTGTATGTGACTCACCTCCCATGAGAAAGAGGAGGCCTGCCACATACTGCATGAGACCTCTGTCCCAGCAACAGCCGAGCACGCCAATGATCCAACCAAACAGAATGATGGCCACCGCCATGCCCATGAAACCTGCCGTCATTCGCCGCAAGTCTGAGGAAACACAGAAGGAGAGATGTTATCACATCACTAGAACAACAAGTTAACACTGACCTAAACAGCTGTGAGGAGAGAAAAACGGAGTTGATAACCAGTCCTACTGAAGAATACATTTTTACACTTCCTTCCTGCAGAAATACAACAGAATAGCCCCTTTAGCCCAAGCGTTGTAAAAACTTCCACACCTTGAGTCCCAGAGTCAAGATTAGTGTCAACAATTCAGTATCTGACCAAATGTCTCCCCTTCTGTCCTTCAGAGGTTGACCTTTTGACCTCTAAAATCTAATCAGTTCATCCTTGTGCCAAATTTGAAGAAAATCCCTCATGAGAAATGCCTGAAAAGTGCCTTACACCTGCATTCTTCTTCATGTCCAACAGGGGGCGACTCCACCTGCTCCAAAAAGAAGTGAATTTGCATAGAAGTCAATGACAAAATGAGTCTACTTCTCACTTGATTTATTCCCTCAGTAAATGTTTTCCTAATGGGTTTATGTCAAATAGACCATAAAGCAGGGGACGCTTTAGGGGCGAGGCTACCTTGTGATTGATAGATGAAAGTTTAGTCCTACATGTCCACGGCACTGTGTATATTAAAACAGGTGTGATTTTGTTTTTGGGTGTTGTCTGTGTTAAAGTCTCAGGACTGTGACCCTCTGACAGTGTGTTCACTTCATTATAGTCAATTATAACATTGTTGTCACTTAAAAATGTCTTGTTTAGCATACAGTTGCACCTTGCTAACAACGTTAGCAATAGCTAGCTAGTGCTAGCTTCAGCTGGTAACTATAGTAAAACCCTCCCTCTTGAGCATTCAGCGTAGGACAGCACCATTGAAACAACACTGACTGAGAGCCAAATACCAACATGGAGGCTTCAAAATGGTAGTCCACAAACCAATGGGGGATGTCACAGTAACTATGTCCACAGCACATGGAAATCTAGTGGCATTTTAAAACTGCTCTGTTATTAGATGGACATTTTAAAGAATGTTTTGTTTTGGGGGAAAAATGTTTAAAAACTAGCTCAAGGAGAGGCAGTGGTGGGGTTGGGGCAAGGTGGAGATTAAGTCCCTTTGTCAAGAATACCCTCCACAGACCACAAGACCACAGCAATCAGTCAAAACAAACTACAGACACCAACATACCAACACAGCAACAGCAAACCTGGCCTGAAAAAGGGATGGATGAAGCATAGCTTTGAAATTTCCATCCCCCATTTACATACATATACACACATAAAAACCCCATCGAGACACTGCTAACAACAAATAAATTAGTAAAAAACAAGCAGGCAAGCAAACAAAACATTGCAAACTCCCTCAACGGTCCTACATTGGTCCTATATTTATTTATTTATTTAACTACCACCATCTTTCCTACCGTACAAATCAAACATCTGTTGTATAAACTTTCTTTTAAACTCACTTAGGCTTTCACTATTTGTTATGTTAAGATTATGTTTAGACCTATAGGCAAATCTAGAAATGTCGATGCAGCTGCCCTCAAGAACAATTCATTAGTATGTTCATTGTACTTTACATTGCAAATGTAATATCTCCCATGACCTTGACAAAGAGCTGGAGATTGAAATAATGAAACTGCAGAGTTCAGCAAAGTCCACAGGAAATCCAGAGACTACTTATGTGTCGTACCATCATGTTAAATCTAAGTGCAGTTTTATAAAACTGTTCCATTTTGCAGAGACGTCACAGTGGGGGGCAAACGGAAAGAGACAGAGTATGTGAATAAGGCCGGGCTGTGCTACAAGGACAGCAGTGTGCTCTGCAGGAGGTTAATGACAGTGACAGCGACTGGCTGCAGAGAAGGCTGAAATATGAAGAGCAGGAAGAGGAAGAGCTCCAAGCAAAACCACGATTCCTATTCTGCAACTAGATTAAAATGTCATGGGTGAGCTGCTCTGCTGGGGGGGGGGGATGGGGGAGGTTAGGAGGAGGCCCTGGGCTGGCACAGGGCTCGAGCAGAGTACACCATGTGGTGGGGCGAGAAAGGTCAAAACATTTGGCCTGAGAGCATGAAGAGAGAACCACGACAGACAAAGCTCCTCTCATGTAGTACATGCTGTACTTTCATCTTAACCCTTTCACCCCGGTCATCCACAGTATAACATCCTTCACCTCAGACAGTGAAAATGCACTTTTAGTGTGTATCTAGTTTTGGTCTCCTCTAAGTAATTAAGAAGTTCAAATGTCCCTCTCATATTTGTGTCCCAATCAGCCATACAGTTTCAATGTGATCTGAGTTGATTCAAATGTTAAATGCTCATCTGAGTAGACCGTTATTTGCGTACACTCGAGCTATGTATCTGGGGACGACAAGGAATTTAACCATGACCTAAACACAAATGCGGTCTGTAAAAAGGGTCTGCAGAGACTTTACTTTCTGTGCAGACTTTGGACACCGTTGGCTTTATTTGATAAATCTTTTATTGAGTCCACTTTAACTTTTTCTTTGATTTCTTGGTATGGGAACCTCACAGTACAAAACAAAAACAGTTTGTCCAACATTGTTAAGGTAGCCAGTAAAATAATTGGCACACAGCAGCTTTCCTTAGCTAATATCTATAAGAGACAACTGTTACGGAAGGCACGATCAATCTTCGATCAAATGCCAGCTCCGACCACCCATTCTTGGAGGAATTCCTTCTTCTCCCCTCTGGGCTCAGATATACAGTAGGTGCCCCAGTGTAGAAATACAATAGGTTGAGATTTTCTTTTGTTCCAAGTGCATGCATTGAACCTTGACTGCACTGTTTGGCAGCCCTTTCAAATGGCTTCCGCTCCAAGAATTCTATCATTTTCATTTTTTTTTTTGGTTGGTTGCTGTAACTGTTTGTGGCCGCTACTGTAAATCAAATTTCCCCTCAAGGGACAACAAAGCTCTGAACATACTGAGCATATTATGATCAGGCCCAAAAAATCAGGCCCAACCCGACATGAACCTCATCAGTTTCTGTGTGAGCCTGACCTGAGCCCAAACTACAACAGCAGTTTTGGGTCTGAGCCGGATTGAGAGCCAGAATTTCCAACTGCTTTTTTATAGAATAGAATAGATATCCAGGAAATAATTCGGAGAAATTAGAGAGATGCAAAGTTGTGTAGGACCTCATGAGCCAAAGGTTCCAAGTCCTTGGCTCGACAACAGGGGGGAATTGTAGGACCTCATGAGGAAAGTGCTGTTTGGGGAGTTTTTGTGTCTGGTTGTCTGCTCAGCGTTGCAGGAAGACAACGTAGATAAGACATTTGTATGCTCGTTTCGATAAGAGATAAGGTGTGGTTTACAACCTCGGACCCTCCAAGGTAATAAAACCCAGAACTCCAGGATTAAGGACCCCCTTTTGACCTAAATCAACGTCAAATCTGATCGCAATTTGAACCGGAGGACAGTCTCTGTTGGGAAACAGGGACTTTCAGTAACAAAATCTACAGCAACAGAACTTAGTGTAAAAGTTTGGAAAACAGTTAAAGTTCGATGTTTCATCGCAACTGGCTGTTCAAAGACATTTTTGCAATTGTGTAACATTATATGCATTATTTGTATCTTGTTGTGATTATGTTTATGTGGTTTCAGAAGTGCAAAGTCTCTGTCTAATTCCTGAAATAATTTGTGTTTTGATAATAGGCCCGTCACTAAGTATCTGTATCTGTTAAAACTGTCTGCCTAAAAATTTTAGTTAAATTGGATATCAAGAAGATTAATAACGGAAAATCAACCAGAGATAGTTTAATCTTCCCTGTTAGAATTCCGGCATAAAAAGCAGTTAACTCACTCGGGCTGGGTCAGAAAGAGCTTCCTTCTCACGTAGATAAGGAAGGGACAGTTCTGACTCTCTCTCTCACTCTGCAACTTCCTACTGCACCACTGCACCTCTGCACCTCTGACCCCCATCTGTTACTTCACCTCCTGCACTTATCTCTTCTCCCCTCTTCGTTCCCTTTGTTCTTTTGTCTAACTTTGTTAACCCAAAGTTAACAAGAGACGTTGTTTTCTTACTTAAGTATTTTCGTTTATTAATCTATTTTTAACACGCAACTTTATAAGTTTCAACGACACGTTTTTAATTTTCCTAAGTATAGTAAAACCCCTCGTGCCGTCTTTTCCTTTATGTCTGGCCGACAAATTGCATCAAACTCTAGTTCAGAACCAGTCAGAATTTTTGTCAAACCACAAACTACTTCCAGAGGCAAGCCACCTGAAGAGCTGAATTCAAGTCAAGACGGGAGCAGACGAGCCCGCAGATCCGACCGTGCAGCTGACCCAGTCTACAGAACCAGAACTAAGGTCCGCCAAACACCGGGACGCGGACCTACGAACCTGCATTGGGACTGTAAGACGCCAGGGCGACTGTAATATCAACGGCAAAGTAAGGTTGGCCTTTTAATGCAACTCTTGGTTTAAACGTTGGTGACACTTAAATTCTGATCAGAGTTCTGTTGACAGGCTGATTAGCGCCAGTTTAAATCCACCAGTGATATTATAAACCAGCCCGTAGAATCACTCTGGTCTTAAGCTTTTTATATCCACATTTAACCCTTTTTCTCTTCTCTATTCAGTGTTGCACTGTACTGTATTCTCTTTGTTAGGTAGTCAAATAAACGTTTATAACCTTACGTCGTTGTGAGAGTCTTCTGTTCTGTGCAGAAAGTGTTGGTCACTGATAAGGCTGTGGTACGAACTAACGCGTTCAAGACGAGACTGATAAAATTTAACAATCAATTACTTTAAATAACTAACAGGTATTAAACCTTCACCAAAGTTTAATATACATCCTGTCTTAATTTGGTGTGGTGCCCTTACTTCGAGGTAAAATAAATCCTAAATTTCAACGAGTCGAGTTAATTCATAATTAATTTAGCGACTGATATATTTTAGCCATAACAAAAGTAGGCTTACTCTCCTACAGTTGCAAAAAGTTATTTAACCCTAACCAAGTAGATGTGATGCCTAACAACCAAAATACACGGGGTGCATAGGCCCTACAACCCACCTGTGCAACTCAGTTCTATTTTAAGTTTACTGATCTATTTTTTTTCTCTCTTTGCGTGGCTACACGACCCAGGTAAAACCTATATAGAACTGTGTAAAAGACTAGTATAATCTATTACGATTAAAATAAATACTTCATTGTACCAGAGGCAATGTGAGGCAGCAGAACAACCTTGTGGGTGCTTTTACATTAAAATAAAATTTGAAACCACTCTACTAAAAAATAACCCCAACCCTTCTGCAGAT
This sequence comes from Echiichthys vipera, assembly GCF_963691815.1. Classification (NCBI taxonomy): domain Eukaryota; kingdom Metazoa; phylum Chordata; class Actinopteri; order Perciformes; family Trachinidae; genus Echiichthys; species Echiichthys vipera. The sequence continues at coordinate 25,585,166 of NC_139845.1, forward strand.
GGGTGAAAAAATAACATGGTAACCCTGTGATTAAGTAGCAAACTACCCTTCAAACCAAACTGTTTTAGTTGCCCAAAATGAGCCATGACTGACACATTTAATGTGACAAACAGGTGCAAATGTTGCAAGATATTCTCACTCCTATAATGTGGATGACGGATCATGTAATCTGCATTTGTACCTTTTACTCTGTGATTACGTCATGGTAACACACATGGAAACAAATAAAGGAGTAATTTCAAAGACTGAAGCCTTTTTCAGGCTCACTGCCCCAGAGCTATTTCTGCTACATCCGGATGCTGGTGTCTATGAGGAAGCAGCTCATATGGAAGTGCCTGTCAGTCACACATTGTAACCATGGTGACCCCTGACCTTTACAGTGAGGCATGGACTTGGTGGAAGCTGTTTGACTGTCAGGGACACAGAAGGGGTCATGATTCATCTTGCTGAGAACATGCTCTCTTTGTCACATATATAGCTTTGCTTAGTCGTGCAGATGTCCTGTCATCATATCCTGCCTGCAGCAAACACCAATGCACCGATGTGAGACACCATGTAGTAGTAGTTGAAGATAGAGATGCACTGATCCAGTTTTTCCAATCCAATCCAATACCGATTCTTGGGCTGAGTGTATCGGCTGATACAGATCTGATCCTACTGTTGAATGAATGAAGCATATACCTTGCCATATGAGTGAAGACATCAGGCTTGACATAAACTTTTAGCCTTGGTTAACAAATTAACACAGATATAAATTTACTTAATATGGTTGCTCTGCTTGAGGATGTTACCGGTGTTGCAAACATAGAATTGAAGTGACTCAATCGCTGTAGCTGTATTGCTGTGTATGAAAATAATAAAAAAGAAATGACTGGTCCGGGTATCGGATTTACATTAGCTAGCTGGCTTTTTGCCTGTAATACATGTATTTGTCTCAAAGATTAAATTATCGGCCAAAATGTCTGGCGGGATGGTGGGAAATGTGCCAAACAAATAAATAGTGGTAATGGATGAATGGCTCAACAATGGGCCTCGGGACCATGCCGTGGTATCTCTGTAACTCTGCATTCATGTGTTTGTTGATGTGTTTGATGCCTGCCCATACCGTAACCCCACCGCCATCATGGGCCACTCTATTCACAACGCTGATATCAACAAACTGCTCACCAACATGATGCCATACAGTCTGCCATCTGCTCACTACAGTGAACACTGGGAGAGAACACTTCACCAGAGACCCAGACGCCATCGAAGCTGAACCTTCGTCCACTCGAGTCAGTTAGGACAACGAACAGTAGTCAGGTCAAGACCCCAGGTAAGGAGGAGCAGCACACAGATGAGCTCCCTGGAGACGGTTTCTGACAGTTAATGCAGAAATTCTTTGTTCATACAAACCAATTGTTACATTAGCTGTCTGTGTAAGATGTTGTTCTGCTAAATTCTGCTGCTATAGGCCGAGTCTGCTGGGGGATAATCTGGTTCCTGATACTCTGAGCTTTTCTCCTCTCTGTCTGTATCATTCATGTCTCATCAATGCATGTCACTAATTCAACTTCTTCCCCGGAGTTGTTTGTGCTTTGTCGTCTCTCAGGTCTCTGCTGATCGTGGTGGTGCCTGCTGCCGTGGTCCTGCATGACGCTTCCTGCTGCTATTATAACTATTGCTCATATATACTATCATTAGTCTTATAAATTATAACATTTAGTCATAAAAACATCATCAGTAATATATTTCATTGTACCACAGCTGTTATTACCACTTCTCATCATTGATCATATTTGCCACAATAATTATTATCATTGTCGTATTCTATCACCTTAGCTGTTCTTGTTTCTACTATTCTACTATATAAACTGCCATAACATATAAGTCATATTCACATTACTATAGATGTTATTGTAGTTACTGTTACTTTTGTGGTTGCTTGCATGTCTGGGACTGTTTTTCTTTCTGTCTTTGTCTCTCTTTGTCCATCTGTCTGTCTTTTCTCTCTTTCTCTCTCCTTTTCTTCCTCCCCAACCGGTGCAGACAGATGTCCGTCCTCAATAGAGCTGGGTCTGATCCATGTTCCTGCCTGTTAAAGGGAACATTTTCAACGCCACTGTGTGTACAAGATTGCTGTTGCTGCTCATGGGGGAGTTGTTGAGTCTATGTAAATCATAAATAAGTCATAGAGTGGGGTCTTTACCTACTCTGTAAAGTGTCCTGAGATATTTTTTGTTATGATTTGGCACTATAAATAAAAATAAAATTGAATTGAATTGAATTGAATCGTGGTTACACGTGGTCTGTGGTCATGAGGCCGGTTGGATGTACTGCCAAATTCTCTGAAACGACATTGGAGGCGGTTTATGGTAAAAAATGGGTGGTACAGTACAAGGCACAAAGAATCAAGGTGCACACAATGATACTGTTGTGATCCTTATTGACTTTGAAGGGTGAAATTGCTAAGATACACACGCTGTGAGACCAGTCTAACTGCTGCACTAAACAAACTGTAACACCTGAGCAGCGACCCTAGCCTAGGGACCACAGGAGTCAATCTACTACTGCACAACAGTGGCAACATCAATAACAGTCTGTGGGTGGTTCAGTTTGACATTCTGTCTGCAAGCTCAGCATCACAACATGTCCGATGACAGCTGACTCTGATACAATAGCTGACTTGTTGCATCTGCATACAGGTTATCCCCTGTCTATGTCTGAGAATTTTCAGGTTTGATGTGGATACCTCACTAAGAGATCTCTAGAAACTGTCTGTGCATCTGTCTGTTTGTTTGTCTGTCATGGATCCATAGACCATGGTTACTTGCAGCAGACAGAATTCAGACAAGGCACATGGGCCTGTGTGCTGGCTGGAGCTGGGAGCTATCAGATGTCATCCGTGCCTCTACATTGGACTACATTTCACCTCCCATGGAAGTTTAGAGAGCATGAGAGATGGATGTGTAGGTATGCTGTTTATGCTAGTGTTCTGTGTGGAGTGAATGTTGGGGAAGAATCAGAGCAGTCAGTATGAGTCTATCCAACCCTGTGGTGCACTGTTAATGATATTAACAGGGTCCTTACGCAATATGGAAAAGTATTGAATTGAATTTGAGTCATGTCCAGGTCTGGATAAGTCTGGAAAAAGGGAAAAGAGTTTGGAAAAATGTTTGTGTTTTTTCCGGAATATTATCTCACTTTCTAAAATAAAATATATTAATAAATACAAATCAAAACAAGTTTACTAACCTAACACAGCCGACCTGTAGATGATCTGAAACTAATCAAGCTAGCTGTAGAATGGTATCGGGTTACTTCGGGTTATTTTTTCCATACGTGTTGTCTACATTTTAATTATAATTTATGATTATGAATTATGATTTAAGTTTATTTGTATTTATTATTATTAAGTATTATTATAATTGTTTTATTATTATTACTTTTAAATTATTATTATTATTAAATATGTTTACTCCATCTAAAGCCAATGAAGCAAATACTTGTGTTTTCTTTCGAGTTTCTGGTTAATTGTCCAGTTAATTGGTTCAGGTTAGATGGTTATGGTTAGGTACTGACCTTGGATGGTTCAGGTTAGTATAACCAAAGTTATTAATTCAATTTAATTGAATTTTATTTACAGCGCCAAATCATAACTAAAATGATCTGAAGACACACCCGGCAATTTCCCCATGAGCAGCAAGAAGTTTCAGTGTATAAAAACTGCAGAGTAGAGTGCAAACAGTGACAATTAAAGATGGACCCGTGGAAGCTGTCTCATGTGAACGGATCAGCGGGCATCCTGTAGACCAGTGGCATTGTTCTGTTCTGAAAGAACTTTGCATCTATTTCTAGTATTTTCTTTCTATAGTGGTACTTTAGGAGTCGTTCATTACTCTCTTGTGCCATGCAAGATCCAGTTAGAAAACTTTACAGGTGTGTACTGAGTTCAAAATGAATGCAGAGTTCAAAGATAGGTGTGGTCTGAGCAAGGATCAAATAGAGGGATAGGGAGGTTGGAAGGGACCATTGTCCCACCACTTTACACTCCTGGGGTCCGTTTCACAAAGCAGGTTAAAAAAACTCTGAGTTTAACCCTGAACTCTGAGTTGATCTACTCTGAGATAGGAAACTCTGAGTTTTCGGTTCCAGAACAGCAGATTTGCGTTAGGTTGATCAACTCAGAGTAGTTTGACCTGGAGTTAAGCGCGTGCACCACAAGTAAAAAAAGACAGCATCAATGGAGCCCTGATTCGACGAGTCACCATGGCAACGGGGAAGCGGAGGGCTACGCTCCAACTGGAATTGGAAATATTAATGCGCTCATACGGTGAGTTTGAACAGGTTTACACCGCTGCAGCAGCAAAAGAGAGAGAGACGGTGCGGGAGAACATTGCTGCTCGGGTCAATGTCTAAGTTTAAATGTAGTCCTGTTGCAATCACAGTAATATCACAGGGGGAAACTGCTTGAGTGGGAGCCTATTAGTTTATTTCATTTAAGTGCAACCCCGAGGGGGAGAAGCGAACTTGGCAGCAGCTTAAGATGAAAAATAAAAACATTGTTCAAACAGGTAAAACCTCAGCACTGTCTCATGGTGACGCCTCATTTTGAGCATGTTTTACATGGTAAAGTAAATATTACCGTAAGTGGCTGTTTTATATGTTGCAAACAAAACCTCCCATTTGCAATAAAACGCAGCGCAACACACAATATCTGCTGGGATATAAGAGCATTACTGGTTGTTAATGTTGCAAATGTAAGGAGGGATGAGATGGACTGTGACATGGAACGGTGTTTCCCTGCCGTGAAATGGACCCCCTCGCATTATAGGTGATATTCTGGATCAGAAGGCTGTTGTTTCCACCTATAGGAGTAGTTTATATAACGGTAACCCAATTAAAAGCACACACTTTTGAACCTATGAATTGCAAGAAAAGCTGGGATTATATTTAGGAAACACTGAGTCAAATACATTCAACTTGCTCAAATGATCCATTTCATTCATTTTGTAATTATGGCTGCAGTATATTAAGGACGTCTATGCGCGGTCTGATAATCATCTCCCGACCAATATTTAATTCTCTTTGCGGTAATGCTTCACCTTCATCCACGGGGTCGTTATCAAAAGGACATGCCATGGTAGTGAAATAGTCGCCACCTAATATAACTTCTAATGTCTGATTTTTGCAGTAATTTTCTATACTACGCCAAAACTCGCGTGCTGACTGAATGAATGAGGAAATCAAACGCCGTGTGTGGCTGAAAGAGGCGGAGACAGAGAGAAACTCAAGGTTTGCTGAGAAAAACTTGGTCCCGACCAGGTTAGTTTCAGAGAGCATGTTACCATGGTAACTGACCGATAGGTTAAGTTACCTCTCTCTGTGAAACAGGCTAGAGTTACCCCTCTGTCTCTGGTTTGAGTTACCTCCCTTTGTGAAACGGAAAACTCAGAGTTTCCCTCATTTCAGGGTTAACAGACTCAGAGTTTTCACTAAACCTGCTTTGTGAAACAGGCCCCTGGCCTGATTTGGAGTCACAGCTGTTGTGATCCCATCGCCAGATGCTCTCTAGTTACTCTAATATTTATAGTACATACGTGTCATGTAATGTGTTTTGTAAAATTGGTAGTGATAAAAGGTAAATTCATTGTGTCATTGTGGCAGCTGTCTCTGATTTCTCTAAAATGACGGGAGTTGTTCTGTGAGATAAGCAGGAGAAACAGTGGAACCAGACATAAATGAGTGAAATAATGAAGCGTTTAGCAGAACAATAAATGTCCTATCTGTACAATGGAAAAACCCAAATGATTGGAGAATAAGAGGCCCAGATGATCAGAACAACCGCTACCTTCAAAGACCAAAGCCTCCACTGAATCCTGCTGATTGCTGATGCTGCACTGGGAATAATAACTGCTCATTTGTTTACTGTATCAGCATATGACAGGCTGCTATCTGTCTGTATTCTTTCTCTACTACTTAATAGGTTGTATTGTTCAACTATGTGCTGCAATTCCCTTTTAATTATGTTCGTCGCTCCAGGACCAATGGACCAATGAAACGTTATTTCATGAAAGGAAAAATGGCTTTTGGTGCCTGTGAGGAAATGTGATTTTCTCAGTCGATAGATGGAGAGGAAAATGTCCTGTCTGAAACAGCTCAGATTGCCTATTTGCTGCCTGCACTTCTCGTTCACAGAAAGATGTCATTATTACAGAGATAGGCCTTTTAGACTGACAGGGAGAGGGTTCTTAAACCGGTTCCGTTTAGATTTATTTGAACCTCGGTACCATCTAGCAAACAAGCCCGCGTTTCCACCAGCACACCAGTGATGTGGTCACGGGTTGAAGCAGTTTGCACTGAGAAAAAACCATCTATTTTCTGGTTGCACTTTAGAACCAGTCTCAAGGTTTTTCAGGTTTTACGACCATCCAGACAGAACAAGCACCATTATTTTGATGATTCCTGTTTTTCACAGCCTGGGTCTCAGCAGGATTGTGGATGAAGCGCAGAGTGGATTTAAAAAAAACGTCATCCCAATATCTCCTGCTTTCTCAGGTATCACTCACACTATGAGTTCCTTCCAGATGACGGCAGATATTTTGCCAGCCGATGGGCGAGGAGCTCCATGCACTGGTGACATGGAAGACATGGAGGGGTGGCGCGGTGGCGCGGTTCATATGATAGTGATTTGACCTGACAGCTTTGAGTAGGGCAGGTGAGGGAACAACAGCTCTGTGAGTGAGGAGCTGAAATTGTCACGCTAACATGCTCTGGTGGGTTTAAGGACTACTACCTTTAGTTTTCTGGAGCTTTTTACAGCATCTTGTTACCTTCCTCAGCAATGGAATTGTTGGCTCAGTTGTCATCATATGACATGATAAAGCGATGATCACTCGATTTAATTGCCCCCATCGCTCCTGGTGTGAATGCATGGTCACGTGTGATCAGAGAGTGACTGAGCATTTCTGCTGTTGGTAGAGGAGAGGGTTTCAGTGACATTGACATTGGGATTTGCTGAGGTTTTGCTGCTGTAAGTGTGTGGCCCTGTCACAGAGGCTGCCTGCAGCCGCAGCTCGTATGGGAGTAGAACCAGAGCTTAATTCCATTACCCTGTTCCAACTGCCACTGGGGAGGAAATAATAGACTGGGAAAATCAAATTATGTAAGATAGCAGGGAGGAGGGAGAAGGTTGGTGTGATGGGATGAGTTGGCAGCTGCAAGAGCACAGTCAATGTCTTTAAACATATGTCGAGGAAGCCCTCACAACGCGCCCTGTGGCGTTTGTGGCACTCTAGCGGAGCCTCCTGCTTTCTTCTGGGGTGGGGGCCATATGGGTGATTTCATGGTGTGTCAGTCAGCTGCAGTGTGAGCATCCCTGCAGGTTGAGTAAGGCCAGAGGGAGCTGGCTAAGCACACACAGAAAGAGGACTGACAGGGAATTCTCTGTGACAGCCATCTCCTGGAGAACATCGGACACTAGTCAGAGCTGGATGCTGGGACGATAGGTCAAACCGGAGGCCCAGGGTCGGGCCAGCAGCTGTCAGTTACCTCTCTCTGGAAGCCATAGATGGTGACAGGACAGCTGCGTTACTACAGCGGCATCAGCTGTCCATTATTGTCTCCATAGCAACAGTAGATCGGTAATAGGATTCTGATACTGACAAATAACCATTAAAACAGGACCATGTGGCAGTAAAGGCACCGCACATACGTGTTGAACTGGATGAACTAGTTCACCAGAGTAGCAGAAACTATCCCCCCCCCTGACACAAAGTTATTATGCAAGCAGAACTGGTAGTTTGTTGTGAGGATGAGAAGAAAGCTTGCTTTTTATTTTCTGTTTTTTACACTTGAGGTTTGCTTCAGGGTCAAACTGTGAAAAGAAACAGAAAGGTTATAAACACTTTAGCCTTAAAGCTATGGTCTATGATTTGGAATATTGGTGGTTATTATGACATCGTTTATACAGCGATTATGGTCTTGCAATCCGATCTACACAATATGAACTGCAGAAAGAACCAAAAAAATCCGCTGTAGGCCTGCATAAAAAACTGACCAATGGGAGCCGTCCGTCACGGAGGGCTCATATTGGCTCATACTCTCCATCCAATCCCCTCGTCTCCCCTGCTCCTCGCCCCCTCCCTCTCTGTAAACTCTGAGCAGCTAGTGATTAGCTTAGCAGCTCAGCTACCGGAGCTTCTGTTACCATGGAGAAGGAAAAGACCGATACCAGCAAGAGGCCTCTGCTCGCCCCAACGGAGAAGGTTAGAGAAAACGGAAGTGGACCCGGGAAAAGGCAGAAACCAAGAGGAAATGTGACCTACATAGGAACCAAAGACGAGTCAACATCAGGGATTCCTTTGAGTGTTGGAGAAGGCTACGCCAGGATCTGGGTCTGAAAACTGATTTTTTTTTGTTGAACAGGTCATTTTCGTGTTTTATTGTGGTAGATGTTACATAAATAGCCTGCATTAGTCCGTGCCAATACTGGCTTATCACTGTCGTCCCCGCTCTGATAAACATCTATGTCAATGTAACCAAACAGTAGAATCAATCAGAGTCCTGATAGTGGTTTACTACCAACCCAGGATTTATTTATCCGTATCTGGGACTGAAATACACCTCACCTCAAATATCTAACATGAACACAGTTTACGCACATTTCCTTCAAACAACTCAAAATGCCCACTGAGAGTGGTATTGCAAAAGACAGTGTTATTAAAATGAACAGTTATGAGAACACTTGAATAATCTGTCTTAGTTAATTGTCCTTCAGTTTAGGGAGTATTTATCTCGTAAACTAATAAAAGCCAAAAAAAAAGAATCACCGACCAAGTGTTTAATAAGAGTCTTTCAATTGGCCTTTCAAAAATAAAATAAAACAAATGGCTGGCCAGCAAAATAAAATAAAGAAAAATTAAAAAGCGCTCTTTTTATTTATGTTATGTATGTATATGTAATACGTGCAAGGGGGGACTGGGAATATGTCTGTGTGTTTGCCTGAAGCATGGTCAAGGGGGTGACAAAGACGTTCGCCTCTGCCGCCACAGGGACACCTCGGCAGTCTCTCTCTCCCTCTGAAGTAGACCGTCTCTCTCTCTCTCTCTCTCTCTCTCTCTCTGAAGCTAACAATGGAAACATCACAGTAATAAGAGTCTATATCGGAGGAGCATAGAGGCAATGTGTTCGGCTGCAGCTACAGTACATCCCTCTGAGCCAGCAATTCCCACTTGTAACAAGTCACTAAGTGTTACACACATATGAGATATCACATGACAGCCGAAAGAAAAGAAAAATGTACAGAATGATACGACACTCTGCTTTACAACGTGACTCGAGTTAGCATTCAGTTACCTAACAGGTAGCAGGCATTTAGCAATACACAACATCAACAAATCAATGATCTCAATTCGGTCGTTTGACTCAAACTTCATATATAAAACACATCATTACAATACTGACAACATTACACATTCAGTGTTAATGCTTACCTAACAATGGAAACATAACAGTAGTAAGAGTCTATATCGGAGGAGCATGGAGGCAACGTGTTCCGCTGCAGCTACAGTATATCCCTCTGAGCCCGCGATTACGACTAAAGGCGGAAACCAGGTGGCTGTCGTAAAACTGTCGTAACGCGGCGCTTAAAGGGCAATGCACCCAATACAGACCTGAAGAGATTACAGCAAGTTACTGTAATTACCTCTGGGTTACATCAACACGTTAGCATACCTAAGCCATGTGTTTTTAGCCGGCCAGTATTTTAACAACCGTTCGTAAACTGCCTATTCACAAACCTGGTGTGATGCTTATAAACTTCCATCATTACGTTTTCTTCTGATCGTGATATGAGTTTAATGTAACGTTTGGGAAACTCGGACACACAATAAGTTTTTCCTCCATCTTTCTAACCACCTTGATGTCGCTCACTCGTTGCCTAGGAAACGTAAACTTTAAACAGGGCAGCAGAGCCTCTTGGGAGCATCACTGGGGTGAATCGCGGATCACTCGCGGTATGACAGGTGCAACTCGCACAGATAGACGAACACGGAGCCTGAGCTGCCTGCCCATGGAGCACGAGAACGTTAGCAAGTCGCAAAGTTCCACTCCTTCCACTAGACCCCCCACAGGACCTCTGAGATGGTAAAAAAAGAATGGGTCTCAATGCAGATAATGTCATTATTTGCTGGCCCCAGTCGTTATATGCCCTGAATTATAAATATGTTGTTTGTGAATTTAAATGACGATTATTCATTTCAAGAGTTTGACCGTTATTGTGCATTGATCATTTTAAGGCGGTTGAGAAAACACAATGAGAAAGACTACATGTCGTGTTGCGTATCTGACATCACGTCATCACCCTTTCTCACAGCGTAAGTAAAACCCTCCACATGCCTGACTTCTAATGATTTTCACCACGTTTATGCTATTATCCTCCCCTTGGAAAAAAGCGGTGAAGTGCAGCAGAGATATTGCTGTGTCTATACCAGACCAAAGACCAAATTGACTTTAAAAACCACAAACGTGTGTGTGAAACATGTGAAATTCATGGCACAGTTCAAACGGGACCAGAAAATAATTTTTATTAGCCATAGGAATACGTGCATCCAACATTCATATTGAGGCCCCATGTATGTTCAGTCAGACCCAGACTCAGGTTAGGTGTCTGTTGACAGTAAAATGGTGAACTACAGACGTATCAGAATGGTAAGAGTAGTTAGCATCTCTTTTTAGTTTCTGTTATTCGTCTTGTATTTGTCAGTGACTGACAGCTATGATGACAGTGTGTTTTCAGTCCACTCTGAACTGGAAGGTTCAGGTTTCTTTGCTGGTGTTGTGTTGAAGTTTGTCCCCCGTCCAATAGTGTTTCACATCAGACACCTGATTGGTTTATTTACTGGTGACGTAACAACTAAAGCTGCACAGGATACGTTTGAATGTGAAGTTTGTGAAAGGAATGAAAGAATGTGAATGTGAAAACACCAAACCAGTTTGTTTCTTTGTAAAATCTCACAGTAATGTGAATGAAGTGCATGATGAGAATGTAAAAATCCTGCTGAGGTGGGCACAACAAACAAGTGAGCTAGCATGCAAGACAGTCACACCATGGTGAGTGCAAATGAAATGGCGGAGCTGGAAGACCCACAGGTTCCAGGAAAATTGAGTGTAGTTTGGTTGTATGGGAGCTAGGGATGGGCATGATTACTCGACGATCGATTAATTTATTATTAAGGATTTCGTCGATGACATTAATTTTTCATCGATAAAACTAATGCAGTTTCTGTTGCGTAGTGTGGGTCATGAGGAATGAAATTAATTTCATTAGGTGGAAGCAATTAAACATTTTACCACACGGGGGCAATGTTTGAAAAAAAGCCACTGGGAGGATCTTGGCCCTCCTGAGTTTTCGTCTACTTCAAAAGTAATCATGAAGAGGACGAGGTCACGGCGAAGTGTAGCGTGGGATCATTTTGATTTAAAAAATGACTTAGTTCACTGCAAACACTGCGAAGCTGTGTATAAGTACAACACGGCCACGACTCAAATGATGTACCACTTGAACAACGCGCATCCGACCCTGGTTAGTAGCGGTGGATCCCAAGCTCAGTCTCAACCTAGCATCAACTCGATGTTAGCACGGACACGGAGGAGCTGCGATGCACAACGATCAGAGTTAATAACCCAAGGGATCTGCAAGTTCATTGAGATGGATATGCTGCCCTTAAGTATTGTCGAGGGCGAAGGTTTTACAAAACTGCTAAACTTATTGGAACCAGCGTATCACATTCCGTCTCGACGTACCATCACCCGACTGATAGAGACTCACTACGAAGAACGGAAGCAAGAGCTGTTAAAAGAATTGAGCACAACTGAAAAAGTCACTCTAACAACAGACTGTTGGACCGCGTTAACAGCGGAGAGCTACATCACCATCACCTGCCACTACATAAGTGATGACTTGCAAATTAACTCAGCGGTCCTGCTCACTGACAGCCTGCCAGGACGGCATACAGCTGACAACCTCGCGGAGAAAATGAATGAAGCTGTAGAGCAATGGGGACTTGAAGACCGAGTTATTGCATGTGTTCATGACAACGCGGCCAATATTGTTGCTGCTAACAGTCCCGCCAGACTGAACTGGATCTCCGCCTGCTTTGCACACACACTCCAGTTGGCCATAAACGACGGATTTGCACTGTATCTGCATCGGGTAATATCAGCGGCTAGTAGTCTTGTTAGCCACTTCCATCACAGCACCGCAGCAACCAATGCATTGCAAAAGAAACAGGAGCAAACGGGCCTCGCAACCCACCGGCTTATCCAGTCGTATAAAACACGGTGGAACTCCGTGTGCGAGATGTTTGATCGGCTGGTGGAGCAGTGGTGGGCTGTTGCTGCTGTGCTCTCGGACCGAACCGTGACTAAGCTTCAAGATGCCAGGATCCTGGAGTTGAAGGATGAGTGCTGGCAGATGATGGAGGACACACAGCCTGTGCTGTTAGCACTCAAATGTGCCACCATGGTTATGTCTGCAGAGAAAGACATTTCCATCTCGAACACTTATCCCGTTACCTTCGGCCTCATCAATATCCACCTCATGCACAGTGAAGAAGACGGGCCCAGACTCACCGAATTCAAAGCAAAAGTGAGGTCCTCCCTCATCAAGCGAATGAATGTAAGTTTTTATCTTAGTTTAAACAATTTCCGTAATAAATAGCAAATTGGATTAGGCCTTATTACACGCATACGTGCCTCTCACCTGCTTTGTGTTGCCTTTTTAGGTATAGCTTTCTTTTTTATTGATTCCACTATTATATATTTACAGGCTCAGTCTGATGAGTTTGTGTCATCTGCCCCCATGATCTCATCAATGCTGGACCCTCGTCACAAGCACCTGAGCTTTCTTAGCTCAACACAGAAAATGGCTGCTAATGTAAAACTGATTGGGCTGGGAAAGGCAGTGAAGATCGGTATGGCGGCTATCCCAGAGGCTGGGGGAGACGGGAAGCTTGCGTTGTCCGACACGGACGAGGGGAGTGCAAACACTGGAGTAGCGGCCTCTCAGTCCCAGGTCTCTGCTATGACACAACTCCTTGGGGAGCACTATACCACTCAATGCGAGTCTGGCATCGAAGCAGAACTTCAGAACTTTCTGAGGGAGCCCCCCCCCCCCACCCCTGGATTGCACCCCTACAAGCTGGTGGAAAGTGAATGGAATAAGGTTCCCCCGGCTTGCCAAATTAGCATGGAGGTATCTGTGCATCACAGCAACGTCAGTCCCCTCAGAGCGGGTGTTTTCGGCGGCTGGACTGACGGTCACTAGGCTGCGGTCATGTCTGACTCCGGAGCATGTTAACATGCTCATCTTTCTCAACAAAAATCAGTAGACTGGTGCTGAAGATGTATGTGAGTTACTGGTTCTTTTTTTCTGCAGCTTTGTTAATAAGCCTAATTTATTGTAACAATCACCCTCTTTCTCGACTGTGTGCCTTGGGTCATTTTTGAGTTACGTTTGTCAAAATCTGTCCGAACTAAGTAGGCTGTGATATATTTTTGGTTAAGTTATAACATGATTGTTTGTTTGTAATAATATTAGTATTATTATTTATATTCTTATTTTGGGAAAAAACGAGGGTCCGTTTTGTTTATGAGCACCGGCAGGCTTCGCTTGCTTAAGAGCACAGTAGCGCATATCAAGTGTAACTGTTAAATGCTTCAGGAACTTCCACATGTATTGCTCATCTAATAATAAAGATCTAAATGTGGAGAAAACGCTGTGTTTTGGATTTTTTTTGCATTTTGAATGTAGTTAATTTTAATTAAAAAATATTAATGATTAATCGAAAATTAATTGTTAATTCTCCCGACGATCGACTAAGATAATTTAATCAAATGCCCATCCCTAATGGGAGTGTCCTTTTGATGAGAGCAGGCAGGCTGGTCAGTTTAGAAGACGAGGACGGTGTGTCAGCGCTGCTCCACCTTTGTAGGAGATGTGACTGGAAACACATCAATGGTAACGCACATTTAGCAGCATCACCTGATGTGGCCATCGCCGGGACAAGGCAAAACAGTCGTTCAAAGGCTGCCGGACTGCAAGTTCCAGATACATGCTGTCCACTTTCTCCCTTGCCTCCCGTGTCTAGTTACGGTTGCTAACGTAGGATTGGACAGCGGCCACTCTAGGGAGAGGCAAAGCGAAGGGTCAGTTGCATACAGTAAACACCATGGCAATGGTACTAGTGTCTGTGAAGATATCGAATAAATCTGGACCAAAGTGTAAGAAGGACACAACGACTCACCCTCAGTCCCCACTAACTCTGATGAATATGCTTGGAATCAGGACAGGATCTTTATTACAGTCATTCAGCACTTCTAAGCTATTTTACCAGCTTTCATGGGTGACAAAAACTGTACGAGCAGGGTAATGATTTCTATTAATCAAGGTCAGGAACTGCAATCTAAGGATAAAGAGATGAAAATCAGAAGCCTCTGCTAAATTACTTTATATCTCAAAGCATTTTCTGATCATCAACCAGAGAAAGAAACCTGCTGGCAGAGAGAAAAAGGAAAGTGTCGAATCTGATGCCTAAGGAAGATGAATTAATTCTCTGCCAAGCTGTGGGACATATTCATCTGCTAATATACAAAATGATTCTTAAAGTGCTATTCAGACATAAAATCATCCCATGGTCTTTTTTAGCACATACACACATCAAATAAGCCATCAAGACTTTTTTATTAACGGAGAAATCCGGAGAGTGGCTAACAGTCGCTAACAGTGATTAGCTCGGGGCAGTACGGTGAAGGCATTCAAACGTCTTTTTTAACCACGAATACTGCTGAAAATAACAGCAAACCTCTGCAGCAGCATGAGAAGAGTCCCTACAAAGAAAACAAAGCACCAATGGGCTCCTTGCTTTTGGATTGACTTTGGTAATCCACTTGAATTAACTTTACTATGAGAGGAGCTGGTACAGGGGCCAGTAGGTAAGTCTTTAAAACACTCTTTTAATAAACTCTGGGGTCACTAACTACGTTGTTGATGCTTTGTTTTATGTGTCAGGATTCTTCGAATTTGATCAACTGTTCTTTTGGCCTGTAGCCACGTGGTTTTTTGACCGCTCACTACTGCTAAGGGACAGTGAATTTCAGTTAATTCTCATGTCTGGTAAGAATAGTTTATTCTTTGTTTGTGGAATGGGAGAAAGGATTAAAAAGGGTCAAATACATTGTTTAACAGTTGCTCTTATAGACGAATCCGGCGAGCTGTTTGTGTGTTTCTCCATTTAGCGGCACCACCATTGCTGCTCCCTACACCAAGCATGAAATAAACATATAACTATGAAAATGTATAAATGAAGTAATATATAAAACAATTTGTCATCATAGAATATTTTCTTGAATTTGCCCTTGGGGAAATGTCTGTGTAGCTGAACTTGAGGATGGTTCACCACAGCATTGTACTGTGCTGGAGCCTTTAGACACGGTGGACGGTTGCTGTTGTTCAGGATGCTGAGGTTGTTGGCTGCTTGTGGACGGTTGCTGGAGTTGTTCAGGATGCTGTGGTTGCTGACTGCTTGTGGACGGTTGCTGGAGTTGTTCAGAATGCTGTGGTTGCTGACTGCTTGTGGACGGTTGCTGGAGTTGTTCAGGATGCTGTGGTTGTTGGCTGCTTGTGGACGGCTGCTGGAGTTGTTCGGGATGCTGTGGTTGTTGGCTGCTTGTGTATGGTTGCTCGTCATCTGTATCTTCCTCCTGATGCTGTTGCTCCTTGAACATATTTTAGCATTGACCCCTGTGAATAGTTTGAAATAAAAAAATGTTGCTTAAATGTGACTTCAATTATTATCATATGCATCAGCTTAAGTTTTCTGTTCATCTGAAAAGCCATTTATTATGTCATAGCTATCTAGTAGCCTGTGTATTTCACATTGATAGGAGAATTGGAGGAAACTAT
The DNA here is from genome assembly GCF_963691815.1 of Echiichthys vipera. Lineage (NCBI taxonomy): Eukaryota > Metazoa > Chordata > Actinopteri > Perciformes > Trachinidae > Echiichthys > Echiichthys vipera. The sequence continues at coordinate 25,601,109 of NC_139845.1, forward strand.
TATATTAATTAAGTAGAAGATAGACAAATTCCTTAAATACGGATGTTCTCTAATCATACACATAAAAACAAAACAATTATAGCATTTTAGTCCAACCAACTACACCGTGTTTATCTTTCCAGCATTCTGCTAACTGTATGTGTGCCTACTTTAAGTGATGGATATCTTTCATGCATATGCTTTAAATAAAAGTTCAGAAATAATTCTCACTATTCTTACTTCTTGGTAAATTCATCTGCCTGACTAATATCTGGTCACTGATCATAAATAAATCAGAGTGTGGTCTTCACCTACTCTATATGTAAAGTGTCTTGAGATATTTTTTGTTATGATTTGGAACTATAAATAAAATTGAACGGAAATTATGTTGTGTCACTGTATGAAAAAAAGCTTTGGACTGAAGCAGTGCACTTCATATAAGGCGCCGATCTGTCAACTTTGCAAACGTGCCACATGCATTGTGAAAATCTACATAGCCTAGCTGGCTGCCGTTAGCTACGAGCTATGTTGGCAAAACAGATAAACACGGACTTACCAGCAAGGGATGCACAGGCATCATCTCTCTGTTTTCTCTTCTTCCGTTTTTCAGCGCCCGATAAATGTTGTCTCTTACTTCCATTATTATTTATGCCTCAACATTCACAGATTAATAAACAGGCCAACTATGGCTACTTCAAGTTCAGGCAAAAGGCTACACAGAGCAAACTCCCAAGAGAAAAGTCGAGAGTCACAGACTTTGAGGGCTGTACCATTTCAGAGAAGCTGGGGGGACTATTTTTTATATATTTGGTAAAAGCATCTTATTTGTCTGAATTGAGTGATAGGGTTCACAATTTAATAAAAAATGCCATAATAATTATTACATTTCAAAAACAGATAAATTAATTATGAACAGGCCTACGTTATTTTACCTTAATTTTTGGGGGCAAAGTGTGCAAAGTACAGTGAAAATGTGTAAAGAACAGATTATTTATGATTGAGAGGGGGGGGGGTGACAGACTCTCCTAGCGATGCATTGTATCGTTTAATGACCACCGGCAGTAAAGATTTTTCTGCTGAAGGTGCGTCTCTGCTGGGCCAGTGTGTTGTAGAGAGGGTGGGAGACCTGGTCCAGGATAGAACGCATCCTGGACAGCATCCTCCTCTCTGCCACGGTCGCCAGGGTGTCCAGCTCCTCCCCCACGACATCACCGGCCCTCCTGATCAGTTTGTTCAGTCTGTTGGTGTCTGCGACCTTCAGCCCACTGCCACAGCATGTGACAGCCAGGAAGATCACACTGGCCACAACAGACTCATAAAACATCCTCAGCATCGTCTGGCAGATGTTAAAGGACCTCAGCCTCCTCAGGAAGAAGAGTCGACTTTGGCCCTTTTTCATCCAATCACATGCCAGGTATTTTTTGAAAGTGCATGTCCTTTACATATCAATGATTTCCAATGATTCCTTCTCAGATGGTTTTGTGAAACAAACCATGAGTCAGGTTAAGAAACCATAACCCCTAACTCTTACTCGAGTCTACACCTAATCCAGTGGCATGCACAGACTTTTTGAAGGGCAGGGGCGAAAAGGGGAAAAAAAAGGCTCATATAGTGCGTCCACGCCACTGAAGAGGGCACATTTTGGCTCCAAGCAGGGCTCTTAAGGACGCATTTTAGCTGCCCTGGGTTACTTTAGCACACAATATGGGTCCTAGAGGGCACTTTAGCACACGTTTTTGGTCCTAGAGGGCACTTTAACAGGTTTTTTGGCTCACAGGGCGCACTTTTGTATGTGTTTTGGTTTTCAAGAGGGCATGCACGATTTGGCTCCCAGGGGGAACTTTAGAACGCATTTTGCAACAATTGGGCCCAAAAGGGGCAAATCAACTCTTGACTTCAACTATCACCTTTAACAAATGCAGACCACTAAAAAACAACAAAAGTCTCAAATTCAAATTAGACTTCAAGGACAACAAAGCACTTTTGAACCTCTTGTTTTGGCATGAACCTGAAGGCTTGAAGTGCTTCCATTTCCACTGCTCATCCTGTCACTGAAGGACGTCTGGAAAGCTCTGTGATTTGATCTTAATAGGAAGCTGGCTGGCACTAAAAGGAGTGAGCAGAGAAGAGGAACAGTGGCAGGATGAGAGCGGCAGTGGAAGATGGTGAAAGTAATTACTTCTTAAATTGTGAGAGATAGATTAAGGAGACAGAGGGCAAAGAACATTTACCTCTCAACTCCAGAGGAGATGAGGTGATGCTGTGAAAGATGGAACTGCCTATAGTTGGGCTTGATATGTTTAAGGACTACAAAAGTTGAGATAGACCCTTGATCATTATTTATCATAAAATCGTCACAAAAAGTACACTTACTCATCAATACGCCATCAAAGTTTGCTAATAATTGCAGTACTGAAGTTAAAAACACCTTAGGATGGATTATTGTCAATCCACAAAGTGAATAAACTAGAAAGTATTGTAGGGCTCTACTGAATGGCATTTATTTTGACTTTTGAAGTTTCTGAATGAAGCTTTGAATGTCTGTCGTCATATTTTCCCAGAACATTGAGTTTGTTACGTTCCACAAGCTCTCATAGCTTTTTGAATCTAATAAATACACAAAATGAACTCTGCTTTGGTTAAAATAAACCATTGAACCATTTAATCAGCACTTATAAGTTAAATGTCAATGTTACCTATTCTGTCCAGCCCTACAGAAAAGTACATGACATACCCCAAGTACGCTTCAGAAAAGAGGTAAAAATCAACATTCTGTGAATCATGGACTGTATAAAAAATGGGCGTAGCCTGAGCATTGAGGTCTGTTCTCTCAACTCGATCTAATCATATTCACCTCTGCGAGTCGCCATCTTGTCAGACTTTGACTCCTCCTAAGTTCCTCTTACCAAAAAAGGGAGATATGTCCATCTGGCTGACGCATACTGGATTAGCCACATTAGCACCACTGCTTTTGGGACCGGGAGTCAGTTTTTAAATTTTGTAACAGGAACAGGATTTTTTAGAGGGTAGAGACCGACACGGGAGGTCTGTCTCTAGCAGAGTCAAGTTCAGGCACTCCCCTGTCTCTAGTGGGAAACACACTGGCCCTCATTTATCAAACGAACGTACGGCAGAAAAACGTGCGTACGACCAATTCCACGCAAACTTTGGCATTCATCAATTTGGACGTGAGCGGGAGCTACGATCGAATCTCACGTCAGATCTGAGATCGTGTACGTAAATTTGAGCCTGTGGATGTGCGGTGCAGCACAGCAAAATCTGGCTGAGAATAATTAACAAACCTCAGCCGTCATTAAGCATAAGCAGTCACATATTAAGAACAGATCAAAATGGATTCTTAAAACGAATAAAAAAAATAAAAATGTGGTTGGAGCAATTGATTGTACTCATGTGCGTCTGAAGGCACCATCCATGAATGATTCATCAATCGCAAAAACTACCACTCGATAAATTTACAGGTGATTTGTGATGCCAAGCTATCACTTTTAAACGTGGTGGCCAGGGACACACACGCGATTCTTTTATATTTCAAAACAGCTCGGCTCCAGCCCCCCGTGACCCCGACAGGGACAAGCGGTTGAAGATGAATGAATGAATGTGTTGGAGCGTGGCTGCAGGAAGGCGCACTGCAGAACCAAAGTCATCTCCTCGGTAAGTGGCTGGATAAATTGCAGTATATCAAACAAGGTATCAGATGATTAACATTTTGGTAGGGTTCTTCTAGGTGACAAAGGTTAACCTCTAACGGAATACCTGATAACCCCGCTGGCAAACCCCGCTACAGAGCAGGAGCGCAGGTTCAACATTGCGCCCACACGCACACGGGTCACAGTGGAGCGCTGCATCGGGTTGACTGCCTCCGTTATTCTTTTCCATACAGCGTTTTTATGGGCCCCTTTTATTCCACACTTAAGACTGCGAAAAAGCACATCTTTATTTTGCTCCATCTCGGATGTCAGGATGCCGATCTCTGTGTCGGAACAGCTTCTTTTCGTACCAGTGTTTCTTCTCTCCATGTTTGACCTCAGTGGGCGAGGCCTCCGAACCAGGAATATTTAAGGGCGTAACATGTTAATGACGATCAAATTCAGCCGCCGCATTTATCAAGGCCCGCTCATTCATACACTGAGATTGGTCAGATACAAATGTTTCATAAATCACACGTGTGACCTGTCGTACGACCAATCCTGCGCTCAGATCTGTGCCCGTTTTCGCGCAAGATTGATAAATGAGGGCCACTGGCTCTGGGAGTGAAGTGCAGCCAGCATTTATGATTTAAACAAATTCAACATGCCCCATGCCCATAAACTGTAAAACACCGACCCTCACGGCCCGAATCCTCCCAGTGCTCCAGATTAGCATCTATGATATGTGCCATAGATAGTAGGCTAACTTATATTGCAAGTCATTGTGCAAGCGCAGCTTTTTAATTAGGATAACAGAGGTGAAGTTCAGTGTATTACTAAAACATCTGTTAGTACAGAGCTGATGGAGTTAGCATGCTAATCCTGACAACTAGCCTCTGAGGAGGAGTGAGGGCCAGAGGCTAACTGTCACTCAAGAGACCACGCCCCTAATTATTCATAAACCTTAACCTCCAATAAAATAAAAGCTAGCCTGGTACAAAAAAATTCCACCCCTCTCAGTGTTGTCATGGAGATATGACCTAAACATACAGACTAGTATGTTATTTTGTCCCAGGCCTTAAACAGGTTTAATGATGCTGCTAAAACAGCTTTCAGGGAAACTGCTCTATTATGAGACCTGCCTCTAGTGGATAATCAGAGAACTGCAGTTTTTGGCACTTCCTGATTGGATCAACCAGGAAGACGCTGTGGTGGGGGCTTGGATTTACTCCAAAGGATATGCTTTACAGTTCATGCTTGTCCTTTAAGCCAGCATGAATGAGAAGTCCTTCAAATGATCACATGGAAAAGTGAAAATCTACAATTCCTACAACATGGAGAAAGTCTTTCTGCTAAGACCATATGCTATGATCCACAGCTCCAGAACAGCAGGGAGATTAATGACCTCTGTATTTTTCACTAGATCTCAGGTATGCTATTGTTTGGTGTCAGTACTTTCAGCTATTCCTTCATATGTGCGTATGTTACAGACACAGCTCAAAGAGAACAGGCCTGCTGGGTTTTCTCCAGGACTTAGTCTCTGGAGGCTTCAAGCGCAGAACTGCTTCTTCTGTCTGTAAAGCGGAAGCTCCAAAAGCAGAGATGGTAAGAGCTCGATTAAACGTGTAGGAGGAGAAGGCAGACGGAAGGAGATGATATGAGTGGCGTGGACAAACAAACAGAGTGAAGAAAAGATCCTGTTTTGACAGAGAGACTCCCACCCATATGCTACTTCCTGTTTTAAGTCAATTCAACAGATGCAGAATCTGTTATCCTCCTTTTATAGTCATTCTATCATTCTAACTATGCAGAAAGAAGTTGTGATTTGGTTTGTTAAAGTATGAATAAAACTACCTGCTATATATCTTCTGAGCCAGAGGTGTGTGAGGCTGTCCTCCCCAGGGGGGCCCAAAGTGTTACAGGGGAGCCTCAAATATACAGTTGTTATGAAAAGATCACATAGAATAGCCTAAATGTGTGAGAAACTGTAGGTTTTGGTGAATTTAACTAAAACTCATAAATACCTCATCTTCTTTGTTCATGTATTTGGGGTCCGTGTATCTTTTGGTCATTGGATTTTCAATTCACAAACGAGATGTTAAAAAACAAAAATGAGTGGTTATTTGATTTTCATTTAAATATACTAAAATCAAAATTGAATTACAGGCATTTTATTTGTCTTCGTTTTGTATTAGGAGACAAAAATGAAAAAACTACAGTTTTGTTCATATTCTCTGACCGGAAGTTTCCATTTCCCAGTAAAGCACCTGTGAGGACGGTGCTGTGTCACAGAGGGATTTCTGCTTCTTCTTTGATATTTGAACTTGTGATAACACATGGTTCAGGTCCTGAGGGCTTTCACTTTTGGGAGTTGGAACTGGTTTTGTTCAAAAGTGCAGAATTCTGTCTTTATGGCTTATTGTTGTTAAAACGCTAGCCTGTTGTTGTTGCCATAGCTACGGTAAACATTCAGGTAATGTCAGTGACAGATGGTCATCATTATATGGATGAAATACAGAACGACCACCTATAATACTTTATTAATATACTAAGATCTATAATTAACATTAGATGGAAGGCCACAGAAGCTGTATCATTGCCTTAGCTTATATTAGCTTAGCTTTAATCTTCCAAACAACAATAAGCCATGAAATCCAGCATTTCTGAACAAAACCTATTACAAACAGCAACTGTCAGACCTGTTAAGGCACCGTGCGGACACATCCCGCCTGGAGCTGGTCTTTTCTTGGTGCTTTTAGAATTATTTTACACACACTAAGAATTTACAAGTGATATTTCACATTTGTACATGTACATTTATACGTCTAATTAGTAAACTTAAGTGACTTTGATGAGAGAAAGGCAGTAAGAACGCTGTGTGAAGCTCAGTCTGAGCGGCTCAGGTGGTGGTTTACATTAAAAATGGAAATGAAAAAGACTTTTACAGTATATTTTGGAGCTGGTAAAGCACGTCATTTTATAATGAAGGACTGAAGCATGGTCCTGGATGTGTTGACAGGCAATTTGGGGTTCTGTGTCTTGCCCAAGAACACTTCAACATGTGGACTGGGGGAGGTGAGGATCGAACTGCCAATCTCTAGAATGGAGGGCGACCCACTCTGCCACTGAGCCATGGAAGGCAAATGTTTCCACAGCAGTGATTTCAGGAGGAGGAGGATTGAACAGTTCTGTTGATTCTCCCTCATCTCTGGTGTCTGCTGTCATGGGGTCTCAAAAAGTGCAGCTGCAGGTTACTGCTAGGCTAATGTTAGCTACATGCAACTGCTGGTAAGCCTGGTTGATCCAATCAGGAAGTGGCAAAAACTGCATTTCTCTAAGTGTCCACTAGGGGCAGGTTTCATAATAGAGCATTTTCTCATTGACCCCCATGTTAAACAGCCCTTTTTCACAGCATCATTAACTTGTTTAAGGCCTGGGACAAAAGAACATTCTAGTCTGTATGTTTGTATGTATAATTGATCACATTGTTAACAGTGTTGCAGGCTCTCTAAGAACAACACTCAACTCTGTTGCTCCTTTAAAAAAGAAGATAATAAAACAGAGGAAGTTAGCTCCGTGGTATAACTCACAAACCCGTGAATTAAAACAAATATCGCGAAAGTTGGAAAGTAAATGGCGCTCCACTAAACTGGAGGAATCTCACTTAGATTGGCAAGAAAGTCTTAAAACCTATAGGAAGGACCTCCGTAATGCCAGAGCAGCATATTACTCATCTTTAATAGAGGAGAATAAGAACAATCCTAGATTTCTTTTCAGCACTGTAGCCAGGCTGACAGAGAGCCACAGCTCTATTGAGCCATGTATTCCTATAACCCTCAGTAGTAACGACTTCATGACCTTCTTTAATGACAAAATTATAACTATTAGAGACAAAATCAACTCGCTTGGCACCAATTTTTCATCAAACCCAGGAACCTTACAAACTGTACGACCTGATATATTCTTGGACTGCTTTTCTACAGTCGACCTTAACAAATTAACCTCTACTATTTCAGCATCAAAACCTTCTACTTGTCTCCTAGACTCTATTCCAGCTAGGTTACTTAAAAAAGTGTTACCTTTAATTAGCACTCCTGTATTAGATATGATTAACATGTCTTTATCAGCAGGTTATGTACCACAGTCTTTTAAAGTAGCTGTAATTAAACCTCTTCTTAAAAAGCCCAGTCTTGATCCTGAGGTACTAGCCAACTATAGACCTATATCTAACCTTCCTTTTCTCTCTAAGATCCTCGAGAAATAAGAGCGGACTCACACTGTCCTTCCGGACCGCGACCCGGACTTTAGGGTACTTGTCCCCCCTCCCTCTCCCCCCCGCGCCCCAGCCCTGTTTGTACTCACACTGCCAGGGCCGGCCAATGCTTCTTGCTGTCCATACGCCATCATGCCGTAACACGTCACACGCATTGATCGCGTGTGTGTGGCTTTGTTTACAAATCTTTCCATACACCTCAGAGTTTTTGTGCGTCTTGTCGACTGTTTTTGAATATTTTCATCCGACCAAATCTGCAGTAAACACTCCACCTCCGCACCACACCAACGTGAACCTTTCACCGCCATTGTTGTTATTGTTAAATGTCCGCGCATGGTCCGTCCTTCTATTTACATGTCCGAACAGGCGGACATAACGATACTGCCGTAGGGCTCGTGCTTGTGCTCGTACACGTGCGCACGCTCGTGCTCGTACATGTGCAAACGGCTCCGCTAAAGCCCACCTCTTTCAAGCGGGCCGTGGACGGTCCGCTGGCCGCAGTTGAGCGCGGAGCGGGTGCACTCACACTGCTTAAAGGTACTAGGCTTTAGCTGAAAAACGGCAGAACCCACAGGGTTCTGTCCTTGGACCGATTCTTTTCACCTTATAAATGCTTCCCTTAGGAAATATTATAAGGAAGCACTCCATAAATTTTCATTGTTATGCTGATGATACACAATTATATTTGTCGATCAAACCAGAAGAAACCCATCAGTTAGATAAACTTCAAATGTGCATTAAGGATATAAAAAGCTGGATGACCTGCAATTTTCTGATGTTAAACTCAGACAAAACTGAAGTTTTTGTACTTGGCCCCAAAGGCCTCCGAAACTCAATAGCTAAAGACATTGTTACTCTGGATGATGTTGTGTTGTCCTCAAGCACCACAGTAAGGAATCTGGGTGTTATTTTTGATCAGGATATGGCCTTCGATTCTCACATAAAACTAACAACAAGGACTGCATATTTTCACTGGCGTAATATTGCAAAAATTAGGAACATTGTGTCTCAGAAAGATGCAGAGAAACTTGTCCATGCATTTGTTACTTCTAGGCTGGACTATTGCAACTCCTTATTATCAGGCTGCTCCAATAAGTCTGTTAAGAGTCTCCAGTTGGTCCAAAATGCTGCAGCTCGTGTACTAACTAAAACAAATAGAAGAGAACATATTTCTCCTGTATTAGCTTCTCTGCACTGGCTACCTGTAAAATCTAGAATAGAATTTAAAATCCTTCTCCTTACGTACAAAGCTCTTATTGGTCAGGCTCCGTCGTATCTTAAAGAGCTCATAGTACCGCATCAACGAACTAGATCTCTGCGATCTGAGAATGCAGGGCTACTCGTCGTTCCTAGAGTCTCCAAAAGTAGAAGTGGAGGCAGAGCCTTCAGCTACCAAGCTCCTCTCCTGTGGAACAAACTCCCAAATGTTATTTGGGAGGCAGACACTGTCCCCTTATTTAAAAGTAAACTTAAAACTTTCCTTTTTGATAAAGCTTACAGCTAGGGCTTACGATAAGACTTTATTCTGCTTAATTATGCTGTTATAGGCCTAGTCTGCCGGGGGATAATACTTTTCCTGATACTCTGAGCTTCTCTCCTCTCTGTCTGTTCCATTCATGTCTCATCAATGCATGTTACTAATTCAGCTTCTTCCCCGGAGCTGTTTGTGCTTTGTCGTCTCGCAGGTCTCTGCTGATCGTGGTGGTGCCTGCTGCCGTGGTCCTACATGACGCTTCCTGCTGCTATTATCACTGTTACTCATATATACTATCACTAGTTTAATAAACTATAAAATTTGTAGCTGTATCGTAGCTGCTATTGCCACTACTCATCATTGATCATGTTTGCCACCATAATTATTATCATTTTCATATTCTGTCACCTTAGCTGTGCTTGTTTCTACTATTCTGTTGTATTAACTGTCTTAACATATACGTTATATTAACATTACTATAAATATTATTATAGTTACTGTTAGGCTTTGCTTGCATCTCTGGAAGTGTGTCTGTCTGTCTCTCTCTGTCCTTCTGTGTGTCTTTTCTCTCTTTCTTTCTCCTTTTCTTCCTCCCCAACCGGTCAAGACAGATGGCCGTCCTCCACAGAGCTGGGTCTGTCTGACGTTCCTGCCTGTTATAGGGAAGGTTTTCGTTGCCACCGTACTCTACAGAGGAATTGTTGGGTCTATGTAAATCATAAATAAGTCATTGTGTGTGGTCTTTACCTACTCTGTAAAGTGTCCTGAGATAACTTTTGTTATGATTCGACACTATAAATAAAATTGAATTGAATTGAATTAAATTGTATGTTCAGGTCATATCTCCATGACAACACTGAGGAGGGTGAATTTTTTGTACCAGGCTAGTTGTTTTTTTATTGGAGGTTAAAGTTTATGAACAATTAGGGGCGTGGTCTCTTGAGTGACAGCTAGCCTCTGGCCCTCACTTCTCCTCAGAGGCTAGTTGTCAGGATTACCATCATTAGCATGCTAACTCCGTCGCCTCGACCTGGACTGTGGTCATTCATGTGGTGGTGTTTCCATAAGTAATAAGATGGTTTGCTTTTTGATCGACTGTACAAACAGATGGTTTAGGAACACAAAGTATTAACCTTAGCTCTTTTATGCTAATAAAATAGTCGCACCTGCACCATGACTTGCAGTACAGCCTGCTATCAATGACTGACACACTAGATGCTATTCTGGAGTAGCGGGAGGATTCGGGCCGTGAGGATGGGTGTTTTACGGTCTATGTGCATGGGAGTGTGTTGAATATCAGTTCAAATCATAGATCATAAATGCTGGCTACCGGTGTGTTTCCACTAGAGATACAGGAGTGCCTGAACTTGCTAGAGACTGACCTCCTGTGTTAGTCTCTACCCTCTAAAAAAATCCCATTCCCCTTACAAAATTGAGGGAGTCCCGGTCACGGAAAAAAATCTCAACATTGACTCCCACTCCTGACAACACTTTCTGTCTTTTCTGTCTCAGCATCCAGTAGCTTGTCCTTTGTCAGCACATAATTCAGAACCTGAGGAGGGCTGTATTTCTATTCTTACAAGCCAGAGGCAGAGGGAGAGAGAAGGCAGATGACCTTGGTTCCTCAGACTGTGGAACAGCCCCTCTGCCCACGTGCACTGAGGAGATAAGCAGCATTGCTGAGAAGCCAAATTGACAAACCCTGATGCCACACAGCTCTAAAGCTGGACACAGTGTCTTTAGTGCACTGAGATGGGCTGTGCAGCACCACTGTGGGACTGGCTTATGTGATGCTTCCATTCAACATCTGTCCACACACACACACACACACAACCCTCTCTTATCTGCCCTATATACTGACTAATTTTAAACCAACTTTAATTACACTCACATGGTAGTGAATAATGGAGCTTAAAAAGAAGTAGTCTGCCTGGGTACTGCGTCATTGTTTGTTCATCCAACTGACACAAGCCTTGTTGGATTATGCAGGTAAATAAACAAACAATACAAAGCTTAGGGTGGATATGTCTCATCCAGCAGGGAGAGCTTGCTACTTAAGGCCACATTCACATAGCCTCTAGCAGCTCTGGCCAATTATCCCAGGGTTATGCAGCGGTTGGAATATCACTAAAATGACCTGTTTGTGTTGTTTTTAACACCCATATGTAGCACAAGTAGACTTGGCTCATCTCATCTCATCTCATCTTCATCCGCTTATCGGGGGTCGGGTCGCGGGGGCAGCAGCTTTAGCAGGGGACCCCAAACTTCCCTTTCCCGGGCCACATTAACCAGCTCTAACTGGGGGATCCTGAGGCGTTCCCAGGCCAGTGTGGAGATATAATCTCTCCACCTAGTCCTGGGTCTTCCCCGAGGCCTCCTCCCAGCTGGACGTGCCTGGAACACCTCCCAGGGAGGCGCCCAGGGGGCATCCTTACTAGATGCCCGAACCACCTTAACTGGCTCCTTTCAACGCTATATTTCACAATTTTTTTTTCCCGTCAGATCATAGGTTTCATCTTGAATGCACTTGAATGCAGCTGAAAAGAGACTGAGGGACTTAGCGGGAAAGAGGCACAGGCCTTTATATATATTTTAAGGCCCTTTTAGGCAAATTCTCACTGTATGTAGCAAATATGTTAGAATGGAACTCAGGCACTTACATGAACTGTTCAGCTGAATTACTGCTACTCAAAGTTCCTTGAGTCTGTACCAATGTTGGCAAGACTGCTTTTTGTTACTGTTACTGTAACTGTACCATCAGATGGTTTAGGAACACACCATGTTAACGTTAGCTCTGTTATGCTAATTAAACAGCCACACTTGCACCATGACTTGCAGTACAGCCTGCCATCAATGACAGATACACTAGATGCTAAACTGGAGCAGCAGGAGGATTTGGGCAGTGAGGGTCGGTGTTTTACAGTCTATGAGCATGGAACTGTGTTGAATATCAGTTTAAATCATAAATGCTGGCTTCACTTCACTCCCAGAGCCGGTGTGTTTTCCACTAGAGATACGGGAGTGCCTGGACTTGCTAGAGACTGACCTCCTGTGTTAGTCTCTACCCTCTAAAAAAAATTTAAAAACTGATTCCCGGTCCCGGAAAAAAATCTCAACATTGACTCCCACTCCCGTTTATTAGGTAACATGTTCTGTTTGCCTAGCTCCCGGGTGGTGGAGCTAATATGAGCTAATCTGGCAAATTCTGTAAACGTCACCCAGACAAACGTATCTCCCTCCCCCCAACGTCACATACATGCCCTTTTTTGGTAAGAGGATCTTAGGAGGAGTCAAAGTCTGATGAGATGGTGGCTCCCAGAGGTGAGTATGATTGGATCATGTCGAGAGAACGGGCCCCGGCTGAGAAGCTACGTCCATTTTTTATACAGTCTATGGATTGGATGCGCTCCCTTCACTCACAGAGTTTCGGACCTTGGTCATGGATAGCTGTGTTTCTATATGTAACTATTTCAGGTGATTGTCTTTCTTGTTTCTTGTTAAATGTATATTGTCATGTAATCACAATCAAATGACTGTACCCAATGTCAATATTTGAATTTTCTTGTAAACTCGACAACATTGAAAATGAGGGTAACCTCAATGTAAATAAAGGTCATAAGAGTAATAATAATAATAATAATAATAATTATAATAATAATAATAATAATAATAATAACAATAATCAGTTGCTATGTAAACTCCAGGCAGTTAAAGCAATTCTTACCTTTCTGGCATTTTCGCACTTTTCTTTTATAATCTTTAAATACTCACAATAAGCATATAGTGATCTAAATTGTAACCAGGTGTTAAAACTCAAAAGTATTTAATTCTCATATATTTCTGATAAAAGTCTGACCAAACATTTTATTCGGCCCAAATAAAATGATTTCCCGAGCTTCCTGCCTGTCATCCGTGGCTCTGTTTCACTTGCCCTGCTCATGCTGTGTTCAAGAACCATGGGAAGACTTTCCAGACCTCCAACCAGGCAAAGTGCACAGGAATGACTGTAAAAGTGAACCTCCTACAAGTGAATTCAGGGGAGATCGACCTACCCCCAATTCACTAGTAGGAGGTTCACTTACCTGTCATTCCAGTGTACTATGCCTAGTTGGAGGTCCGAAATTTCGGACTTCCCATTGCACCTGGAGGCAGCATTTCTCTCTCAACGCTCATGTCAGGCCAGGAGGGACCGTCAGAGGTCAGGCAGGGGAAAAGGAGGGAAGCGCTGTGAGACATGCAAGGATGGTAAGAATTGCTTTAAGTGCTTGGGTTTAGTTTTTTACCCCCTTAGTCTTTAAAAGTCTTTTATGTCTCCTGTTGACTTTACAGGACTCAAACAAACTGTGACATGTCGCAGCGTGACATCAGGTTGCGTTTCTCCAAAAGTTCAGTCCGTCTCGACTTTGCACCACAGCCCCCTTTGGCTCCCACTGCCACTGGGCCACTATCTACAGGGTTCCTAAACATTTTCCATTTCAAAACTTCAGACTTTTCCAGACTCAAATTTCCAGACTTCTCTCTGAGGATTTTTCCATCAATATTAAACATCTGAATACCAGTTGAAAGATGCTTATTATGTAAATAAATGGTTTTACATTTTTTAACACATATGTTAAACTCTGACTATGCATGCCATTATGTTGCCAAGTGATTACAAGACATTTTTACCTACTTATTGTAGCTCATATAAGTGAACGAACTCCAGAGTGATACATGTTCAATGCACATAATTTAACTCAAGCTAAACGCTTAAAGAGTTAAATTCAATAACTTATCAAGCCTACTTGTGGTTAGTGGGTCAGTCGGTGTCGGCAAAAGAAGTTGAGAGGCTAGCGCTAGATGCTTTGACTAGACGCCAGTGCTTTTGCTGCTGCATACAGCTTAAAATTGCTGCCAGCTTGTAAAATTTCATATCATCTACGGGTCGGCTTTGTTGCGTTAATAAATTTGTTTTGATTTGTATAATTTGTATATATAGTATTGTATTAACATATTTAATTTTAGAATTTGAGATAATAGGTGCGTTTCCACTATGGTCGACTACCCTGAATGAGACCGGTCTATCTCCAAAAACGCACCTAATTTGCACGTGAGTGGCTCAGGAGGCCATTTGACCGGGTTCCCTCAGATTTACCCGATTGCTGATTGGATAATGCTAAGTGGCCGGCAAAACAGTAGCAGGCACACTTTTATCAAGAATATGGAGCAGCAAAAATCAAAGAGCAGAGTTATCGACGAAGAGGTCCAGGGCATGTTGGTTTGCTCTGCTCCTTTCATCTTGCATCTTTTCCTTATTGTTCACAGCACGCGCTGTATCACTGATCAGCTGATCGCCGGCAATACAAACCCATTAAGAGTGATACTCACCTCTGGAGTCTCCTAAATCCCTCTGGGGCCTTTTTTTGTAACGGAAACGGCCATTTGAGAGGCGTTCCCTGAAACTTTCAGAGCAGACACTCTATAGGGCTAATGGAAACACGACTTATAGTCTGGAAACAACACAAACATATTTCCAAACCCTTTTCCTTTTTTCCAAACTTATCCAGACCTGGAAATGACTCAAATTAAATTCACTACTTTTGTATGAGAATCCTGCTTCAGCACGACATGGATTGACTGGGCCAAATGGGATTGCACCCTGAAACACCATAAAGTACATACCTGTATATACACGCAGTACAAAGTTTTGTCTATGATGCTTCAAATTCCTAAGGAGCTAAACCCTTGAGTGCTCCTCTGGAAAGAGATTACTCAACAAAATAGTGACTTTAAGGGAATAAATGCATTCTGTATCATGTGGTGGAGGGAGAGGAGAGCAGCGCTTTAGGTGGCTAACTTTGAGCTAATTGCAGTCAACTAGGAGGATAACAGTGCACTGTGAAATCTTCTGTGGCAGTTGGTCATAAGCTCTCTCCTTCTTTTTCTTCTTTTTTTCAGTCAGGGTAAATGACTTGAGGATTGTGAGCTGGTGATACAGAAGCTCTGTGATGTGACTAAATGGATTAACGGTTAGCTAGGACTTCATGGGAGGGAAATGCAGTGCAGACTCATCATCCTCATACTGAAACTGCACACACATCTTTACAGTCTGCGACAAACTGAGGATGAAAAAAAAGTGGATGAAAGTGGATAAACTGTTTGTCCTTCATAGCTGTAAATGATCGCAGAACCAAATTATGTTTATGGAACCTAGTAACATCGCAACTTTTCTACCTGGTCCTGTTCTTACCATTCTTACCGATACAGGACACCAGAACAGCTCAAACCATTCAAACAGTAAAACCTTCCATTTACATTTTGGACAAAGGTTTACTAGACAAGGCGTCCAAAAAAGATGTTGTTTCTCTTTGTTTTTATAATCAACCTATATTATTATATTCTATTGGCAGGACAACATCATTTGTCATTGAGATGAGAGCCAGTCTGGGAGTGATTGACATTTTAAATCCTGAACCAGGGACGGCCTCAGCAACATTTCGAACCAATCGACACAACCCAATGAACTTTATTGCTGTATAAACTCTTTGTGAAGGAGGGCTCTGGGCTCTTTCTGGCTCATTGGTTGCTGCAACAGCTTGGCTCAAAGACCGGATGCCTGTGATTTCTGACCCCAGAGAGAGTCCTTGGCCAAGAAGAATATTCTTTACCTTTTTGTATAATAAACTTGTTAAACTTTAAGAAGTAGTCTGGTTTTCCATGAGTAAGAACACAACATGGCCTAAATCTGATATACAGCAAGATGGTGTATAACATGGTGTATAGTTTTTGTGTGTGTTCTCTGTCTTCTCTATCAGAAGAGATCCAAAAATGTAAATCCATAATTTGCAGTGCCCAGTAGCACATGCAGAAAATAATATCTGGAGTCATGCATGCAGTGTGTGACGGTTGGGGGAATGTCAGGTTGAGTCTGCTGGCCTCCCACCAACACCCATGCACCAGGGTTTGGAATACTGGAGCGCACTGAGACTTTGGTAAGGCTGTGATATTTGATGATGAGATCAGACACAGTGGGCAAATAGTTGCCATAGTAATGACATGGACCGGTCAAGTTAGCAGAGACACAACATCTCAACATCAAAGCAAGGGCACTGTCAGTAAATATGAACAGGAACCGACTCAGTGCATGAGCCCCACATCTTTTTTTGTGATTTTGACCATGAGAACAGGAAGAAAACATTTCTTCTTCTTCTTTATTTGTCACTGAATTACCTTTAAGTCTCAGACAGTCCGCATTAGTGCTCATGAAAATGATGGCTTCAGCAGATTTGTATCATCTTTTTCCTCCAAACAGCCATCTCCACCAGAGTGTCCTACTTTAGATAAAAAGAGGCATTTAATGCCAATTTTATGGCTCTGTTTACTGTTTTTATGAGCTTCCGCTTGACTGTGGACTTTTGTCCTCCAGTACACCCACACGAACGCTCCGAGCATAAAAGAGAGGACAGATAATGTAACGGATTGCAATGTTTAGACTTTCACTTGATCATAAATATGCAGCGTTGTGCAGTACAGTGAGTGGTGGTGGCGGAGGTTGGTTCCTGTCCCAGAGAGGAGCTACTGAAAGGAGATGGGATGGGATTTGCAGCAGTTATCGTCACTGTAAATTGCCGGGAAACTCCAGGCCAACTGTAAATTTCAATCAGCTCCTGATAACTGCCGGGCATTGCCGTAAACTTGCAGTCTAAGGTGAGAAAATCAAAAACCCCCCCAGCTCCTAGGACTGGGTAAGGTTTTCACATCATGAATTTTTTATATTTAAACTGTTGTTTTTCTCACGAATACTTTCACACAGAATGCGAATATTACAGTGTGAAACAAAGTAAAGTTCATTGTTTTCGGATAAAGGTCGATTTTTCTGAGCTTTCTCACCGTGAATAATGACATCAGCCAATCAGGTTGTATGTTTACTGATGAGAATTATAAAACAACAACCCAGAGGTCTGCTGCTAGACCTCATTCATCTATGGATCAGACGATAAACTATTCGACTTTTAACCTCGACAAGCAGCTCAGGTAGCTTCACTTCTTCTATTCTTACCTTTCACAATAAAAGTTCTAGACACACACATAACGTTGTTAACAGTTTACCAACCCAAATTCATTCAGAGCATTTCTCTAAAATGGAACTCAATTAAATATCCTTCTGTAGTTCAGTTTGAGTTTTTCCTGCTTCATCTTCCTGACAGTGGTCAAAAATCACAGGAGGAGACCCTTTTATTTTGTCTCCTGTGCTTCAAACCTTAGATGTTGCACAATTGCATCTCTGCCGGTGTGAGCCACCTTAAATGTCAAATTGATAAACTATTTGTTGTGCCTTAATGTCAACCAGATTATACTATTCTGTTTTTTTTCACTTGGGGCAAAAATTGCCAGAGTGCCAGCCTCTAGTCCTGCATGGGTCTGGGTTCCAGCTTTCAAATAATAGACTGGACTGGCTCGGATCACGGTAGTAGGCTACACGTCTAGGCATATTGCACATTGGTTTTGTGTGGTAGGAGGGGTGGCTGTTATATTGCTAGTGAAGTTCTCATCTTCTGCTCAAGTGCACACACCACAACAGTGTGATGATGAGATTATTTGGAAGGAGGATTTGCATTTTGCTTATTAATAAGCTGTTTGTCGGAGATACCTCTCACTGCTGTACTCACTGCACTAACTGGACAATTAAGAGTCTTCTTTTTTTTCCAGAGCTGGGGTCTTCATAGGTTATGTTTGCAGTAGAAGACGACACAGTCAGAGGGCTATGGTTTAAAAGTCATAGTTCACTAGTAAACTAAATAGTTAGGAAATCAGCCACTGCGTCCTACTTTCCTCAGTACTATCTACCTTTGGTGTGAATCTAATAAAATATGGCTATATATGGTGGAGGGAGGGTCATGACATCACTACCATAGATATTAGGCAGCTAACAACGTAGTTAACAGTTTACCAACCCAAATTCATTCAGAGCATTTCTCTAAAATGGAACTCAATTAAATATCTTACAGTAGTTCAGTTTGAGTTTTTCCTGCTTCATCCTCCTGACAGTGGTCAGAAATCACAGAAGGAGACCCTTTTATTTTGTCTCCTGTGCTTCAAACCTTAGATGTTGCATAACTGCATGCCGCCTCACGCTTGATGTCAGCTAGGATCGGCTCCAGCCCCCCCGACCCCGATAGGGACAAGCGGTTGAAGATGATGGATGGATGGATAACTATTGTACTATTGTCTGCCTCACATCTGAAACTTGTTTAGCCTATAAATACTGTTGTGTTACACTGGTTGACTTTGTCAACATGTCCCCACACATATAAACTTATTCTAATTCTCAGCAAATATGTTTCCTTGCAAAATAATTGGCCTTAGAAAATTCACAGAATACAACCTATTTTGCAGGACGCAGAGGTGGTGTATGTCAATTCTTTGGGGGTGTGATTGCATATTACAACATAATCAAGAAGTCCATCATTAGTAATGGTGGTAATGTTCACCTATGAGCACAGAGGCAGTAAAGAAATGGATTTGACCGTAAGACTTCTGTTCATTCCCACTGACTGATCCAAGGAAAAGAGAGTTTCCTGAGAGTGAGGAGATCACGGAGTAAAGTGCCTTAAAGAGTCCTCCTTTAACCCAAAGCTCTGCCAGATTGATCCATGGGCTACTGTGTCTCATGCACTTGACTGTGTGCTACAGATGTGGCACAGTTCTTCCACCATCCATTTGGAACGGAAGTAGGGAGTGCTTTTTTGAGCAGCTGAAGCAAACACTTGCAGAAAAGGATTATGTACATGTACCATTATAGAGCAGCAAAGAGTGGATTAACACAAGTATTATATTCTAAATATAATATTCTAAAATTACATATATTTAAATTCAAAAACCTGTCCTTTTAATCAGTTCAGTTTATATTATTTCACTTGTCCTTATATACCATCCAGGCTCATTACCAAGGACTCTTAGGCTCAGAGAGCATCATGTTTTCAATTCCATCAGCTTCTACAATAATCTATATTGATTCATAAGATGGATGAGATGGCCGATAACAAAAAGGTCATGTATTTATTATGGCAAAATCAATACATGACCTGAAATCTAACCACTAAAATAAATAATGGAATACGATAATTAACAAATGAGCTATTGATGCAAACACTGTTTTCTCAACAACCAAATATGAAACATGGATTAGAATCTTAGATGTCTTCTGCCTATACATCAAATAAGCCATCGAAACAGGTTTTTAAGTGTAACAACTAGTGACGGAGAAATCCTGGAGAGTCGCTAACAGCCGGACGTGGCTAACACTGATTAGCTCGGGGCAGTACGGTGAAGGCATTCAAACGTCTTTTTTAACCACTAATACTGCTCAAAATAACAGCAAACCTCTGCAGCAGCATGAGAAGTATCTATAACTAGTATGTGTCTCCTGTGGGGGCATTTTTTGGTGTGCCTTTGGGTACAGTGACCCCCTGGGAACTGAAGAAGAATGTTTATGCTGAGTGATATTTTTCATTATGGATGAATCATTAAATACTGCAACACGCTGTGTGACTGCTATGGAGGATTCCCCATCCCTCATCAACTGCACTGTGCTGGACACTGTTTTCCATGTCCCCAGAATGAATATGAAGACGTGACCGATTCCTAAATAAATCACCTATGGGCTCCTTCCTTTTGGATAGACTTTGGTATCCACTTGAATGGACTTCACTATAACAGGAGCTGGTACAGGTAAGTCTTAAAAACACTCTTTTAATAAACTCTGGGTTCACTAACTACGTTGTTGGTGCTTTGTTTCCTGTGTAAGGACTCTTCTCATGCTGCTGCAGAGGTTTGCTGTTATTTTGAGAAGTATTAGTGGTTAAAAAAGACGATTTAATGCCTTCAACGTTCTGCCCTGAGCTAATCAGTGTTAGCCACGTCCGGCTGTTAGTGACTCTCCAGATTTGTCCGTTAATAGTTGTTACACAAAAGAAACTGTCTCGATGACTTATTTGATGTATGTAAGTGTTGAAAATTACCATGACTTTGTGCTGAAATTTCACTTAGGAACCTTTAATTCAACCCTGTCTGATAAAAAGGACAAAACAAATGTTTTTGCTAGATATATTTTGCAGTTAGTGTAGGTGCAACGGTAATATATGTGATTGAAATCTGTACAAAGTGTGTCCCATGGTGACCCCATGTTGCAACATGTTGACCACTAGCTCCACCCATACCCAATGATCATATTGAGAAACAAGAGCAGTGCAGGCAGAATGGAGCTATAATAGAAGGCCTATTAATAAAGGTGTACATAAATCAAATGGGTTGAAATCACACTCAGTGTGCTTACATGCACGGCAGTAAAATGGTCTTTTAATTGGTTAAGGGAATAATCAGAATAATGAAGTTCCCCCAGCACACGTGTAAGGGGGTGAATGGGGAAAGGACAGGAGTAACTCTACCTCAAGTACAGTAGGTGGCGCTGTGCTAACGTACAACTGGCCGCAATACAGCTTTTTCTTTCAGTTGACCTTTGTTAAAATCAAAAACGCAGGAAAAAAGCAGGAAGAACATGGTCGACATTTCATACATTCTATATACCTTACTTCTCGCACAGGCAAGATGTACCCCATCTATCTCGGTCAAATCCTTGTGCCGTTTTCGTGCCGTTGCTTCCTGATGTATTCTATTTCCCGGTCAAATGCCACTGGCGTGGAGTAGGGAGTTCCAACGTTTGGAGTCCTATTTAGCCATTGTTAGCAACCACCTTTTTAAAGACACATACAAGCCTCAAAAGATATTTTATGTTGTGGAACAAAAAAAAGATTTTATTTCAGGCATCTAATCAAAAAGCCCTTCAAAAACCCACTGACTTGGAGATGAGGGATCAGGAAATGCAAAAAAAGTCACTTCAGGGTTTTAGGACTCATTCCTGCAGCACTCTATGAAGTCCAATAAGAAGGCTGAGCTGTGTCATGGGTGGGTTCTTCTATACATTTCAATAGATTTTGAATCAAAGTTAATGCTACAACTGAAAACTCCATTTCAAAGTCGGAACATGGTTGTGAAGCTTCTTTAGTTCTAATTTTTCCTTCACCATTAATCCATCAGAGCTGTAAAGCAGTTAGCTATTATCCCCCACTGGAGCACTAAGTGAACTTCCACTGCGACCATAATCCACAGCTGTATTGAAGGATGCTGTTGCTGGTGGCAACCAGACCTTCCTTTTCTCCCCTGTGATAGGTCTGACGTCAGCCCTTCTACCCTCACCACATCATCCTGGACCAGAGAAGGACAGCGTCACTCCAGCCAGAGGAGGGGGGAACCCAGATGTTCCATATGACACACCGTCACACGAATCCAACTGCAAATCCTCTCACTGAGGATCTATAGTTTTTTAAGGATGAGCCTGTAAAGATTTTGTTACTTTCCATGAATATTAATGAACCACGACTCAGCATCCAGCCTTTCAACAGGGTTTCAGTCTCTCAGTTCCTCTGTAAGTCCCAGTCCTTAGAGTCAGTAAGGAAAGCAAACCATTGCACACTACCTGCCAGAGTTACTTTACCACAGAGACACTTCTATCTCCATCATAAGTGTGTTATATATTATCTAGTATTATAGAGATATGCATGAGTAGTTGATGAGACATTAAAGTTGTACTCCAAAAGATTTGAGATCCCTTGTTTCTAGCAGCCTCTGTGGCATTAAGATGTAACTGCAGGCAAATCTATTCTTTCAGAGCCTCCATCTTGTCACGTTCATGGTCTCCGTGTGTTGACAATTTATTAAATTCTTTACTTTTTGCTCTTTTGTAAACTTTATTAACACACATTCACCTCTCTACTTCCAGTCTGTTCCCTATATGTTCCCATTTTAAATCCATACACACACATGTTCCTATTACACTTCTGTCCTTACTACAAGCCTGACTCAGAAGTTGGAATTTTAGATTACAAGTGAACGCAGCATAACTGTAGTGAAAGGTTTGGCCAACAGACCAACCACTGTCAGCATAATCACTAACTTACTAACACTAACTATTTACATCTAGAGAGGGAATGTCTCCACGGACAATGATATTGGAATACATTGAAATACTCAGCAAAAAGGGAACAAGTGTTTTCATTAGTGGGTCACATGAACAATCACCACTGTTTTAACTCACTGTGATAGATAGGAACTTAAAAGACAATTAAATAGATGGAAATCTTACAATGTTCAATCTGCAATGTTTTAGAGTACAACTTTAAAACATTGCTATACTCACTAGTCAGCAGCAGAAATACTCAAGACTAGAGTACTACCCTATATATGATCATTATCAACACACAGTAAAGGGCAGCTGTTGTCCACTCTGATCTGAACTCACACCTCCACCTCCTTGTGTTCTCCCACTCCCTTCCTGCACCGCCTCCTCTTTCTGAAGAATGAAGAATAGAAACTCTTGCCCTCCAATAGGCAATTTTGGGTCCCTCCATTAAAATGTAACAGGCCAAAGAATTCTTTTATACATCAGTCTACCACAAAATAAAAAGCTCTATTGACCTAATATTTTGCATTAAAGTGCTTGATCTACTCACTGACTTCATAAGTAACAATAATGTTTGGCAGTGCTGTCAGAAGGTGCAGCTCTGGCCTCACCAAGCCCCCACCAAAGAGACTTCCTGGTTGTTCCAATAAGGAAGTATCAAAAACTGCAGTTCTTGGGTCTCTACTAGGGGCAGGTTTAATAATAGAGCAGTTAATTAATTATAATTAGCATGCTAACTCCGTCATCTGGACCTGGACTGTGGTCATTTGTGTGGTGGTGTTTCCATAAGGGACAAGATGGTTTCCTCTTCGATTGACTGTACAAACAGATGGTTTAGGAACACACCGTGTTAACGTTAGCTTTGTAATGCTAATTAAATAGCCGCACTTGCACCATGACTTGATATAATACAACCTTCTATCTATGGCACATATACACTAGATGCTAATCTGGAGCAGCGGGAGGATTCGGGCCGTGAGGTTCGGTATATTACAGTCTATGAGCAAGGAGCTGTGATGAACATCAGTTTAAATCATTGATCATAAATGCTGGCTGCACTTCACTCCCGGAGTCGGTGTGTTCCATGTTTCCTCGTCACGGGAGTGCCTGAACTTGACTCTGCTAGAGACTGACATCCCGTGTCAGTCTCTACCCTCTAAAAAATCCTGTTCCTGTTACAAAATTTTAAAAAAAATTACTCCTGTTCCCTCCCGGTCCCTCCAAAAAATCTCAAGATGGAGAATCCCAGAGGTGAATATGATTGGATCAATTTGAGTGAAAGGACCTCGACGGAGAGGCTATGTCCATTTTTTATACAGTCTATGGACCCCACACTGACAGCTCTCTGAAATGAATGGAAATATTGAATTATGGAATATTACATTTGTACATAAAGTTAAGGTAAAAAAAAAAGTGTTATGATGAGAGAACTGTTCATATTGATGGTGCCTGTATTGAGAGCAGTGAGCTGTCAGTCTTTACCACACAGACACAATGCAGCAACATGCAGAAACAGGAGAGCAGGGGACAGGAAAGAAGTGTCGACCTGCTGGAAGACAAATGTGCAGCAGGGACGTCATTTTGTTCATGCAAATGATACAGAGATCTCAGAGCAAATCAATGCCTGTTTATGTGACCCACTGTGACCTTCTACAGAAAGGTTGTTTGTCTCCTTACTGTATTTGCAGGGGAGAGATTATGTCCTGCATACACAACACCTGCTCGGATGCACACACACACACACACACACACACACACACACACACACACACACACACACACACACACACACACACACACACACACACACAATGTCCATTCTTCTCCACATAAGCAGCATTTTAATGTCATCAACTACATTCAAGAATGACATTGCTCTGTCAGTGATCTGCTTCAACCCGCCGTATAAAATAAATGTAAGATCAATTGTGTCTCTATATGAGTATTACTATGACTGGGAGGAGTGGATTATTTTAGGCTAAGATATTCTTCATGAGACAGCCAGGTTTCAGTCAGACAGAGTAAATCAATATGGTTATCTGATATCAGATCAGTTTACTAATACAGCTTTAGATGTCAGAGATCTGATGTTTAAAAGTCCACATTTTATTTTCTGATTTGGTTGGCAAATTGGCAGAGTTGTCTAAAACTTTCAACCAATTCATGGACATTTTAACTCTCCGCCAGATGGCTTGAATCCCATGATTCTCATTGTCTCAGCATATTTATCTTAGAACTCTGGTTCAGAGATCTTTTGGGAAGGGGCGAAAATACTGGTTGCTGATTGGATAAACTATCTGTCTAACACCAACTTACGGCCCAAATCAACCAATCAGATCAACGAAGCGTATATTTTCCAGTTGTGTAACGTGAATTTACGGATCAAAGGCCCAATTTCAGGTGCCCGGTCCATATTCCAACAGAATGATCATACCAAAAAAAGCGTTAGTGAGTGACCATGTTGTTTCCACTAAACTGTCACTTCTCATTCTGTCACACTTCGGCCCGCCTCAAAACCAACACTGATTGGTTTGGTCGCTTGGCAAACGGCTCCAAATTGTCTCTGCCGCACAGTACCAGACTGATCTGAGAGTAAAATACAACGGAGCAGAGATCAGGATGGACTCCAGAGGCTTTAGACATACAGAACTGGACAAAAAATTTAAACATTTCAAGACCTCTTATGAATTTCAACGGACATTGACGATGCAATCAGTTTAAGATGTCCAGGCAGGCCTCACCTCAAAACCTCTTTTAGCCTCTAATGAACACTCATGACTGTTAGATATTGCTTATGATTCTAAACGACTGAAGGCCAGTGTTGAATGGGTGATCAGAGTGGGTTCAGAGGTCTCTGCTGATCGTGGTGGTGCTTGCTGCCGTGGTCCTGCATGACACTTCCTGCTGCTATTATTACTTTGATCATTAGTTTTATGAATTATAACACTTGTTGCCATAAAAACACCATCAATAATATATCTCATTGTATCACAGCTGTTATTACCACTACTCATCATTGATCATTTACCACCATAATTATTATCATAGTCATATTCTATCACCTTAGCTGTACTTGTTTCTACTGTTCTACTATATTAACTGCCATAACAAATAAGTCATATTCACATTACTATAGATATTATTATAGTTACTGTTACTTTTGTGGTTGCTCACATCAATGGGACTGTCTCTCTGTCTGTCTTTTTCTCTCTCTGTCCTCTTGTCTGTCTTTTCTTTCTTTCTCTCTCCTTTTCTTCCTCCCCAACCGGTGCAGACAGATGTCCGTCCTCAATAGAGCTGTGTCTGTTCCACTTTCCTGCCTGTTAAAGGGATGGTTTTCAACGCCACTGTGTACTCAATGGGGGAATAGTTGGGTCTCTGTAAATCATAAATAAGTCATAGAGTGTGGTCTACTCTATATGTAAGTGCCCTGAGATAACTTTTTGTATGAATTGGCACTGTAAATATAAATTGAATTATATAAACCTTTCCAAGAGAACTTCAATTGATGTTCGTCCAGAAGATCAAGACCACTCTTGAGTTAATGAATTGTCATGTTTGGCTCATGACTGGACTTCACTTTTAAGTGTCAGATAGAATTGCCAGATTTTTCTTTATTTTACGTAACCGCAGCTCTGGGCTCCTGAAACCAGAGTCATTTTTAACCGGAGTCCAGGGTGAACTTTTTGGAAAAGTCTGGTTTCAGCAGTCATGTGTGGACAGGAAAACCGAGGAAAACCGCAAACAGTAAGTTGTATCCATGGAGACTTGTGGAGCCAGCCTTGAGATTGGCTAAAATGGCTTCCTCTTAGGAGTACTATCTGCACTGACTACTGCTTTGGCATGTGCATGACATTGTTTGAGGGAGGATTTTGCGGTGTGACAGAGATATTTTTTATCACACCGATGGTGTGGATGGGAATTTTTTTTAATGGGGGGCCATAAAAGTTGGGTTTCAAAAATACCTGTGTTCGTGTGGACCAGGCCACAGACTGTTCATTACAACTTCTAAATCTAAATGACCCATAACAACATAGCAACCAGCAGGACAACCACTGCCTCCAACCTCGGGATTGGAGGCAGTGGTTGTCCTGCTGGACTGAAACAGTTCACTGCTCTTCCCTCTGGACTGAAGCTTTATATGGTTGAGCAGTGATGAATCACTGGGCCTGTGGACACTGTAATCACATGGCTGGACACAACTGATTTCCTCTAATCAAGAGTGTCTGAAACGCATAAGTGTAATGAAGTGCATCCAGGACTGCCAGCTATGTGTTTCTGCAGTGTTTCTGCCCTGTTAATTAAGCTTAATTGTACTTTCCATCAATCATTCACAACAAGAGGCAGTGAATCCATACCAGTGTCTGCTGCTGCTCCATCCAAATGCCTTCAGATCCACGTGCTGCGTGAGAGTGTGTGAGTGTGTTTGTGAGTCATGCTTTTCATGCCAATGAGCAGCCACTTCACCATGTCTAAATATGGAAACAAAGTGATTTTCCTGCTAATTATTATCACCATAATTGCCTGCTGCTTAGCTTTATTCCTTTAACTTGACATCAACTGGCAGGAGAATATGTAGGAAACTTTTTGAAGCTTCAACACCCGTCCCTGTCAATAATCAGTAGGGCTGGGGCCTGTTTCACAAAGCAGGTTTAGTGAAAACTCTGAGTATGTTAACCCTGAAATGAGGGAAACTCTGAGTTTTCCGTTTCACAAAGGGAGGTAACTCAAACCAGAGACAGAGGGGTAACTCTAGCCTGTTTCACAAAGGGAGGTAACTTAAACTCTCGGTCAGTTACCATGGTAACATGCTCTCTGAAACTAACCTGGTCGGGACCAGGTTTTTCTCAGAAAAGCTCAAGTTTCTCTCTGTCTCCGCCCTCTTTCAGCCACACACGGTGTTTGATTTCCTCATTCATTCAGTCAGCACGCGAGTTTTGGCGTAGTATAGTTCCATCAGTTTTTTCAGAAAATCACTGCAAACATCAGACATTATAAGTTATATTAGGTGGCGACTATTTTACTACCATTGCATGTTCTTTTGATAACGATCCCGTGGATGAAGGTGACGCATTACCGCAAAGAGAATTAAATATTCGTCGGGAGATGATCATCAGACCGCGCATAGACGTCCTTAATAAACTGCAGCCATAATTACAAAATGAATGAAATGGATCTTTTGAGCAAGTTGAATGTATTTGACTCAGCGTTTCCTAAATATAATCCCAGCGTTTCTTGCAATTCATATGTTCAAAAGTGTGTGCCTTCAGTCAGGTTATCGGTATATAAACTACCCCTATAAATGGAAACAACAGCCTTCTGATCCAGAATTTCATCATTTTATAATGCGAAGGGGTGAATTTCACGACAGGGGTGCTGAATACGCACAACACCGTTTCACGTCACTGTCCATCTCATCCGTCCTTACATTTCCAACATTAACAACCAGTCATGCTCTTATATCCCAGCAGATATTGTGTGTTGCGCTGCGTTTTTTTGCAAACGGGAGTTTTTAACAGCCACTTACGGTAATATTTACTTTACCATGTAAAACATGATCAAAATGAGACGTCACCATGAGATTTTGCCGATGTTTTACCTGTTTGAATACCTGTATGTTTTTATGTTTCATCTTAAGCTGCTGCCAAGTGCGCCTCTCCCCCGCGGGGTTGCACTTAAATGAAATAAATTAATAGGCTCCACTCAAGCAGTTTCCCCTGTGATATTATTGTGATTGCAACAGGACATTTAAACTTACGCACTGACCCGAGCAGCAATGTTCTCCCGCACCGTCTCCCTCTCTTTTGCCGCTGCAGCGGTGTAAACCTGCTCAAACTCACCATATGAGCGCATTAATATTTCCATTTCCAGTTGTAGCGTAGCGCTCCGCTTCCCTGTTGCTATGGTGACTCGTCGAATCAGGGCTCCATTGATGCTGTCTTTTTTTACTTGTGGTGCACGCGCTTAACTCCAGGTCAAACTACTCTGAGTTGATCAACCTAACGCAAATCTGCTGTTCTGAAACTGAAAACTCAGAGTTTCCTATCTCAGAGTAGATCAACTCAGAGTTCCGGGTTAAACTCAGAGTTTTTTGAACCTGCTTTGTGAAACAGGCCCCACTGGAGTCTTCTTCTTGTTTTTTTTCTATTGGATAATTGATATGCCATTGTGTGACCAAATTCTTATTGGTCGGACAATCGCTGGTGTTACCTTTGCAAGACCATGTGTCCGTGTGTGCTGCTGTTTGTAGCATCATAAACATTGGATAGTGTTTTTGTTGTTATTGTTACTTTGATTGTGTTTGTAAGGTGCTTCGATGTGACTGTATGTATGTTGAAACTATCTGGAGATAGGCAGAGAACTTTCTGACCCTGTTGTGGTAGCATCTCTCATTTATGCATGCAGCTTAGTAAAGGCATGATTTAAGAAACCCTGAGGACTCCAGAGACAATGCGAGACTGAGAAAAATATAATTTTGAAAGATGTTTTAAATCACTAAGTCAAATGGCTTCTGAAGGGCCATTTATATCATTTGCATGTTGAAAATAACTACTGTCTGTGCAGATGGTTTTGATTTACAGTGAGTTTTTTTTGTTTGTTTTGTTCTTGTATGCTTTAATTTCATTTTAATCAAATTTTATTTTGTTATGATAATGCATTATTATATAGACTGCTGTACATTTGTATGCATGTGTCGGACCCCAGGAAAAATAGAGGCAGCATTTACTGCAGCTAATGGGGATCGGAATAAACTAAAATAAAATAAACCCGAAAAATCTCTAAAAGACTGTAGACATTTTGCCAAGTTTTTCCGTACCAGCCATTCCCTGCCTCTTTTCTTACACTCCTTTTTTCCTTGGTCAATGCTAGATTAACACAGACTGTAGATAGAGCTGTACCTTTATAAGGAACCCACGACTAGAGAGAGCATTTCATAGGCAAGCCTTACATACTGCTTGCAGGAAATAGCCATAGCCAACACTTACAGAAGTTTTAGCCTTCACTTTCGTATGTTACTAAGCTAACTGTCAGTTGCTGACATAGAAGCAATACAACCATAGTTTTCTTTGAAGAGCGTGGGTGGTGACTGACACGTTTTCCCCTTGGGGCTTGCTGCAGCTGTACAAACCCTATACTGCAACATATTAGCAGTATTATCATATGGAAGATTAATGTACCTGAACAAATGTTAATATAGATAATAATATTATAATACAAATTCCTGTTAGTGTATCCATGATGTGATTAAGGTTATTTTTTAATTATGGTTACATCTACACGTTTCCATCACTGTAGTCTGTTGACTATAATGTATATACAGTATATTCTCTTAATAAGGCTGTATTCATACTACATACACATACATTAATGTTGTAATGCAAACTAATATGAATACAACCATATTGGCAACTTGGTCGATTCCATAACACTGGGGAAGGTTACAAAAGCAGAATAAAACAATGCTCAAAATGGAAGCAGCAGAGGCCAAGCTTTCCAGATAAACAGTCTTGAGTATGGATCAAGCTCCAGAACCCTGGATCCTACAGTTCCCATAATGCAACTTAATAACATCTTCGATAAATGCTCCCAACCTGGTAAACAGCCATGTCTTTCATACTGCACTCCACCTTGCTCAGGATAAACATGATGACATCACCAAGACATCATCTGGATTATACAAACAAAATAATTTGACAATTATTACACAGACTCATTAGTATTCCGCATATAGAGTAAACTGGTCTTAATGTCTAAAATTGGTGAGTGTTC
The DNA here is from genome assembly GCF_963691815.1 of Echiichthys vipera. Taxonomy (NCBI): domain Eukaryota; kingdom Metazoa; phylum Chordata; class Actinopteri; order Perciformes; family Trachinidae; genus Echiichthys; species Echiichthys vipera. The sequence continues at coordinate 25,631,249 of NC_139845.1, forward strand.
CTTTAAATAAATATTTTTTTAAGGTAGCCACTCTGTGTTGGCTGTGCATCAGTTTTCGAGAGATTTGCAGTTTTAGGAGTGCACCACAGCCATTAAAATAGCTTGCTAGATGGTATGAGCAAACAGAAACAAAATGTTCAACTAACAACACGGAAGGCATTTATGACCCTGCAATCTGCACGACGGGACTCAGTGTGACTTTCTGTGTTGCTCTCTCCTCCGCTGTCCTCACAGTGTTAAAGTGTTATTCCAGCGCAAAATCATCCAATGGTCTTTTTCAGCACTTACATACATCAAATAAGCCATCGAGACGTTTTTTTTGTGTAACAACTATTAACAGAGAAATCCGTTAGAGTCGCTAACAGCCAGGCGTGGCTAACACTGATTAGCTCGGGGGAGAACGACTTTTTCAACCACTAATACTGCTCAGAATAACAGCAAACCTCTGCAGTAACATGAGAAGAGTCCTTACACAGAAAACAAAGCACCAATGGGCTCCTTCCTTTGGGATTGACTTTGGTAATCCACTTAAATGGACTTTACTATGAGAGGAGCTAGTACAGGGGCCGGAAGGTAAGTCTTTAAAACACGCTTTTAACAAACTCTAGGTTTACTATCTACGTTGTTGGTGCTTCATTTTATGTGTAGGGACTCACATAAGCCACGTCCGCCTGTTATCGACTCTACCAGATTTCTCCATTAATAGTTAATACACTAAAAAACTGTCTTGATGGCTTATTTGATGTATGTAAGTGTCAAAAAAGAGCATGGAATTACACTTTAAGTCAGTGTGTAGCCATGGTAACGCTTTGGCATTGTTGGTAACAGTCAACCTCTTGCTGTTATGGAGCAGTGCGATGCTGAGTCTTCTGGTTAGCTTGGTTCTCTGAACACATCCGTGGTTATTGCTGTGCAGCAATCATTCATCATGATCTACTGAAAGAAAGTTTAGGAGCTCAAGGGTGAGGGAAAAGAAAAGTGGAAATGGAAAAAAGAACACAGGATAAAGGAAGGGTACGTGATTGCTGAATCTGACAGAATGAATCTGATGTTTTCTTACAACATTAAAATTGATTGTTAGCTCCCTGTTTTCTTGCAACATTAAAGTCCTTTTTTAAATAAAATAAACTGATCATAGCTACAGTTCATTTTAAATGACAAGCTGTCTTGAAAGTAATGCATGTATTCATTCATCATTAAATAACTACCAATGTTTACTTACTGCATTAAATTTGGGTTATGATTATTTACTTTTTTAATACATGATTATTAAATGTCCAATTAGTTACTAATAAACAATTAGTTTGTTAGTTTTAGGTAAACCTTTGTTTCCAACTGTGTTTATTCAATTCAATTCAATTTTATTTATAGTGTCGAATCATAACAAAAGTATTTTCAGGACACTTTACAGAGTAGGTAAAGACCACACTCAATGACTTATTTATGATTTACATGGACCCAACAATTCCTCTGTAGAGTACGGTGGCAACAAAAACCTTCCCTTTAACAGGCAGGAACGTCAGACAGACCCAGCTCTGTGGAGGACGGCCATCTGTCTTGACCGGTTGGGGAGAAAGAAAAGGAGAGAGAAAGAGAGAAAAGACAGACAGATGGACAGAGAGAGACAAAGACAGACACACTTCCAGAGATGCAAGCAAAGCCTAACAGTAACTATAATAATATTTATAGTAATGTGAATATAACGTATATGTTAAGACAGTTAATACAACAGAAAAGTAGAAACAAGCACAGCTAAGGTGACAGAATATGAAAATGATAATAATTATGGTGGCAAACATGATCAATGATGAGTAGTGGCAATAGCAGCTAGGATACAGCTACAAATTTTATAGTTTATTAAACTAGTGATAGTTTATTGTATTTTTATATAATAATAATATATATATATATATATATATATATATATAATATTTATATATATATCATATGGGCATATTGGACACACTTGGATAATTGGATAACTTGCATATTTGGATCAAATTGCAATTGTTATGTGGTTAATAAATATACCCAGAAGATACATAAAACATACCTATGTAGTGTATTCAAGCCTGTATTAAAACATAAATAATATAAATGACTAAATGAATATAAATCTTGTTTAGGGCCACCAAAATCCTAGGACCAGCCCTGTTTGCACACTAACAGTGTAAATCTCAGCTGGGTGTTGCATGGGCCCCAAACCTATCTCTCTATATCTTTTCCTTCTAAAACTGCAAATGCTACTGAAAATATCTCTGGAGTGAGCAACACTAATGATTTCATAAAAACATGTAAATCACTGTGTGAAATTGCATATTTGATTGCTTCTCTATTTATTCATTTTTCGTAGATTTGGGCTGATCAAGCATCAAAAGCAGACCCAAAGTAGAGGCTATTCAATCTGACTGTGATATGTGAAGTGCACATACAGCTCTATGCTAATTCTGCAGAAGTTGCTAACAGTGCCCAAATACCTTATAGGAGTGCTATAGAAGGGACACATTTGGAAATACATTCCTCACTCGAGCTCAGTTTTACAACAAATACGATTTTTTGAAGGGCAAATGGAAGTGAAATCCACTACCCACTGGAAAAGTTAAAAGTTAAAAGTGCACTGTGGCCTGATGCTTGTCTATTGGTGGTGTTACAATAGTACAGGTGCTTTCAGCGGACAAAAAGGAAAGACAGAACAAAGTTTCATCAATAATTTCTCACATGTACCAATTCAAAAAAACATTCGATTGCAAATTATATGAAATCAAATTATAATAATACTGTTTTTATTTAATACATTTTTAATGGAGATAAGTGGCAAAAAACTTCTAAGAAATAAAAATATAAAAAGCTGTACAGGATGACCCTGACTGTGTCCATGTCAAATGTCACTTTATTTTACTGAACAGCTTTTCAGAAATGTAAAGAGAAAGTTTGAAAATTACGAATTTTCATTTGAGCTGTCAAAAAAGAAATCTATAAATAATCTCAATTAAAAAAAATGATTGACATTTTTTTACCCGGACAAGTTATTTTTGTGCTCGGACTAGTACAGGGTGCCTCAACAAGTTGATGTTGAGCCCTGACTATATTTTGACAGACTGATTTCTGCTTAGCAACATTTTAAGGGGCATATATTTCTAAAATGATTGAAAAAATAAAAGAAGAAGGCAGCTAATTATATTACCTTAAAATTTGGAGTATTATTCTTAACAATTAAAAACTTTAAATAAATGAAACCTATGGTCTACATTCTGAAAATCAGTTGAGCCTCTCAGACATATTTGAGTAGCTGAGCTGTTCAGCTAATCACTAGCTGCTCAGAGTTTACAGAGAGGGAGAGGGAGTGGGATGGAGGGCCTTCCGTGACGGATGGCTCCCATAGGCCAATTTTTATGCCGGCCTACGGCTGATAGACCGAATGGATTTTTTTTGGTTCTTTTTGCTTCAGTTTGTGTAGATTGGACTACAGGACCATAATTGCCATGTAAACGATGTTAATAATAATTACCAATATTCCAAATGGTAGACCATAGCTTTAAAGAAAGATGACTTAGATGTGACTATTGAATTCAGCTCAGTCGCCACTAACGTATTGACGTCCTTTAGCTTCTATAAACACATGGGCTCGATTAGACATCACACAGACTTTGTACTAGCTGCTGGCCCGGGACTAATAAATGCCTGAGGACAGACCTTTTTATGTATATAGTGAAATCTGAAGTAGGTCAAACAGCAATATCAATCTTGACTAAATTGTTGAGTGTCTATAATCGTGATCCCAAAGGCACATCTTGTTTGTTTGTGCTCTTTGAAAGAGACTGTGTGGTGGAGGGTGGAGGTTCTACCTTATCAGGTGAACAGGATAAACACAGATTCAAAGCTTTTAAATAGCAGAAAATGGAAGCTTCTGGATGAGTTAAATCCCTGTCATCTGCAGCAGCCGCAGCAGCCGCAGTAGCGTGATGAGATTGAGTGGGAGTGGCTGCCAGGTGAACAATTAGCCTCAGCCACAACCTTTAGTTGCTTCCTTGGATTATATGCTGTCACTCACTGACAGCTTTTCCCAGCTCACAAGTTATGCTTCCTTTTGAAGTAACAAAATCCCTAAACTGCAGTAAGAGAAAACCTCCTTCAATCCTGTCCTTTCTAAAAGCCAGAGTCAAAAATGTATGCGTCCTCGCTGCTGTGTGCATATGTGACAGACAATGGGGGTGGGAGAAGGGATATTGTGTACTCTTTGCTGTTGCTTTGATGTTCAGCAGAAATCGGAAAAAGGGGGTTTGGTTCTGATGGCACAGCGACTCACTGCCGCTTTTTTGACTGACGGAAACAAATGAGTATCATGTTTATCTATGAGTCTTTGAAGCGGTGTCAATGTCACCCCAATGTTTCCTCAAATCTATGTAATGGGACTGGGGGAAATTGTCAAGCCTGCCTGAGCTCAATTTCACACACTTCATGAAAGTCGAGTCTAGGTTGTCATTTTTACTTAATCCATACAAGGCCTGAGGCAGTGTGGGTGGATTTGGTCCAAGACATCTCTGAAGTTGAACCGCAAACTATTAAATTGTGCCTGCTGACCAAACAGCCTAAAAGGGCTGAGATGGTGGGGTTACTCATCCGTGAAAAGCAGTAGCTGGTAACACAAAGATGTGTTACAAAGCCAGTCCTAACTGTTTTATCCATAGACTGTATAAAAAATTGACGTAGCCTCTCCGCCGGTGCCCGTTCTCTCAACTTGATCCAATCATATTCACCTCTGGTCAAACTTTGACTCCTCCTCATTTCTTCTTACCAAAAAAGGGCATGGATGTGACGTTTGGGGGGAGGGAGATACGTCTGTCTGTCTGACGTATACTGGATTAGCCACATTAGCACCACCACCCGGAAGCTGGGCTAACAATATCAGCTATTTTTGCCCCCCCCTGACTTTGACTTACCCACTGAGGTGAGACGGGCCCTGACTTTCTCAACCTTGCTGGCTCACCGGCTGATTCTGCTTGATTTGAAGCTTGCCCACCCTCCATCGTATACTCACTGGGTTAAAGAATTTCTTTATAACCTGAAACTTGAAAAACGTAGGTTTTCAGTCAGCGGCTCTACCAAGAGATTCTATGACACTTGGTGCCCCTTCTTGGGGTTTGTTTGCTATCCTGACCTATCTCTGGATGCTGAGGTGGACTAAGCTCAGGGCCCTTTTATTTCAGTATCCCCCCTCTTTTATTTATTTCATTTTTATTTTTATTCTTTCTAATCTTTTTATTTTGCTCCACACTATATGTCATTGTGCTGGAACATTTCAATAAAAAGATTTTTTGGGGAAAAAAACCTCTGTGGAGACATCAGAGCCAGGGGTCACACGGTTCTCCCCAGGCCCACCTTGGATTCTGACCGTCCTTACCCCCCAGAAGGTCCTCCCTTGTCTAAAAACACGGCAGCAAATGTTCCAGGAGACATTATTTTCACCCACAGAATGAAAGAATGCCCTCTGTTTGTATCAGAGGGGATCAGCCCCTGTGTTATAGAACGTTTTGATAATTGCACCTCTTGTTGTGGACTTAAAAAGACAAAAGTAACTTAGCTGCCCTACACTGAGGTTATTTCCCAAAGAACCTTGTGGCTGTGCCCTCAATCCATTCCTCAATCATTCATTGACTACATAATAGTTTACACAATGACTAGACACTTCTGTTACATTGTTACTTTGCATCATCACTGACAGCTCTAGAGCCACAAGACATTTACACATACATCACGACACACATTACATTGTGGGATTAGTATTTCTGAGGGAACTACTGTATATAGTGGATACATTTCACACTCATTCAGGGAGCTGTGAGGGAATAATTGCCCTGTAGTCCTCCCCCTTTCACTGTAACTATTTATGTACCTCTGGTTTGAACATCTTTACTACAAAATTTAAAAAATACTGGTCATTTAAATGATCCGCTTTAAGGAATTATTCATGCAAATATCAGACTAATAATATGGCTCTCTGTGTGTTTAATTTGACTAAAAAGTTAGCTGACATGGGGCACACCCTGGACAGGACACCAGTCTATCACAGGGCACATAGAGACAAACAGAGACAGACAACCATTGACACGTACGGGAATTTTAGAGTCATCAGTGAACCTAACATATACATGTCTTTAGATTGTGGGCGGACCGGAAAACACAGAGAAAACCCACACAGACCATGCAAACTGAACACAGAAGGGCTGCAGCTGGGATTTGAACAAGTAACCCTCGTTTAGTGAGGTAACAGTGCTGACCACCACACCACCAAATATGTGCTCTATCTTTTTCGGTGAGTGAGATTATGAATGTTACAGTATATAACATAAGTGAGCATACCCTTGTGCAAAATCATTTAAATGTCAAATGATTCAAAATGGACTAACCTTACAGTATTTGCATTATTTTATCTGCATCATGGCTCTACATGGAAAAGAATCACCAGAGAAATTGAAACATCTGATTGTGCAACTTCACAAAGATGGAAAAGGATACAGGAAGATCGGACTCCCAACTAAAATCAGTAGTAATCAGGAGGTATAGAACAAGTCATCGAACCACTAATCAGAGCCGCAGTGGCCGTCCCTTCTAAAATGAAGCCACGGACAGTTTGCTACTTGCACAATCTAGCTCTGAAAAACAGACGGGCAAGCACTTCAGACTTGGCAGAGGGGTTATTACAGTTTTTCTCGATTGCTAAGACACATTTCTTGAAAGCTTCTCTCCCTTTCTCTAAACTGTAAACACAAACCCCAATTTTCAAGCTACGTTCACAAAACCTCAGACTCTTCTTGCAAAACCAAACTTTCACCTCAAAACAGTTCAATCTGTGCCCAAAACTGAACTTTGTTGTCAAATCATGCCCCAAGTCAATCAAAATTAAAAACACTACTGAGCAGCCACTAAACACTACATAGAAAAATAGAAAACACAATGCTCAGGACATGAAGCTGAATGCATGTTGCAAAACAAAAAAACTTGCATTTAGCACTTTACACAAAGACAAAAAACAGAAATCTTGTGCATTAACATATAGCACTTGTACACTACAAAAATCAATGATCTTTTGCATTTACAGTACACATATTATTTGTTCAAAACAAACAGAAACAGTATGCATTTGCCACTTGTGTACAGTTCGGCATTGTCCTCACGGACCATATCAACATACCTGTCCTCACACCCTTATGTGACAGTCTTTTAATTCTACAAAAAGAGAACATGCAGTTACAAAAAATATACATGGAATACTAGGCCTACAGACAGTCAGACTAACCCTCCATTACAATACTACAGTACATCGGCACAGTGATGTACTGAAACATATATTTACTACAGTTTTTTTCAATTGCTAAAACACTAAACCCTGTTGTCTGAACCAATTTCTCTGTTGCTTGAACACACTGATTGAATCAATCCACCTTTTGGCAAAACCATGAGCACTTTTCACCTGTTTAGGCACAACTTACCAACACATTTTCATTGTGATGCACATGTGCTGCATAATGGTGAGCACAGGTGGCAAAAGTCAAAGACAATTAAAGCACGGTTGTCACTACTTGAACACAACAACTCAAAATTGATCACACTTGTGGCTAATGATGTGAGGGAATATATAAAGCCAGTTCAGAGAGCACTGATTTGAAAAGGCACTACAATGGATAGAAATCTGAGAGGAAGAGTTTGTGTGAGAGGAGGTCGAGGAGGTCAAGGTGGTCGAGGTGGTCAGCGAAGACAAAGAACAGTAATATCTGACGAAATCAGAGCTACTGTGATTGACCATGTTCTTGTCCATGGCATGAGGATGAGGGAGGCCGGACAAAGTGTACAACCAAACATCGCTAGATTCACTGTGTCCACCATAATCTGAAAATTTAGAGAAGAGAATAGGTAATTATCTTTTTTGACATTATAGTAAAGTATGTAAATGTTGAGAGCAAATTACTGTATGACATATTACAGTATATACTGTACCACAGTATACTGTTAGTACATATATATTTCAGTACATCACTGTGCCAATGTACTGTAGTATTGTAATGGAGGGTTAGTCTAACTGTCTGTAGTATTGTAATGGAGGGTTAGTCTAACTGTAGTATTCCATGTTTTCCATATTTTTTGTAACTGCATGTTCTCTTTTTGTATAATTGAAAGACTGCCACATAAGGGTGTGAGGACAGGTATGTTCTCCCCACACCAAGAGACCCTAATTCTTGATATGGTCCGTGAGAACAATGCCGAACTGTACACAAGTGGCAAATGCATACGGTTTCTGTTTGTTTTGTACAAATGCTACGTGTACTGTAAATGCAAAAGATCTTTGTTTTTTGTACTGTACAAGTGCTACATGTTAATGCACAAGATTTCTGTTTTTTGTCTATGTGTAAAGTGCTAAATGCAAGTTTTTTTTGTTTTGCAACATGCATTCAGCTTCATGTCCTGAGCATTGTGTTTTCTATTTTTCTATGTAGTGTTTAGTGGCTGCTCAGTAGTGTTTTTAATTTTGATTGACTTGGGGCATGATTTGACAACAAAGTTCAGTTTTGGGAACAGATTGAACTGTTTTGAGGTGAAAGTTTGGTTTTGCAAGAATAGTCTGAGGTTTTGTGAATGTAGCTTGAAAATTGGGGTTTGTGTTTACAGTTTAGAGAAAAGGAGAGAAGCGTTCAAGAAATGTGTCTTAGCAATCGAGAAAAACTGTAACAGTATACTGTGGTACAGTATATACTGTAATATGCCATACAGTAATTTGCTCTCAACATTTACATACTGTACTATAATGTCAAAAAAGACCTGTTCTCTTCTCTAAATCTTCGGATTATGGTGGACACAGTGAATCTAGCGATGTTTGGTTGTACACTTTGTCCGGCCTCCCTCATGCTCATACCATGGACAAGAACATGGTCAATCACAGTAGCTCTGATTTCATCAGATATTACTGTTCTTTGTCTTCGCTGATCAACTTGACCACCTTGACCACCTTGACCTCCTCGACCTCCTCTCACACAAACTCTTCCTCTTAGATTTCTATCCATTGTAGTGCCTCTCAAATCAGTGCTCTCTGAACTGACTTTATATATTCCCTCACATCATTAGCCACAAGTGTTATCAATTTTGAGTTGTTGTGTTCAAGTAGTGACAACCGTGCTTTAATTGTCTTTGACTTTTGCCACCTGTGCTCACCATTATGCAGCACATGTGCATCACAATGAAAATGTGTTGGTAAGTTGTGTCTAAACAGGTGAAAAGTGCTCATGGTTTTGCCAAAAGAGTGATTGATTCAATCAGTGTGTTCAGGCAACAGAGAAATTGGTTCAGACAACAGGGTTTAGTGTTTTAGCAAATGAGAAAAACTGTAAAGGTAATGGGAGTTTATGTGACAGCTCAGACAGTGTGAAGAACATTGAATAAAGTCAGCCTCTATGGACGGCGTCCAAGAAAAAAACCTTGCTTGCTTTCCGGCACAAAACTGCGAGATTAAACTTGAACAAAAAAAAAGAACATGAAAATAAGCCTTATAAATATTGGGAGCACATTCTTTGGTCAGATGAGACCAATGTAATGGATGGGGTCCAGCATGTTTGCCGTGAACCTGGCCAGGACTACCACAGTGAATGTATCTTCCCGACAGTGAAGAACGGAGGTGGTAGTGTGATGATGTAAGGCTGCATGAGTGCAAAAGGTGTTGGGGAGATGACATTTATAGATGGCACCATGAATACATGTGGATATACTAAAATACTGGCTGACAAAATGACTCCCAGTCTCCAGAAGATTGGCACAAGAGGAATATTCCAGCATGATAACAATGCAAAGCACACTGCCAAAAGAGTGAAAAACTGACCTGGTCAAGTATGTCACCTGACTTGAAACCAATAGAACACATTTAGGGCATATTAAAGAGAAAGGTAGAGTAACACAACCCCTCCAGCAAAGAGCAGCTGAAACTAATCGTCGGCAGGACATCTCTCCAGAAATGTGGGGCTCCATGCCGAGGAGGAATGAGTCTGTCATCAAAAATTAAGGTGGACACACAAACTATTGACAAAATATAAGATTTGAATCTCAGTAATGAAAGGTGTACTGACTTTTGTTGCACTGAGTTCCTACTGCTGGGCCTGTATTTTTAATATAATAAATTTAAACTTAATTTTTTAAATTTTACATAAGAGAGAATACCCTTGTTTAACTCAGAAGTGATGGAATTACTGTAAGGTGATACAATTTTGAATCCTTTGACATTTAAGTGATATTGCACTGGTGTGTACTCCCTTCTGTTGTGTACTGTAGCATTATTATTAAACAGTCATATTGAAGATCATAATCTCAAACAGCCCTAGTCCTCTTCATCAGTGTCAAAACCATAATCAATGAATACAGCTACTCTGTCTTCAGGCTGCCTCCTGGCAAAGTAGTCTATCTAGCTTCTCAGCTTTAGCTAGCTTGGTAGATTTGAGCCAGGTTTCATTTGGTCCACCTCTTCCCCTCCACTGGCCAATTTCTTTTTTTAAAGTTAATTTTTTGGCAGTTTTTCCTAGTCTTTGTCAGTTAGGAAATGGGGTGAGAGAGAGGGGGAGACATGTAGCAAAGGGCCACAGGTCAGAATGGAACCCATGGCCGCTGCCTTGAGGACCTTCAGCCTCATGGGGCGACTGCTCTAACCACTGTGCCACCGTCCGCCCACTTTTGCACATATTTTTACTACTGGAAACCACCCACTTTCGGCTTCTTTGTGAGACTACATCCATATTCTTCTCCGTAGAGGCTTACTGTCCCCTGAGACTGCAGTTCAAGGCCTACATATAATGTCTTATTAGTGAGTTTCAGTGCTGTCATTTAATCTGGCATGTCTTATTGATTTGGTAGTGAATGCAGATGCTCACTCAGTGGACAGGGCTGTGTTTATTCACCCTTTTGCTATTTCCTTTTTTCCGTTTTAATACCCACATCAGAGTGACAGGCCATCGGTTAGAGGAGTAGAGTTATCTCACACTGAGATGGTGTGTGGATAGGCCTGGTAATAAGGACATAAAACATCTCTGATTGGAGAAGGGTGACCTTCCTGCCGTAAATATGAGCTATGTGTTTTCCTGAGCTTGCCAAGATAGTGAAGAGGAAACACATCCTTTCCGTTCCTATGCATATGAGGCAAAACCAAAGCATAAAATAGCAGTAACTGAACCAAACATTGTCAGAGCATTTTCATGCACAGCGGCAGCTCTCTTATTTAGCCCAATAAATGTGACGTCTTTTGTCCTGGGCTGGGACTAAAAAGACTATCCACAAGGGATCATTTGGGGTTGATGATTTCCGGGTGGGAACTGTACATGGATCTAGAGTTGATTATGCTGAATGTAATGCTATAAACTGTCAAACAGATAGATGCAATTCACTGACGTAGCAAATTTAGACTGGGAGAAAAGAAACCTGAGCAGCTTTTGACTGCAGGAAGAATAGTGAATGCCCCAACACTAGACATGCAACAGTGACTTTTGCTCAGGCATGTCAGTTTCACTGGAGGTTAAATCAAATATACATACAGGAGAACAACCAGAGGAGAATATGCAGACCAAGTGTGATCATAAAGAAAGAGTATATAGAATATTTGTGAAAAAAGCACTATAGAACCCAAACCCTAACCCAACAAATAACCGCTTAGCTACCCCCAATGCCAGGGCGTTGTGATAGAGTTATATGCTGATGATCCACCCTTTGAACACTCATGTAGGTTTAAACTTTGACCAACAGATATACCTTCATTATATGTATAACAAACAAGTGATGTAAATTGTTAGCATTCAACATTAGACAGCATTTAAGTTGTACTCTGTAAGATTTCCATCTATTTAATTGTCTTTTAAGTTCCTATCCATCACAGAGTGAGTTAAAACAGTGGTGATTGATCATGTGACCTACTAATGAAAACACTTGTTCCTTTTCTGCTGAGTATTCCAATATCTGTGTCTGGGGAGAGATTCCCTCTATAGATGTAAATAAGTCTCCATGTTAGTGACTCTGCTGACAGACATTACTAATGGTTATGCTGCGTTCACTTGTAATCGGAAATCGGAAATTCCGACTCCTGAGTCAGGCTTGTAGCCATCTTTTCAAAAAAGTGTGAGATCTGGGGAATACATTTTCTAACTGGAAGTAATAATACAAGCATAATATAATTCTCTTCAAATAATAATTCGCTCCAAATAGATTATCATCCACCTCTGCTTTGTCAGACAGAGCAGCTTGGTGGGAAGAAGGCAGAAGAAAACATACAGCAGAACAATCCTCTGTGGCTTGGAGCAGAGAGGAGCTTCCCCGAAGCCTATCACTTGACACTCAAGGACTAGTGAGACTGAGACAGTGACAGTTTGAGGTCAAAGCGTGTTTCCACTCGGCTCAGTGGCCAGGCAACTGGAGAGCTACTACATGCCCACAACAATGGCTCATGGATTGCAGGTACCCTAAAAGTAGATAGGTTCCTGTTAGATTCTGACAGCACTCATACCCATGCTGATATAATCAGGAAAGCTGTTCTGGGGAGAGGAAGCCCTCCAGATACTCACTCTATTTTCTACAGGTCCAGGATAAATACAACTCAAGCATACAGTTAGTAGTGTGGCTCAACCTGGATCACTACTGAAAGTAGAGAATCATTACCCCACAGATGTGGCTGTCCTTAGAGCCTGACCAGTTAGTTGGACCCTGTTAGTTGGTACTAAGGGGGTGCAAAGAGACATGCCCAAGTTCAACATTTGAAACTGAGTCCAGAGGAAAAGGGAAAACTCAATGATGTCCAAAATGGAAGGAATAGATTAATTCTCCTGAATTATATGACAATGTGGTTTTGACATTTCTACAGCACGACTTGTTTGTTGGCTAAACGTCACCTTCTGCTGCAGAAGACAACAACAACTCCCATAATGCGCCACAATGCACAGGTGTGAAGGCAACTCCCACTGGTACAAAAAACAAAAACTCCCCCTGGACTCAAAATAAACAAACAAAAACCTCCCACCACCAGCCCTCCCCGTAGCATCTGCAGCAGCCACCTCCTGTTCCCCCACCAGCTCCAGCTGCTCCTCGCTATATTACGGCTCGTATAGGACGCCACGGACATCCGATTGGAGCATCAGATCTTCAAACTCCCCTTTTTCCATATCAGACTGATTACCTTCCGCCATGTTTGTTTACTTTCTGCAAAGTTTCTGCAGGTTGCGGCCCACCCACCAAATTAAGTCCCACCCACTGATCTGTGATAGGTCTGAAGTGTGAGTGGGTTTCACCCCCTTTAGACGGGTTTGAAAAATGAGGAACTGGTGCTTGTAGTTTAAGCAGAGCCCGCCCGTCTCTCTCACACTTCAGCTTGACGTGACGTAAAAATCCTCTTTTTGCGTCATCAGATAGATACGGCTCTCTCCTGTCTCGGGGGACTGATGCAGGAACATTCAAAAATATGACTTGGTTTCTTCCAATACAAAGCTTAATGCAAATGGGTGAAGTTTTCTTTTAACCGTCACCTTTTGTTGTCTGAACTTGACCGTCACCTTTTGTTGTATAAACGTAACCGTCACCTTTTGTTGTCTAAACTTAACCGTCACCATTTGTTGTATAAACTTAACCGTCACCTTTTGTCATCTAAATTTAACCTTTACCTTTTGTCGTCTAAACTTAACCGTCACCTTCTACTGTCTAAACCTGTCACCTTTTGTTGTTTAAACGTAACTGTCATGGACATGTATTGTTGCCTTTTCACAGCATTTAGTAGAACATCATATTTTGTAAGATATCACACAAACCTGTTGATGAGAATACATTGTATAGTGCTACAGGTCAGGTCAGACTGATGATAAAAAGGGTTAGTAGTTATCCTCTGTGAACCATTACTCAATACATTTCACTGCTAACTGGTCAGAAGAAGTTGAAATATTCTGCTCTGAAACAAAGTGGTGGATGGATGAATGGACCAATTCAGTTTGACATAATAACACCATCAAATATTATTGATCATTGGCCAGCAGAATGGCCTTGTGTTGAGAGTAACTGCACCATGCTGGAAATGTTGTTGGTTTGCTTCCTGCAACAACCACACTGCCTATCCTACAGAACACTTTGCTCCTTTTAGTCCACATCAAGAGAGTAGTGACAATGATATGACTCACTTTACTGTATGAAAAAATAATAACAAATCCTAAGAAATGAAGGCTAAAGCATGCTAAAGCATGTAGGTTTAATCAACCAATTTTCATCAATGACATTTCCCTTTTTAAATTCCTTTGCTACATTAACAGCTACATCTGTAAGCTCAAGGAAGGGAAGTGAATTCAACATAAAGGCAGGACAGAGCATTGAATGATTCTCATGTAATTGTATTCCTATGTATTTTTCCTCTGTTCTTAAAAAAATTGACACTAAAGTGTCATTCCGGCGTAAAATCATCTCACGGTCTTTTTTAGCACTTACATACATCAAATAAGCCATCGAAAAAAGTTTTTTTGTGTATGAACTATAAACAGAGAAATTCCAAAGAGTCGCTAAAAGTCGCTAACAGCCAGACGTGGCTAACACTGATTAGCTCGGGCAGCTTGGTGAAGGTATTAAAACGTCTTTTTTACCACTAATACTGCTCAAAATAACAGCAAACCTCTGCAGTAGCATGAGAAGAGTCCCTACACAGAAAACAAAGCACCAACAACATAGTTAGTTAACCCAGAGTTTATTAAAAGAGTGTTTTAAAGACATACCCACTGGCCCCTGTACCAGCTCCTATCATAGTAAAGTCCATTCAAGTGGATTAGCAAAGTCAATCCCAAAGGAAGGAGCCTATTGGTGCTTTATGTAGGAATCGGTCACGTCTTCCAATTTATTCTGGGGACATGAAAAACAGAGTCCAGTATGGTGCGGTTGATGAGGGATGGGGAATCCTCCATAGCAGTCACACAGCGTTTTGAAGTACTCAATGATTCCAGGCCAAGATGAGAAATGTCTCTCTGCAGCATAAACATTCTTCTTAAGGTTCCATGGGCTCACAGTACCCACAGGGACACCAAAAAATACCCCCACACCGAGACTGATGCTATGTCTGATTCTACCTCTACCTGTAGCCCCTTCAACACACGCCCCCACCCCCTCGAGTGACATACCGGTGCTGCTTTTACATTTATTATTAACTTATTTCACCAAACTGCCACAAACCTCAAAGTTGACGTGTTGTGCTGGAATAAATCATCAATGGGATCCTTCCTTTTGGATTGACTTTGCTAATCCACTTGGATGGACTTTACTATGAGAGGAGCTGGTACAGGGGCCAGTGGGCAAGTCTTTAAAACACTCTTTTAATAATCTGGGTTCTCTAATTACGTTGTTGGTGCTTTGTTTTCTGTGTAAGGACTCTTCTCATGCTACTGCAGAGGTTTGTCGTTATTTTGAGCAGTATTAGTGGTTAAAAAAGACGTTTGAATGCCTTCACCATGCTGCCCCGAGCTAATCAGTTTTAGCCACATCCGATTGTTAGCGACTCTCCTTGATTTCTCTGTTAGTAGATGATGCACAAAAAAACTGTCTCTATGGCTTATTTGATGTGTGTGTTGAAAAAAGACCATGGGATGATTTATGGTGGAATTACACTTTAAGATATATGCTGTGGAAGATAGAGAAATGAGCTGCTTTCTTCATGTGGCTTTTGAAATGGCTAAACTGAAGTTGGTGCACAGTGGGGTCGTGGTACATAAACCCCTGGAATGAGACTAGTCCTTGCTGGTTGAGCAGATAATAACTTGCATCACAGAGCCTCACAGAAAAGACAGTTCAGATCTGTAGAATGTGCACGATAGAGATCTCGTGCCCACTCACCCATCACCTCGTTATGATTCTAAAAAACAGAGGAATGCTCATTTCTTCATTTTAGGCACACACACACATACTCATTAACTAACAATTTCGTGTGTTGCAAACACAGACATATCTGTCTCTCTAGATAGCCATATAGGGACATACACTAATTTCCTTCTTTCAGTTTTTAGTGTTATAAGGTGTTGCTAGGCAGATTAACGTCCGTTGCCGCCTTTTTTACCTTTGGGGCGTTGCCATCAGCCCACCAGTGTATTTAAAGCCGCTACTCTTAGACCACAACAGACTCGTCTGATGTATGACCTGGTTTGAGTTGTATCAGAACTTGTCTCCGCTTTGCAAAGTGCTCCAATAAAGATATTGGTGTGATCTCAAGCCATCGTCTCAAGATCTCTTCTTCCATCCTCCGATCAACGGACCCGGGGAGGCAACTGCAGGTTGATCTCAACAATGCACATCTCAGAGAGTGAAATGGAATGTATTTAGTCTATAGAATAAAACAACAAAATAGTATTGTCGTACGTATTTTGCACAGAAGTAAGAAAAGAAATGGCAGCAGACTTACGGAGGGAGTGCCACTCGTCCTGCCTTATTGTCTTGGTGATGTTGTAGGAAAGGTTTTTGGGTATGGTAGCCGAGGAATAGTGATACTTGATGTAGGAGCACCGTGCGATGGAACCTGCAGAGAAACAATAATAGGATTAGTTATACATTTTAACAGAGAAACAAAATTGACTCTTGGGTCATTCCATAAGATCCACACTGGTGACACAGAGCTGGAATGAATAGAATGTGAGAGGCTACATCTGCAGCTATTATTTATATACCCAGAATGGCAAATCACTCTTTTTTTCTAAAACAATAGCAATGTGCTGTTGTATGAGACCCTATGTGTGGACTCAACACTTTCAGCGTACATATCTATTACCTGCAGTGACTGACACAATGGCTGTCACAGAGATGATGTGTCCGTCAAAAGTTATTAACTAATCAGTCAAGGGAGCCATTCAGTGTGTAATTATAAATGTGTGTGAGAGTGAGAGAGAGAAATGTTTCATTAGAGATGTAGACTGTGAAAGTCAAAGTGACAGTCACAAAGATGTCTGAATTAATGGAGACATGCTGAGCTGTAGAAATACTGAACCACAGTGATGGGGGGGGGGGGGGGGGGCGTGTTCTAAGGGCCACAAAATGTCTTTGAAAAAAGCCTCATCAGTTGTTTGGTGAAACACTTACAACCACTTCTGTTAACACTTTGTCCCGTATAACCGTGAGAATCAAAAATAGTATGTAAAATGTCAATAGAATTAATGAATAAATGGCGCCTTATAAGACAATTTACGGTAAACTTATTCTCAGCATCTCCTGCTCTGTGACCAATGAGCTGACATCACACTCACACACGCGTATGACGAACCAGAATCCTGCTCATCTCATTGGTCGAGGTACTGTTGCTTGCGAAGAAGATACCTGAAGACAACAAGGCTACTCCTCCAAGAAAAAAACAGAAAAGAATGCAAAAATACAGAGAGGAGTGGGAAGGAGAAAAAACATGGGTGGAAAAAGTGTGTGATAACATCTATAAAGCGCACTGACAATACTGACATAAAGCGACATGCTTCCAGTGGTTGGCACCAGGGCATGAAATTGGCACCCGCCCACATGCCAAATGTGGGTAACTCTTGTGATTGGCGGGTGAAACTGTCAATCTAACTGCCACGTTGGCATGTAGCCAATAAGACAACACAACGATGAGCAAGTGTTGTGTGTTGTTGACCATCAGGTAGCCTATTGTTGCAAAGCAAGCCCCGTCGTTTTCTTGGACTTTCAAAATAAAAAAACAAGAAGAAGACGAAGAAAAATAATGTGGTGGCATATTGCTAGCATGAAGAGGCCGCTGGCTGCAACAGAACAAGAAGAGGATGAGGAGGAGGATTAAAAAAATATATAAAAAATTACGTTTTAATACAAAGTGGAAAAGGATGGCAAGGTTCACAACTGGCTTGTGTGTTTGGGGAGTGAAGGAAGCAGAGGGGAGTGTCTGCTCCTCCTCCTCTTTAAGGACTCAGAGCCTCAGTCTATGCTCTGTGAAAGGGTTTTTCAATCAGTGTCTGACCTTCACATTACAGTGTAATGTAGTTTGGTTTCTGTTAATTATTATGATCGTTATTGTTGTTGTTTATCTAAATGTTATTTAGTCAAAATATGTCTTATCTTGAAAAGCAACATAAACTTATAAGTAATTTGTTATAAATGTAATGTTTATTGTTAATCTAAAATTTTAAAAAATGTTGATCCTGGGTATCTAATGACACTACAGTGAAAAAGAAACAGAGACTAATGGATTGCTGTTGGGTGTTAACCAAATAACTCAGTGAGATGATTGCCTGTATTTATTTCTGTTATTTTCTATTCTAAAAGCCTGCCACACCAGGTCAGATACTGCTGGAAGTCATTCTTGTCTTTTATGAGATTAAGTTGGTTAATAACTCAACAGCACTTTAATGTGGATTCTGTACAAGTTCAAGAACCCTCGTTCACCTTTATTTTAGGCAAAAAAACTTTGGCTGGTAAAAAAACAAACCAGTGGCTGCGGGGCAAAAAAGTGAACTTCAGGCCCAAAACTAGGGGAACCCAAGATCAATTTATTGTCCACCAGGGCCAGGGGCAGCTATGGTATGTAAATAATGATTTTAACACTCTGGTTAAGGTTAATATGGGAAAGTACAATGAATGTCTGAATTGTATGGAGAAATATATAACAATATTATTTTCTGTGTAGTAAGCAAGTACAATTGCTAGATGAGTACATTAAATAGATAAATAAAACATCAAACTAATAAATAGATGAATAACAATAATTAATTAAAGGAGAGTTCATTGTCATTCTAAATGTCATGAACGGTTCAGGGAATAACACAGTGAACCGGACCAAATGCAGACAAGGACACAGAGAACGGTTTAAACAAATATTTAATAACAAAGAAAACAAGGGAATCTAAGAACAGGGGATAAGGGACAAAACAAAAGGTGATGAGACGGTCAAGGGGAGGCAGGAACAGGATCACAGGAAACTATAACAAAAGAGAACTGAGAAACAATAATTAGCAAACATAACTACTAGTAGCATAAATATCAACAAACAAAGTACAGGAGCCAACTGACGAGAAGTACCACAGAACCGAGGACAATGGCTGGCACCGAATGTGCTGCAGGGCAGGTCATCAGTGGAACTGGATACAGCTGGTTGGAACCACGCCTTCCAGCTCCAGACAGACAAACAACGAGAGGGGAGACACATGCAGGGAACAACAGACAGAGGGAGACAAATCCAAGCACAAAAGGAGAGGGAAAGGCTTGCAGAACAGGGGTCCTGACAGTACCCCCCCTCAACGAGAGCCTCCAGGCACTCCATCGGGCCTCCCAGGATGAGCCCGGTAGAAATCCCTGATGAGAGAAGAGTCGAGGATCAGGGGGCCGAGAGACCCAGCTTCTCTCCTCAGGGCCAAATCCTTCCCAATCAACCAGGTAGTGGAAGCCACGCCCTCTGCGTCGCACGTCCAGGATAGAGCTGACCGTGAACGCCAGATGGCCATCCACGGTACGGGGGGGTGGTGGGGCAACAGTAGGCGGGCACAGCGTGCTGGTGGCCACAGGCTTCAACTGGGAGACGTGGAATGTGGGATGGATCCTGAGAGATGCAGGGAGCTTGAGACGGACTGCACTGGGATTGATGACAGCCTCGACCTCGGAGGGGCCAATGAAATGGGAAGCAAGCTTCTTGGAGGTGACATTCAGGGGAATGTCATGTGCAGTTAACCACACCTTCTGACCCGGTCTGTACTTGGGAGCTGGGATGCGAAAGCGATCCGCCATCCTTCGGTTCTGCTCAGCAGTCCGAAGCAACGGCTCTCGAACCTCCCTCCAAATCCGACGAACTCTCCGGAGATGATGTTGAACGGAGGGCACTGCAATCTCGGACTCCTGGGCCGGACAGAGAGTAGATAAGTTACCCAATGAAGCCTCGAAGGGAGACATACCTGTAGCAAAGCAGGAGAGGGAGTTGTGGAAGTATTCCACCCAGGACAGCTGAGACGACCACGACGAGGGATTGCGGGCACAGACACAGCGAAGAGCGGTCTCAAAATCCTGTTTGGCCCTAGGACAAGCTGACCCTGGCTCCCAAAGCCTGACAGAAGGCTTTCCAGTGTGAAGTGAGCTGGGGACCCCGGTCCAAAACCCATGGAGTCAAAAAACATGGTCCACCAAGAGGGATGCCGTCTCCATGGCTGACGGCAGTTTAGGCAGAGGAACAAAGTGAGCCATTTTAGAGAACCGGTCAACAATGGTCACAATGGTGTCGTTGCCTTGAGAGACAGGAAGTCCAGTGACAAAGTCCAATGCGATGTGAGACCAAGGATGACCGGACCACCACCGGGTTCGGGGTCAGTACGTTGCGCTTGTCTCACCGTCGTCTCGATCTCCCAGGTGAGAGTGGCCATACCGCAAGATCCGGGAATGATGTGGTCCGACCCAGTCTCCTCCCCCTCAACAGGTCCGAACTGGTGAGAAAGGGCATCAGGTTTCACATTCTTGCTTCCTGGAAATGTAAGTCAAAGAAAAATTGAAACGTCCAAAGAACAATGCCCTCCGGGCTTGCCGGTAATTCAGTCTCTTAACTGTCTGGATGTACGAGAGGTTTTTGTGGTCAGTCCAAACCCCAAACAGAGTCTCTGCCCCCTCCAACCGCCAGTAACTCACGGTTCCCAACGTTCCTCTCCGCGGGGGACAGTTTCTTGGCAAAAAACGCACACAGATGAACCTTGTTGTCTGTAGCCATACGTCGGACAGAACCGCACCCACTCCCGGATCCGAGGCATCCACCTCCACAATGAACTGTCAAGAAGGATCGGGCTGAACCAACACGGGGGGGGGGGGGGGTGAGAAGCGCTTCTTCAGGACCTGGAAAGCACTTTCAGCTGAAGAAGACCATCAGTGGGAGAGGTTAACTTGGTCATAGGAGACACCACTTGACTGTAGTTACGAATGAACCGACGGTAGAAGTTAGCAAAACCCAGAAAACGCTGTAGTTGCTTCCTGGAAGATAGCGTCTGCCACTCCGTCACAGCTTTAACCTTTGCTGGATCTGCCCTCACCTGCCCGTTCTCCACAATGTACCCCTGAAAAGTCACTGATGAAATGTGGAATTCACATTTCTCTGCCTTGACGAACAACCGATTCTCCTGGAGGCGCTGGAGAACCTGGTGGACATTATTTACGTGCTATGACAAGTCCTTAGAAAAAATCTAAATGTCAATCAGATAGACGAACACAGAGTGGTTCAGCATATCATGGAGAACGTCTTTCACTTATGCCTGGAAGACAGCTGGGGCATTAGTTAAGCCAAAGGGCATTACCAGATACTCGAAGTGGCTAAGAGGGGTATTGAAAGCGGTCTTCCACTTGTCCCCCTCCTTAATTCTGACTAGATGATAAGCGGTGTGGAGATCTAGTTTGGAGAAGACAGTGGCACCATACAGCGGTTCAAACACGGAATTAATCAATGGTAGAGGGAACTTATTCTTCACAGTAATGTTGTTAAGACCGTGTTTATCAATACAGGGTCGTAATGACTTGTCTTTCTTGGCCACAAAGAAAAAAACAGCTCCCAGGGGGGAGGAAGAAGGACAAATGATCCCGGAAGTGAGTCGTTAATGTACGTCTCCATGGACTCACGTTCGGGTCCTGACAGGTTATACAGACGACTGGTAGGGAAAGTTGACCCAAGTAGCAACTCAATGGGGCAATCATAGGGACAGTGAGGTGGCAGGGATAACACCTTGGCCTTGCTAAACACTTTGGCGAGGTCATAATATACTGGTTGCACGGAGGACATGTCTGGAGGTTCGGGCAACGAAGGTCTGGGGTCACAGGGGCACCTAGAAGGGGCCGCACGAAGGCAGGAAGAGTGACAACTGCTGCTCCAACTCACAACCCTGCCTTTTACCTAGTCAATAACAAGGTGGTGAGTGATAAGCCAGGGGAGACCAAGAACAACAGGAGCATTAGCGGACGGCATTATGTGAAAGGCTATGGTCTCAGTATGATTACCTGCTAGCCACAGGGTCACGGGAATCGTCTCGGCACAGATCTGAGCTAGCTCCTCACCACTGAGACCATTAACCACCAACAGAGTAACTAGAGGAACAGTTGGAAACTGACTAGTACAAACCAACTCGGAGTCGATAATGTTAGGTAATGTTAACCGACACAGGCAGGTAGCCAGCTGGTGGTTAGGAGCTCCACAGTAAATACAAAGTCTCCCTCGAAAACGCTGTTGTCGTTCGGCAGGAGTCAGACAGCTGCGGCTAAACTACATGGGTTCTTCCTGGACAGGAACAGAAGACTGGTTTACACGGTTGTAAGCAGAAACGCTAGTAACAGGGTTGAGAGGAACAGTGAGTGGGCCTGGCGTTACCAAGGGTGATAACCGCCTATCATGGCGCCTTTCACGGAGACGGTTGTCAATCTTGATAGCAAGGCCAGTGAGCTCCTGTAGGTTACTGGTCTCAGATCTCCCCACTAAGCAGTCCTTTACCTCTTCGTTCAACCCTTTGAAAAATATGCTCTGTAGAGCCCTATCATCCCACCTTAATTCAGCTGCTAAGGTACGGAATTTAACAGAATAATCCGCCACACAAGGAGCATGTTGTGTGAGAGGGTTGTTCCCCAGACTCAGGCCCTACCAGTGAGCAAACCTAGCACATATGCTATCTTGGAGCTATCGCTTGTGTAGGTGAGGGGCTGCTGACCGAACACTATCGAGCATTGAAATAAGAAAATCTTACACTCCCCCAACTTCCCTTTATAACGCTCAGGAGCAGGGACATAAGGCTCACGGGGTAGAAGGGTACTCACAGTGGTAGCGGGTGACTCAGCATTCGCAGAGGAAGCAAGGAGAGGCCCAACCTGTCCCTCTATGCGAGAAACACAGGCAAAGAGCTGGCTCAGACTCCCTGGGATTCCTTGCAGCGTCTGTGAATGCTGACCGAGCAGAACACCCTGAACGGATACTGCTTGAAGAACGGAAAAGCCCAGAGAGTCGACTTCCATGTCTGCGGGGTCCATGTTATGGCCAGACCATTCTGTCATGAACGGCTCAGGGACTAACACAGTGAACCAGACCCAAATGCAGACAAGGACACAGAGAACGGTTTAAACAAATATTTTATAACAAAGAAAACAAGGGAATCCAAGAACAGGGGACAAGGGACAAAACAAAACATGACGAGACGGTCGAGGGGAGGCAGGAACGGGATCATGGTTAAACTATAACAAAAGAGAACTGAGAAACAATAATTAGCAAACAAACCTACTAGGAGCGTAAATATCAACAAGCAAAGTCCCACATCTGGCTTTTTATGCTGCAGGGCAGGTCATCAGTGGAACTGGATGCAGCTGGATGGAACCACGTCTACCAGCTCCAGACAGACAAACAACGAGAGGGGAGACACATGCAGGGAAAAACAGACAGAGGGAGACAAACACAAGCACAAAAGGAAAGGGAGAGGCTTGCAGAACAGGGATCCTGACACTAAATGATGAAATGTCTTGCTCAGAGTTTTACTCTGTGGTACTGAAAGACAAACAGCTTGTGGCTGCAGCAAGAGCTCAGAAGAAGTACAGACGGAAAAAAACAAATAGACTGACTACAACTGTTTTACTCAGACTTTATGTTTGCACTTTTCTTGTTGCATTAATTGTGTACTATGTTCTGCTTTGTGATGTTTGTGTGAATCAGGAAAGATGTTTTTTTTATTTGGTTAATTTTTGTTATTTTGTATAAAAAAATGCTGATGATCACTCAAATATGCATCTAATTCAATTCAGGTTTGAGGCAAATAGTTAAAAAATCGCTTCACACGTGAAAAAAGGGCTAAAAAGATTCACTACGCCAGGAAGGATGAAGGCAGCCGGGGCGGCCGCAACGACTGTCAGTCTAACACGGTCGTTGGCACTTGGAGCACAAAGGGTTCCAGTGACATCATCGGCCTTGTGAGAGGTTAAATACCTGGATCTCCACACCAGTTAGTTGGACCAGTCCCAGCCTGGTCAGATGCGTACATGAACAGATGAAGCCTCTTGAATGAGAGGTGAAACGTCTTCCTAGACAAATAACCAATTCCAGTTGCTTTTGACTGAAATTGCTTTGAGGATAACGATGACCTGGACAAATGAGAACATTCACAGGCTGATACTTTGACTCCTTGACTGTATTTTGTGATATCTACACTCACTGTAATACTGTGTGTACCTACCAAGACTGTAAAAGTGCGGCTGGTGGAGAAAGAGCTGTTTCCTTTTGACACCATGTCTGCTCTAATTATCTCTGGCAAGGCTGCTTTATTGGAATCCTGGGAGATTTGAACTGCACAAACAGACAGAACCAGGATAACACCCACTGCCTCTCCTCTGTCCTGCAGCCAGGGCACACACACACACACACACACACACACACACACACACACACACACACACACACACACACACACACACACACATATATACAAACACCAATGGCATAGACACTAAAACCCAGGAGAACACAGCCGCTGACAATAGTAATTACCCATTCAAGACAATCTCTTTATCAGTGGTGCAGTTGGCACCCCATCACTGACTATTTGATGAAACCATGGTCTATAAGCTGCTGCAGCATACATCATAAAATACTACTATTAGTACAGTTCATACCATTTGAATCCCTTACTTACTTACCATGAAATTACAGTAAATAACCATATCACAGAATTACATGTAATAACCAAGCCCTAACCACAGAGACTTCCTGGTTGATCCAATCAGGAAGCTCCAAAAACGTCAGTTCTCTGAGTGTCCACTAGGGGCAGGTTTCATAACAGAGCAGTTTCTCACTGACCCCCATGTTTAGGGAGGCGGAGGCGGAGTCAAAGTCTGCCAAGATGGAGACTCCTGTAGGCGAGGACGATTGGATCAAATTGAGAGAATGGACCCCAACGGAGAGGCTACAGCCATTTTTTATACAGTCTATGGTAATAAACTGTAAAAACAGAGCACATTTTAAAGTCAAAATCACTTAAATTACATTGAATATACCGTAATTTAATATGGTTATTGACTGTAATTTCATGGTATCCGTCTGGAAACTTTGCTGCGAGTCGTTTTACCGTTTTTTTTACAGTTCATGTTTTTACAGTATAATATTGTTAATAAATACATACATACTGTAATTAAATATTGTTATTTACTGTGATTTCACAGTATCCGTCTGGAAACTTTGCTGCCACTCGTTTTACCATTTTTTTTTTACAGTTCAGGTTTTTACAGTGTAGACATGTTTCTTCTGTTTTTAAAGGTCATTCCATTCGTGTCACTAGGTGCTTCTGTTCAGGAGTAAAATCCAATAAGTGTTTACCCCATTGTTCCTAGCGCCTGCCATCAGTATGCAACATTGATTAATCAGTGATGTTCACGTGTAATCCATGTGCTTAGTGAAGGCTTGCCTTTAGGCTCCCACAAGAAATCTTCTGTTAGCTCCGAGCCGCTTCGCCTGTGTAGTGTTTGAAGATCTGAACTCTCTGTGCTATCCCCCTGGCTTTAAAACTCAGACTTCTGCTGATGTTATGGCATGAAAAAAAGGTGGCGAGCGTTGATTTATTTAGCGTAGTAGAGTCGTGGAGCTGGTATTGATTTTCCTGATGTTTGAGGAAGCCTCTGAAGAGATTTCAAACAGGCCAATAAAACTGATGACCCCAACAAGAGGCTTCTATTGCCCATTCAGCACCCATTTGAACGCAGCTCACCACCGCTTAATAGGCCCACACTCCCTACTGCTCACATACAGATCCTTCATCATCACAATCTACAGAGAAATGGATGTTCACTGTAGGTTTTCTAAGGGTATGTCCACACGATAGTCGGACACGTCGTTCTTAAAAAGTTTTCCGTTGACACAGCCTCGACTTAAGAAATATCTGCGTCCACAGGAAACCAGTGAAACCGGCTAAAACCGCTGTAGTACACATGCAGGCCTGGAAGTGGTGGTGTAACCGCCACAGAAATACACCAACAACAGAGAAGAAGAGACGGGGAGACGCTGTGGAGAATACAACACCGAAGAGTTTCTCTCCAAATCTGGAGACTTCCCAAAAACTCCTCCATCCTAGAGAGACATGTGTCCACTGTTTCTGGTGTTAGTGGAGACTTTTGTACTGTTTTGGACTCTAATGCACCAATCACTCTGCAGTTAGTGTCCTCAACAAGCAGAGGGTGCTGCTGTGAGCCCCTTCCCCGTCTCAAAGCACTCACAGGTGGGCACTGTCTCACTACATTTAGAGACTTTCCACACCATCTTAGAACTTGATTTAGAAAAAAAGACTAGAGAGCGGTTTAGCTCCTCATTCAGAGCATCAGGGAAAAGGGAGAAGTATGTGCTCGGCCTAATTCATTCCCATGCATGCGGCTCAGAGTCCAGTTCAGTAAACAGTCTATGAGTCCGTCTCTCTCTTCTCATGCAGCAGCACTGTTTAACACTATGTGTATTTGGTATGTGGTTTTACCGTCCAGACGACAACGCCATGGGGGGGCATTTTCAAATCTTCCCACTCTGCGTACGCCCATTGGCTGAATGCAGTCTGCAGTGAAACCAGTGCGAGAAACCATGGAAACAAACAGAGCGTCCAACAGCAGGAAAATAGGCTGAAAGAGGAGGGAGTAAGCTAACGTTAGTAAAGTAAAGTCAAAAGTTCAGATTAAACTAAATGACTAAAGAGGAGGGAGTTAGCTAACGTTAGTAAAGTTAAGTAAAAAATGTTAATTAAACTAAATGACTAAAGAGGAGGGAGTTAGCTAATTTTAATAAAGTCAAAAATTCAGATTAAACTAAATGACTAGAGGAGGGAGTTAGCTAACATTAGTAAAGTAAAGTCAAAAGTTCAGATTAAACAAAATGACTAAAGAGGAGGGAGTTAGCTAACATTAGTAAAGTAAAGTCAAAGGTTCAGATTTAACTAAATGACTAAAGAGGAGAGAGTTAGCTAACATTAGTAAAGCAAAGTCAAAAGTTCAGATTCAACTAAAATGACTACAGAGGAGAGAGTTAGCTAACGTTACTAAAATAAAAAGTTCAGATTAAACTAAACGCTGCAGTGGTTGGACAGACTTCTGGGGGCGAGAAGAGGAAAGAGGCAGGCGATGAGGATATCGACAGAAAAGAAAATTTAATGCAAAAAGGTCGTCATGTTCTGTCAGGACTGTCTTACCAAACTTTAGACCCCAATGGTGTCTAATGACAATAAAAATTCCTTCCTTTGCGTCTTTTACAAACAACATTTACAAGTAAGTAAGTACACTTTCTGCAACAATCAATCAGAAACAAATCACACACCCCCCCCCCCCCTTTTTTTTTTTTTTTTTTCAACCCCCCCAAAGTACGTAATGGTAGTTCCCTTGACTTTGAGTTCCCCCCAAGATACTACAGTCCATAATCACCAGTTTGTCTGGGGGCTTGCTCATTTTGCCAGAGTCTCTCAGCTACTTGTGTGTCCTCAGTGTTCCCCGACCTCCACTTCGCTTAATCGTCTGGAGCAATAGGCCACCGTTTCCAGTGGTCTTCATGCTGCTGGAGTAGAACGCCGCTCAGCCCGTAGCTGTTGGCATCTGCAGACACTATGGTGGGCTTGTTGGCATCGTAGAAGGTAAGTACAGGGGCTGTGGCTAATGCAATCATTAAGTTCCTGAATGCCTCGCACTGTGCAGGCCCCCACATCCACTCTGTGTCTCCTATCAGTAGCTCATACAGTGTTGTACTGTTGACAGCTCTGGAACGAACTGGGCTGAATAGTTGACCATTCCTAAGAATCTTTTGAGTCCTGTCACATTTTGTGGCTGTGGAAAGTTCCCTATTCCTGTCACTTTGTTTGGGTCGGCCCTGACACCTGCCTCATCAATTAAGTTACCCATGAAACGTACCTGTCTCTGTTTAAAGGCATTTTGCCTTGTTTTACCTGCTGCCTCAATGACCTTCAGCACCTCTGTCAGGCATCAGTCATGTTGCTTCTTTGTCTCTGCATGAACTAACATATTGTCCATAAAAATCTCTGTCCCATCCAAGCCAGCCAGAGTCTACGCCATTTTCCTCTGGAAAATTTCAGGAACACTTGTAATTCCGAAGGGAAAGCGGCGGAAAGCATATCTCCCAAAAATAGTGATGAAAGTGGTTAGCATCTTGCTGTCCTCATGCAGGGGAATCTTATCAAATCCACTTGCTCCAATGATGTGAACACTTTTGAACCGGCGAGCCTTGGCATTATTTCCTCCACCGTAGGCAGGATGTACTTCAGTCGTACTTCGTTTCACCGCTTTGTTAAGTTTCCTCATTTCTGCACAGAGGCGGAATGCCTTCTTGTTAGGTTTGAGCACTGGTACCATAGCGGCGCACCATTCTGTCGTTTGTGTTATTTTTTATATTATGCCCTCCTCTTCCATGCGTTGCAGTCTGTCGGCACTGCTTATGGTTGGGCATCATCACGAAGGGCTATGTTAACTGGCTCAGTTTTCAGTAGCCCACATCTTTTCGAATGTCCCTTGATCAATAATTGTAGCTTCGGCTCCAGTGTCGATTTTAAAGGTTACTACCACAT
This sequence comes from Echiichthys vipera, assembly GCF_963691815.1. Classification (NCBI taxonomy): domain Eukaryota; kingdom Metazoa; phylum Chordata; class Actinopteri; order Perciformes; family Trachinidae; genus Echiichthys; species Echiichthys vipera. Next base: position 25,659,793 of record NC_139845.1, read on the forward strand.
TGTTTAAAGGTAAGCCTACAGTCCACGTCTTCTCCTTATCCTCCCTGTCAACTGCTCCCAGGAAGTATGTCTGTTCAGGCTGTTCGCTTGTGACTTCTCCCACTGGTTTAGAACAACATTTTCTTTCCCAAGGTCCTTTCTTGTGACATTTCTTGCACTTACTTTTTAATGCAGGGCAATGTCTTTCGTCAGAGTGTTGTGGCTTACCACATCTCCCACACTCCTCCTTTGTGTGGGCTCCATGGCTGCTGTTCTCACATCAGACTTTTTCATGACCATATCAAAGTCCTTCTCATCATCCGACTCGTCAAACTCAAACAAACTGAATATCTTTTCAGCTTCACTGCCCATTGCGTAGATCAGTTAACTCACTTCTCATCTTTGTTTAGCTTCGTGGCTAACCAATAGTGGCAAAATCGAAAATGATGACTGTTGGTAGGAGACAGGATGGAACAGCATATTCATTTCACATTTGCTGACACTTCAGACCTGCATTTTTTTTGCCTGGGCAAACTTTTTTTTTTTTAACTGATTCTGACTCCTCTCTAACATAAAAACGAAGTGGAAATTTTTTTTTTGGTAACTCATGCTTTTAATAGTATTTTTTTATGTCCAGTCCGTTGGATGCTAGGACAAGATGGGCGTAAAATGTCATAAAAACGTATTAAAAATCAGGCTGAGTTTTTCTACATAGCAATCAATCAGGTATGATCTAAACATCTTGAACTAGATGTTTGCATGGTACAGTCTGGGTAGGGAATAGCAGTACCAGCTTCCCAGTACATGGACACTCTTGACATTTTCATCACTCCCATAGCAAGGTGGAGACCCATTAGGGTTCTGATCTCTCCTGAACTTGTCGGTTTGAAACTCTGTGTACCACTTTGCATGGCATAAACATTTGTGTTGTCGGCCATCTAATTGAAGATCATATCTGGCAGATACTGTTTAGAGTATTCATAGGGTCTCATGGGATGATCCTCATGAATTGGATTCTCACAAGAAGTGTCCATGATTGTAGTGAATGGGCTGTGACACCACTTGATTTCTTCCTTCCTGGTTACTGTCAAGGCTATGGCAAGAGGCTAGGACAACAATTAAAGATGGCCGCATTTTGGTGGTATGACGCAGTGATACTGGAGCTGCCGTTGCTAGAAATAAAGTGATGGTTTCCGCTCAGGTGCTGTTTGGGTGCACTAGGGATATTTCCTCTTCTCTTTCTATGATAGAGCTCATGGCAATTGCAGACCAGATTTAACTGCGCATGTGTGATACCCCCAAAGCACCGCCATTTTTGTAAGGTGACTTAGCGCCTTTACTGGTCTTGGTCACTGTCATCTCCTCCTGTCCTCCTCTGTCACTACACTATTTGTCTCCTCTATTTCAATCTCATCTGCCACATCAAGTTTTGCTGGTATTGCATTAAACTTTTCCACTCTCCTTCTCTGAAACTTATAATAGAACAATCACATTTTAACTCGTTTTATGTATTCTTACTCTTAGAGCTGGGTCTGTTCCACGTTCCTGCCTGTTATAGGGAAGGTTTTCGTTGCCACAGTACTCTACGGGGGAATTGTTGGATCTATGTCAATCATAAATAAGTCATAGAGTGTGGTCTATACCTAGTCTGTAAAGTGTCCTGATATAACTTTTGTTATGATTTGCTACTATAAATGAAACTGAATTGAATTGAGTTAAATTGAACTCTTATGCATTCCATTTAGATCTTGCATATAACACCAGAGTTTCACTGGATGTATGAGCATTGCAGAACGGCTGCGCTGCGTGTCCGCTCCGATCTCACAAATTCACACCTATTGGCTCGATAAAACAGGATGTAGTTTTTATAAAGACAACCACAAAACTATTTCCACCAGGAGGAGTAGTAGGAAATAAAAAGAATGTGACGGGGTCAATGATTATTTTGAGATTTTGGACCTGATGTCTAAGCCTGTTGACTAATGACCTCTGACCTGTTGACTTCAGGTCTGTCTCTTCCCATTATGAGGTTTTCCAGGTGTAGTATGGGGAAATATCGTTCAAATCTCATCATCAAAATCTACATTTTATAATCATGAACTGTGACACTATACTTTTCCTATGAAAAGCTTAGAGGTATTTTGTTTCTATATATTCTTACAACAAACCTGTGAGGGTTTGCAATTGACATCATACTTTGAAAGAAATCATACTTTGAAAAATCCTAAAAAGTAATCATATATGTTCAAAATAACTTTAAATAGTATTACTTGTAACAGTTTATTAAAGTTTGTTTGGCCAACATGAACAGATATTTATATTTTGGATAAAAATGGGCACTTGCTCTTCCCTTTCTGCAGTGGCTTCACCATGCTTGTCTTGTCTGATGTCTGTCACTCTGTCTGAGTGTGCTTAAAGTCATGACTTGATTGTGATTGGATAATTAGGATCAAATCAGCACCCATCATTGCTGACATCATTCAATTACAGAGTATTTATTGGTTTAGAGACGGAAATATGTCGTGGCCACTCCAATGGACACAGAGTCCGAAGGGGTTAAACCCTGATGATTTCTAAACCTAATGACACAATGTCACATTACCTCTCACTACATTTATTAATCACACAACCACAAATTAATTTCCACTGGTCATTTTAATGGCTTGAACAAACAGGTGCTCCAGTTCTCTGTTGGGATATTATGTGTTGAATTTGCTCACCATGTCCAACAAGACTGAACATCTAGCTCTGTAGTGATCCCTGGAAGTTGCAATTTGTATAACATTGTAGGTACTTTAGGTTTAATTGGATCAATAATGTGACTATCGAATGAAATATCTGATAAAGAGAATTAATAAAGAAAAATTACTAAAAATTAATAACTTTAATTTATTAAAGCTTCACACTGAGAACCAATCAAATGTAGGGCCTTGATTGAGTATTCTCAATAAACTTATCGTTAATCAAGTAAATATTAGTTATCACCTATAATTATCAAAGATAATAATAAAAATTACTCTAGTCAAACCAGTGTTCCTCGGGGCACCACCGTCATAGACGGAGTGATAACTAATATTAAAGTCTCATTAAATATATTAAACTACTAATTAAGGGTTAAACACCAATAAATGTAATAGTTTAATTAGTTGAAGGATTTAAAAGTTCTTTTCTTAGTAGAAGCTGGCTCATTCATCTTTGTGAAATATTAAATAAACAGACATATGGTAAACACAAACATTTATTAACAAATTAATAAATGCAACAAACAAAACACAATAAACTAACTAAAGCTAACAGCAAATGTGTGTGTTTGTGTGTGTGTGTGTGTGTGTGTGTGTGTGTGTGTGTGTGTGTGTGTGTGTGTGTGTGTGTGTGTGTGTGTGTGTGTGTGCGAGAGACAAAGAGGAGAGGTGGGGGCTCGGACCCCTGCAGAGAAGGTGTGAACATTTAAGTTACACGAAGGCCCGCAGCTTGAAATCTCAGTTCTTCTGACAAAGTTACAATTGTATCTAGCCGTTCATAAAGTCCTATAACATGTAGTAATGCCCAGTTGGTGATTAGTTACCAGTCCATGAGATGGGAGATGTTTTGCGTTGCCTGATGCCAGCGGCTGGGTGAAGAAAGGAAGCTTCGTGGTAGAAAGGTTCTTGTCTTATTGTGGCTCTTAGGCAAAAGAGGAAACAGATCGCTCTGTGCTGTGCTCAGTTGAGGATAACCGGTTGGTTAAACTTTTGCTGGTGATCGCCGTAGGCCAGGTCCAGGGCCGAGGGGACAGCGGGCAGCTGGTCTCCTGGACATGCAGGATCGCGTCGAGTTGAGTGCAAAGGAAGAGCCGGGAGAAAGAGAGAGAGTGCAGGTTGTGTGCTACACTTTATATAGGCCCGGGTGATGTCATCGCCATGGGGTCTAGTCAGCCAATGAACAGTTTGGGGGTACCTTGAATAATTCACACCTGGGTGTGACCTGTTGGGGAGAAGGCATGGCAGGCCTTTGTTTTGTGGCCATGTCCTCAGAGACATCAGGCATCAGCTCACTCCTCCCCTCATCCGAGGGGAGGAGTGAGCTGATGCCCTTTCACAGAGAAAATTGAGTGTCAGATAGCAGGGGTACATGTGCAGTATGCTGAGAAGATGATCTGTCAACAGCTTGTTTCAAAAACAGGCAGTCTCAGATGGGCTGGGAGTAGACATCTGATAAGTGCTTTCAGTATTGTGCTGCTCAACTTGGCTCATGTGTAGAACACCTGTTTTAGATGGTACTGGTAATGGGGACCAGGCTTGGCTATCCTTACACTGAACTCTTCAGATGAAAGCATCTGTGTGGTTATTTTTCATTCTTACTGGCAGAGTCTGTTCGGGTAAAATGTGGTCGCTCACAAAGTTTCAGTCCACGCCGTCTCAAATATTCACTCGCCCTGTTTCCATTACAAAAAAAGTCCCCAGATGGATTTAGGAGACTCTGGAGGTGACATCTCACTCTGAATGGGTTTGGATCACTGCTGATCAGCTAACCAGAGCAGCGCGCTGTTCTTTCCCTAAGTGAGAAATACAGAATAGTTGCAGTTTGGTTAAAGGTAGCCCATATGATTCACAACGTCAACTCATGTACAAGTAACATGAAACAAAACACTCCACCTTAAAAATAATGGGAGCTTTAAAAGTGTTTGTTGACAGACAGGCTGACCCCCTACTGCAGTTGTTCTTGTTGTGGTGTCTGTACTGCCACACATCACATCCTGCTGAGGGCTACATCCAATCAGGCAACCAGACTTTTAAATAATTTCCCCCTGGGATTAATAAAGTACTGCTGATTCTGATTCTGATCTTCTCTCAGGGGAGAAAAATGGTCCTGCTCTCCCACAGGGCCAACAAACGGCTGCTCGAGCGACTCACATGCAAATTAGAAGGGTTTGGGCAAAATAGACCCACCTCAGGTATTCAACCCTAATGGAAAGGCACCTAATGTCAGAATCAAACTAACTAGATGCTGTTTAGTTCTGACAGAACAGCTGCTCAAACTGAACCTGCAGCATTCCAGTGGTCGACAATGTGTCATTTTGATTGGAAGTCTGAGACCTGCATTCACAGAAATTCTCCATTAGTAAACAGGGCAGTATTAATTTCTCTTGCAAAGCGTCATCCATCTATGTTTTCAGCTTTTGAGCTAAAGAGAGATGAGGCACTCTGGAGCAGATCTTCCCATCAGCCTGAGTCCTTTACATAGAAGTCAGTCCAGAGGCTGTTAGAGAGAGGCAGGAAGGGCGTTGGTCGCTGAAGGTCTCACTTTTTAAGTGACATAACAACCCCTCCACAAATTGGTGATAACCAATGATAAAAACATGTAAAACATTGGACACAGGACCTTTAAAATACTTTTTTCCCATAAGATCATAAAGCTTGGTATTTGGGTCAGCACATGGTGTCAGGATTTTTTTTCATCAACTTCTCTTATTGGGATCTTGACAGTCAGACAGAGATTTTGGTGAGTAGACTCAAACTGAAACAGTAAAAGTAGAGCAAACTCCACCAATTCCTGAGGAATATATCTGTGAACTAAATACACCATTGGACATTGGCAAAAAGAGGCTAAAACGCTCTGGGGAGTTGAGCGGAACTGAAGAGTTAGTGATCATTCTCTGTGTGTTCGTCTTACACAAAAAACCTCTGTGAATCTAAAATAAATAAGCAGAATTTCCCTTTAACACACACCAGCTTGTGAACGGCTACAAGCCCTTCATTTGCACAGTTTGAAAGATGCAGTGCACCCAATGTGCTTGTGCAGCACAAACTCATTTTGAGAAAGCTTTTGGTGGATGAATAAAGGGTGGTAATTCCATCCTATATTCCGCACCCACCCACAGATGTGTAGAGTCTAGATGAATGGATACGATCCCACACTGAAATAATGTAGTTGTGTGTGTGAAGTTGGAGTAGAGAGTGAGGATGAGGAGTAATCTGATGCCAGGCTTGTGTGATACATTCAATATTCTTCTACATCAATCACCATCTGCTCCCCTCCGCCTCACGCTGCACCGCTTCTCCCCAGTTTGATTTCCAAAACAGCCAGCGCTGCATCAACCTCTCTGCTGCTCGTCTGTGCATAGGACAACAGCAAACCGAGCCTAATCCCCAAACTCTCTAGCTTTTGCACCAGGAGACACATTATACTACACAACATTACACCCCTTCAAAGAGAAGCACTCTGAGACTGGGGCATATTGCTCCTGCTCTCCCAAATGGATTCCTAACTCATTTTAGCCAAATTGCCCTTCCGCCTTCTGCAAACATCTCTGAGCCAGACACATTTCCTCTCTGATTGTGTGTGTGTTTGTGTGTGTGTGTGTGTGTGTGTGTGTGTGTGTGTGTGTGTGTGTGTGTGTGTGTGTGTGTGTGTGTGTGTGTGTGTGTTGTGTGTGTGTGTGTGTGTGTGTGTGTGTGTGTGTGTGTGTGTGTGTGTGTGTGTGTGTGTGTGTCTTTTCACAGGGGTGTATTGTTGGACTTGTTGGAAAATGTGCAGACAGTAGGGATGGACATGCAGTGGTGTTTGGACCTTTAGCTTTCTGCTTTCTTGATGGTGAAGCTGAGGGACTGAGACAGAAAGTGTCCTCCAGTGACTGTCCAATTTGCCTCAAAGAGCATCAAGGTAGAAGCTAATGACAATATAAAGTATCATAAATGGTAATGATATACTGTAATTCCACGATGCGTTGAGCCTAGCTTAGCACAAAGAGCAGAGGAAACTGGTAGACCAGCGCCACCAAAATATAAAAAAACATCTTTGAACAACTCGTAAATTGTGCTTTATGAGAAACTGTTACAAGGTGTTTGACACTGAGTCTGTTCCAGTGGTGGAAAGTAAGAACATTTACTAAAGTATTGTACTTAAGTACAATGTTGAGGTACTTGTACTTTACGAGTATTTCAATTGCATGCGACTTTACACTTCTACACTCCACTACATTGTACTTTTTACCTCACTATTTTTTAAAACATCTTTGGTAATTAGTTAATATAAAATACAAATCAACTAATTAATTAGTCATTTAGGTTTTTTTAACTGTCCTGGTTTTTGGGTTTGAAGTGGGCGCAGTCATATTCAGAGATATTTTACGTCATTAGTAATGATGTCATTTGTCTTATAAAACCTCTGTGCTCCTGTTCACTCTTACCGCGTGCAACTTTTGAAATTTTAGCTAGCTATATATTGTCTATATTTGATCCATCTGTGTTGCTATCGTCAGCTATCTATTTATGCTCCTTCCTTTTGGATTGACTTTGGTAATCCACTTGAATGGACTTTACTATGAGAGGAGCTGGTACAGGCGCCAGTAGGTAAGTCTTTAAAATACTTTTTTAATAAACTCTGGGTTCACTAACTACGTTGTTGGTGCTTTGTTTTCTGTGTAAGGACTCTTCTCATGCTGCTGCAGAGGTTTTCTGTTATTTTGAGCAGTATTAGTTGTAAAAAAAAAGACGTTTGAATGCCTTCACCGTGCTGCCCCGAGCTCATCAGTGTTAGCCATGTCCAGCTGTCGGACTCTCCCGGATTTCTCCGTTAATGTTTGTTACACATTTTTACACACAAAAAACTGGCGTAAGTGTCGAAAAAGACTGTAATTACACTTTAAGGTCCAAAGATGTTCCATGTATTGATATGCTTAAAGACAAACTGTTCCTTGCAAACCAAATTATGTTTAAAGTCTGGTTTAGTCAACGTGTCCAGGCATTTGGTCATGGTTTGATGAGTAATGTTCCAACAAGTTGTATGTTTTTTTGATATTTTGATATATATTTGATATTATTTCTGTATCGAGGGGCTGTAGAGCTCAGGGAACAGTTTCTACATGGCAGACAGAAAGTGATATTGATCTACTCATATGGCTCTGGGTAAGACAGAGGATTTCCCCAAATAGTGTCATGTTGCTTTAAACCTCTAAGGATTTGAAGCCAATATTTTTTTTTTCCTTTTAATGCCTTTATTAGAGAGTGATAGACGGACAGGAAAATGGGGGGGTTGTCATGCAGCAAAGGGTCAGATTCAGGACTACATGGGACAAACACTGTCAGTTGGGCTAGAGGCCGCCCTGCCTTTTCAGGTACAGGACAGTACGGTTCATAGTTAAGGGGGAAAATGAAAAAAAATGCATGTTTGTCAGAACCAACAGTTTAGTTTAATTACTAAACAGTTAAAACACAACCGGGAGCCTGCGCCACTGAGCAGCTTTCCATAGGAGTGAATGGGGCGCCATTTTTGATACGCCATCCATCCGTCTTTTTATATATCCATGGGCCAGGCTCCCCTAAAGACGGCGCCATTTTTGCTTCTCGTGAACACGGGAGGACTTACCGGATGTAGAAATGCCTGAGCGCCAAGCACAAGCGAGTCCATTTCAAACGAACAAAGCCTCTTGTGGGGTTCTGTCTATGGTATCTATGGCTCGGTAGTTAGTAAATTTAGTAAATGTTGTCTATATACGTAGTTGGCATATGTTTATATATTTATTTAAATAGTATATAATAAATATTCTATTAATGGTTTGAATCAAGCAGAGCAATGTTTGTATTCTTTAGTGAGCTCTTTAAAATTTCAATGCCCTGACTAAAATGTGCCAAAATACTACTACTAATACTACTAATACTATCTAAAGAAAAAATAAATATTACTTTCACTTCCCTTTCCTAAGCGCTATCTTAAATATAAATGTAATCATTATATTTATTTATTTTTATTAATATATGTATTATAAATAGTTTGTCTACCAAGTACTAACTAAATAAAATATCACAAGTAGGCCTATTTGGTATGATGAGGTTTCACTACCCATATTGTAATACATTTAAATATACTGGCATAGACTACAGAGCTAAAAATTACGTACCATTATCTCCTATCACCAATACGTCCGTGCCTAAAACGACATCTATCAGTTTCATGTAAGTCATGCATGCTAGAAAAACCTTTTACAGTGTCCATGAGAAAAAAAATAGAAAAACCATCGGACACAATGTTTGAAAATTGTGAGCAGCACAGTTGTTTGTCTGCAGGAGCCTTGCTCTGGACCTTTACGGAGACGGGAACTTAGCTGCTGGAGGTGATTCACTATGGCTCTTTTTTTAGCCACGCACCCTCCTTCTCCTGCCCATAACTCCATTTTAGTCAGGTCTAAAATTATGAAAAACATAAATTTTTTTAGTAGAGGGTCTGAGGATAATTATGCGCCTTTGATTTGTTTCTAAAAACATTTTGGATGGAGATCTCCTCTTCCCCACATGTATGGGAGTGAATGTGCTTCCGGGCACAGGACCGCCACTTAAACAGGCGAGTGCGGCAGTACCACGCTTAGCCGCTTAGACCATGGTGGCATACGACGAGAGCGCCTGTACTGGGGACCTGACTCTCACTCGCTGGCTGCTATTGCGCTCCCATGCTGCCCATGTGCGAGTCGAGCCGGAGGCTAAACAGTCCGGGGGGAACTACGACTTCAAGTTTTATGTTCCTCTCCTCTTAAACAAGACTGTACATTTGCCATATTTACGCTATGTATGCCACATTTACGGACCGCGATCCATAATAATAATAATAATAATTCATTTTATTTATATAGCGCTTTTCAGAAACCCAAAGTCGCTTACAGAGTAGGACATATAGTATATACAGACGATAAACAACAGGAGACAAGGATGACAGGGAAGCAAGGCGAAGGGGGCGTGGGGTAATGGTGATACAGACAAATAGTAGAAACAGGTACAACAATAGAGGTGGGGGGATGGATTGAAGAGCAGTGGGGGGGGGGGGGGGGTCAAGGGGAGGGGCTGAAATGGGTGAGGAGAGCGGAAGGAGTGTGGGGGGGGAGTGGGGGGGGAGGCCGGGAGTGAATGTAGTTATGGGTAGGGGAGGTTGTAGGCTTGTGAGAAAAGGAAGGTTTTTAGACGGGATTTAAATGTTGTGAGTGATGGAGAGTCGCGGATGGGCTGGGGGAGAGAGTTCCAGAGTCGGGGTGCAGTTCTAGAGAAAGCTCTGTGTCCGAAGGTTTTGAGTTTGGAAGGTGGCATGGTCAGAGTTAGGGAGGAGGAGGATCGGAGGGCTCGGGAGGGGCGGTGGGGGGTAAGGAGGTCAGAGAGGTAGGGTGGTGCCAGATGGTGAAGAGCTTTGAAGGTGAGGAGGAGTATTTTGAAGTCGATGCGTTGTTTGATCGGGAGCCAGTGGAGGGTGTAGAGAATGGGGGTGATGTGTTCACGGGAGCGGGTGTGGGTGAGGAGGCGAGCAGCAGAGTTCTGGACCATTTGGAGTCTATGGAGGGAATGGGAGGTGATGCCAGTGAGGAGGGAATTGCAGTAATCGAGACGTGAGGAGATGAAGGCGTGGATGAGGGATTCAGCGGCAGGGGGGGAGAGGCAGTGTCTGATTTTGGCGATGCGGCGGAGGTGGAAGTAGGAGGTCTTGACGATGGAGCGGACGTGGTGATCAAAGGAGAGCGTGGGGTCCAGGATAACAACAAGGTTGCGTGCAAGGGGGGAGGGAGAGATGATTGAGCTGTCAATGGTAAGTGAGATGGGTCCGGTTTTGTTTAAAGTGGATTTGGTGCCAATGAGGAGGAGTTCTGTTTTGTCGCTGTTGAGTTTGAGGAAGTTCTGGGACAGCCATGTTTTTATTGCAGAAATGCAGGTTTCAATGTGGTTGAGTGGAAGATTTTGGGTGGGTTTGGTGCGGATGTAGATCTGGGTGTCGTCAGCATAGCAGTGGAAATCGAGGTTGAGTGAGCGGATGAGGTGACCAAGGGGGAATAGGTAGCATATGAAGAGAAGGGGGCCAAGGACTGAGCCTTGAGGGACCCCCTGCGAAACAGGAGAGAGGGTGGATGTGTGGCCGGAGAGGGAGACGAACTGTTGCCTGTTGGTGAGGTAGGAGGTGAGCCAGTCGAGGGCAGTGCCCTCAACACCCTGCTGGCGCAGCCTTTCGAGGAGGATGGAATGATTGATAGTGTCGAAGGCTGCGCTGAGGTCGAGTAGTAGCAGGATGTTGAGGGCACCGGAGTCTGCAGAGGTGAGGAGGTCATTGAGAACTTTGACAAGGGCAGTTTCGGTGCTGTGAAGTGGGCGGAAACCGGATTGGAGGGGTTCGTAGAGGTTGTTTGACTGGAGGTGGGAGTGAAGTTGGGCGGCGACAATGCGTTCCAGAGTTTTGGAGAAGAACGGCAGGTTGGAGATAGGGCGGTAGTTGGACCTGTCCAAAAGTGCCTGTGCCATGAGGGTTTGGTACAAATACGTGTATCGTTACACCCCTATGTTGTTTGCATTTTTTTTTACTTTCAGTTGCATTACATTCAAAATGCACTGATAAAATATATTTTTATTGAATGATCTATTAAACTTTGTTAACATGAGCTCACACTGGCCATTATGAGCTCCCAGACCAAGACTGTAGCAACAACACCATATAGTGTATTGTATTTGTATCATTGTATTAACATGGAGTGTTTTGTTGCTTATGAATATGACTTTTCATGTGAAAGAGGAAGACTGTGTTCAATCCTCTTTCAAAAGTGACACAACCTTACTCCAAAGGCATGGTTCCACATTCAAGCAGAAGAGAAAGATGTAAATAACAGCAGCATTTCATTGTACGCAGCTGTCACAGTCACTAGATCCATTCTTTCTAATTGCAGAGCTCATCAGTGTTAAAGTGTTCAGCAGCGAACTCCCCTACCTCACCTCTCAGAACCTCAGTAGCACATGAATTTACATTTTCAGATTAAAATATGTAAATCAAGATATATTCACTGTGATGGATGACTCAAGCAGGGGCTTTCAGGTTGACTGAGATCATTCAGAGCAAACTAACATTTGTATAGAAATCATCATTTGGGCATTAGTGCCTACTGTATTTGGATTGGGGAACATCCCCAGTGCAATCCTGAGCCAGCTGCCCTGGCCTGTTTCATGTGTGCCCGTGGCAGATATGTTGGCCAGCTCTGTGCCAGATGGGAGGTCCTGCTGCAGTTCAAGCCCTGCATGGCCTCATTTTTGTGTGACCCGCTTCATCTCTCTCTACGTCCCTCATCCTTGCTCCCACACCCAAACCCATGGGATCAGAATGGTGAGCAGGAAGGCAGGGAGGCAGCACAGCCCTCCTGATGCTGAGGAAGACGCACAGGGCCACATGGGGGCTGGAGGTTAATAAAGGTTCAAGGCAGGGGGGTTGGACTACAGTGGGACCACCCTGAATTCACAAGCTGTCTGTTATTTGACCCGGATCAATATCCTGACACAATCAATCCACTGCAAAATTTTTATTATTACTTTACATTTGCTTATTTACACTAAATGCTAAATGGACTTATATAGCACCTTTCTAGTCTTCTGACTACTCAAGGCGCTTTCACAGTACTTGTCACATTCACCCATATGGCAGTCGACATATACATATCATCTAATCTAATCTAACCATTCACACCACATTCACACACCCATGCACAGCAGGGGGAGCGAATTCAGGGTTCAGTGTCTTGCCCAAGGACACTTCGACATGCGGACCTGGGGATCGAACTGCCAATCTCTCAAAAAGAGGACAATCCACTCTACCACCCACACAGCCACACCCACACTACTTCCAATTATATATTTTGTTAATTTGTTCATCAACATATTCTCATCAATGGGTTTTTATGATAGCTACCGAAAATGTATCTACAGGGTTCCTACACATTTTCCATTTCAAAACTCCAGACTTTTCGAGACTTAAATTTCCAGACTTCTCTCAGGATTTTTCCGTCAATATTAAACATCTGAATATATACCAGTTGTTAGATGCTTATTACGTCAATAAATGGTTTTTAAAATCCAACGTTTAACATGTTAAATTCTGACTTTGTATGCCATTATGTTGCCAAGTAATTGTTTTTACCTACGTATTATAGCTCATATAACACACATGTTCAACGCACAACATTTTACTTAATTGAAATGCAATTAATAACTGTGAACCTGTAACCCCTACAGACAGAAGCAGTAGAGATGGACAATTACCCAGAAACTACAAAAGAAAACACAAGTCTGTGCTTCATTGGCTTTAGATGGAGAAAACATACTGTAAATAAAGAAAACAATGATAAATAAAAATAAACCATAAATGAAATGTAGACTACACGGAAAAAAATGAGAATCATATTTTCCATACTTATTCAGTCCTGGACATTGCTCAAATTAAAGTCCATACTTTTCCATACTAAACAAAATATGACACGTATGATCTCTTAAAAAATATCACATTCTATTTAACAATGTGAAACTCCAACCGCTATACAAGTTTAGGCAGCAAAAGGTGAAGGTTGAAGTCCTGTTTCACTCTAAAAAGTGTTTTTCTTCTGTTTGCTCTGCAGCAACACATCGAGTACAACCATTCTGAACATGGGGGCCCCCCAAGGCTGTGTGCTCATCCCCCTGCGCTCCATCCTTCAGCAGCAACCACATAGTGGAGTTTGCGGATGACACAACCGTGGTGGGTCTCATCTCCAATAATGATGAGACCGACTACAGCAAGGAGCTCAGCCAACTGGCCATGTGGTGCAAAAATAACAACCTCTTTAAACATCGGAAAGACCATGAGGTTGTTAATGACTTCCGGAGAGACCACACCCCTGAACTCCACTGACCATCAACAGTGCTGCTGTAGAGAGTGAGCAGCACCACATTCCTGGGGGTGCACATCAGTCAGGACCTCTCCTGGACACTCAACACCGCACTCAACACCGCATCACAAAAAAATCTTCTTCATTTCCATTATTAATGTAAACCACTACCTGAGCCCCTCAGGCTGAGCGTCGCAGAGCGTTCTTACTGCTTTCTCTTATCAAAGTAACTACCCTTTACTAATTAGACATATAAATGTACATGTACAAATATGAAGTATTACTTAATAAGTATTATGGGTTGTCGTTCTGTATTTTATCCATATAATGATGGAAGCTTTAGTTGTTACATCACTGGTAAATAAACCAATCTGTTGTCTGACGTGAAACACTATTGGACGGGGGACAAACTAACACAATACCAGCAAAGAAATTCGAACCCTTCAGTTCAGAGCGGACTGAAAACACACTGTCGTCATAGCTGTCAGTCACTGACGGTTACAAGCTAACAAGCAACAGAAACTTAAAAAAGATGCTACCTACTCTTACCATTCTGATACATCTGTAGTCCACCATTTTAGTGACAAAAGACTCCTTACCTGATTCTGGGTCTGACTGAAACCTGGTTCAGGACGCCAAAACTGTAACTTAGCTGCAGAACGCTAACGTTAGCTCTACGGGCAGGCAGCTCACGCTCTGTGTTCATCCCTCCACCTGCAGGGCTCCAGGAGTTGCCCCTGCCATACCAGTCAGTGCGTCAGTGATCCTCCAAAGGGGCTCCACTGCCCCACTCCCTCCTGTCTGAAGCTCAAACATGTAGGCCTGAATAGAATTACTGAAGAGTCTCAAGGGGGTCCTCCCAATGTTCCCCGGTCACATAAGCTTCTGCCTCCGCTGATTTAATTCAGCATTTTGTTTGGGTTAGAGGTTACAGGTGGGGTCAGGGTAACATAGGAAACTTTTCCCGTACTCTATGGGGGAATTGTTGGGTCTCTTTAAATCATAAAAAAGTCTTGTGTGTGGTCTTTACCTACTCTGTAAAGTGTCCTGAGATAAATTTTGTTATGATTTGGAACTATAAATAAAATTTAATTTAATTGATTTTTCCCAAAAAAGGGTCCCATGTTCCCCGGTCACATACAAAGCGGGGTACATAGGGGGCTTCGGGTGACTCCATGGAAGCTCTGTTTATTTATTTTTATTTTTTTTATTTTAAAACATCATAAAAGTATTTCTCATGTCACCAAAACCACGGACAGTGAATCTTGTGGTATGGATGTTACTTTCCTAGTGTCCCCTCAGGTGTATCTTATGATCCCTTGTGGGTACCACTGCTCTAGTGGTATAGCCAACCAGATGTGGTTTTATGTCTCAGAGTTATCCTTTTATGGAGCTGAGCTGAATTTAGCTGGTGTGGTTTCAAGCATTGAAAGCTGACATTTTGACAATTGAACAGCAACATTTACAGAATAAGACAAGAATATGATTTTTTTTTGTCTGTTTCTTTGTTTTTCGTGTGTTGTGACATTTCTGCCTATCTCATTCACTCATACTAGTCCTATCTTCAAAGACTAATGTGTTAAAATCACACTTTTTCTCAAAAAAAACCTCAACTCAGTCATTAACATTATCTCGAGGAGTTTTCTTGGGTTCTCATCTGTGATGTTGAAATGAAATGAAGGTAGATGAGTCCATCACAGTATGGTCCTGTCAAAACATGAAACATTTAGCTGGCCTAATTCTGCCTCAAACAGGACTGTCAGGCTTCTTCTTCTGTCAGACACTTCTTCAGTAATAACCAATTAAAGTCAAGGAAGCCTGGTGTTTTCTCTGTGAAGCTCAGTGGGATTTCATCAGACCAGGTTTGTCTAACCAACTGCCTTTTCCTGCAGTCCAAAGCTTCTGAACATACCTTCATCATGTACAGTGGTTCTGTTTGTATTTGTTGATGCATTCAGCACAACAGGGGGAAATAGTAAGGGAAATGAGTGGGAGGAGGCATTACGTCCATTAGAATCAGACTATCCTACTGCAACACAGTGGCTGCTCTTTAAAAAGGACCCATAATGCCTTTCCGTCTTTTCTGACCTATGAATGTAGATATATATAATGTTTTATAGTTAATACCAAAGCATCAAATAATGAAGTACTTGCATTTAGATGTGAGCCCTGCTGACTGTCTGGGTTGGCTGTGCTCAGCTCTGAACTCTAGGGTGTCGTGTTTCTTCGAATTTACGGAATTTGTCTCCGTAGAAGAATTCTGACTTTCCTATTGTTCATGCTGCTACACACAGGCTCAAACTGTAAGCTGTGTGTTCGGACACTTTTATGCTTTTCTGGTGTTTATCTCGGAGGTGAAGCTGTTAAAGCTAACATTAGCATGTTGCGCAGCTACTGCGGCTAGCTTGGGGGGGGGGGGGGGGGGGCATCTTTAAAGGTACCAAAGCTAGTTAGTGAATTGTTCAGACAGTAGTAGGTTAAAACCAACAAGTCCTCTATCCTAAATGATCCAACAGGTTGTATGGTCATTGACTTTGAAACTGGGGACGTATTTCCTGGTGAAAAGAAACAATGTTCTCTGACAGATGCTTTGTATCCATTGTGTTATTGCTGCTAAACAAGTAGAGCTGTGAGGGGCTGATAAGTGTAGTGTAGTAGTGTATTTAACCATGCTGTAGAGAAACTATGCATGTTTGAACATACAAACAATTCTGAACATACAAATCCACTGCAGAGAAGTGGGTTATGCTATAGGAGAGGTTAAGGAAAATTCCTATTTGATACATGTTACTACTTTTTTCTGTGACTTTGAATCTCCTTTGGAATCCGGTGTCACTTTTGTGAATCAGGAGCACTCAAGAGATAACCTCTAGTGCAGTTATACAGAGGAGTTATCCAGTGGTTCTCCACAACACACCAGTATGAAAATCCATTTATTTAACAGGCTGAACACAGTTTTGAAATGACAGGCTCGTGATGGCATCATTGCTGATCATACAGTGAGGTGGAGTTTAACACCTCGCCCCCACACATCCTGGTGTTGTTTCATGTGAAGGTCTTGGGGCTTCTGTTCAGTTTGGGTGGAAACCCCTCCCCGAAAACAAATGACAAGCCAGCCTTCTGTAACGGGGGTCCTAAATCTCCCACAGGGCTTTGTTAAAGGAGAGTAATGATGGATTGATTGCAGCTTTGCTTTCCTCCCTTTTCCCTTCTCCAACCCTGACAATGATAGTCCACCATCTTCCTCACGTCACAGAGGAAAAAAGGGCAAGGTACAGGAAGGTTGAAAAACACTCCAATATTTTACTGTATCCCACATTTTAGGGGACAGTAGTAGGGGGTAGTAGTAGAGCAAAATGGCAGGTTTCCATGATGGCAGTCAGTTAGTCATCTTTCGGTCTGTCCAACAGTGTTGTCAAGCTCAACAAGTACCAACCTGATCAGATAAAACATTCCCCTTTGACATACTAATATATATGCCAAACTATCCTAAATTGTCCAGTTTTAAATTAAATTAGCTAAATCTAAGATGTGTTGACCCCTGAACTCATGCAAATATCAGACAAACATTTCCATTATATAATGTCATGGAGTAACCAATAGCAGCACCTGTAGGCATGCTAGGTGTTCTGTAAGCACAATTATTTGCTGAGGAAAGTCACATATTAATCACAATGCAGGTACCTCCCACCTCCAGCTCCCACAAGCCAATGGCCAATTACGATTGTCTTTGTGAAAAGAAATCGTCGGTGTCGAGAGAAACCTCATATGTCCAAAACAGCAATACAGAAAATTACAAAAAACTCTGTATTTTTAAAACAAATTAACTCTGCGTCGTCAAAGTTGGTATTGTGTCTTTATACTGTACATGATCATATATGTGGTAGGTATCGTTGGACCAATGAGGTTTTTGACTAGCGAATATGGAGATATGTGTTTTATTCACTGATATTTAGTCAGTGATTATAAAGGCCCCATGTGAGGCTGGGTGCGTCGCATTTCATTATCAGCAATTTACAGCTTACAGAGTTTAGTGTAGCTATGTGTGCACTGTTTTTCTTGCAATTGAACACATTTGACCAAAGTGGAGGTCTGCATTTTGCAGCGTGTCTGCGGGACCTACAGGTCCCTTACAGTTTTTTGCAGTGAAGGGTTTTTATATAGTTGCGGGTGAGTGTTTCTCAGGCTCAGGAGAACATACGAAGTTGAAATAAGAAAAAAAAACTCTGCAGTACAATGAAACAAGATAGATGCAGCTTTAAGTGGAGTCTCCTCCTGCTGGATATTAGAGAGAATGCAGCTTTAGGTGGAGTCTCCTCCTGCTGGATATTAGAGAGAATGCAGCTTTAAGTGGAGTCTCCCCCTGCTGGACATTAGAGAGAATGCAGCTTTAAGTGGAGTCTCCCCCTGCTGGAGGTTTAAGGCACTTCACCACTGGCTTCACATTTTAGACCTGGAATCCATCTCTATTAAACAGTCTACTGTGACCGCCCACTGACATGAAATCTGGTCTGAATGATAAATCATGTCTTTCCTGAAGCACCACTTTCAGGAACAATTTTGCTCTTTAAATCCTCCGTGAATGCATACTGGAAGCATCATCAGCACATCCAGTCAATCAGTATCACACAGGATATGTGTAGACAGCTGTATTACGTGGTATTACGAGCCAACGGGGGCCTTCTGTGACGAATGGCTCCCATTGGTCAATTTCTATGCAGACCTACAGCTGATAGACTGAATTGATTTTGTTGGTACTTTTTGCTTCATATTGTGTAGATCGGACCACAGGACCATAATCACTGTATAAAAGATGTTAATAATAATTACCAATATTCCAAATCATATAACATAGTTTTAATAGAATAAATCTACTGTGTGACAATCAGCAGGAACAGGCTGCTCCTCTACTTTCCACCACAGAAAGGTAGAAGGATTGTGATGAGGAAATTGTGCCTTTTTCAGCTTTAAACTTCAAATTCAAATTCAAATTCAAAAAAACTTTATTTGTCCCCGGGGGGTAATTCAGGGCACACAGAGCAGCAAATAACGACAGTGCAATTATACAAAAACATTTTAACCTAACAACAAGAATAAAGTGTAAAAGAAGAATAAGTGTCAGGATGTTAGTTAGTGTGTTAGTACGGTTAGATACGGAGAACATTGTCGGCGTGAGATGTAGACAGACATGCGTGTATCAGATGTAAGCAGACATGTGAACGGGTGTGTATGATATAAACAATGTTAACATGCAGTAGACTTTTAAAACAGGTATAAACAGAACTGTAGTGCAGAAAAGATATCAGTGGACAGTGATTGGAATCAGATGAGGTGGTGTCCAGGGAGGGTGTCTGGAGTGTGTGTGTGTGTGTGTGTGTGTGTGTGGGGGGGGGGGGTGATGGTGTCTAGGGAGGGGGGGGGGTGTCCAGGGGAGGGTGTCAAGAGTGGGGAGGAGGATGGTCAGAGGGGTCAGGAGTTGAGGAGCTGGGGATGAAGGTTGCTCTTCTCCTCTGTGTCCTGCAGCAGGGACAGCGAAGACGGTGTCCTGAGGGGAGCCACTCAAACGCTGAGAAGAGAGCATGAGAGGGGTCCTGCATGATCCGACCAGCTAACCTGAGTGTCTGCTGCTCATGGATGGTCGACAGAGTTCTAACAGGAAGTCCAATGATCTTAGAGCAGACCGTGGCTATGCTCTGCAGGCGGTTTCTGTTCTGGAGGCTGGTGGAGTAGAACCAGCATGTGATGGAGAACGTGATGATGCTCTCGATGAAGGAGTAGTAAAAGGTCAGGAGGATGTTCTTGCTGACTCCAAAGGAATTGAGCTTCCTAAGGAGGTATTTCCGCTGCTGACATTTCCTGAGAATCTCCTCTGTGTTGGAGGAGAATTTAAGCAGGCTGTCGAAGATGGTGCCCAGGTACCTGTACTCCTCAACTGCTTCAACAGGCTTCCCGTGGATCACGGTGTTTGCTGATGCAGCCAGTTCCCTCTGCTTGTTGGAGAAGGTCACCACCATGTCTTTGGTTTTGTTGACATTCAGCTCCAGGCAGGAGCTGTCACACCACTCCACAAACTCCTGAAGAGCCGGTCCGTGGTGCAGAGATGGGCCTGACAGCAGGGACAGGAGGACGGTGTCGTCAGCATACTTCACCAGATGACAGTTAGGCTGTGTGGTTCTGCAGTCATCGGTGTCGAGGATGAAGAGCAGAGGTGAGAGCACACAGCCCTGAGGGGAGCCGGTTGAGGTGTGTTGGAGGTCGGAGAAGGTGCTGATGACCAGGACTCTCTGTGAACAGTTGGTCAGGAAGTCCAGTATCCACAGGATTAGCTGTTGGTCCAGATGAAACTTCAGTCACTTATTGTCCAGAAGTAGCTGAAATCTTTCACTGTGTTGGTTCAGTTTGATTCATGGTCCTAATGCTAGGAGCTGCTAGGATGTGACAGATTGTTTTAACCTTTTGTAAAATGTGCTATCTTTGTCCAATCCTTTGTTGTGACTGGCACCTCTGTTACTGTCAGCAAGTTCCTGACAGAGTCTGTTGCCAACACAGTAGCTGTTATTTTAATTTGAGCACTATTTATTTCATCTCTAAGTTGACAGCAAGGCCTTCTTCTTTTATGGAAACAAATTACTCATTAAACACAGCATGTTCCATTAACCGTGGAGGAGCCGAGATGCTGGTAGGTTTACAGAAGGGGCTGCTGAATATGTGACAAAGGGATTTGGTCTGATGATGTACAGTCAAAGAAGCAGAGAAAAGGAAAAAAAACAGGATCAGTACTGTGCTACAGGGGTAGAAAACCAGCTGTCAATCCCTTTACATGGAACCTGCTTTTACACAGTTAGCGTTTTACCAGATTAAATGTCAGAGGTAGCCTTGAGATATGGCCAACCTTTATTTTTTGGGAAGCATTAAACAGATACAAATGTCCACAAAGCATATTGACCCAGGTAGGACCTTTGTTGTTCTAGGTGAATAACATTTACTTTGCAAGTAAAAGTTGCAGTCAGTCACAGGCAGGAAAAAAAACATACAGATTAAACTGTTTATGTCATCACCAAACTAAATGTTTTGCTTCTGAAATAATCAATTAAGGTATCTTTTTTTTTCAAAGTTTTTTTTTTTTGCCTTTTTATGCCTTTATTGAATAGGACAGCTAGGGACTTATTCTTTTGTGTGAGCCCATTTTATCCATGTAGTCCAAAATCACAAATCAAAGGTTTTTCACAATCTGTACACTGTAAAAACATGATCTGATGTATGAAATCGTAGTATATTTAATTTAATAAACTGATTTTGACTCCAAAAATGTGCTCTGGTTTTTACAGTTTATCACTTGTAATTCTGATTACTGTAATTTCACGCAGTTTTTTTTACAGTGTGTAGAGCAGTGGCGGCTGCTGGACTTTCAAGGAGGGGAAGCTCATTTTTTCCGGCCTGCATCATGAATGGGTTTGTTTATTTGTAAATTCTACCCATCGTTCCTTTTCAAGAAAATGATCTGTGACCTTGTCGTACCAACTAAGCTTCTTTTCCAGGGACTTGACCTGTGTCCTCTCAATGGCCAGCAGGGCTAGGCTGCTTAAACGGCCTTGGCCCAGCTGGAGCTGCTGCGCCAGGCCACTGTGAAGTGTGAGTGCCGGGGGGAGAAGGTCCGCAGCTGCCGCTGCTGGTTGGGGAAAGAAACCGCAGAGTGACAGAACAGAGTCGCCAAACACAACGCTAGTCGGTTTTAACAAAGACAAAGTCCAGATCAGTTCAGAACAATGGAATGAAAAACTTGAAAAATGCTCCGTTGGATGTTTATTCTTCAAGATCGCTGATTCGCTCATTTAGCTGTCAATCAAAAAAGGATTCCGCCTCAGACACCTCATCCAATCATCATGCAGAAGCTGAGCGTCCAGGCCAGCCCACTGTCCCATAGACTGCTACAGAGCAGGAGCGCAGGTTCAACAGTGCGCACACACGCACACGGGTCACAGTGGAGCACTGCTTCGGGTTGACTGCCTGCGTTATTCTTTTCCATACAGTGTTTTTATGGGCCCCTTTTATTCTACTCTTAAGACTGCCAAAAAGCACATCTTTATTTTGCTCCATCTCGGATGTCAGGATGCCGATCTGTGTGTCGGAAAAGTTTCTTTTTGTACCAGCCTTTCTGCTCTCCATGTTTGACCTCAGTGTGCGAGGCCATTGAACCAGGAATATTTAAGGGCGTAACATGTTAATGACGATCGAATTCAGCCGCCTCATTTATCAAGGCCCGCTCATTCGTACGCTGAGATTGGTCAGATACGAATGTTTCATAAATCACACGTGTGTCCTGTCCTATGACCAATTCTGCGCTCAGATCTGCGCCCGTTTTCACGCAAGATTGATAAATGAGGGCCACTGTCTCTTGGGGGGTCATATTATATTCAACACCACATACTGCATTCTCTGTACAAGCATGAACAAGTGGTATCTAGACAACATGCCAGTGTAAGTCTAAGAATGCCAGTGCTCTATATAAGCTTCATTTCCACCCATTCCTCAGTCTCCTAAATGTGTGCCATGACGTGTACACACTGTGAGACAGCTGGAGCCAAGTTATGACAGCTCTGAGCAGTGTGGTAACCCAGAACTACACAGAGCTGACCCACATGCTCACTGCCTACGGTTCATTTTACACTCTGTAATTTGACAAAGGAGAGTGGGTATATAGATGTTCCGTCATTGTCGTTAGACTGGCTGTGTTCATGAAGACAGTATAACCTGAAAGTTAAGGTCTTATTTATTACCTGTTTCCTTTAACTGCCTACTATCTTGTCACATGACCACTGCCTTATAATGTATCACTGCATTTTTTTGTTGTAAATATAAAAGTGTCAGAAGCCAAAAATGCTATTTGCACCCAGTTTTGATGCCTAAACCTAACCATGTAATGAAATGAGCAACAACTTACTAATGCTGATGTACTGCACAGGTGTAGAATGTGTTTTTCAAATTGACTTGAAAATAATAGGCTACAAACAGAACTACACATCCAGGGCATCCGCAGCTGTCCGTGAACCCATTCGTTTGGGAGTATATTCAGGGTTTAGTCTCTTTTTATCTTTAGATAAATATTTTAATTTGTCATGAGGTTTTTTAAATGGGAATGTTTCATCTTCAGGGGAATGAAGTCTTTTACAGGTAAATATGCTTGAAAATATATGGTATAGTTTGCTAATTTGATATTTTTTCAAATTTGTAGAGAAAAAATGGGAATTTTGTCCTGTTAAAGTGTAACTTCGGCGCAAAATCATCCAATGATCTTTTTCTTTACTTACATACATCAAATAAGCCATCAGGACAGTTTTTTTTCATGTAACAACTATTAACAGAGAAATCCGGTAGAGTCTCTAACAGCCAGGCGTGGCCAACACTGTTTGGCTCGGGGCAGTACAGTGAGGGCATTCAAATGTCTTTTTTAACCACTAATACTGCTCAAAATAACAGCAAACCTCTGCAGTGGCATGAGAAGAGTCCCTACACAGAAAACAAAGCACCAATGGGCTCCTTCCTTTGGGATTGACTTTGGCAATCCACTTGAATGGACTGAGAGGAGCTGGTACAGGGGCCAGTAGGTAAGTCTGGCATCCTGCAGTCCTGCATTCAGAGAGTGCAGCGGTATAAAATAGTGTAGTGATGGTGGATCATCGAACCCACTGAGGGAAGATGGGAGGGTTATTTCACATATTGGTGGAATTGATTTTCAGGCCTGAATGGCTTAGTCCAATTATAGTGCCCTTCGGTGTGGGGAATCGACCATGCATGAGAAGGTAAAGGTGGGAATTGGGAGTAAAAGTGAATTCATCAGCAAGAAAGGTTTGAGCCATTTCTAAGATAAGGGCTGCTGTGTGTTAATGGCTAGTTTTGATTGGATTCATCCTTTTTAATGTTTTTTCCCCTTATTCACCTCCCTTGTATTGTCCCTGCCTTGATTCAATGTGGAATCAGTTGGAAAATATGTAATTTGCACATCACATTTGAATAATGATGACAGCATTCTCCACACATGCTGCGCTCTCCCCTCTGCTCTTCTCTCCTTCCGTCAAGCCTTCCTCCTTTACTAACTCTTGTCTCCTCTGTGTTTGCGGCCTCTCCTCTCTTCTTTGTGCCCATCCTATTTCCCTTGTAAAATGAATGATGGGTCTGGACCAGCCTTTAGCCTCAGCCTGGCACTAATATAAGCCCTGTAATCCCAGCATGCACTGCTCCTAACGCAGGAGGAGGTGGAGAAGCAGATCCTGGAGGCTGCTGGCAGATTTTGACACATAGTCACTATCACAGGGCTGACAGGGGTTTGAACATTTGAGTGAGCATATGTGCACAAATTCCTCCTGCCAACATGACTGTGTGTCCCCTGTAGCATGAAGCCATCAGCTGGTAATTACAGTGATGGCGCCCACGTATGAGCATTTCATCACAGTAATGCAGATAGAATTGGTTCCCATGCACAATGATGAGTCCATTTTATTAGACATGGTACTAATAGAGTGACTAGCTGAGTCAGTTTAGAGACTGTAGGGGATGTGATATTGTTTTCATTTGCAGACCTAACCAAACCTTAAAGGGATCATTCGCCTTGTTTGAAGTGTTGTTATATGAGGTTCTTCTCCATAGTCGGTGTGTTACTGATAGACTGTATAAAAAATGGACGTAGCCTCTCCATCAAGATCTGTTCTCTCAACTTGATCCAATCGTCCTTGCCTACAGGAGCCGCCATCTTGTCAGACTTTGACTTCACCTCATTTCCTCTTACCAAAAAAGAGCATGTATGTGACGTTGGGGGGAGGGGCATACGTCCATCTGGCTGACGTTTACCTCCGAGGAGAAGTGAGGGCCAGCGGCTAGCTGTCACTCAATAGTCCACGCCCCTAATTATTCATAAACTTAACCTCCAATAAAATAAAAACTAACTATTATTGGATCAACAAGGAAGTCTCTGTGGTGGGGGCTTGTGTGTTACCTGTAGTAATGACACAATGCCCCCAGTCTGTAGAGGCAGACAGGAGGACTGAGACAGTAGCTGCTGTGGACTAGGAAGCAGCTGCAGCAAAACGTTCTTCAGTGACCTTAAAAAGGGCACGCCTTAAAATATCAATATCAATTGAAGGGTACGCTATATTAAGAATATTTTCACAGAGTGACCTTGCTGTCAGATAGCTCTTTCCTTTGACACTACATTGTCTCAACATATTCCTACACATAAGCACAACTGTGCATGCACTTCATTACACCGCAGACCAGCTGTTTGACTCAGACTTTCAGTGATTTATAGAATCGACAAATACAAGAAAATAAAGCTGAGCGATTTTAAGCACTGATATGAAATGCTGTTCACTGTGGATACAAGAGGATCCTCCATGAGCAGGAGTTACATAAGTAGAACTTCTGCAGAGGGAGACTTAATGGCTGAAAGAGAGAGGGATGAGCTTCTGTGGAAAATGGAGGAGAGCTGTCTGACAGCACGGTAAAGAGGTGATCATATTCTAAAGATAACGGACATATAAACTGAAATGGATTATTTTAGGTGAGCCTTTTTTAGCCGTGTTGTAATACTTGTAATAACTGCCATTATATCTACTACTTATCACTCTGTTATATTTACTTCCATAACTTGTTAGTCATGTTCACATTACTATAGATATTATTATAGTTACTGTTACTTTTGTGGCTGCTTGCATCTCTAAGTGTCTCTGTCTGTCTGTCTTTGTCTCTCTCTGTCCATCTGTCTCTCTTTTCTCTCTTTCTCTTTTCTTTTCTTTCTCACCAACCGGTGCAGACACATGTCCGTCCTCCATAGAGCTGGGTCTGTTCCATGTTCCTGCCTGTTAAAGGTAAGGTTTTCAAAACCACTGTGTGCACAAGATTGCTGTTGCTGCTCATGGGGGAATTGTTGGGTCTCTGTAAATCATAAATGAGTCAAAGAGTGCGGTCTTTACCTACTCCATATGTAAAGTATCTTGAGATAACTTTTGTTATGAATTGGCACTGTAAATAAAATTAAACTGAATTAATTTGAATTAAAAGTTGTTTAGCTGCTGTCCCCATCGAAAGCAGCTTCTCTGAGAGTACTCTGCTTCTTCAAACTGGCAGCGTGCTAACCATCATCTGCAGCTAACACACTGCCTATGGATAATAACCTTAGACAACCACAGTTGAAAATAGTTGAACTATCCCTTTAACTGCAGTGGTGTCAGAGCAGACAACAGGTCAAATGTCAGGTACACCTTTCTATTTTTCCTTGGTTAAATTCATTGAGGTGCTTGAAATTAACCTCAGCACTTACAGTTAAACTGTAAGAAAATACATATATATATATAATCTTTATTTTTACATAATTTAAGTAATTGGGATGTAAGAAACATATCACACATATTTTTCTGTTTCCCTGTAGGGGACATCAGGTCAACCTTTTTCACAAAATGTACATTACAGTACAGCACATGAACTGGTATTACATATTATATGTGTGCATGTGCACAAGAAAAATAATCTGACTCTTCCTGAATCATTTTCAGAAAAATATTTTCCGCTTCACTCAGTGCTCTGTTTCCTGAATTATGGAATGTGGTTGAGAATAAAAATTAAGCTATTGAAAGGCTTAAAATTGTTCTACTTCTAAAATATTAATATAATAAAGACTCATAAATAAAATAAATAAAAAATACCATCCTTATGAAGAACAGAAACAATATATATTTATACATTTGATCACTAAACCTCCCTTCCAATGTGTTTGCTACATTTCCCCGTTTTCAGTTACCTGTCCCCGGCTACTACAGTCCCCGGAAATGTCCCCGGTTTTCACTGTGACTGAAAGATCCGAAAATGGAATGTAAGAAAAAATGAAAAAACATAAATGTTGACTAAACAACACGCATAGTTGCTTCCCCTACTACTCACAGTGTAAGCCAGCCAAAACAAGCGCCTCCAGCCCAGAGCTCGGGGCACAATGCCCATTTTTCTGGTATTTTGATTTGATAGTTATGCGGTAGAATATTATTTTCCCTTCGCCAGGAGCAGCTACAGGTACAAGATTCTTTCATGGAATTCATGCATCCATTCAACCAGCTATAGTACAACCCGAAGAAATGTCACTGAATGGATTGGCGAAAGGTGTTCTTCTAAGTGTTACTGTTTATCATTTATGTTATATGTTATTTAACCTTTGATTTATATGTGTATTTATTATCTTTAATGGTTTGTGATAAAACAGATGTTTGTATGTCAGCCACAGCTATTGCTAAATTATTAGCTCTACTCTATTATGACATTTCAGTGTCACTCGAGCTCCTCAGAGCGAGTTGGTAACTCATTAAATAAAAATAATTTATTAATTTATTAATTAATTAATTATTCATCACTAACTTGTGCCAGCCTGTCAGTGTCAGTGATGACCAGTGATGCCACTAACACGTTAGCCTACTTAGTAATGCTACTCTGATCCGACTCCATTGTTTTCAGTAACCAGTAGGCTGGTCTTACGCGTTACTATTTCCAAATCAGTAGTCAGATTAAAGTCTGAGTTGTATATGTTCTGACAAGACGTCACGTCAACGTCCAGTCACGTTAGCATGGTTCAAATGAGAGAGCTAACAATCTTTAGAGTATTATTCCAACAGCAGCAGGATGTACCAAACGTTTAAAATGGGTCGGCTACATATTATATCCAGTTTAATTTGGCTCTGGTAAAGACAGGTACACTTGAAAGCAGATGAGCATCTGTCTGGTTGTCGATGAATGACAGAATTCCATTATGGCCTTTTTAACATTTTATTCTTCACAGGCTAAGTAAGGCCAGCCAGTGGAGACACATGGGCCTTTATTTCAGGCCCATCAGAAAATTTAAATTATGACTAGAAAGAGACAATATTAATACATTAAATATATTTTTATATTGTGTTAGGTTAATCAGATGTAAGGTATTTTGGCTATCTTTTGTTATTTTATTTAAACTTATTTATTTCAAGTTAGGGACCATTCACAATAAGGCATTAATATTGTACAACAAGAGGAGATACTGTATACCATGCCAGGTTGTAGCTACCTTGCTTGGTAAATAATCCTCTCTTTAGAGCAAGCCTTACATACTGTAAGTGTCAGAAGATATTGTCCTATCACTGATATATCGGTATCAGTATCAGCGTAGATGTTCTCTGATATGTGCTGATATGTAAAACGTTTTTTTTGCAGAACATAAAATGCAGAAAACGATTCTTGGGGTGATTTTGAAAAGGTATCATGAAACTATTTACTTTATTTATTCTTTATTTCAATGGTCAGCAATCGACTGATACTGAACATGACGGTTATTTAAGATTTGTTATTATTCTTTCTTAATTTCTAGAATTTCTTGATGTAAAACATGTTTTACAATGTAAAACATTGTATGTATACTATTTTTTTTCAATTGTTTGTTTCAGAGAGCAGCCTTCTGAGCACCTTTGCAGAGTCATATTGGTGCACAATAAACATAGAAAAGGTTTATTTTCATTCCTGTTAAAAAACTCACTATATTTGGTGCCATATCGATAATCTGTGAGTTTTTCCCCTCTGCCTCAAAAATTCCAATCGGGCTCCAATTCAAACACATCCACAGTTGCAAGCTCAGGCTTTTTGTTATGAATACAAAGACTCCAAGTCTAGGCCAAGATAACCCTGTTGACGTCAGTATGACATCATCAGGTTTTTTTTGTCCGACTTCACAAAACTTCTCCAGTGCCCTCTAATCATACACATGAGGATCACCTTACTAGTCATGGTTAGCACTGCTTAGCCTGTGGATATAATTCTGGTAATGTCATCAGATGTTATCTAGGCTTGGGCTTAGTGACTGAATATTTAAAACAGAGTCAAATTGTTTGTAATCTGGGCAATAATCAGCACCATTTAACAGCCACATGCTGGTAAGATATGCAAGAAACTAAACCAAAACCACATTTGTAATCTTTTAAAGTGTAATTCTGGCGCAAAATCATCCCATGGTCTTTATCAGCACTTACCTAAATCAAATAAGCAATGAAGATTTTGTGTAGCGACTCACCTGGATTTCTCTGTTAGACAAAAAACTATCTTGATGGATTATTTGATGTAATTAAGGGCCGGAAAAAACCATGGGATGATTTTGCGCCAAAACTACACTTTCAGTGGCTGGTTAAATTTGAACATTCACTAGCCATCGGCGGCGCTGTGGTCTGGTGTTTAGCACTGTAGCACTGGGGCCCTTCTGTTTGGGGTTTTCTCCGGGTTCTTCCTCCCACAGTCCAAGGACATGCAGGTGTTAGGTTCATTGATGGCTCTAAATTGCCCGTAGGTGTGAATATGAATGGTTGTCTGTCTCTTTTTGTCTCTCTCTGCCCTGTGATCTGTCCAGGGTGTAACCCACCTCACGCCTGATGTCAGCTGGGATCGGCTCCAGCCCCTCGCGACTCAGACCAACCATGTTTGTAACCTGTATCACCATTGACACAAATGATTGTGAGGAGGGTTTCCCATCATGAGTAGTGCTGCGCAGTAATGTTTCTATGAGTGGGAGCCCGGTTTTTGGAGTATGAAGTTATTGTACTTGGCCCCAAAGGCCTCCGAAACTCAATAGCTATAGGTATTGTTACTCTGGGTGATGTTGTGTTGTCCTCCAGCACCACAGTAAGGAATCTGGGTGTTATTTTTGATTAGGATATGTCCTTTGATTCTCACATAAAGCTAACGACAAGAGATGCATATTTTCACCTGCGTAATATTGTGAGTCCATGCATTTGTTACTTCTAGGCTGGACTACTGCAACTCATTATTATCAGGCTGCTCCTATAAGTCTGTTAAGAGTCTCCAGTTGGTCCAAAATGCTGCAGCTTGTGTACTAACTAAAACAAATCGAAGAGAACATATTTCTCCTGTATTAGCTTCTCTGCACTGGCTACCTGTAAAAACTTGAATTGGATTTAAAATCCTTCTTCTTACCTACAAAGCTCTTATTAGCCAGGCTCTGTCATATCTTAAAGAGCTCACTGTACCGTAATACCCGACTAGATCGCTGCGCTCTGAGAATGCAGGGCTACTTGTCGTTCCTAGAGTCTCCAAAAGCAGAATGGGAGGCAGAGCCTTCAGCTACCAAGCTCCTCTCCTCTGGAACCAACTCCCAAGTGTTATTCGGGAGGCAGACACTGTCCCCATATTTAAGAGTAAACTTAAAGCTTTCATTTTTGATAAAGCTTACAGCTAGGGCTTACAATCCCTTAACAATGTTGTTATTTTTAAGCTGATTTTGTTCTGCTTAATGATGCTGCTATGGGCCTAGTCTACCGGGGGATAATACTTTTCCTGATATTCTGAGCTTCTCTCCTCTCTGTCTGTATCATTCATGTCTCATCAATGCATGTTACTAATTCAACTTCTTCCAAGGAGTTGTTTCTGTTTTGTCGTCTCGCAGGTCTCTGCTGATCATGGTGGTGCCTGCTGCCGTGGTCCTGCATGATGCTTCCTGCTACTATTATAACTATTAGTCATATATACTATCACTAGTCTTATAAACTATAAAAGTTGTAACCATAAAAACACCATCAGTGGTATGTCTCGCTGTATCGTAGCTGTTATTACCACTACTCATCATTGATCATATTTAACACCATAGTTATTATCATTGTCAGAAACGACTGTTTGATTCAGAAAACAATGGCGGCTCTCATTGAGGAAGCAAGCACCAACATGGATGCTGCTATTTCATCCATGTTGTCCAATCTAGAGAAACTTTCTTCTTCAAAAGAACACCAGAGAACTGCTCTGAAGGCTTTTGGTGGTGGAAACCATGTTTTCACCCTTCTCTCGACTGGGTTTGGCTTTTCCCTTTGCTCTCATCATCATCACGGGTTGGTTTCCATATGAGTGGTTGAAGAAGTATGTCAACAAAGATGACAGACAAGTGGTTTATCCAATCATATAGGATTTTTGATAAGGCCCTGCCTTCTAAAATCACTTTCCTATGGAGCAATCCCAGATGGATGAGTGAAACAAGGTAGAACAAAATTCATCTGGAGGGAGTCAGGTTAGATAGTCACCATGTCTTCCAGAACATCAAATAACTCAAAAAGCTTGATCCCTGTAGCAATGGTTGAAGAAACTCACAGAACGTGGCAGAGAGAAGTGGAATATAATATAATAATAAAATACCTGGAATATTCTACCATTAGTTTGAAAACATCCTTCATTTTGACCAGTTGAGATGCCATCGTCACTTGGCAAGTTATCAACCTCTATTGCAGCGAACATCAACTTGTCCGCCAAATCGTCCCACCCGGCCTGCGACTCTATTCCAAAAAATTGTGAGGATCAAGGAGAAAATATCATGTGGTCCCACAGTGTTTTCAAACTGTAGAAAATGTCTGTTAAAAACGCAACATTGCGCATGTATTCTCTGTCTTGCATGATGCGGAGATGGTCAGCTGCTGCTTTTGATTGTTTGTTTCCAAAATCCACTACTTGGGCACTGAGTTCAATGAAGCGCTCCAGTGCTTTGCCCTGACTGAGCCAGTGCACATCATTGTGGAGTAACAGGCTATCATGACAAGCCTGGGATTTAAGCACAAATTTGCGGAAAAGGCGGTGCTGCGTGCTTGAATTTCCTCTGATGTGGTTGATAATTTTTATTGCTTTCTCCATCACCTCTTTGAGCTCCTCACTTAGCTTTGCACACAGCGCGCTTTGATGGAAAATACAGGGAAGCATGTTAGTTTTAGGAGCGACAGTCTTTATTCTGCTCACCAGACTCTTGTTTTGCAATCATGGCAGGTGCACCATCTGTCACTATCAGGTGGATTTTAACCAAGGACAATCCATGACTTTTTAAAAAATCCTCCAGTTTTCGAAAGACGATATCAGCAGTGGTTTGTCCTCCAGTGGAAGCAATGCCAGCAGCGCCTTTTGGGAACTCTTGAAAATGACAAAATCGGACAACTGCAGATATCCGTGTTGTCAGTGGACACATCGATAACCAGCGAGATGTATTTGGCTTCCTTTATCCCGTCAGTGACAACCTGCTGGGCATGCTCTGCCAAGACGTGTACACGATGTGCGGCAGGAGATGCAGAGAGAGGTATTTGTTTGACAGTTGCAATAATTCTGTCCATGGATTTGTCTGGGGCAAGTTTCTCCAGAACCGTGACCATGCACTCCTTTAAAACCTCACTTTCACTGAAAGGCCAGTTATGTTTTACAAAGCACCCAGGCAGCCTGCAGAGATGCACATGTTAGTCTCTCTCGATCACTTAAGGTTCCAGTAATAATGTCACTTACACAGGAGAAGGCAGATTTCAATGTGGCTATTGTTCGGGCCTCCGACTGCTCAGGATATGAATCCTTGAAATGTGTGTGTTTAGTGTTGTGGGGACGGCACAGATTATATTCTTTTGCGACAGCAGCAGTTTAATTGCAAATGAGGCATACAGGTAACGCATTTTTGAAGGTTGGCATGATAAATGCATACTTCTCAATCCATTCATCAATAAAGGATCGGTTTTCTGCATTAACTATTTGTTTTATGGCCTTTGAGAGTGCCATTTTAGCCTACCTGTGTTAAGAGGTCTTTTCTCTCCACTCACTGAAACTGTATTAGCGCTGAAGTCAGTGACGACAGCCCTATAATCGAGGTTTCAGCTGTGTTTGTTTTTAAAGTGCTCTGTACATAAAGTTTACTTGAACTTAGTTGAAACAAAATAGCTGTATCACTCCTGGTGGTTGACTGTGGTAAAAGTGATAGGAGCCTGACTCATAAAGGCTAAAAATGCCTTCAGTTTTGTAATGAAATTTAAAAAAAAACAAAAAACAATAAACATCAAATAATAATGTTATGCCCAAATGTGATTTTTATTTCATCTTATTTGAGGGTTCGGCCCCCAAGGTGAGTGTGAGTGGTGACCCCTGCTCTATTGTATGATGAGTTATAACAGCTTTATTTTCAAGATTCTATTGGGTTTGGGTTTTTTCTATATGTTAAAAATATCATACAACAGTGGTTGAACGTGGTCTTCCAACCAACCTAACAATGCACCACAAAGATTGGGAAGAAGAAGACGGCGAGCAAACATGGATGTAAATAACGCAAGACTTATAATATTAAATATCAGCTTTGCAAATCTTTTATTAAAACAAACAGCAGTAGGACTTGTGCTGAAGGCAGACTCCAACTAAAGGGAGCAGCAGCCAAATCCAACGCTCTACCGAGACAGAGCCACAGGAGTGTTTATCAAGAAGGCAGTGTTAGACTGAATGATGACATTTTAACTAACTGTTCACTAAACTGAGTCAGGACACTGAGTTTAGCATGTGTGCCCACTCCATTTCATTTCTGACTGACATAATGGGCCCATGTTGTTACAGCAGTGAGAGCAGTGAGAGCAGCTCCAGGCAGCCTGTGGTTCCCTTGGGCCCCGCAGACAGACAACTCTGTGAGGGAGAGCCGTGCAGGAAGTAGGTGTGACAGACAGGTGGGCAATATTTAATTAGTCACATTACAGTGTTAGTTATATGTCTCTAGAGCTAACTAGTTATAGGAGCATCATCCTCTGAAACGCACACAAGCTGCTCGGCTCACAGCTGCAAGGACCTTCGACAACTAAAATATTATCAATTTTTTTATTCAAACACAAGTTGAAAAGTAAAAGTGGAACCTCCTACTAGTGAATTCAGGGGAGATCGACCTACGCCCAATTCATTAGTAGGAGGTTCACTTACACTGTCATTCCAGTGCATTTTGCCTAGTTGGAGGTCCAAAAGTTTGGACTTCCCATTGCACTTGAACGCAGCACTTCTCTCAGCACATGTGTCGGGAGGAGGGAAGCAATAAGTTCTCTAGCTGAGACATGCAAGAAAGGTAAGAATTGCTTTAACTCTAGTCCATTTCCTGATTCTAGTCCTCATCTTTCTGCACTGGCCTGCAAATGAGACCTGAATTGTCTGCCTTTAAAACCAAAATAAATCCTTTTTTATTTTTTCTCAAAGACAAAGTGAAAAAAAAAGAAACCCACCACAGTAACATTTAGGCCAACTGAATACAGCCCGGCAGCCAGCCATATTTAAGCATCACTTCGATTGTTTGCTTTGGTTCTCTGGTGTGTTTGCCGGTTTAGTTCGGTGAAGTTTGGGCTGATGTGAAAGCTGTGAGTGTGGTGCACACACCATAACTGGGGGTGTGATGATTCGCGTAACTCACGATACAATACTGTGATGAAATTTGGCCCTTGATACGATACCCTAAATTTGGCCCTGTGATACATCAAGATATCTGTG
This sequence comes from Echiichthys vipera, assembly GCF_963691815.1. Taxonomy (NCBI): domain Eukaryota; kingdom Metazoa; phylum Chordata; class Actinopteri; order Perciformes; family Trachinidae; genus Echiichthys; species Echiichthys vipera. The sequence continues at coordinate 25,693,703 of NC_139845.1, forward strand.
TAGCTGCAGGGACTTCTGCCACTGAGACAGGCCAAACACTGCTCATCTGAACACAATGACCACATTGCCATGACACAGACCTGGATTGAAATGTTAAAAAAATATCTCTTTTAGTGCAGCACGTAAGGAGGTGGATTGGGATTGTGGATGGGTCAAACAAACACTGGACCGGAGCGAAATGTCACTGTTTCACGTGTAGGGCTACCTAATTCGCTGAAGATTGACGCCAAAGAATCCTGACAAAGCGTCTGTACATGACGACTTGGGATGAGAACGGGTTGGTCAACCAAAGGAAAAATGAAATGAGGCTGCCTCGCATCAGAGTGATGATCGAAGACGGAGCGGCAGTCACACATCTCCCGCCACGCACTGTGATGCCTGCTGCAGTGGTACAGAGAGGGCTTCTAAAATGGCAGATCACAGAAAAGGGTTGTCTGGACGAAAACCTTCAAAAGCACTAACTAACCTCAGAAGCAGATAACATGACAGCTGCAATGGGCTTGAACCCGCAACCAAACTCTAATTCACCAACAGCACAGTCATGGACTGGTGTGTGATGAGGAAGCTCAGCGAGGTAACAGAAGATCCACTTACTCACAGTTCTTGCTTATGGTGTGAACAAACAGAAAAGAATCTTATCATCTTTAAATGCAGGAACACATCGCAAATGTTTTTCTGAATTACTCAATTATTGTTCCATACATCAACAAGTGTTCATAAATATGGGAAACGCATTTAACCCACACACACTTTTCATACTTCAAAAAAGAGCCATATGAAGGATCACCAAATAAGATCAAAGAACTCACCTTCTTTATGAATGGCATACATTCATATTTAATAACCTGACTTATTACAGCATTGGGCAAATGTTTGGATCATATTTTACTGTTGATAATTAATAAATCGGTTTGAGTAAAGAAAATCAGGACAAAATAATTCTTCTTCTGACAGTAAACTTAAAATCTTTGAGTTGTGGATAAAACAAGACATTTGAGGAAGTCTGGCTTTCAAACAGTGATTCACATTTTTCACCATTTTATCACATTTCAAGAAAATAATCAACAGATGAATGAACAATAAAATAACCATTAAGTTGCAGCCCTATTGATGGGGGGCCTATTATCTGTGATGCTGTGATCACACCAGCCGCGATGGACGCGATTGAAGCAGTGCGATTACATAGAAAGTCAATCTACAGACGCAATTTGACGCGGTCGGCGTGCTCCTTGCGTTACCCGCGACGTGATAGATGCGAAAATCAATTGATATTCGTGTCCAACGTGCGAGCTGAAAATATTGAACTTTTCAGCGGAATCACGTGACGCTGTGGCACGTCAGCCAATAAGCATTGAAATTGACTGTTCCTATGGATATAATATAATGGATAGACTCTGTCCGGTGGATGGCCGCAACGTGCCTTTAGGCATCGAGTCTGCTGGTAATCCAGAAGAAGAAGAAAGCCGTCACTGCAGAGTGAAGCGTATCCCCGTCTGATCTACAGGAGAGCCGTGGAGGTTGACTCACTGATGGCCTGATCTCACCCAACAGCTCTTTTAAGAGCCACACACTTCATTTGAGAGCTCATTTCTGTTCTTTTAAGCATTCAGATCCCTGGTTAGAACTAGCATCATGTCCCATTTAGCACAACAGCAGAGTAGAGCTGCAGGCAACTAGCTGCTGCTACATAACTGCCTCGCTGATCCAAACGCGTGATGGTCCAAATAATATCCAAGTATGATGTGATTTCATCGCGTCTATCGTGTGCAGTGTGATCACAGCTTTAGACCTCCAAACAGCATGCCTGATCCCTACAGTTCATTCAAGAACTGATGAAGAAAAAGATTAGAGTTGTTACATTGTAGCAAACTCAAACATTTCAAGCATCAGTACTATAACTTTCACAATGAGCCCTTTTGCACCTGGAAATAGCCTGGTCCCAAATAGCTCCTAGAACAGAGGTCTGCAACCCAAGGCTCTTGGGCCGACCTTTTCAGTGGCTCCCTTTAGCTTTGCAAAAAATAACATGTTTTTTTGCGCAGTAGACAATCTTTCAAAGGGAACACCTATTATCTTAAGAGTTCAAGGCGATTTTTTAAAAATATTACGTGAGACTAAAATATGCGTCACATCCTTTGTCTATGGCCCAGCGCCTTTCACTGCAGGTGCGTAATCTTGAGTTTCTGACCCATGCTGTCCGTATGCTAACCATGTAAAAATCTCCCCCAAAAAATAATCAAAGGAAAATAGTGACGGTGGAAATTAATTTGATTTCACATGATGATATCTTAACTGTATGCTTGATACGTGGTGAGAAATTAGCAAACAACAACATTTTTGATAACAGGAATAAAATGTCAACAGTTTACTTTCGTTCTAGAATTTCATAAATGCAACAAACTATTTTTTTTGTGTATATCATATAATTATATATAAACCTTTATAAGCTGTGACATCAAATATGTTTTGTGGCTCTAGACAAATTTTATTTGGTGGAAGAGAGGGCAAAATGACTCAGTCCTAGAAAATGACACGCATACTCTAGCATTCCATTCGTTAGGGAGTTATATAGAACACCTACAATATATATATATATATATATATATATATATATATATATATATATGTGTGTGTGTGTGAGTATGTGTGTGTGTGTGCGTATGTGTAATTTAAATATGTATGTATATATATATCAGAACCCCTGTACTATTACTGCTGTTAGGAAACGGCGGTACCCGGCTGCATGTTCTCAGTGTCCCTCCTCTGAATCCTCAACCAGGACTATTCCTGTCCCATGAACAACAAAGCATTAGGTAATATACTGGTGCACCCTTTCATTTGGTTGGTACAGAGGCATTTGGGCTGCAGATGACAGGTTGAAATCCATGGATTGGACCAATGAACAGCAATGAACTCATTCATGGACGGAATGAATTAATGCTAATTGTTGATGGGGAGTTACACATTACCAATTCAAATATGATTTATAGTAGTGTGTTCATCACAAAGACTATTTATGTGATTAACATTAGTTCTTCATGAGTCACACATTCACTCATCATCATTGACATTCAAGTTCCACCTCAGTCAGTAGGAACTGGAACACTTGCATATCTGTAGTCAGGATATGACTGGCCTTGTTCTTTAGATGGTGGGACTGTGTCCACATTTTATGGAAGATGTAGATAAACATCTATTCCTGCTCAGATTCGCCTGCAGGTCTGATACTAGACAGTGTTATTGACCTGTATTTGTGAAACGGAGGCCCATGCACCTGGCTGGGCTCAACGTGACATACATTCACTGCAGCTGCTCTTATGTGCCTATTTCTTCCGTCCTGTTTGATATTCCAATCCATGCCTGTTTCAGGGAGCCGCTGACAAAGACAAAGCATACTGAGGCATGGTGAGGCAGAGAACCACTGCATATTGCCTGCTCTGTAACTACCCCATAGCTCTGTGCAACTTTTTAAATATCAAATGAGTAATCAGTTGTGTGTTTGCAAAGGGTCGGAAAGAATGACGCAACACAACAACCACAAACTGGAAAGATGGAAAGATTCACACCAAATCTCCAGCCTGATCCCAAAGAGGCTGCTGCAGTGCTGGCTCACTAAATCAGAGAGGTAATGCTCTTTCTGGCTCAGCCGTGCCCCAGGGAACACACTGAAAACAGACCTCCAGCAACTTAATTTTCCAGCACATGAAGCTCTAAAAATTGTGTTGAAATCTATTCTTGCAGTTTGCTATGGAAGCCTCCATCCCTCTCTCTTTGATAGACACCAGCTGCATCTACATCTCCAGTAGTCAATTTCAGCGTTACACAAGAACTCAGTAAAGCCCAGTTTAAGGTTGAATATGGAGAATGAGCAGAACGCCGCCATCTAGTGTCTCAAGATTGTAGTCACAACAACAAAAAATAATTCCAGCACTTGGCCGTTACCGTTAGCCCTTACAGCTAAGTTAAGAAGGAGATCAAGGAGAAACTTAGCTATTCTGGCGTGCGTTTTAATGGCGTTTCTCTCCTTTCTCTCAGTCCATGGAGTGAATGCTTGGACTATATTGACTCTGGTTTTTGCCCGTCTCCGCTCACTCAGTTGCTGGGACAAATAACGCCCCCTTCCTGCGGCTCCGAAGCAGCTGCAGGATTGGCAAACTCCATTTCACCCAGTGCCAGCCTACAGTAGCTGCATCCAACAACAGACAACCCTGGCAACCAACAACGCCCAACACTATTGGCTGCTACCATTGAAACAGAATGGACAGAAAGCCATCGTCAAACCTGTCGAAAAAAATGTCAAATATTAATTCAGACTTTTTTTTATGGAAAAGCAAAACTTTCCCTCTGTACCTGCCCTGTGGGTTTATTATTTGTTTTAAAAAATATACCTTTTGATAAAGTACCAAGTGGAGTGAGAGGACGCTGGCATGTGTTGGCTCGCTGCTGCTACCCGCTCTTCAAAGTTTTTCGTAATTTGCTTTCTCTGCTGCTACTAGTGCTATTTTTCGCTAGCTTCCTACTTTCTCTATCTGCCTTTCGATCAGCTGACCATAACTGTATAAATCACCTGCCTACCTAGATCTCAAAAACAAGTCCTCCACAGTGGTGCTAGTCTACTGCTACAGAGCCCTATCGGTGTTCTGTGCATTAGCTTGGACACTTACTGGTGTCAAGGGGCTTCTAATACAGAATCCACTGCCGTGGCCTGGTCGAAGGTAAACCCGGGCTGGTCGAGGGTTAATCGGGCAAGTTTCCACCTGCACCGGTGCGGTTGTGTTGGCCCTCTGCTCTGGCTGGGACCACTGCCTACCGGTCGAGCTTCCCTCGGCCTCCGGCCCGATGGACCCTGGCAGGCTAGTCTATCCATCTACCACGCTTTTTTTTTGATGATCCTGTTCCACCTTCTGCCTCTTCCCCTTTTACAACCACAGTTCACCTCCAGCAGCGTTTGCTTCCTAACAGCCTCAGCCATGGTGTTCCGCTATACAACCATGCTCCACCAGCTAACTCCACAAACGCCTCCTTCAACGGAACTCTTCACAACACTAAAAAATGACCTATGTCTTATTCGTCCTCGTTACATTCACCAAGGTTCCCATTGCAAGTTTATGTATAGTTCCACCACCACAAATAGTATTCCATCTCTGTGGTCAGACCGCAGTTCACACACCAGCTCCCGCACAGGCTGGGACTGATCGGCAGCACCAGCATGAGCTGGTGGGGCCTCTTGGATGGGGGGGTGTGACGTCTTCCTGGACAGGTACTCGGGTCAAGCTGCTTTTGACTGAAATTGCTTTGGGGATTGCTAAAGGCCTAGTCTGTCAGGGCACAAACCTGTTGCTGATACTCTGAGCTTTAATCCGGTCCGTATCATTCATGTTTCATCAATGCATGTAACTAATTCAACTCCATGTTTGCCACCATAATTATTATCATTGCCATGTTCTGTCACTTTAACTGTGACTGTTTCTTGCTGTTCTGCTGTATTAACTGCCATAACTTGTACTTTATAACTTGTCATATTCACATTGCTTTAGCTTTCACTATAGTCACTGTTATGTTTGTGGTTGCTTGCATCTCTGAAGTGTGTCTGTCTGTCTGTCTTTGTCTCTCTCTGTCCATCTGTCTGTCTTTTCTCTCTTTCTTTCTCCTTTTCTGCTGTGTTCACCTCCACAACAGGATATCTCTGCGGCCAATCCTCAAAGCAAGTGACAAGGGACAGATTGCATATCTACGTTATGATCAACTCATTGTTTGATTTGATGACATGCTCATATTTTATCTCAGCAACTGTCTCAGCATTCATTTTGTGTTGTTTTGAATCAAAATTATATATCAAACATAGGATATCACCAAGAGATCCTCTTAAAGCTATGGTCTACTACACACCTGGAATCTTTTGCGACTGTATCGTGCACGGTTGCAATGCTATTGAGGTGACAAAATCTAGCCAAAGACAGACAGACAGACCTAAAACACCTAGCAAAATACTCAAAACTACCTGTGTGGTAGTTCCCGCTACAGTAGGTGTTTACTGAACCACATGTTGCCATGATGACACATTCCCCACAATTATGGAACATCTACCACAATAAAAGGCAAAAATTACCTCTTCAACAAAAAGTCGTCTGTCTCAGCATCTGTTTTCAGTCCTAAATCCTGAGCTGCTAAGCTAATCACTAGCTGCTCAGAGTTTACAGAGAGGGAGAGGACGAGGAGCAGGGGAGACTAGGGGATTGGATGGAGGGTACGAGCCAATGGGAGCCTTCCGTGACGGGCCCAAAATAAATATCAATAAAATATACTGTACAGTATGTAATATAGTATGGTTTTAAAGAAAGCCCTATCACACACTGACTCCCTCTCGAGGCACAATGTGTCTGTTGACAGCTCTACCTTTCAGATTTGCATATTAAGGCACTGACCTTTCGAGGCATGACATTTTAAATCATTGATTTATCAGATTTGTTTTGTTTTGTTTCAGTGTATTCCATTTTGTACAAGATACACATCTGTGTACTGTAATAAGTTGTTTGTTCAATGGTAAATGGACTGCATTTGTATAATGCAGCTTCTCATACACACAGCTAACTATCTGGAGCAATTTGGGGTTCAGTATCTTGATCAAGTACACTTGGACATGTGGACAGGAGAAGCTGGGGGTCGATTTTGGATTGATAGTGTTCCACAAAGCAATTTCAGTCAAAAGCAACTGGACTTGGTTATTTGTCTAGGAAGACGTTCACCTCTCATCCAAAAGGCTTCATCAGTTCATGTACGCATCTGACCGGGCTGGGACTGGTCCAACTAACTGGTGTGGAGATCCAGGTATTTAACCTCTCACAAGGCCGATGATGTCACTGGAACCCTTGTGTTCCAAGTGCCAACGACCGTCGTTAGAGTGGCAGTCGTTGGTGGGAAGTTGGTTTCGGCTTCGTTAGTGCTCTATTGAGTCTTAACGACAGTAGTTGGAGTCACAGGCGGCCATTTGTGAACAGTTGTTCTTTGAGGTTAGATTGTTGAATCTCCTGGGAAAGGATGAAAGGGCAGCATTGTAAATTGGAGATAAGTGGTGTCTCAGACCTCCTCCTCTGTTTAGCGATGTTTTCTCTACTTTTGCAAAGATGGCTTCTTTTACTCCTATTTCAAACCATCTTTCCTCTCTGTCCAGGATTTGGACATTGTTGTAATCAAAGGAGTGGGCTTCCTCCTTGAGATGTAAGTGGACAGCAGAGTCTAGGCCTAGGGTGTTAGCTCTCCCTGCCTTGGGCCATGCGAGTAGGTCTAGACCACATTCTATGACTTATTCATGATTTACAGACAGGCCCAGGGATGCAAGCAACCACAGAATTAACATAAACTGTATAATATCTATGGTAATGTCAATATGACTAACAAGTTATAGCAGTAAATATACTGGAATGATGTGAAGAGTAGAAATAATGGTTAAGGTAATAATCATAAGAATAATAATGATTATGGTGGTGAATATGATAGAATGATATGAATGGTAGCAATAATAGCTGTAACACTATTAGAAATAGTCTAACAGAATTATTATATCAGTGAATGTTATTACTAATATACTGTATATTATTACATAATAACACTAAAGACAATATATAGGAATAATGATCATCATAAATGTCTTGTTAGCTAACTTGCTAACTCCGCCATGCTTTAATGCTACACTGTCACTCATCCTGGAATAGCAATGTGTTTTCATATGCTGTGGAAAGAGCAGGGGTGAAAGTATTTTTTATTTCTTGCCGCTACTATCCTATTGACCAATAGTACACATAGCACATGCCAGGCATGTCGCTAGCTATTGATAACATCCGGGGCTGTAGCCCAGAAGTTAGAGTCCTTGAGAAGTCCTAGAGAAGTTAGAGACGTGGGAGAACCGAGAAATGTTTGAAATTGAGCTAATGAACATGCAATTGTGACGTAGTTTGAGAAGGAAAGGAAAGACCAATGGTCATGTGTGACTCCTCGGGGCAGGTCTACTGAGTAGGTTAATGTTTCTGTTAAGGATAGGAAAGGTCAGTACAGACCCCAGCAGCCAGAATGAGACATTAGAACAGACTACACGGCATTTCAGAATGTTTGTAAACAACAGGCGTCAAGATACTTCCGGGTCGCAGAAAGCGAGCAGCTTCCACTGACCTGAAGCCGGCTACTTTAAACAGTGTTTAAAGTGCAGTTTGCGTACCAGCCAGATGTTGGTGTGGAGGATGCCATCCTCTACATGCTGCACCGAGTCCACTCCCATCTAGATAAGGAAAGCGGCACAGCCCCCTATACTTCAGGACAAACTGAACAGGATGGAAGTGGACCCCTATCTGGTGGACTGGGTCAGAGACTACCTCACTGACAGGCCACAGTAGGTCAGGCTGAAGGAAACCACATCTGACACTGTGTTCAGCAGCACCGGAGCCCTTCAGGGCACAGTGCTGGCCCCTCTTCTCTTCACTCTGTACACCTCGGACTTCTGCTACAACTCGGAGCTGTGTCAAATACAGAAGTACGTCGATGACACAGCCATCGTGGGATGTATCAGGGGTGACAGAGAGAAGGAGTATTGGAGTCTGGTTGGGGACTTTGCTCTCTGGTGCCACACTAACCACCTACAGCTCAAAGGACACCTCCAGACTAGATAAACTGATCAGGCGGGCCGGCTTTGTGGTCGGCATGAAACTGGACTCACTGGTGACGGTGTCAGAGAGGAGGACACTGGACAAACTGCTGGACATTATGGACAATGGCAGCCACCCCCTGCACACCGTCATCAGCAGCCAGAGGAGCCTGTTCAGTGGAAGGCTGCTCCTTCCCAAGTGTAGGACAAACAGGCTCAAGAAGTCCTTTGTCCCTCACACTCTACAACTCCTCACTCGGGGGGAGGAGGAAATAAAGAGGACAGAAGGGAAGGAGTGCAATTAATAATCTTCTCTTACATACCTGGACACTTATCTTCTTTTTTGTGCAATACCTTTTTCCACCACTTAAGTGCAATAATTTAATCTTACTTCTCATTTCTGTCATATACAGTCATACATATTTTATCTTATACATTTCCTCTATATTTAACTTATCTGATTTCATTTTCCGTGAATTTGATTTTACCTGTTTTCTTCCATCTACTTCATTTATGTTTGACTAAGAGTTTGTTGCTTACTGTTTATTGTTTTTTTTATACTTTCTGTATTTATTTAGCTAAGAGTTTATTGGTTATCCTATAATAATTGTTTTTTTTATACCTCCCTTTTTATACCTCCTGCAAGGAAACTCAATTTCCTTGCAGGAGTCACCCCAAAGGGATCAATAAAGAGAATCTAAGTCCAAGTCTATGTAGTAACGTTATCAGGGCAAAAGTGAGCAGATCAAAAGTAGGCTTTATACTTAAATACAAGCCCCCACCACAGTGACTTCCTGGTTGAGCCAATCAGAAAGCTCCAAAAACTGCAATTCTCTGAGTGTCCACTGGGGGAAGGTTTCATAATGTAGCTGTTTCTCATTGACCCCCAATGTTAAACAGGACATTTTCACAGCATAATTAAACCTATTTTAGGCCTGGGACAAAAAAACATTCTAGTCTGTACAGTCTATGCTAAAATGTGACTAATTTCCATCAGAAATGAAGGCATGCCTCTAATACAAGGCCTACTTCAAATAAAGGCCTGGTACCTTTTGTAGTTCACGTAAACAAAGGCCCTGGTCACTACTTGAGGAAATAATCAGAGCCTGATTCAATTTTGTTGCAATTCCAACAGAGGTGACCCTCCAGTTATCTGAAGATAAGAAAACTTTTGGTTGACTGGAGGTGAAAGAGAGATCAGTGATTTGATACTATAAAGCCTTGTCTGTATAGCTTATTGTTTTATTGGATAAATCTCATGCTTACAAACATTAATGGAAATCATTTTCAGATCATTGAGTCAGGTGATTTGATGCATGCCTGTTTGAATTAGTGCCATGTTTAGTGTAACTGCCTTGATTTGTGTTATTCCCCCAGTAGTTTTTCTTGCTTGGATCACCTTGATGTTTGACATTCGATCTTGAAAAAGTGTGGATAGCGATCTCTGCTTCCTTTATCTCACCCTACACACCTGACTTGGTCGCTTCGAGCCACAGGCATCTGCAGAAATAGAAAGGCTATAAAAGGCAGAGCCGTCGAGCCGAGACGGCCGGATTTCCTCAGCACCTTGATGATATAGCTTTCTTAATCTATTCTGAAAATAAAGAGCCTGTATAAGGAGCTTTGTTTACAGAGACACATGGAAGCTAAACAAAGTAGATCATTTCTCAGGTTGTTTTAATCTATTTAAAGTTCAAGACATTTTCTAAGGCTTGAAGGAGCTTGTTCTGGTGTCTGAGATTCTTTTAATAGTCCTGTATTAGCTTCTTTGCACTGGCTACCTGTAAAATCTAGAATAGAGTTTAAAATCCTTTTCCTTTCCCACAAAGCTCTTATTGGTCAGGCTCCGTCGTATCTTAAAGAGCTCATAGTACCGTATTACCCGACTAGATCGCTGCACTCTGAGAATGCAGGGCTACTTGTCGTTCCTAGAGTCTCCAAAAGTAGAATGGGAGACAGAGCCTTCAGCTACCAAGCTCCTCTCCTGTAAAACCAACTCCGGAGTGTTATTACAGAGGCAGACACTGTCCCCATATTTGAGTGTAAACTTGAAATTTTCCTCTTTGATAAAGCTTACAGCTCGGGCTTAGCAGCCCTTAGCTATGTTGTTATGAGCATTCAATTTCTCTTAGAGCCTGCATGTCAGGGCCTAAGGTGATTTTGTTCTGCTTAATTCTGCTGCTATAGGCCTAGACTGCTGGGGGATAATACTGTTGCTGATACTTATAGCTTCTCTCCTCTATGTCTGTATCATTCATGTATCATCAATGCATGTTACTAACTTATTATTATAATTATTATAATTTTCATGTTCTGTCACTTTAGCTGTGCCTGTTTCTTGCTGTTCTGCTGTATTAACTGCCATAACTTGTAAGTCATATTCACATTGCTGTAGCTATCAGGATAGTCACTGTTACTTTTGTGGTTGCTTGCATCTCTGTAAGTGTGTCTGTCTTTGTCTCTCTCTGTCTATCTGTTCGTCTTTTCGTCTTGTCTTGTCCTCCACAGAGCTGGGTCTGTTCCACGTTCCTGCCTGTTAAAGGGAAGGTTTTCGTTGCCACCGTACTCAATGGGGGAATTGTTGGGTCTATGTAAATCATAAACAAGACTGTGGTCTATACCTACTCTGTAAAGTGTCCTGAGATAACTTTTCCTATGATTTGGCACTATAAATAAAATTGAATTGAATAGAATTTATATAAACTCTGGGTTCTCCAACTACATTTTTGGTGCTTTGTTTTCTGTGTAGGGACTCTTCTCGTGCTACTGCAGAGGTTTGGTGTTATTTTGAGCAGTATTAGTGGTTAAAAAAGAAGTTTTAATGCCTTCACTTTACTGCCCCGAGCTAATCACTGTTAGCCGCATCCGGCTGTTAGCGACTTTCCGGGATATGTCCGTTAAAATTTCATACACTAAAAAAATGTCTTGATGGCTTATTTGATGTATAAGTGCCGAAAAAGAACATGGGATGATTTTGCGCCGGAATTACACTTTAAGTCTGTTTTTCTTCCTTTGGTACGCGTAGTGAAGTGTCATCTCCACAGATAGCTTTATGAACCACTTAAATCTGAGATCTCCCACTGTTTTTATCTAATGAACATTGGAACAGTATCTGGAACTAAAGAATGTCATTTCTGAAGAAACTTTGGTGTGAATGCTGGATGCTGAAACGTTGGTTAAACTGGACTGCAGGCTTGAATGTTGAATAATCCAAATAATGTTTGGAAGATGTTGAATATTTGCTGAAAGTATTAATAAGTGGAGAAGACTTGAAAATGTTTTGGGTGATGATTTCAAGTCTCTGAGGGGCCATCCACAGGAACACAGGTATTTTTTGAAAGTGTGTGTTTCTCTGCACCGTTTGGCCTTTCATCCACACATAACCACAGTTGCTGCTCCTGAGACAGGAGTTTTTTGTAACCAGAGTCCAGGGTGAGCTTTCTGGAAAAGTCTGGTTTCAGCAGTCATGTGTGGACAGGAAAACCATTGTTTGACGTCCCACTGTGCGACGGTAAACAGTCAGTTGTATTCATGGAGACGTGTGGAGCACTCTAGACGTGAACAGCTTAGTCCCTCCTACCAAGGATGCATGGGGAGACACGGAAAACCATACGAGGAGAGAAGGGAGGAGGAAATATGTTTATTAGAGACATCCTTTCCTCTGAAGCGTCACATGAAGCAACATCTGTTTTTTGTTTGTTTTAGCTTTAACAGCTGTAGAGACTTTTGATCAGATTACTAATGAGTACAATACTAATGAAGACAGAGATATCAGTGCAGAGCAGAAGTGTTCTCTCTCTGCAGCCTGTTACCTGTTTAACAAACACCTGACCAGGAACTACAGAGGTCTGTAAGGTGATTAATTATCTTGTGCTCACAAGATTAATGACCACATTATTTGAAAAACATCACCTTCCACAACTTTTGGGGCTCTGATAAACACACGCTATTCACTGTGTCCTGCTTAGAAGCACAGGACTAATTTCTACTGGCAGAATGCATTTATATGCGCCTGTGTTTATTTATATGATTTTGGTGTCTTTAAACAGTGCAAATGAATTATTAGGCAGGGGAAATGGAAAATATGTGACTAATATAATACCTGACACTTGGATGATCGTCTCTCCTGTGACTAAATAGAAATGAGAAATTGTGAAAAAAAATGGTTCTTTCTGTTTTTGACAGAAAAGGCTTGCTGACTGTCTCTGACTTTATTTATAGCCTCTCTATAATAAAAGTTAATGGAAGAAATAATAATAATTAATAAAAGACAAATCCTTAATAAATGAATAAAGAGTTTAATCTTCACTCTGGTGTGAAACTCCAGTGATACTGTGATGTATCAGATCAGTCTGATCAGCTACAGCATCCAATCAAATAACTGATACAGTATTAGACAAGGCAACATATTGGCCAGTAAAAGACTTCTGCGAAGGCTGCTCTCCTGTAGGGAGAGCCAGTACAATTGAAACACAGCCATTTCCTGGAAAACCATGCAAGTCTGACACCTCAAATTGGGTCAGTACGATCAGCAGGCAAGACTGACCAACCCTGAACACTATCATGGCGTCACATACCGTTCAAAAGTTCTATAATAATATGAGTATACAACAGCTGAATTCTATGGAACATGTCCTAAAGTGTGCAGTGTCAGAGTTTTGAAGTTTAGAGGAAAGAAAGGTTTAAATGTCATTAGTCGCTGTCGTCAGTGTCACCATGTGTAATTGCGGTCACATTGCGTGATCAAAACCTGCATAAATCCCAGAATGATTAAATTAATTAATAAACAAATTAATAGATGTTTTGCAATGAATGACAACTTATTTTAATAACATATTTTTAATGAACAAAACATGTTTATAACATGCATCAACAGATTAATCACCAAAGCAGCATGTTCTACCATCAGAAACCAAAAATAAAGTTCCTGATGTTGGCGTGCCCAGTGAGCTGCGCCTGGAGCAGATGACATTTTTGAAAATCTGTGAAGGTTTGATGTCAGACCGGAGAGAAAGTTGAATAAACTGTCTGAATGAAGCCGTTAACAGCAGTCTGTACTTTGAGAAGATCATAAAGGGTTAAGGCTAATTTCTGCTCCCATTTCGTGCGTAAAGAGAAAGTCTGTTGAGAAGGAGGCAAAATGCGTTGTAGACGGCAGTGGTCTGTGAGACACTAAAGACGTCCCAGAGTGTGGACGGAGAATTCCACACATTTGTTTGACAAATGAGATAAACTAGACGAACTTCACTTTCAGTGTTTCAGGATGTCCGTCGGGGCTTTGATGACTTGCTCGCTCCTGATATTCACGGCACTCTTTGTGTAAAGTGCCCGACACTGAGACCTGAAATTCCTTGTGGTACTGCAACTTTTGGTCCGTATCGGTACGCATCCGCAAGCTTGGAGGGTATGGACAGAAATACGGATGAAATGTACGCAGAGTACAGACAGAAGGCTCCGTCTGAACCCATATGCGTTTCTAACGGAGAGCATAAAGGAGCCTTTAGGCTGGTTAGCCATGGACACTTTTACCTAATTTTTTTAAACTTTGGTCATGTTTAGCATGAACATCCAACATTATAACAAGATATACAGTATATGACAGAAAATAAGGGATAGCCTTATTGGTCCACTTTAAGTCTGTTTGCTTCTTTAGTTACATGTCTGCGACCGTCACACATTTTCTTTCGTTTTGACCTAAAACGATGTAGGTAGAGGGATAATTGTGGGAATAAGAGCAAGTTAAAGATATTTTTTCTCAGAAGATTTTAAAGCTCCTCTGCACTGGAGAAACCACATGCAGTGATGTCACCCACTCTAAGCAGTTTAAAACATGAACTGTGATAATTCAAAAACTGTGAAAGATATCAAAAAGATCAATGCAAAGAGATTATTCCTTTACTTACTAAATCATATATATTGTCGGTTACAATGCTAACATATGCTCCTTTGCAACCACTGCTAAACACCTCATCTGGTGTGTTCCCATCCACTTACTGCTGACTGGACTTTACTATAAACAGAAGCTGCTTTAAAATTAACTGTTTGATTACTAAGAAAAGCAGCAGGGCAGAGGTTTAAGCCTTTTTTTGTGGGAGCTCCTTGCTCCGAGAAATTACATTATCTTTAGCTTAAAAATTAAATCATCTTGAAGTCTATGGCACCTGGATATGAACTTCACATGAATATGGGGGTGAAGTCTGTTGCTTCAGAGGGAAACATTTCCAGGAGTGCAGAGCAGAGCCGGCAGCCTTTCTCTTAGTGTTACTACATATGATTACCTGCATGACTGAGAATCTTCTGCAACATTCCGGGGAAAACAAAACCCCACTGCTTGTGCTCTTGAATCATGTGTGTCCTCATCAAAGCTAGAATTTGTAAGAAGAAGAAGAAACGATAAAGAAGAAGAACATCCCTGTGCCCAATGGGATGGCTGCTGGATCTTAGAAATATCATAGAAAACTATACATATATTCACACACTAGGTAGCTCCTAGAAGCTACTTATGCAGTGGGTAATGTTTTAAAGAGTAATTCCGGCGCAAAATTATCCCATGGTCTTTTTTTCAGCACTTACACACATCAAATAAGCCATAGAGACCATTGGATGATTTTGCGCTGGGATTACACTTTAAGCTTGACCTTTCTGAGCTACTTGGTGTCTATATCTTAGTTCTACAGTCCGTAAACCAAACTAGAGAAATGATGCTAGTTCAGATCATAGAAAGGTGGTGGTTTGTCACAGTTCTTCCAGGACATGAACACCGGTCCTCCAGGTGAAAACCCTGTGTTGTGACCCATCCACCACCCTGACCCTCCCCGATGTGGATTTTGGTGCTCTTAAGCCCAGCTCAGATCAAAGATTCGCAACGAGTTTAAACTTGCAACTACTTGCAACGTGCAGGTCTGAGACAGTGAGATACTCGCTACAGTTGCATTTCTATAGAGATGAAACAGAGAAAATTCCTTTTATTTCCCTGATCCCCCCCCCCCCTCTCTCTCTCTCTCTCTCTCTCTCTCTCTCTCTCTCTCTCTCTCTCTCTTGTTGAGCCTCCGTTCATAACGGCTATTTAACCAGCTGACAGTTTGTCAGTGACTTGACCAGTGGACTTTGCCAAGACTTGATTGGCTGTTGAAACAGATGACGTGTTACATTCTAAAACCAGCTGCTGGAGATTTTGAATCGCTAGTGACGAGATCAGCGGGTTAGATTCACAACGAGACAGGTCTGTTCACAATGCTGCAACTCTCACCAACAGTTGCGTTGTGAATCTTTGGTCTGAACTGGGCTTAATGCTATGTCACCTGATTTCATTCTTTGCCCCCGATATAATTTCCACAGAAATTAATATGTGGATTAAATATGAATTACAGAGCATTGCTTTTCATAGTTATTTGTAGGAACAATGAATAAATGTATGAGTCTAAGTATATATAAACTACTGTATGTCCATATAGGCTTTAGGAGAGTGCAAGACCACAGAGAGACACCATGTCTGTATCTGTTCATGTATAATGTACAGAATACACGAGCTCTTTGGCAAATGAAGGCAACAAAAGAGCAAAAGCAATTGCAAAATCAAATACTGGAATGAAGAAGATAAGGGGAATAAAGCAGTCATGTTCACTATCTGCTATGGAAGAGTACTCTGTGTGTGTGTGTGTGTGTGTGTGTGTGTGTGTGTGTGTGTGTGTGTGTGTGTGTGTGTGTGTGTGTGTGTGTGTGTGTGTGTGTGTGTGTGTGTGTGTGTGTGTGTGTGTGTGTGTGTGTGTGTGTATATTCTGTATCTGCTGAGGAGATGGTGGTGAGAAGAGTTTTGGAGCTCCACACCTTTCTCAGCCAGTCAGCCAGCCTCAGTTTATTATTCAGAGAGAAATAGATGTCTTTCAAACGCCGGAGCCTATCCACACACCTGCTGCCTGCTTTAATGTGCCTGTCCTATGTGGGCGCACCACAGTCTTTAATGTGCATGCTACACAGTGGGTCATTTAAGGCCATAATGACTTTATATTTACTGAATATCAATGTGTTTGTGAGCTATTGATATTTGACCAATTTAACACCCAGTTGAGAATTAGGACTTGGGTTCGATGTTAAAGGAATAGCCTTGTGTGCTTTAGTGCTGTGCGATGTAGGCTGTAAGCATGACCTTTGTCAGGATTTTAAGAGTGAGCTTGTCCAAGTGACAGCACCACGTCCAGTGTTGTTCTAGTTACTATGACAGTGCTGACAACAGCGATTAACGCTAGACTGTATAAAAAATGGATGTAGCCTCTCTGTTGGGGCCTGTTCTTTCAACTTGATCCAATTATATTCACCTCTGGGAGTCACCATCTTGTCAGACTTTGACTCCACCTCATTTCCTCTTACCAAAAAAGAGCATGTATGCGACATTGGGGGGAGGGAGATACATCTGTCTGGCTGAAGTTTACTGGATAAGCCACATTAGCCCCACTGCCCGGGAGCTAGGCTAACAGAACCCACTACTAAATAAACAGGAGTGGCATGGGAGGTCAGTCTCTAGCGGAGTCAAGTTCAGGCACTCCCATGTCTCTAATGGAAAACACATATTTAAACTGATATTCATCACAGTCCCATGCTCATAGACTGTAAAACACCGACCCTCACGGCCCGAATCCTCCCGCTGCTCCAGATTAGCATCTAGTGTATGTGTCATAGATAGCAGGCTGTATTGCAAGTCATGGTGCAAGTGCGGCTGTTTAATTAGCATAACAAAGCTAACGTTAACACGGTGTGTTCCTAAACCATCTGTTGGTACAGTTGATTGAAGAGCAAACCATCTTTTCACTATGGAAACACCACCACACGAATGACCACAGTCCAGGTCGAGATGACGGAGTTAGCATGCTAATGATGCTAATCCTGACAACTAGCCTCTGAGGAGAAGTGAGGGCCAGAGGCTAACTGTTACTCAAGAGACCAGGCCCCTAATTATTCATAAACTTTAACCTCCAGTAAAATAAAAACTAGACTGGTCCAAAAAAATCCACTCCTCCCAGTGTTGTCATGGAGATATGACCTAAACATACAGACTAGAATGTTTTTTTGTCCCAGGCCTTAAAAAGGTTTTATTATGCTGTCAAAACGGCCTGTTGAACATGAAACCTGCCCTTAGTGGACACCCAGAGAACTGTAGTTTTTGGCACTTCCTGATTGGATCAACCAGGAAGTGGCTGTGGTGGGGGCTTGGATTAACATTCAATGAATGTCTTTGTACATTTTTTATTCAATGGACCTTGAGTCAGATGAACATTTATATCACAAAAATGGAAGGACTCCTTCCACTCTAGTCAGATGGTTTTTCATTACCACATGTTCCCCGGTGGTCCAGAACCATGACTTAAAGGGTATGTTCACATTTTTTTCAGACATATCTAAGAATGGTCACATGCCATATGAAAAGGGAATGTGTGCTTGCTGTTAACATTCCTCCTGTCCATACTGGCCTTTCATAATATGAGAGAAGATGGACAAGATCCACATGTTCTGTGCAAAAATATATTCCAGTTAATATTAGGCTGTATATGTCTGAGTTAGACAAATCAAATATGTGTCTTCCAGAGTTATTCTTTTCAGTACAAAGATCCCTCTGTGTGTTTCCCTGGAAGGTGTTCCCATGATGAAAGGATAGTCGCTGCAATCTTTTTTCATTCATTTCTACAGTTACCAACTTTAGTGTACTGACACCACAATTCCCTCCACTGATCAATTGTAGATCATCCTGACAGTGCTGATGTTTGAGGAAATAGACCAAAAGGGCACAAAAGACTTATATTAACCATGTTGCACCATCCAATTTATATAACCCTGCTCTGTAAAAATGAGACTGGTTTTCCTCTTCATACCCATTTAGCCATGAAAACTAGCCACACCAAACAGCAGTCTTCACAGGACCCACACAACAAATCCTCCAAATCTTCACACCTCAATCCTTTACACTATCCATATTAGTTGAGGGTAAAATGTCATTCTTGTGTGTGGAAACAGAAGTTGAGCTATCCATCTAACCATAAGGTTACTTTGGTAGCTGTTCTAATGTGACGCCATTATCCGATCTGCAGAGCCAAAACTGTCACTAATCACTATTAAAGTAATGATTCAAATAACTGTTTACTTCGGCAATTGCATACATCAAATAAGCCAAAGAGACAGTTTTTTACTTGTGTGAACTATTAACGGAGAAATCTGGTAGAGTCGCAAACGACAACGACAACGTGGCACTGATTAGCTCAGGGCAGCACGTTGAAGGCATTAAAACGTCTTTTTTAACCACTATTACTGCTCAAAATAACACCAAACTTCTCATGCTACTGCAGAAGTTTGCTGTTATTTTGAGCAGTATTAGTGGTTATAAAAGACGTTTTAATGGCCTCACCGTGTTTCCCCCAGGCTAATCAGTGTTAGCCACGTCCGGCTGTTAGCGACTCTCATGGTTTCCTCTGTTAATAGTTGTTAGATGAAAAAATCTGTCTCAGAGGCTTATTTGATGTAAGTGCCGAAAAAGACCATAGGATGATTTTGTGCCGGAATTCACTTTAAGTCTTTACTGATTATGGTTAAGATTTGACACAAAAACTAATTAGTAAAAATGAGGAGAACATTGTGCTTTGCATTAAAATAGGTATAGAGAAAGAGGCAGGTTAGGAGGCAGTTGTTAAGGTTTACTGGGCCAGAATAACGTTCAGTTGCCCCGTCCACCCACTCTGGCCTCCCAACCATGTGTTCTGTCTATATAACAGCACCGCAAAACTGCCTCTTGAAGAAGAGTCATGATACAAACGACCACTTGATGTCTTTGTCAGTTTAGCGCAATCAAAGGTCACAGTGGCAAAGTATCTCCCCTTCCTGTGGAGGGTGTGCTTCTGTAGTAACTGTAGTCTAATTAGATCCTCCACCTACACTCACACTGTACATCTAAGCCTCTTTTCATCTCACATGTAATTATGAACTCAGCAAAAATAATGAGGTTAAAGGAGATGATCGAGGCATGACTGAACTGAGAGCTTGATGATTATACAAAGAGACAAGCAGTTAAGCAGAATAAGATGAAGCCCTTATGGAGATTTGAACAGGGTCACAGAGGGCCAAGGTATTTCTGCACTGCTGTCTGTAGTGATGACAAGCACACACTAAATCCATTCTGTCTCAATACATCATTTGCTGCTTATTAACACCAGTTTCAAGCTAGCATTTAAAATACAAAGAGCAACTGTATATGTGCTATACTGTATGTGCTAAACAACATGTTAGCATTGAAACACATTAAAGCATGATAGCCCAAAGCACTACTGTGCTGAATATAGCCTTACAAAGATGATAGCATAGATTTAAGGCCTTTGCACACTAAGTTTGAATTTTTCATCTGAAACTGTCGCACATTTCAAAACACTCGAGTCTGAAACTTTCAGCTGTCATTAAAGTTTTTATTTAAATGTTTTTTTTCGTATCAACTGTAATGCAAAACGTCATCATCATCCAAAATGGGATCTGATAAGCTGATTAACATCTCCCAGCACAAAGCACCTTACCACAAAGTAAAGAATACAGAGAAGTCATCTAAAGATAGATGGCTGCTGATGCAGTACAGCTTTGAATCCGGGATGGTAACGCTTGATCATTGTACTGATCGCTATTCATGAAAGAAGGTGATCACAAAATCATCCTCACTGTTGACGATTTGACAACAAATAGAATAATAAAACCCAATGGACTCCATGTGCACAGCAATTTTTATTGGATGATAGATTTTAAAAAATGTTTATGAAAAATACCGACATGGTGTGAAAAGGTCTTTAGTCTCGTTTTACTCCAAACCATGATCTTTCCCTAACCAATGCTTACAAAGTACAATGTGTATTTCTTGGCTGCATGTTCCAAAAAGCTAGGGGACAGCATTTCACCTTGTGCAAGAATTTTATAATTTAGACACTGTTCAAGATTGTGTACAGTTAGACAACAACTAATAAACTTGTCCTCAAAAGTGTAACTGAGATTCAGCCTTTAAGGGCGCACTCACACTGTCCTTCCGTACCGGGCCAAAACAGGTTTTACGGGTAAAGCCTAGTTTGTTTGACCAGTGTGAGTGCAACCACTCCACGCCTTGCTGCGGCCAGCTGGCCGTCCACGGCCCGTTTGAGAGAGGTGGGCTTTTGTAAGCGTGTTTGCACATGTATGAGCATGAGCGTAAGCACGTGTACGAGCACGAGCACGAGCACGAGGCCTACGGGGGCTCTGACATCATTTTATGTGCGCCTGTTCGGACGTAGAAATAAATAAAAAGACGGACCATGCGCAGACATTTAACAATAACAACAATGGTGGCGAAAGGTTCGCGTTGGTGTGATGCGGAGGTGGAGTGTTTACTGCAGATTTGGGCGGATGAAAATATTCAAAAACAGTCAACAAGACGCACAAAAACTCTGGAAAGATTTGTAAATAAAGTGACGCATCACGATGACGTCATTTTATGTGCGCCTGTTGGGACATAGAAAAAAGAAGGACGGACCATGCGCGGACATTTAAAACAATGGCGGCGAAAGGTTCACGTTGGTGTGATGCGGAGGTGGAGTGTTAACTGCAGATTTGGTCGGATGAAAATATTCAAAAACAGTCAGACAAAGACGCACAAAAACTCTGAGGTCTATGGAAAGATTTGTAAACAAAGCGACGCATCGCGATGACGTCAATCAATGCGTGTGACGTGTTTCAGCAGCCGTGCAGAATATTCTCATATTCAGTGATGAAACGAGGCAGACTCCTGCTTGTATCACAAACTGAATCAAACAACCAACTCTTTATTAAATAATAATAATATTATGTTGTGGCATCTGTTATTTCTCTTCTCCTGTCTGACAAAATGCATAGCACAAACATGACAGTAGTGAAGCTGCGGATGGCTGGAATCAGTGTTGGTGTCACCGTGGGAACGCAGTCTGTCTTTCCACGCCAGTCGTCATCTGGAGCAGGAAGCTTTGTTGTCTAACCTCCTGACATTCGAAGAAACCCTCGTTCTGATCCCCTCTAGCCTCGCCTCAGCTCAGCCACCAGCTCAGTCTGCCTGAACATCATCTGTCAAACGCATGTTACCATGACAACACAAACCAGGGAATGAGCAGTGGGTTTCTTCATTGTTAGCAAGCACATAATGATGCTCTCAATCAGTCTTTCCAGTGTTAATCAGTCAAATTAGTGATCTGTGGTTCAAGTGAGTGTGAGACGTTGTTATGAGTAGCACTAAGCTTTCACTTAACATCCAGCCTGGATAGTCCACTTGCACGATAACGGCCCCTTTATAGGACTTAATTCTTGTCTTGTCTGTGGATCCTAAGCAGTAAAAAAGACCTGACTTGTGAGGAAGGCAGCTGTAGCCACAGAGCTCCCTTCATCTGCTCTCCCTCCTCACAGGCGGCCAGTTGTTAGGCAGGCGGAATAAGGATCTGATTGATGCCGGCTCATCCTACGGGCCAACAGCGCTCTCCTGACTTGATAAGCTGTTGATTAAATGGGCCAGAGGAAGACGAGCCTAGAAAGGCACGGCAGGAGAGACAGCTACCTTCTAAAGGATGAAAATGTCCACTGATGTGAAATCAAAATAGGGGTTTTATATCAAATGCTTCAGGATGTCTCAGCAGTGCTTCAGACACTGTCTGAACTGCACTGTACTCTTTGAACTGTGTGTAACTGTACTATGTTTAGTTGGTACGATGTGTTTACATCTAACAGAAGAAGTGCTTTACAGCAGTGGCTCCAGCCGGGGAAGAGAACCTCCACACAGGGCTGCAAGACAAACTAAGGGCTCATGAAAATGAACAGGACAAGAATACAAAAAAACATTAATTTCTTGGGGATTATTATTATAATTGTTCATAAGTGAAAAATGGTTGTGTAAAAGTATTTGCACATTGAGGTACTCACAGAAACCTTGCACACTGAAGCCGGTGCATTTTGTTATTATATTTGTTGTGGAAAATGTACATTTACATTTATTAAACTAAATATATATATATATATATATATTTTTTTTTTTTTTTAATTTAACCTTTATTTAACCAGATAAAAACCTGTTGAGATCAGGATCGCTTTCCCAAGGGCGACCAGGCCAAGAAGGCAGCAGCACACGTCATAGCAGCATTACATGGTAAAGTGACAGTTTACAAACTATAAGTTAAAGAGAACGATTTACAATGTGCAAAATGACTTACAAATAAAGTGCAGAATCTAGACCATGGAGTACAAATCCAAAACACAGGCACTGTCTAATAGTCTTGCGTATTTTGTCTTTTAGAATTTAGCCAAAGGCTTCAAGCGAAATGAGATCCACAATTTTCAAGTCATTTTAGAGAAAGTTTCATGCGGCGGGAGCAGCAAAACTAAACGCTCTTTTTTTCGTGCTCAGTGCGGGCACAAGGCACAGACAGTTTAAAGACATCACAGGAACGCAGGGCATAGTGCCTTCTGGTTCTTCAAAGATATAAACATAAGTAAGAAGGCACCAAACCAAGAAGAGCTTTATAAATAAGCATCAGCCAGTGTACAGTATATGCCTGCACACCTTCAAAGGTGGCCAATCTGAATTAGTGTACAGGTCACAATGGTGAGTTAAGCGTCTACAACCAGTCGAAAATCTCTGATCCACGGTTTTTCCAATGACTGTAAATATTTGGCCAAGGCACCCATATACAATACATCTCCATAATCCAACAGAGGAAGAAAGGTTGATGAAACAAGAAGTTTCCATGCTCTGAGTGAAAAGCAGGATTTATTCCTGTAATACAATCTCAACTTCCCCTAAAATTTAGAGCTAAATTTGCAATGTGAGATTTAAAAGATAGATCACACTCAAGAATAAATCCCAAGTACTTTTGACAAGCTTGATTACATTTCCTAGTTTATGGAGTGCTTCCTTATAATATTTCCTAAGGGAAGCATATATAAGGTGAATAGAATCGGTTCAAGAACAGAACCCTGTGGGATTCCGTGACTAACTTTAGTGTGAATGGAGGATTTGTCATTAACATGTACAAACTGAGATCTATCTGATAAATATGACTTAAACCAGCTCAGTGCGGTTCCTTCCTTCCTTCCTTGCGGTGCCAATTAGATGCTCCAGTCTCTGTAGCAGGATGTGATGGTCAATAGTGTCAAAGGCAGCACTAAGATCTAGTAGAACAAGTACAGAAACAAGTCCTTTGTCTGAAGCTATTAGAAGGTCGTTAGTCATTTTTACCAGTGCTGTCTCAGTGCTATGATTCATTCTAAATCCTGACTGGAAATCCTCAAATATCTCATTATTATGTAAAAAGTCACACAGCTGATTGGCGACTAATTTCTCGAGGATCTTAGAGAGAAAAGAAAGGTTAGATATAGGTCTATAGTTGGCTAGAACCTTGGGATCAAGACTGGGCTTGGTGCCAAGCGAGTTGATTTGGTCTCTAATAGTTATAATTTTGTCATTAAAGAAGGTCATGAAGTCGTTACTACTGAGGGTTAGACGAATACATGGCTCAGTAGAGCTGTGGCTCTCTGTCAGCCTGGCTACAGTGCTGAAAAGAAATCTAGGATTGTTCTTATTCTCCTCTATTAAAGATGAGTAATAGGCTGCTCTGGCATTACGGAGGGCCTTCCTATATGTTTTTAGACTTTCATGCCAAGCTAAGTGAGATTACTCCAATTTAGTAGAGCGCCATTTGCTTTCAAATTTTCGCGATATTAATTCACGGGTTTGTGAGTTATACCACGGAGCTAACTTCCTCTGTTTCATTTTTTTTTTTTTAATGGAGCAACATCCTGCAGGCAGCCTAACCGAGGCCGCAGCGTTACTTCACACAGTACTAGCGTCAGCGGAGACTATCAGAACCTTGTCAGGCAGCAACCGACCGTTGCAACTCCAAGCTGCGACACGCTGGACAGTCACATAGTGTCACTTTTCCCCTCCGGACAGCACAGCAGCATGACTCGGCCACCTGCAGCTGCAGTCCAGAGAGTGCAATGCTTCAGCTCTTGGATATCAGCCACGAGGAGGAAAAGGTAATTATCATAAGTTTTGTCTCTAAATAATTGTTTAATCCAACGTAACGTAACGCAATGCAACAAGACATGACAGTGAGCTAACGTAAGTAGTCAGCTCACTGTGCTTCCACTACAAACATGCGGGGGATTGAGCCCTCACTTCCACCCCGATACAGGGTTTCTGCGGGTCCTTGCAGTCTCAGATCTCCTGCAAGCCTGGCGTATGTACTGCTGGGGGCCCAGAAAGAGTCACTGTCGAATTAAGTGCATGTAGGTGCCATCTAACTTAGTATTGCTTGTAGCGTTGTTGCTACCGTAACATACGGCAATGTGAGTCACGTAGTGGTACGTCAACAGGTAGTAAAATCAGCTGTTCTTCCTCTGGTGTGTGAATGTCGCTTGCTATCGATAGCTTCTTCATCACTTCCATCATGTTAAGTCATTTCTGCCCTGCTGTTGCACCAAGCATGTTGTTATTTGGCCATATTGGTTATTAACTTGAACAGTGCCATGTCTTAAACTAAAGTTACTGACTGTTGTTACAGGCTGTTACAGTCTGTAAGTCCTCTGTTATTTTCTGCCCTACACTGAAGCAATAACACATCTACCTGTGATGATCTTCACTGCATATTACTGCTGTGATTAAATAATTCCTTCATCAGCATTTTAAGTTTTCTGTCAAGTACTTTAGTAAAAAAACATACTGCATAGAAATAGTTTTTATGTATGCCCCCCTTTTTGTCTTTGCTTACTTCTCATGTATGTCTCAGCATAAAGGAATGACTGTTTATTACATATCCCATTTTCACATTACATCGATATCCCTCAGAAACACCAGTCCTATTTTATCACACATTATAGTGAAATATTATGTATGTGTATATACCAAATATGGTTTATATAGCGTTTCAGTAGTGTATATGAAAGCGTTTCACTTGTATGTGTGAGAGCGTTTCAGTAGTGTTTATGAAAGCGTTTCACTTGTATGTGTGAGAGCATTTCAGTAGTGTATATGAAAGCACTGGCTACCTGTAAAATCTAGAATAGAATTTAAAATCCTTCTCCTTACCTACAAAGCTCTTATTGGTCAGGCTCCGTCGTATCTTAAAGAGCTCATAGTACCGTATCACCCGACTAGATCGCTGCACTCTGAGAATGCATGGCTACTTGTCATTCCTAGAGTCTCCAAAAATAGAAGGGGAGGCAGAGCCTTCAGCTACCAAGCTCCTCTCCTGTGGAACCAACTCCCAAGTGTTATTCGGCAGGCAGACACTGTCCCCATTGTTAAGAGTAAACTTAAAACTTTCCTTTTTGATAAAGCTTAGAGCTAGGGCTTACGAGCCCTCAGCTATGTTGTTATTTTTAAAGCTGAGTTTGTTCAGCTTAATGATGCTGCTATAAGCCTAGTCTGCCGGGAGATAATACTTTTCCTAAAATTCTGACCTTCTGTGTCATTCATGTCTCATCAATTCATGTTACTAATTCAACTTCTTCCCCGGAGTTGTTTGTGCTTTGTCGTCTCGCAGGTCTCTGCTGATGGGGGTGGTGCCCACTGCCGTGGTCCTGTGGGTAGGTCTCTGCTGATGGTGGTGGTGCCTGCTGCCTTGTTCCTGTGTGCAGGTCTCTGCTGATGGTGGTGGTGCCTGCTGCTGTGGTCCTGTGTGCAGGTCTCTGCTGATGTTGGTGGTGCCTGCTACCCTGGTCCTTTGCGAAGGTCTCGGCTGATGGTGGTGGTGCCTGCTGCCGTGGTCCGGTGGTCCTGTGTGCAGGTCTCTGCTGATGGTGGTGGTGCTTGCTGCCGTGGTCCTGTGTGTAGGTCTCTGCTGATCATGGTGGTGCCTGCTGCCGTGGTCTTGCATGACGCTTCCTGCTACTTCAATAACTATAAGTCATTTATACTGTCACTAGTCTTATAAATTATAAAAGTTGTAGCCATAAAAACACTATCAGTGGTATGTCTTGCTGTATCGTAGCTGCTATTGCCCCTACTCATCATTGATCATGTTTGTCATAATTATTATCATTTTCATATTCTATCACCTTAGATGTGCCTGTTCCTACTATTCTGCTGTATTAACTGCCATAACATATAACTCATATTCACATTACTATAGATATTGTTATAGTTACTGTTACTCTTTGGCTGCTTGCATCTCTGGAAGTGTGTCTGTCTCTCTGTCTTTTGTCTGTCTTTGTCTTTCTATCTTTCTCTATCCTTTTCTTCCTCCCCAACCGGTCAAGACAGATAGCCGTCCTCCACAGAGCTGGGTCTGTCCGACGTTCCTGCCCGTTATAGGGAAGGTTTTCGTTGCCACCGTACTCTACGGGGGAATTGTTGGGTCTAGGCCTACTCTGTAAAGTGTCCTGAGATAACTTTTGTTATGATTTGGCACTATAAATAAAATTGAATTGAATTGAATTGAATTTAAAGCGTTTCAATTGTATGTGTGAGAGCTTTTCAGTAGTGTTTATGAAAGCGTTTCACTTGTATGTGTGAGAGCTTTTCAGTAGTGTGTGTGAGCAAATAATCTTTCAGTTGTATATGTGAGAGTGTTTCAGTTGTATATGTGAGAGCATTTCACATGTGTTTGTGAGAGGTAATTCTAAATAATGTCCCTGGTGGCCCCTCATATGTGTTCGTGTGCGCATTTGTGTGTAAATTTGAGAGAGAGAGAGAGAGAGAGAGAGAGAGAGAGAGAGAGAGAGAGAGAGAGAGAGAGGTATGGAGCATGCAGCAAAGGACCACAGGTCGGAAATTCAATCCATCCAGAATCCGTGCACAGATCATTTCCTGTGCTGCGTTCTTCTTCACCACTGGATAAAAGTGTCTGCTCTACTTCGCAGTGTTGTGGTGGCATCTGTATGACCACACGTCACATCCTGCTGAGAGCTACATCCAATCAGCAACCAGGTAAATCTCAGGGGACAAAAGAGACCCTGCTCTCCGACAGGGATTAGGGTTGTTTTGGGCAACATCGACCTGCCTCATTCAGGGTAGTCGACCAAACAGAGTTTAATCCCTCTTGTCTCACATGTAGAGATGGGAGAGGGTAAAAAAAAAGACACATGTACCCCTACTCTTTGTTAGGGTTAGGCTGTGGAGTGGTATTATCTCCGGAAGGAGAGATAATGTGACGTGAGGGCTCACTGCTAACATGGAGTTTTTTGCTTCTTTTTTTAAAATGAGAAATTCTAGTAATAAAACATGATTATATGAGTTTAAGCTCAGTTTACAAATTTTGTTCCTAGAGTGAACAGTTTTTGTTTGAATTGGAAGCTTGATCCTCCTTAGTCGACAGAGAAAGAGCAGAGAACAACACCATTTGTATGTATGCATGAATAGTGTGTGTCAAGAGACAGTATCCGTGCATAGAGTGCATCCCTTAATATTTATGTCGAGTAAATTATGTTATTTGTACATGTGCAGTGTGTGTGGTGTGTACAGTGTACCCATCTAAGTAGGTATCATGTGTATTGTGAGTGTGCAAATGCCCTGAGGCTGCACATGCTCTGTGTGTGTGGAGCTGTGTTCATCCTACTGCCATGGCCGGTCTGTGGGAGAGAGCATGAGGTCATCAAACATCGCATGTCTGTGGGGAAACAAACCACATCATGCCTCTTCCTCCTCATCTCTCTCTTTCTCTCGGACTACCTCTTTCTACTCTGCCTGTGGTTACAGGAGTCAAGCTGACTTCATGATGAGTAAGTCTCTCAGCCTCAGCTAATCTCTTGTGCTTTTTCACAGACACACACTCCTGAACAGGAGTCAGATGTACTGACTGCCTGTTAAGCTCATATGCATGTTAGTTAATTTTCCTGTGAACAACCTTCTCATTTTATGAAATGACCCGAATATAGGCTACTGTACTTATGTACTCTATGGAACAACAAAACTGATAGGCATCACATAATGCAAATGTGATGACTAACACAGCATACTGATGATTTAGCTACTCTTAGGGAAGATTTTGACATTCTAAGAGCTATTATTAACTTTGAATTTCCAATATGGCAGCAATTCAAAGCAACAGCTCTTAAGCAGAGAAATCCCTTTTGAAAGGAGATTCTATTCCCCACTGTGGAGGTTTTTATACATGTGTTTATTTTTGTAATGAGATAATTCAAGTTTTATTATTACTCACTGTGCGCATATAGAATTTATATAAAGATGATTTAGCATGCTTTCACATTATTATCAATTTAACACAGATGACATACAATTAAAGGATGTTGCAGATAAGCCCCAGGTTAAATCTAAGCCCCCAGCACAGCTACTTCCTGGTTGATCCAATCAGGAAGCTCCAAATACTGCAGTTCTCTGAGTGTCCACTAGGGGCAGGTTTCATAACAGAGCAATTTCTCATTATCTCATCTGTATAAACTCTTTGTATGTGTTAGGCTCCGGGCTCTTTCTTGTTCTCAGTGGTTGCAGACAACAGCTTAGGCTGACTGCGATTTCTGAAGCCAGAGAGAGGCCAAGCAGAAAATTTTTTTTTTTTTTCAATAAACTTTTTATACCTTAAGAAGTAGTTGGCTTTCCTTAAGAAAAACGAGCACTACACCATCCACACCCATTACTCCAAAACAATCAGACCAACTTCTGTTTATATAAATGTCCTTTCTTCATTCTTACAAAATTAGAAGAGCCTAGCATCTTCCAAATGAATGAAGTTAACTTTCAGAAATGAAAAGCTGCAAACCTGCCAACTAAGGTTTTCATGATACCAATTATAAAACATTATTACAGGACTTTTGATCTGTATATATTACTATTGTAAACTTGATGTTTTATATATGTATATAAAGTGTATATATATATATATATATATATATATATATATATATATATATATATATATATATATATATATATATATATATATATATATATATACAGTATATATATATAAACATATACAGCCGGGGGTTTGTGAGTACCCCCACACCCGCCCGGCACCTCACACCCTGGGCAACTCCAGAGAAGAATAGGGTCCAACCCCTATTCAGGAGACTGCGTGTGGCGGTAAGCCCCACTAGATCTAACTGGTAGCGCTCCACCTCCCGCACAAGCTCCGGCTCCTTCCCCGACAGAGAGGTGACATTCCACGTCCCCAGAGCATCGAGGCCCCTCACCTTCACTGCCACCCGTGAAGCAGCGCGGCGGTGTTCGTGTCCGTCCCCCCCTGTGGAGGAGAGGGTCGCCTCCTTACGCCTGCGGGTGGTAGGGGGAAAACTCTGACTGCTGTTTGTGCATATGCACCAAACAGCAGTTCAAAGTATTCGGCCTTCTTGGAGACCCTGAATGGAGTCCTGCATGGGGCAGGACTCCATTCAGTCCTGTGTCAGAGAAAAAGCAGCGGGTGTGGGAGGAGTTCGGACAAGTCATGGAGAAGGACTTTCGGGCGGCACCAAGGTGCTTCTGGAAAACCATTCGACATCTCAGGAGGGGGAAACGGGGAACCGTCCAAGCTGTTTACAGTAAGGACGGGACGCTGGTGACCTCAACCGATGAGGTAGTCGGGCGATGGAAGGAGCACTTTGAGGAACTCCTTAATCTGACTAACACGCCCTCTTTTGTAGAGGCAGACCTGGAGGCTGATGGGGAATCATTGTCAATATCTCTGGCGGAAGTCACTGAGGTAGTCAAACAACTCCACAGTGGCAAAGCCCAAGGGATTGATGAGATTCATCCAGAAATGCTGAAAGCTTTGGGTTTGGAGGGGCTGTCTTGGTTGACACGTCTCTTCAACATTGCGTGGAAGTCTGGGACAGTGCCAAGGGAGTGGCAGACTGGGGTGCTGGTTCCTCTGTTTAAAAAGGGGGACCAGAGGGTGTGTTCCAATTACAGGGGTATCACACTGCTCAGCCTCCCTGGTAAAGTCAACTCCAAGGTGCTGGAAAGGAGGGTTCGTCCTATAGTCGAACCTCAGATTGAAGAGGAACAATGCGGATTCCGTCCTGGACGTGGAACAACAGACCAGCTCTTCACTCTCGCAAGGATCCTGGAGGGGGCCTGGGAGTATGCCCATCCAGTCTACATGTGTTTTGTGGATCTGGAGAAGGCATATGACCGGGTCCCTCGGGAGATACTGTGGGAGGTGCTGCGGGATTATGGGGTGAGGGGGTCACTTCTGTGGGCCATCCAATATCTGTACACCTAAAGCGAGAGCTGTGTCCGGATTCTCGGCAGTAAGTCGGATTTGTTCCCGGTGGGGGTTGGCCTCCGCCAGGGGTGAGCTTTGTCACCAATCCTGTTCGTGATTATCATGGACAGGATATCGAGGCGTAGTCATTGTGGGGAGGGGTTACAGTTTGGTGGGCTGAGGATCTCGTATCTTCTTTTTGCAGATGATGTGGTCCTGATAGCATTGTCGGTCAGTGACCTTTAGCACTCACTGGATTGGTCGCAGCAGAGTGTAAAACGGCTGGGATGAGGATCAGCACCTCTAAATTTGAGGCCATGGCTCTCAGCAGGAAAACGGTGGATTGCTTACTCCAGGTATCGAATGAGTCCTTACCCCAAGTGAAGGAGTTCAAGTACCTCTGGATCATGTTCACAAGTGAGGGGACGATGGAGCGTGAGTTTGGCCAGAGAATCGGAGCAGCGGGCCGCGACCCAACCCTGGATAAGCGGTTGAAGATGAGATGAGATGAGAGATACATATACATACAGTATATACATATACATATCATATACTTTGCTAACCCTAGCAGTTAGCTGCAGAACTTTACTTATTTATTTATTATTAACACAAACCAATACATGTAAATCAACCCAAATAAATTGCCTTTTCAGATGAAAAATCCCTAGCACGGTCTGTTAGCTTGTTGGTAGTGATGAAGAGTTAGCGCACGCTTTAACAAATACATATTCCAAGAGAGATAAACCTCCAGTGACAACAGTAATTCACTAGCAGGCAAAAAATATATGCTAACACTTTGTAAGATATGGTGAAAAAGATATTCACCTCTCACCTCAAAAACACAGAAAATACACAATGAACCAGAACCCACCCTCTGATCTTAAAACAGGGATTGCCCATTGATCTGATGGCCCATTATTCTGAATCAACAAGAGTCAGAGAAATTTCCTATTGGACTGATAGCCCATTTGTCTGACATCCCTGAATCCCAAAAACAAAAGCCCACTGCTCCAAAAGGCTATTTCTTCAAAAATACACTCCAGCCTTACTTCTTTCCAGACTCAAGTTTTTGATTGTTCAATTCGCTGGGTTCTCGATTACACAGATGTTGCTGCTAAATGAGAATTACTATTGTAAATTTGATATTTCATATATATATATAGATATATATATATATATCTATATATATATATTTCTGTTTTCCATATATATATTATCTCTATAATATTGTTGTTGTTAAATAAGTTGTTTGTATGGTATGATGATTCCTAAAGAAAGATTTTTCACAGCTTTTCCTACAAACTCGGTGATATTTTAATGACGCTGTACCAAGCTAAACTCTAAAGAGATTAGATCCTCCGATGTACTTTTGATGACAGGTGAGCAGAGACCTTGTTGGGCTGGTGCTATTTTTCTGCATGTACTTCAGTGACACAGAGTTGAAGAGCCAGCTAATGCTAGCGCTAGCTTGGTTAGCAAGGTGCAACCACCCAATTCTGAACAAGACATTTTAGGCGACTAAGATGCTTCTGTAAATGACCCAGACAAAAGTTAATGTTATATTTGCATTTCTAATATATTAGCTATATTACCTTATTTATATATTACCCCATAAACATGGAAGTTTTATTTTGAAAAATTGTTAACAATCGAAATTTTAAAGAACAAAGTATTGAGAACATGGAGAGTATAAAAGAGCTTAGCTCCAGTCGAGAGGCCAACAAGGTATTAACTGCATTAATTTGTGTCAAATTGTAAGATATTTCTGAGTTTGTTTTCGCTAACCTTCTCGTGCTAACAGAGTTTAATGTAACTTTTATCTTTTAATTTCTGTTCAGCTCTTACACCGTGTTCTGTCAAAGACTGTTGTCCCATTAAGATGTGTTTCCCCTACCTTAACCTGAACCAAACCTTATGCCCTTATCATAGCCATGGAGGAGAGCACCTATCAAAGGATACATATAAAAGGGAAACACTATTTGATGGGATATTACACTTCGATACAACACCGGTGATGAAGGTATCCAGGGCAGCTGGGTCCATCTGCGACTGCAGGACCTGGAGGTCACAGCCGACTTCCTGGTGAAAATACAGTCTGGGTTGTCTTGTGTCTGTGCATTAGTCTCAAGGTGTAAATGGCTGGAGCAGCAGCTTACAGCCACAGTCAGGCAGTCTCTGCAAGTGCATTAATGAGAAGGGCTCTCACATGTGTATGAATAATTTAACTGTTTCCAGGAAGATGAGAGAACCCAGGTGTCGGCTGCTGATGCCACAACAAACTATGTCACACATTAATAACCTCACTCAAATACCTTACTCTGAATACAACATGGCCGCAGGTTCAATTGGTTTAATAGATAGAGCAGGGGTTTTCAAAGTGTGGGAGAGTGAGGAATATATATAGATCATCCTCTACTGGCAGCCTGGATTTACTTACTTTTAATAAGCATTAACGCGGAAAAAACGCACTCACACAGGTATGTTGATTTAAAGGGGATGAGTACAAGTAACGCCTTTTGGAGAGGTGGGGGACGTCAGTCTCAACAGAAAGCCAAAAGTGATAAGAGTGACACTTCACTCATCTTTTGTTTCAAGTCCATATTAGAGTTCAGATAGACAAGGGCTTCTCCCTCTTGCACGGTCTATCACAGGGTGACAGTCAGTAACTTGAAAATGGTCTCCCCGGTTAAGGGAATAATCGATTATTGAAGTTCCCCTTGTATACATGAAAGGGGGTTGAATGGGAAAATGACGGCGTAACTCTTCCTCTGGTACAGTAGGTGGCGCTCCACCAACATACAGCTGCTCTGAATACGGCTTTTTTTCTGGTTCACCTTTGTCTAAATCACAGCCAACTTTTGGACAGAATTACGACCGAAAC
Organism: Echiichthys vipera; assembly: GCF_963691815.1. NCBI lineage: Eukaryota > Metazoa > Chordata > Actinopteri > Perciformes > Trachinidae > Echiichthys > Echiichthys vipera. Next base: position 25,727,388 of record NC_139845.1, read on the forward strand.
AGCTCTTCTTGGTAGTGATGTTACTTGCCGTTGTGAAGTCCTCCCTCGGTTAAAAGGTTTCCTGGTTTATTCTACTTCTGAGTCAGAAGTCACTGCTGCGGAGTGGGGAGGGAGTTATAACCCACAGAGCATGATCAGACAGCAAACCCGATAATAATCTGGGAACGCTGTTTACATGTGTGAATAATCGGGGAACTGAAGGGAGTTCTCTAGCTCTTTTAAATGGGGTATGAGAGAGTAAGATATGCCAACATTGCAATCCAATTCATGTCCTCCATATGCTTCAGCAGTGGAGAGCTGATTTCGGCAAGAAATAGGAGCACTTCCTCACGCAACAAACCTTGCCCCGGGACAGCCACCAGACCCCAGAATGCAGCGGCAGCAGCTGTTGAAAGTGAGTGCCCATCTCATTGCAGGGGAAGGAGAAGAGACAAGCATTCATGACAAGTGATTTAATTAGGTTTCCAATTTTTACTGCCTCAACCAGGACTGTACGCAGCTCTTTTGGCATCTACTTGGTCGCCAAGGCCTGGTGATGGATGATACAGTGCTTTGTTGTGGGGTTTACCTTAGACTTAGACTTACTGCCTTAGCTATGCATAAAGCCACGTGATATGATGCTTCGGTGGCCTTGTCATTCATAGTGCTAAATGTCTGGATTACTTTCTTCTGTGACCGCACTTCATTTAGACTGGTCACCAAACTTGGGTGATTGGTCTCGATATGACGCTGGAGTCGACATGGTCTCATACCATCATTAGCTATCACCACTTTGCAAACAACACACTGGCAGTGGAGCATCTTCAGAACCAATCAAAACCCAAACTTTAAATAATCATGGTCATACTTACTTATTTTTTTGCTCGCTCCAGACTCTGACTACTTACTCAGTGTAGCTTTAGGTACTAAAAACCAATCCATTTTGCCTCTGGCATAGCTGAAATTAGCTTTCAATATTGCTAATTTCTTTTATTTTTTTCTCACACCGCAGAGTTGAATCATCCAAAGCTCTCAGTATTACACTTTGACACACACTATTTTCTGTGTTTAACCATTTGTTAACATACTCAGATCTAATTGATTCATCTGTTAATTAATCAGTGTAACAAAATCATATTAGAACTTGATGTAATTTGTCCTTCATTATCTCACAGCTCAAGTTCTGGTTTACAATGGTCTCAACCTTTTGACACTATTTGACAATAGTCACTGTGAATTGACATCATCATAGAGCGACTAAACATTAAGAAATGGAAGACACACTCCTCATTCTGTCTTTACTAGAGACCATCTTGTGATGGGATCACGCCAGCTGCAATACCAAAGGACAGATCTTTTGGTATAGGTAATGCTATCAGGGGCTAGCCTTAAGCAGAGAGGAGGAGCTACAGAGGCCTGGTAAGCTCACTTCTTCAATATCGATTTCAATTTCAATTTTTTATTTATTTTCAAACTTGTAACTTCAGCTCATATCTGTCTTATTGTATTTGTGATTTCTGACAGACCAATTGTTTGGTGTGGTACAGGAATTAAAAAAAAAACTGTAGGGATACAACTACAAGAAACACCATGTCTGATGGCCCGCAATACAATACCGAAAATTGGTGAAAATGTTAAAAAATTAAAAAAATAAATAAAAAAAAGATGCTGATCTGCTTAATAATCATCCAGCAGCCGGTCAGAGTAGAAGTGAAAGCAGAGGCCCCGCCTGCCCTTCACTACTTCCATTTGTCTATTAGATGAGCGGCTTTGCCAGCAGGCTCATTGGTGAGGCACCTTTGAGGCTCCTTTAGACTCCCATAGTGTCTAATTTAGCCCTTACCATGTTATGTGCCCCTGGGGAGCGAGGTAATCCAATCCGGAGCCTCTCCCTGCTCTTTCTGCTTGGACAGGACTGTGATCAGGACCTGAAAGGCCTTTTCCTCACAGAGCAGCACCAGATGGCCCAAGATCACCCAGCCAACACCCCATCCCCAGCTTTTTAATCCTCTTCTCTCTGACATCCTCGTCTCCACAGCCATCCTTGGCTATCCACCCTTCTTTCTTTTCATCCTCTGTCCCAAACCACTTTGTAGTTTGATGCCTCTCTGCTGCTGTTTTATCTTTGCCTCTCTCTCTCTCTCCAGGAGGTTTTCCTTGTGACAGACAGAATAAGAGTCAGTGAGCTGCTCCAACAGCAGGAGGTCACATATTGTGCCCAGTCACAGCATCAGAAACCAAGCTAACATATGCCAACTGTTGGGATTACCAACATGACTTATGTGTTGAATGAGCAGCAGCAATTAGATGCTGCAATGGTAGTGACCTATTTAGAGGAGAGGATGACTGCACAGTAACACCTACAGGTCAACTCAGTACATGTCCTGATCCAATCCTTTTATCTATTATTCACACATGGTAAGCACAACCCTGTTGTGTTAAATGTGAATGTGATGATTAAAATTGAACCCTCATATTTAACTGAAAACGGCCGAAAGACACAATATCAAATGTTGAAACACAGAAATGTCATTGTTCTTTGAAAATGATACGCCCATTTTGAATTTGATTCCAGCAACAGGTTTCAAACAAGCTGTGACAGTGGTAACAAAAGAGTGTTAAAGTTGTGAAATGCTAAAAAGCTGGTGGAACATCTCACAATGAATGATGTTAACTGGAAACAGGTTGGTAACATGATTACCATACCTCCCTTTTGATGTATGCTTGTGCACAACTCTAACTTAAGTGACTTTATGCTTATACTTTATTATGAATAAATGCTTAAGGTCATGAGGCGCGTGAAACTTTGGGGTTAGGTTTTGAGTCCACAATATACTGTTCAAGTGGAAGTTTCATCCAGCAGATCCACTGCTGCATACACTTTTACCAATTAATTGTAGATTGATTCTAGATATACTCCAGGGCCCTATTTCAGAAGGCAGGCTCAACAAACTCTGAGCCTGACCTCTGAGTTGATTCATGCTGAGATGGGAAACTCTGCCTTTTCTGTTCCAGAACAGCTGATCACAGTAACTTCAATCAATACTTTGAGCCTGAACATAAAAAAAAGCATCATCAATGGAGCTCTGATACAATGATTCACCATGGCAATGGGTTAATAAAAGGCAGAGCCTCCATTTTTAATCCTGTGGATGTATATGTATGTATATGGAGAGTGTGCACATTTATCTTTAAAGAAAACAACACATTAAAGTTTAATTCTGTGTTTTCTATTAATTAATCATTTAAAAATGTAGTTGAACATTAACATATATTTAACCTAGAGATATAAGACACAGAGACATGATTGTTGGATCACAATATGATCCAGTAATAAAAGTGTTTGTGATTTGCAGGTTAAAATAATTTAAAATAAAAATTTTAAATGAATTGGAATCTTGGCTCAACTGTTTTAGTGTCTTCATTTCAGCTGCTGTAACAAATGTAGTAACTTTAAACACAGTCAGTGAAATGCTGTTAAAACGCTTCAGACTGTATCAGACTATTTCAAAGAACTCCCTTTAAAACTTTCGTCTGCAGCTGCACCATGATCCTGCTCACTCATGAACATGGAGCTGCTCTCTCTGATATTAAAGGAATTAAGTTTCACTGTTGAGACTGATCACATCACGAGTGAAAGAGACAATTATTCATTGATCTAAATCGTGTGTATAAGTAGTGTCTAAAGCTTGACTCAGTTTTGTGATGTCAGGAATATTGTTTAATATTTATGCTTACTATTCTTAAATATAGTTGCATAGTTAAAAGTACCTGTTATTCTTAGTCAGTGAGAAGAGAAATAGGACTCATTCATCACTAGTAGCATACTTTTTGAAGCTAGCATGTTTCATTTTATATTTTTCATGCCTTAATTTTTTGCTGTACAACCTTGACGACGGTGAAAAAAGTCCAGTCAAAAAAAGTTCTCACAAGCATCCAAGGTAACGTTAGCTAGCTAGCCCATCCCGCTGTTCCTCCTCCTCTCCCAGCAGTGAGTCGAATTTCACCGGCATGAGAGCTGACGGCAGGACTGGAGATGGACGGCTAGCTAGTTTGCTAATTCCGCCATACTTTCATGTTATACTGGTTACAGAAAATGAGCCTTTCTATGTTGTGGCGAATGTGTAGATGAATCATTAAGTTTTTAAATTTCACATCAACTAGCTTACATAGCTTGCTAACTCCCCCATGCTTAGCAGCACAAAGAGAAAACACTGTCGCTATTTCATTAGAATGAAATGGAAAATAAATAAACATTACAAAATCTAACATGAATAAAACTTTAATACGTTAATTTGTCTGGAAACATTATTTCTGTCTGATATTTTCATCCGCAATAAAGACTACAACTCCCATGATCACATACACACATGTGCTACTTCACAATAGTTTTGATGGAGAGACCATGGGTCCTGGTGCTGGAGATTGGTCCTAGTATCAAGTAGTATCAATATTAGTAGAAGCAGCAGTAGTAGTTATCTTGAGTGACCACTTGTGATCTGATCTCATTTACCCACTCTGAATGCAAATAAACATGTACATTATTGCCGTTTAAATGTACACAAAAACATATTTCAATGTAAAATCGTGTTTGTATTGTGAGATGACTAATGACGAAGCACTGCCCACAGTTTGTCTGTGTGCTGATGGTTTTAACTCTCCTCTACCTGATGGCGGTATGTGTGTGTGGTATGTTTAGATTTTCAGGTACATTTTATAACCCTAATAATAAGGTTGTCTACCTGAGGTGAGTTGTGCAGGACAGCAGAGAAAGACGTTTTTAAAGTCTCTCTGAGTTCAGGTCTGGGTATTTAAAAAGTGTCTAACTGGAATCTCTGTGGTTTGAAATCTCCTGCATCCCTGTTTGTACTTTCAGACGTTGCTTTATTTTACTTATTACATTTTCATTCTGCCATATAACAGTCATATTCAGTTATAGAAGAAGACCCAACATGTCCTCATTCTGCTATTTTATAATGAAAGCTTTTAAATAACAAAATAACAGGGGACATGTATTGTGAGGAGTTTATAGAAAAACATAACATATATAAAAACCCCAGGATCAATACCAACTGGGATGTAAGAACAGGAATGTCTGTAGTTATATCCTGTTTGTGAATACTTTTCCTGATACTCTAAGCTTCTCTCCTCTCTGTTTGTATCATTCATGTCTCATAATGCATGTTACTAATTCAACTTCTTCCCCGGAGTTGTTTGTGCTTTGTCGTCTCGCAGGTCTCTGCTGATTGTGGTGGTGCCTGCTGCCGTGGTCCTGCATGATGCTTCCTGCTACTATTATTACTATTATTCATTTATATACTATCATAGGTCTTATAAATTATAACATATGTAGCCATAAAAACACCATCAGTATTCATTCATTCATTCATCATATTTACCACCATAATTATTATCATTGTCATATTCTTTCACCTTAGCTGTGCTTGTTTCTACTATTCTGCTGTATTAACTGCCATAACATATAACTCATATTCACATTACTATAGATATTATTATAGTTACTGTTACTTTTGTGGTTGTTTACATCTCTGGGACTGTCTCTCTGTCCATCTGTTCATCTTTTCTCTCTTTCTCTCTCCTTTTCTTCCTCCCCAACCAGTGAAGACAGATGTCCGTCCTCCACAGAGCGCGATCTGTTCCATGTTCCTGCCTGTTAAAAGGGAAGATTTTCGTTGCCACTGTACTCTACGGGAGAATTGTTGGGTCTATGTAAATCATAAATAAGTCATAGAGTGTGGTCTTTATTTACTCCATACGTAAAGTGTCCTGAGATTACTTTTGTTATGATTTGGCACTGTAAATAATATTGATTTGAATTGAATTGAATTGGATTTAGACACATTTTATGAACCTAAAAATAAGGCTATTGTCAAACAGCGGTCCCAGGGACATCTATGCTGCCATTCTAGGTTGCCTTCTTTAGGCAACTGGGGGTGACAGAGCCCAAGAGTGCCGAGGATAGGAAATAATGTTAAAAAATACAAAAACAGCCAAAATACACAGAGCTACCTGTAACTCAGTTGTGGTAGACAAAGCCAGTGAATGAGTACGTAGTTTAACTTACAATTACACACTACTAAAAGAATGTGGCTACATGAGGTCTAAGTGATCTGGGGCCGTATTCACAAAACATCTTAAGACTAAGAGTAGGCCATAAGCTGCTGATTTATGAGTAACTCTTAAAAATAAGGAGTGTTTCACTCCTATTTTAGGACTCCTAACTCTTTAAGATTTTGTGTAAGTCACTAAGCATTTTAGCGCTAAATGTGGCTCCTAAAGTTTGGAGAGATTCAGTCATAGTGAGCTCATAAAAAGGTATGACTTTAATGACGATGGCATTATATCATGTGGGTTGGGGCGGCAATAGCTCAGTCCATAGGAGACTCAGATGGAAACTAGAGGGTCGGCGGTTTGAGTCCCTGTGTGGACCATGAATGGAGCGTGGACTGGCTGCTGAGGTGCCAGTTCATCTCCTGGGCACTGCCGAGATGCTGTTGAGCAAGGCCCCGAACCCCCAAATGCTCGAGGCGCTGAGCCCCCTCGCTCTGATATCTCTCCATTAATTGCATGTATATTTCATGTGTGTGCGTGTGTGTGTGTGTGTGTGTGTGTGTGTGCGTGTGTTTGACCTGTATAATAATAATAACGGATAAATAAAAGGAATTCTTCTTCTTCTAGAGTTGGTCATCACCAACCAATAAAAATACCCAAAAATAATATCGTACATGGTATGGGCGATACAACTCTCCGCTGTTTGGCCAGGGGGAAAATGCAGCTGCTGGAGAGGGAAGGGAGCATTGACACGCATGTGAATAGTTTTCCATTCTTTTTTTTATGTTTTGGATAGAGATCCCAACTCTAAAATTTCCTCTGATAAAATCTTCTGGAGTCATTGGTCCAGTTTGGTTTTCTCTTCTGTTATGGCAGAGCAGAGGTGTCTGTATCAGCCATTGTTATTCTACCCCTATAATTAAAAAGCTTCTTATATAGGCCTACAGATCCACTGATTGTCTAATAAGCTGCCAGACTTGTCAGTAGGCCCATCTGGAGGACAATAAGCCGAACATACTTGACGAATATGGTTCCATATAAAATCAGAGACACGTTATACATTTTTATTCATGAATCTTAATAGCAACAAGGTAAGCTCCGCCCTCTAGTCTTCTCTTAGGAGTCCCTCCCTCTCCTTAGGAAAAGTTGGTCTCAAAGGTTTTTGGAATAGGTTCTAAGAAACGACTTTCAGTGCGCCTTAGGAGAACTCTTAGCACTGAGATCAAATGTTTTGTGAATACCGAGATCTCAATACGTCCTGGGTGCATTCACACCTCATACACAGACTCAGGACAGATTTTAGATCCAGGTCTGAACAGGACCAGTGGTACGTGTTAGTATGAGTTGTGGTTGGCTGCTGGAGGTCACTGTATCCACTAGCTGATTGTGAGCTGCAAGTCAGTGTTGATCACACTATTGTGCATGTAGAGCACACAGAGATAAACAGTGTTCATCTCCACAGGGCTGTCATTATTGAGCCATCAATGTATTGCCAGATGCATCATGATAACGAACCACGTTGGCCTTTCCCATGCCACTTCTGAGAGCTGGAACAGATCTGACCCCTCTATGGAGGCATTCATCTGATCACTAAGCCCACTAACTGTGCGCTGCCCAGCACTGCAGATGGGAGGCCATCAAGGCCATTGAGGCATCCTCAAAGGAAGGCACAGCTGCAGCACACACAAACACACACACACACATTCAAAGAGTACACACACCCCTCCTCTTCCAGCTTGGCCTTAGACCAGGAGCCTCCATCAGTAACATCAACCTCCCTGTCTCTTTCACACACAACATGCCTGTGTACTATTATTAGCGACAGGAATAAATATAATAAATGGAAACTTGTGTTTGACATGTCTGAAGCACATTTTATCATTAATTTGGACTTTGGTCACAAACATCTCTCCCCTAAAGGAAACAGGAATCAGAACAAACCTAGTCCTGTTCAAGACCACGACAGGCAATAGTGTAATAGTAAGGAGTTAGGATGGATCTATAAACAAGACTGATCTATCTTCTAACATCAAACTAATCAATGCATAGCATTTAGGCAACATTCTGTGTAACTGATCCTGAATCAGCAGCCAGGAACACAGCAACTTGGGAAGGTCTCAACAGGTCTCAACAGCCGGGTCCAAGACAACTCCAAGGCAGGAGATAAGTGCAAAAAGTGGTCTTGAGACCGGACTCAAGTACTACAACCCTGCCAAACACTTTTTCAGCCAACCCAGACCTAGTTCTAGTGCTGGGCTGGTGCTGGTGCTAGTGCTGGTGCTGGTTCCCTGTTGGTTCATCTTGTGAACCTTCTCAGAACCCGTCAGGTTTTCCACAGGATACAGAGCCAAGAGAGCCACGTAATTACATCACTGTACACGTCTGAGGTTTCCTCAGAAACGCCCACTTCAAGCACAACAACAACAACAACAACAACAACAACAACAGTGGACTACAACCCATTTATACTGCTTATCTTATCTCATACAATGGATAGAGATTTCGTTTGAGAATCTTTCATTCAAGGTAATTATCTAACACGTTTTGATTCTTATTGACACTGAATGTAAGATATTAATGTTAGCCTTTGTTGGAAGCTAATGTTAGCCCGATAGCCCTAACGTTAGCTTACCTTACCTAGCACAGACTACCTGTTATTGATCACATTGCAGTTAACATTAATGATCCACTGATTTATGTCTCTATTTGCCCTGTGATGGACTGGCGTCCTGTCCAGGGTGTACACCGCCTCACGCCCGATGTCAGGTGGGATCGGCTCCAGCCCCCCGCGACCCCGACAGAGACAAGCGGTTGAAGATGAATGAATGTATGAATGATTTATGTCTTTACAGGAAACGTCAGAATCAAATGACTGCAGCTGGAGCTGTGTTCATGAAAACTGCCGTTACACACAGACATGTCCATGTTTATGTTTGTGTGGCGAGTTGTTAATAGTTCTTTGATTTTCTGAAAGGAACTGTGTATAATTATTGTGCTTGTTTCGATTAAGCATACTAAAGAACCATGACTCTTTAGAAAAGTTGTTAATTTTGACAAAAAAAATAACAACAATAAATTACACAAATTCTCAAATCACAACATGTTTTAAAGCATGCAAGACTTTGTGGTACCAGTTCAAGACCAGTAGAGAGTTGGTGCTGCTCTGGAACCAGTTTTCCTGGCCCTGAGCAGGTTCTTTGGCTGCGGAAACAGGAAGCACTGGTTCAAGATTAGGCACCAGCTCTGAACCGGCCCTCAAAATGTCTTGGTCGAGAAGGGTAACTCTATTACATAGTTTGTCCACCAGAGGGCACTTGGTTGACTTGATCTTGACCCACAAGAAGATTGTTCATGTTCATGTGATGTGTGATGTGGGCTCCTTAGTGTGAACCAAGACGACAAACTTTACTGGCAAAAGCTAGTTAATACCCACTAGACATGTTCACGCCACCACTGTTACTACTGCGCAGGCGTCAATACTGAATTACATTTCAATCTCCATCCAACAGCTTCACCAGACAGTGAGTAAAGCGACACTTTTACTGTGAGAAAATGCCAATTAATAAAATTACAAACTAAAAACTACACAATCTGACATGTTCACGCGAGCATTATGATCTGAAATGCCAACAACAGGTGTTAGTGTAGTGTGTACATTTTAGAGACACTGCTACACGTATCAAGCTCCATGTTGACATCAGGGAAAGCTTTAACCTTGGTAGATCTTGTTCATCTCATCATTTAGATCGCATCCCTGCTAGAATTTGTTGGATTGTGTTGTTTTTGGTTCAGAAGCCTTTATTAGGGATTTCTCTGTGTAAAAAAATGAGAACGGTGCTATACTCCATTATAATCAGTCTGACACAGTCTGATGCGTGACGTTGAAGCCTACTGACGCAGTATGCCTGTGGTCCGTGAACACGTCTAGTGTATTCACTGGCTTCCCATACAACAACGCATCAAGTTCAAGATCCTCCTCACCACCCTTGCACTGTCGTACCTGGCTGATCTTCTTCATCGCCACTCCCCTACTCCCTCCCATCCTCTGACCCCAACCCCCCCCCCCCCCCCCCCCCCATTACCATGACCATGTACCGGACCCTGGGGGACAGAGCCTTTGCCATCGCCGCCCCTACCCCCTGGAACTCCCTGCACCTCGCCATCCAGAACTCAGACACAGTCCCTTCATTCAAGAGTCAGATTAAATCCCATCTCTTCAGGATCACCTACAATATCTGACAAATCATCCCAACCCTCTCCTTCTCTTAATGGTTGTTTAGCGCTGTAATGTTTTTTACTTGACTGTTTGTTTTCTGTTTGAGTGTTTGTGTGTATTCTGTGTTACGTATCTTTGAGTATTGATAAAAGCGCTATAAGAAACAGATCTATTAGAATTGTTATTATTATTATTAGCATCTACCAACATTACTCCTTTAAACCTTCACAATGGCATTGCATTCCAGACAGACACCTTCTTTTCTTACCTTTCACAATAAAAGCCCTAGACTGTGTAACAGTCGAAGGCATAGTCACAGGCGAGCTGGGCTTTACAAAGAAACTCAAAGGTATTCAGAGTACAATGATTTTGAACACCAGAAAGCATTACATCTTAAGATTTTTTGAAAATTCAAACCGGAAATATGTAGTTTCAAGATTGAATATGAAGAAGGAGCAGAACACCTCCATCTAGTGTCTCAAGATCGTAGTCACAACAACAAAACATAATTCCATCAGTCAGGTTGCCAGGTTTGTTGCTGCGTGTGTCAGAGATCAGCCTGCACCATGTCAGTGATGAATCATACAGGGGAACCACTCATTTACACTAATCAATTAATTTGACAACAGTATTTAACGTTAGCCAGTCTTCAGCTGGAAGTCTTTCTGTGAGTGGAGTGGAATGGAATAGCTAGCTCTCAACTCAAAGTGATTCCTTGTTTTTGTAGCTGAACAACAGAAAACCCTCCACTATTGGCTGCTACCATGGAAAACGGAATGTGATAGAAAGTCTTTGTCAAACCTGTCAAAATATTTAAAATATTAATTCAGACTAAATATATTTTTTTATGGAAAAGCAATACTTTCATTCTGTACCCCTCAAAATGCCCCGTGGGTGTATTTTTTTTTAATTTAGCTTTTAACTAAGATTCTATATATTCAACCTTTAAGCTTAAATGAATGGGGGTGGGGGATTATTACTCCAGCATTTACAATACATTTACATTCATGTGTGAATCCAGCCCGCACAAAGTGATGCATCCGTCGTAAAGGCTTCCTGTGGAATAAAGCTGAACTGAACTCTTGATTGAGGTCGGACACACACACACACACACACACACACACACACACACACACACACACACACACACACACACACACACACACGCACGCACGCACGCACGCACGCACGCACACACACACACACTCGCACACACCTCTTCCTGTCTCGTGCTGAGTGGTTACTGACAAGCCCATCACAGTGAAATGATTAGGCCTGTGTCATTATTTGCAGTTGCAGGAGCATTCGAGCACCACTTCAACTTCAGCATCAGACCTGAGCCTGGGGACAGCGTGCACGTAGCCTGGTCAGCGTCACGATCAACACGCGTCCCTCTTGTGTAAAAAAAAAAAAATGACAACACACAGTGCGTACCCCCAGGCCTGTGGGTACATGGACGAACAGAAAAGCAAGAAAATAGCTCGATGCCCTTGTTCGCCCTTTGGTCAAATTATCAATGAGTGACTGATGTGCTCCACATCTCTACCCTCTTTAGCTCTCTGCCTTGTTCCTTCTTACCTTTCCGCATGAGGTCTTCGATTTCTTGGTCGAAGCCCAGCCGATGGCATTTCCTCCACAGCCCCATGTTGGTGGAGTTGTACTGCCTGCTGCACTCATCCGCGGCGCTCATGGCGAACAGCTGCCGCCGGTTCCGTGCCAGCAGCAGCTTCTCCTCCCAGCGGGGCAGGCTGCTCCGGCTGGCCCGTAGCGGCAGGCTGTTGTTGGGGATGTAGATAAAGCCCGGATCCTTGCGGCGGCTGGAAAAGCTTCGGCACCGCTCCCTGTATCTCCTGGCGTCGGTCTCGTACCAGTGATCGGAGCACATCGCCACGGCCAGCATCCCCAGGGCGCAGAGAGAAAGAGAGAGCCCGGCGTAGAGCAGTAACTTCCCGGCGGCCATGCTCGCGTTCTGTCACAGCCGCATCAGCACCTCGACGGACGGACAGTTCCTCTGCAGCTCCCAGCTCCTTCAGCGCGCATCACCTCCGGAGAGCGGCATCGGGACCATTATCAAGGAGGCAGGTTCGCGCAAAGAGAAAGTCCAGCCTTCCCGGTAACACGGCTCACTTGCGAAATCAAACCGTTAAATCGGTGTATTCCGGTGTTTATGGTGCTGAAGTGACAGCGTCTCTCCTGCGTGCTCGGCGCTGCAGCAGCTCGGCGGAGACAGAGAGGACGCTTATCTCATCTCAAGCCCGGATCTCCAGCGTCCATCCGTCTGCAGGGCGACACACACACCAACATGCACGAAACACATCAGCACAGCAGTCAGAGCTGCAGTCAGAGCTCATTCACACACACAACCCTGAGTGTATGAGCAACACGAAATGGAGCGATGGAGAAAGAAGGGAGCAGTGAAGCTTTAGAAATACAGATGCATTCAGCTGAAGCCTATAAACACAATGTCTCAACCAGCAGCATCATGGTTCTCACATGACTTATCTGTACCTGATGAATCCAGACAGAGCCCTGCAGACCGCAGTCCATCAGCCACACTCAGTATCCCCGGCCCGTTTGACAGGATGACGGCAGCTGCCACAGGTCCGTGCCATGGACCAATCAACAGCAGCTAGTCTGGGGCCAGGGGAGCACCGTGTTAGCTCGTAGGCTACATGAGATCTGATTCAGTCCTAAACTACCAGTAGGCATTCTGTTACTATACTGCTACTGCCGCTGCTATTTATAACCCATGCACTGCTGTTATGTCTTACAATTTCTTGCATTCTAATCCGGTGCATCCTGTAGGCCTACATAATCATGAAGCGAGGAAGTATGAATTTGGAGTTTTCACTGGCGTGCACGCGGGCCTCAATTGTTTAAAAACGTGTGCTAAAGTGCACTCTTGGGAGCCAAAACGAATGCTAAAGTGCCCTCTTGGGAGCCAAAACTTGCGCTAAAGTGCCCTCTTGAAGCCAAAACGTGTGCTAAAGTGTCCTCTAGGAGCAAAAAACATGTGCTAAAGTGCCCTCTAGGAGCAAAAAATGTGTGCTAAAGTGCCCTCTAAGGGCCAAGCCATGTACTAAAGTGTCCTCTTGGGAGCCAAAATGCATGCTAAAGTGTCCTCTTGGGAGCCAAAATGCATTCTAAAGTGCCTTCTTGGGAGCCAAAATGCGTGCCAAAGTGCCCTCTAGGAGCCAAAACACGTGCTAAAGTGCCCTCTTGGGAGCAAAAAACAAATCCTTAAGTGCCCTCTAGGAGCCAAAACGTGGGGTAAAGTGCCCTCTTGGTGCCAAAACGTGTGTTTAAGTGCCCTCTTGGAAGCCAAAATGTGTGTTAAATCACTCTCTAGGAGCAAAAACCATGTGCTAAAGTACCCTCATGGGAGACAAAACGCGTGCTAAAGTGCCCTGTTTGGAGCCAAAACATGTGCTAAAGTGCCCTCTAGCAGCCAAAACGTGTGCTAAAGTGTGCTCTAGGAGCCAAAACGTTATCCTCTCTATATGTGTTAGTCATGTCTCATCAATGCATGTTACTAATTCAACTTCTTCCCCGTACTTGTTTGTTCTTTGTCATCTCTCAGGTCTCTGCTGATCGTGGTGGTGCCTGCTGCCGTGGTCCTGCATGACACTTCCTGCTGCTATTATTACTATTACTCATATAAACTATCATTAGTTTTATAAATTATTATATTTGTAGCCATAAAAAACATCATCAGTAATATATCTTCCTGTATCACAGCTGTTATTACCACTACTCATCGTTGATCATGTTTACCACCATAATTATTATCATTTTCATATTCTATTACCTGTTTTTTTCTACTATTCTACTCATAGACTGTATAAAAAATGGACTTAGCCTCTCCGCCGAGGCCCGTTCTCTCAACTTGATCCAATCATATTCACCTCTGGGAGCCGCCATCTTGTCAGACTTTGACTCCTCCTAAGAGCCTCTTACCAAAAAAGGGCATGTATGTGACGTTGGGGGGAGGGAGATACGTCTGTCTGGGTGACTTTTACAGAATTAGCCATATTAGCTCACATTGGCTCCGCTGCCCGGAAGCTAGGCTAACAGAACATGTTACTAGATAAACAGGAGTGGGAGTCCTGTGTCTCTAGTGGAAAACACACCGGCTCTGGGAGTGAAGTGCAGCCAGCATTTATGATTTAAACTGATATTCAACACAGTTCCATGCTCATAGACTGTAAAACACCGACCCTCACGGCCCGAATCCTCCTGCTGCTCCAGATTAGCATCTAGTGTATCTGTCATTGATAGCAGGCTGTACTGCAAGTCATGGTGCAAGTGCGGCTATTGAATTAGCATAACAGAGCTAACGTTAACACGTGTGTTCCTAAACCATCTGTTTTTACAGTTGATCGAAGAGCAAACCATCTTGTCCCTTATGGAAACACCACCACACAAATGACCACAGTCCAGGTCCAGATGACGAAGTTAGCATGCTAATGATGCTAATCCTGACAACTAGCATCTGAGGAGAAGTGAGGGCTAGCTGCTAGCTGTCACTCAAGAGACCAGGCCCCTAATTATTCATAAACTTTAACCTCCAATAAAATAAAATCTAGCCTGGTACAAAAATATTCACCCTCCTAAGTGTTGTGATGGAGATATGATCTAAACATACAGACTAGAATGTTCTTTTGTCCCAGGCCTTAAACAGGTTTAATGATGCTTTGAAAACGGCCTGTTTAACATGGGGGTCAATGAGAAACTGCTCTATTATGAAACCTGCCCCTAGTGGACACAGAGAGAACTGCAGTTTTGGGCACTTCCTGATTGGATCAACCAGGAAGTCACTGTGGTGGGGGCTTGATACCACTATATTAACTGCCATAATATATAAGTCATATTCACATTACTATAGATATTATTATAGTTACTGTTACTTTTGTGGTTGCTTGCATCTCTCATACCATCTGGGGCGGCAGTAGCTCAGTCCATAGGTGACTTGGCTGGGTACCGGAGGGTTGCCGGTTTGAGTCCCTGTGTGGACCCGGAATGGAGCGTGGACTGGTGGCTGGAGAGTTGCCAGTTCATCTCCTGGGCACTGCTGAGATGCTGTTGAGCAAGGCACTGAACCCCAATCTGCTTGGGGTGCTGGTCCACTGGCAGCCCCCTTGCTCTGACATCTCTCCATTAATTGCATGTATATAGGTCCTGTTTGTGCATGTGTGTGTATTTTGGGCCTGTGTGTGTAACATGAATAATAATAGAGTGAAAACAAATCGAATTTTACATTGGGGGATTAATAAAGTCATTCTTCTTCTCTGTCCATCTGTCTGTCTTTTATCTTTTTCTCTCTCCTTTTCTTCCTCCCTAATCGGTGCAGGCAGATGTCCGTCCTCCACAGAGCTGGGTCTGTTCCACGTTCCTGCCTGTTAAAGGCAAGATTTTCAATGCCACTGTGAGCAGGAGACTGCTGTTGCTGCTCATGGGGGAATTGTTGGGTCTCTGTAAACCTTAAATAAACCATAGAGTGTGGTCTTTACCTACTCCATATGTAAAGTGTCTTGGGATAACTTTTGTTATGAATTGCTGGATGTGTCAATAGTAAAGTGTTCATCACAACAACTTTTAGGTGACCTCAGGGCCTTTCCTGTAGCACCATCCTCTGGACAAACTTCAAACTTTGATCCCCACTACTGGTCAGGCTGTCAGACTCAAATTCATTTATCAATATGTTATCCATGATATTATGCCTAATACTTTTGTGTTGTGGGTACAATACACATTATTTGGCTGTGAAGTATCTGCACAGAAATAAAGCACACCGTTATGTTTACAAATTAAATGATACGTGAGACTTATTGGCTTATTGTCTGTTCAGGTGTAACCCAAGGGCAGAAAAAAAAGTAACTTGTACCCGTGCTGATGGCAGAGGAGCCTGTCCCTGACAGAGTCTGTGCTCATATGTTTCCTGTGAGGCACTAACTCTCTGTTACGCAAGGGAAGCTTTGAAAATGCCCAGAAGAATCTAGCTGTAGTTTTCGGTTTCTTCCTTTCTGGCGCCCTCTTCTGTTAATAAATTGTGAGTAAGACATTATCGAAATTGACTGACTACTGCTGACATGCTGACTGAACAGTCCAAGTGTTATTGAAACATGCAATAAGACCCACATTACTCACAGCAGCTTTACTTGCAGCAATGTATGAAAGGGTGGTAAAATGAGGCAAGTATGTGGACAATATAAATATTACTGAAATATAACTAGTATATAATGTGCAGCTGTGGCTCAGAAGGCAGAGCAGGTCAACCACTAATCAAACAACTGACAGTTCAAGTCCCGACTCTGCCGGTCCACATGTCAAAAGATACTGGACCCTAAACTGATCCTGAAAGCTGTGCCTTCGGCAGTGGCATGTGCAGACTTTTTAAAGGGGAGGGGCGAAAGGGGAAAAAGAGCACATAAAGCGCATCCTGCCACTGAAGAGGTCACTTTAGCACGCATTTGGCTCCCAGGGGGCACTTTAGCATGCCAACATTATAAGTTAGTACTGAACATCTCGAAAACCAAATCAATTATCTTGTGATCGAGCCATAAACTGTCATCTACACCAAGGATGAGTGTGAACTTGGCTGGGGAACCTTCGGAACAGGTAGATACAGTTATCTATCTATTATCTATTACTGGGCACAGTAATAGATAGTCAGCTCTCATGGGCAGAATATATTGATAGCATAATTAAAAAGATGGGTTGTGGTATCTCCATGATGAGGAAATGTCTTTCTTATGTCCCTGCACACAACACGGGACAGGTGGTCACCTGTATTATTGTGCATCTAAAGGTCAACTAAAGAAATTACAAACTGCCCAGAACAGAGCTGCCAGGTTAGTATTACATTGTCTCAGAAGAACAAACACTGTCAGTATGCACCGCCGACTCTCATGGTAGAGAACAGGCTGGTTTTCTATACAACTAAATTTTTCAGAAACACAGTCTTTTCCTCTTAGCCTGTTTTCATATATAAACGAATTTCCAGGTGTGATCAGGTCCATTCTCATTTGACTAGGTCAGCTAATTTGTGATGTTACCAGGCCAAAATCAAATGCTTTGAAGAGAACAGTTATTTATCGGGCCATCAATCATTGGAATAATTGCCCACTGAATATATGTAAACTGAATTGCAAAGTATCTTTCAAGTACCATCTGAGAATGCCCTATTTAAATTTGTGAGTAGGGACTGGACATACAGTATTTACTGTATGAATTTAATAATGAATGTAAGGCTGTAATAACTTATGATGAATATTTTCTGATGATGATTACAATGATGTCTACAATGTTTTGCTGCTTTTAGATTATCATTGTTTTTTGTGACTTTTTTGTGTTGTGGACCCCAGGAAGACTAGCTCGTCCAACTCTGGTGACAGCTAATGGGGATCATGTTAACAATAAACAATAAGCAGACCAGGCATTGAAATACAGGTTCTTTATCAATATAAAAAGTCAGTGTTTCTGCTATCACAGCCTTTTGTGCCACAGCCATCCCTGGCTCCATCAGTGTTACATGAAAATGATCCCAATGAGTTCCACAGAGAGAGGTGTCATCATTCATCTTCAACCGCTTAGCCCGGGGTCGGGTTTGCGGGGGGGCTGGAGCAGGCCCGGAGTGGCTAATCGGGAGGACCGGGACAATTCCCGGTGGGCCGGTCTGACTTTTGGGCCGCGAGGGCCGGTGTTCAATTATTATTTTTATTTATTTTGTGCCGGTGTTCAGTCATGGCACTGAGTGGAGTGGGTATCACGTGTATGCTGTTACCGCTGTCGCTGGTCATACCAGGGAGCTGGCGATCTGTTAGATCATGCCAATGAAACTGGGACGCGGACGCAGGTTAAGGGCACGCCCACCAACAAGACACAGACGCAGACACAGCCTGATGTAACGTACGTGTCGTGCACTAGTCCGCACACTTCAGTGGTGTTTGCCTAGCTCCAACCACAGATGTACAAGGAAAATAATAAACCAAAATGGAAAATAAAAAGAGCAAGGGTGGCGCAGAAAAAGCGAGGATTAAAAAGAGAAAAGCTCTGGAGACAGATGCAGCCAAATGTGCAAAAATCGGCAACTCTCCTCTCACACTCGGTGACAGCGCCTGGCAGCGCGCAAATTCTCGGTGACAGCGTCTTATAACGATCATATAATAGTATAATATAATTTTATATATAATATCACGGCCAAAAGCTCTGTGCGCCTCCGGATGGCCGTAGCACGAGGAGCTCTCGTAGGGATTGGGCTTCCCGGGGTTTGTTTACCGGCGTTGCTGTGTGGAACCGGTCTTCCGCGTTTTTTTTTATTACTGGAAAAAAATAATACAAAATAATAACTCGGTGTTGGCCTCAACCACTGGTAATACCGCATACCGCGGCAACCCTGAATGTTACTAATAATTGACATAATAATTTCTTATAGCCTGTCTAACCTAACGTTACATAATTTAAATATTATTATGATGCAACGCCACATAACTGGCCACAAACTTTAGGGGATTTGTAGCCCTTCAGATACAAGATGCATCACCAAGCACCAGCCATCAGCCCACAGGTCCAGAGTGTGCAGGTAGGATTGCTCATTAAGTGAATATTGAGGTGGTTCAGGATCATCTGGTAAGGATGAACCCTGGGCGCCTCCCTAGGGAGGTGTTCCAGGCACGTCCAGCTGGGAGGAGGCCTCGGGGAAGACCCAGGACCAGGTGGAGAGATTAGATCTCCACACTGGCCTGGGAACGCCTCAGGATCCCCCAGTTAGAGCTGGTTAATGTGGCCCGGGAAAGGGAAGTTTGGGGTCCCCTGCTAAAGCTGCTGCCCCTGAGACCTGATCCAGGATAAGCGGATGAAGATGAGATGAGATGAGATGAGATAATGAAGAGCATGGTGTAGACCTAGCCTGGTCCTACCAGACTCGTACTTCATTTCATTTGCACAGAGAGTCTGGACCTACTCAATTGATAGACTTTAACTAACTTGGCAGGCAGGTGTCTGTTGAAATTTAAAACTATTGGATCTGCCCAGTGCCACTCTGGATCTGCCATAACCAATCGCTAACGTTTGGCCGGGAATCACGTTGCGCGCAGGCTGTAAAGAAACACTGCATGAAGATGTAAACGAGAGCTGATTGGACCCAGATTGCAATTGATGATGATAGAGGATTCAGCACTACAATAATGAAACTGACTTGAATTTTTGACTTGAAAAAGGGGAGATTTGTGACGAGATTTATGAACATTTTTATGATTTAGAGTCAGAGGCAGAGCCAGGAGCCAGTGGTGAGGAAGAATCAGGTGAGCTAGTGTGTGAACAAGCAAGCATCAGTTCCAATAAAACCACTTTCTTTGCCCCAATGATAGTAGTGGCCCGTTATACTTTTGATCATTAGTAATAGTAAGAATTACAGTAGGAATTACAAGGCTTTAGAGAACAGTGCGCTATTGTATGCTTAACATATAAAGTTATAATTACATTATTTTAATATAATAGGTCGTGATCTAAAGTGGGCCGGTCTGAGGTATGAAACTCCAGGGCTGAAAATGAGTCCCACTCCGGCCCTGGGCTGGAGTCGATCCCAGCTGACATCGGGCGTGAGGCGGGGTACACCCTGGACAGGACGCCAGTCTATCGCAGGGCACATAGAGACGGACAGAGACAGACAACCATTCACACCTACGGGCAATTTTAGAGACACCAATTAACCTAACACGTGCATGTCTTTGGACTGAGGGAGGAAACCGGAAAACCCGGAGAAAACCCACGCATACACGGGGAGAACATGCAAACTCCACACAGAAAGGCCCAGGCCGGGACGCGAACCTGCAACCTTCTTGCTGTGAGGCGACAGTGCTAACCACTACAAGAGAGCACTGGTGGAATTGGTAGAAAAAAGTCTGATCACTGTATCTGCAAACAACCTTTACTCATTTGATGGACTATAGAATTGTATAGCCACAGTTTCATCACATCAAGCTAGCACAGGTTACAGGATGTAGTGATGTCATGTCATTGGGATACTACATACCTACCTTTGCATTTATATTGTGTATACAAGTGGTAAAAATGGCGTCAAATAAGTAGGTAAAATGAGAATATACAAATCACATATCCCTACATGCGTGCATGGCAACCGGAACTTTGTGCAAAACCTGCGGAACCCACGGAACGATTAAGAGCGACGGACTTCCTGCTAGCGCTTAAAAACGTAAAAAGATAAAAAATAAAAGATACATCGGACTTCACAAATAAAGACGTAGTCGAAGTCCGTGTTGGTTTAATACATATGTTTTTGTTATGGCGACTATTCGATACATGTATGTGTTATTTATAAAGTATGTACATAAAACATGAAGCAGGAAGTGCAAACGTGTCATGCGCGGTAGAGCTTGTGATGTCAGTGTGGTGTGTGAAGGTTAATGGGAGCTGAAGCGTTGGTACTCTATAAAACCGTAAATGTTGTTGAACTAGTGCTCGGTGTGCACGTGTTTTTCGGGTGTTCCACTAAACACTTGGACTTCCTCGGGCTGCAGGTAAGACTCCATGTTGTTAGCGTGAAGGAGGCTGACGACACAGCAAACGCTACTCATCCGTTGTTGCACAAGACGCAAACACTAATAGCGACCATTAACATCAAGGCATTCATCTCACTGACAACACGGTCGCGTTTACACAGTCTACACCAGTGGTTCTCAAACTGTCCATGCCGTACCGCCTCAGAAAACACCAGGCTCCTGCTGCATTCCAAAGCACTGGGACATGGGACTTCGACATGGAGTTTACGAGCTCCGACTTCAGAGCGTTCCAGGCCATTTAAGTCGAACGTAAACAGAAAACAAGGGCGACCGCCATCAAATACGTTAATAAACATATTGTTCAGCGGTGGATAACATTGGTTGACACTAGAGCGGTATTCAGAGAAAACAACGGATCTGAGCCGTGTATGTAAAAGCTCTGCATATGGATATGAAATGAAATTGGGTACAATATTACAAAGCTTCAGTTTTACTGTGACACTTGAAATTTTGATTTTGATTTCAATAAAATGACACATTAATGTGTATAGAAAAAATATACTGTAATAGTTAATTATAAGAGTCTGCAAACTAATGTAGCCTATAATATATATATATATATATATATATATATATATATATATATATATGCTAAGAGATTATAACTCATATTTTCATGCCAGAATATTCAAAACAAGTTGTGTTAAACTTGCAGTATCTAATATAACACTACATGCAGGGAAGTAACGTTTACGGACTATTTTTTGACGTTTTATCTTTAACAAATTGTGTCTCCATGGGCGCCACCATTGTTTTCCGACTTATCTTGGTGAGGTCGGGGTAGATTGAGCTCCCCCGAGTTCCTGAGTTGGAGGTCCAAAAGATCCGACCTCCCACGGCACTGGAACGCAGCATCCGTCCAGTCCCACACTAAGACCAGTGTTCAAATACAGCAGCGTAGGCCGACACTCTTCAGCTACAGACAGGACGCTTTTTCTTCCATCAGTGTGTTATTTATTGTTGACTGTCTTCAGCCACAGTCATGTTGAAGGAAGAACACCAGAACTGATATGTCAGTGTTTTCAAACCAATCATTTTACCTTTGCTAAATATCTTAGTACTGTTGCCTCACAGCAAGAGGGTTCCTGGTTCGAATCCCGGCTGGGGCCCTTCTGTGTGGCGTTCACATGTTTTACCTGTGTCTGTGTGGGTTCTCTAATGGTTCTCCGGCTTCCTCCCACAGTCCAAAGACATGCACATGTTAGGTTCATTCTAAATTGCCCATAGGTGTGACGGTGAATGGTTGTCTGTCTGTATTCGGCCCAACTCCTGTTGTGTTAAAAGTTTAAGTAATTTCTTAGTTCTTAGTTTCTTAGTCTCTTATGAATTTAGTGATTTAATGTTTTGTTTTTGCTTTCTGCTTTTTTTATTTTGGAGATTCCTTGGAGTACCACCAGAGAGAGCTTGAGTACCACCACTGCTCCTTTTGTACTTTGTAAGGGTCTTTTTAATTGTAGATATGGCCTCCAAATATATGTTCGAACAAATTCTGTTTAATATTTCATAATCCTATTCATAAAAAGTTCTGAAAAGTTAATTTTTATATTGATAAAATATATAATATAAACTAACCTGCTACAATAAAATTCACCCCCTCGTGAGCTAAACATACAGACTAGAATGTTTTTTTGTCCCAGGCCTTAAACCGGTTTAATGCTGATGTGAAAACTGCCTGTTTAACATGGGGGTCAATGATAAACTGCTCTGTTATGAAACCTGCCCCTAGTGGAGAACTGATGCTTTTGGAGCCTCCTGATTGGATCAACCAGGAAGTCACTGTGGAGGGGGCTTGGTATTTTCCTGGGTTTCGGTATCAACTTTGAAATTCTAGTATCGTGACAACCCTAATTATAACTCAGGTTGAGGATAGCAGGAGAGTGACGGTGTATGGATGGAGACGGAGAGGGAGGACAGCTTAGCCTCTTGAGGTAGCTGTGGTGCCATATGCAGAGAGGGGAGATGGCTGGGTTCCTCCAGTGAGAGAGGAGAGGAAATTTCAAGTGAAGGAGCAACAGCATTTTGTCTTGTATTGCAAATTTTAGAAATATAATAAAAAGCATTGAACTCTGTGTGCAAGGTTTCTATGCACAACAGGACTCAGTGCAAATACCTTTAGAGTTCTGAGTTAGTTTGCAAAATGTTCCGCAAAGAGACACAAAATAACCATGACCCCCCCCCCCCCCCCCCCCCCAAACATATTCAGCTTACTATCAAAACGCCTTCAAGAGCCAATATGTGGCCTTTCTGTGTTACCTGTCTCAAGTGAAGTCTTCTCTCTGCTCTGTTCAGCAGTCATGGCCGCTCTGTCAAGCTATGCCATGCGAATGGCCAGACTGAGCTCACAGATCTTTGGGGAGGTTGTGCGTCCAACAGACTCCAAATCTATGAAAGTGGTCCGGCTGTTCCAGGAGCCTCCCATGGCCAAGAGGAAGGAGGTGTATGACTGGTATCCACAGCACAAGGTTTACTACGCCATGACCCGGAAGCTGCGGTTCATGGGACTGTTCAGGTACTCTGGAGGCCACCACATTAATGAACCAGTACAACCAAAGATTGTTATGTCAAAGTTATATCATACTTACCACTGTGCTGCTCTTTTTAACACAAAAACACTGGAGATCAAAATTAGAGAACAATGTTTTAATTCTTGATTTATTCTGAAAAACTCTGTCTTACTGCAGTATAAAACTCTGACATGAAGGTTAACACTTTACTGTCATTCTGTCTCACTCTGCAGTATAAAACTCTGACATGAAGGTAAACACGTTACTGTCATTCTGTCTCACTCTGCAGTATAAAACTCTGACATGAAGGTAAACACGTTACTGTCATTCTGTCTCACTCTGCAGTATAAAACTCTGACATGAAGGTAAACACGTTACTGTCATTCTGTCTCACTCTGCAGTATAAAACTCTGACATGAAGGTAAACACTTTACTGTCATTCTGTCTCACTCTGCAGTATAAAACTCTGACATGGAGGTCAAAATTAGACAACAAAGTATTAATACCTGATTTATTTTGAAAATACTGAAATACTGTTCCATTGTGTCTATCCCATTAGTGTACTAGCATGTTTTTTTTTTGTTTTTTTTAAAAACCTTTATTTTGTAAGAAAAAAAATTGGAGAACAGTAACCATTGTGTCAGAAGAGAAGATTTCAACAATGTTTTCTTCTATAGGATTAAAAAATGAACAGGAAATGTAGAGACCACAGCTTTGAATGACTTCAGCACATCTGCACCCACAGGACATCACTAGTTTCTCACACTGCTCTGGTTTGATCTTGGTCCATTTTTACTCAGTCTCTTCCACAGTTCACTAACTGTAGTGGGTTTCTTAGACATTACTTTGTTACCAAGGATTTTCCTGAGATTCTCTATGGGGTTTAGATCTAGACTCTTTTCTGGCCATTTCATTGTTTCAGTATTCAGTACTTCATGCTTCACCTGTTTTGCAGTGAAACAGTGGACATTGTCTTCATGAAAATTGCAGCTGATTGGAGACAGTTGCAGTGGAGGTATTGAATGTTGCTGAAGGAGGTTCACAGAAACATTTGCATTCACCCTGCCATGTAGCTGTACAATAGGCCCAAATCCTGCTGCAGAAAACATCCCCAAACCATGACACTTCCTCCTCCAAATGGAACTGACTTCTTTACACACTTTGGGTTCAGTCTTTCCCCGGTCCTACGCCCAACATAATGTTTCCATCAGACCCAAATAAACTGTACACCCTCTCTAAACTGAAGTCACTCTGGACCAGTTCTTCTCTGTCCTCACATGCTCCTTAGCAAAGGCAAGTCTAGTCTTTTTATTCTTTCGGCTGATGAAAGGGTTTGGTCACTGCAGAGTGGGCTTTCACTCCAGAAAGTCTTAAATGATGAAACACTGTGTGCAGAGACAGATCCTTGCCCTGTTCATCACTGAACTGGAGACCAACTCCAGCTGCAGTGATGAACTGATTCCCCATTGAGAGTCTTCTCATAATCTTGTCCTCTGGTGCACTTGTTTTACGTGGACAACCGGCCTTTTTGAGGGACTTAAATGAATGTGTCCTTGTAAAGTTCCAATCTTCTCTAAATCACAGAGTGTGAACGCCCAACCTCTCTCTGATGGCTGAGAGGGTCATCCCTTTGGCCTTCATCTGTACAACCTGCTGTCTCAGGGTTTCAGTCTCCTTAGAGCAGATCACCATCTTCACAGTAACCAGAAGAGCTGCAGATAAATAGGGTGTGTCACCAATAACTGGGAGGGATCTGAAAGCGTTTTTCTTTTTTCACAAAATAAAGGTTTTTGTTGACGTGCCTTAGTTATTTAAAAAAAACATGCTCGTACAGCAGTGGTATAGACTGAACAATAATAAATAACAGTATTTCAGAATAAATCAAGAATTAGTACTTTGTTCTCTAGTTTTGATCTCCACTGTATGTTAATAATAATTCCAATCTCCTCTTCTTTCCGAGTGTTGTGAAGTAACCGTTGGAGGAACTCCATACTTCCTGCTGGTGTCACATCAAAAGCCTACCATAATGCATTATGCATTTAGAGCTGCTGGAAGGATCTGGATATGAATCATCTATGTAGGGCGTGTTGTGTTTCATTAGCAGTAGCTTAATAGCCGTAAACATGGCAGACTAAAAATAAGGAAGAGAGATTGGTATTACAGACATAAAGACATACTTGGAGCATTGGTGTGGACCTCACTGTCTGTAACTATGCTAACAGTTTATCTGTGTGCCTTTCCTTCTCAGAGACGAGCATGAAGACTTCAAAGAGGAGATGAGTCGCCTGAAGAACCTGAGAGGAAAAGGGAGACCAAAGAAAGGAGAGGGCAAGAGAGCAGCCAAGAAGAAATGAGCTGCTTTTTTTTCTTTTTATGGAGGCAGACAGCATTGGACTGTGTACATGCTGTCTGTAGACATGACTGGAGTGGGAGGTTGATCCTGAAAGAATCCCATTGGTTTGGTCAGGACTGGACAGTTGCTTTGTCTGAAGCTTTTCTATGTTGGCAAGAATAATACCTTAGGTCAGCATTACACATGAATCATTCTGTCTCAGGTGTACTGAAGTGAATTTCATCCTTTTATTATGGAACATTGTTCAATATCTTGCAATTAAAGTGTAATTCCGGCGCAAAATCATTCCATGGTCTTTTTCGGCACTTGCATACATCAAATAAGCCATCGAGACAGTTTTTTCTTCATGTATCAACTATTGACAAGGAAATCCAGGAGAATTGCTAACAGCCGGGCGTGGCTAACACTGAATAGCTTGGGGCAGCATGGTGAAAAAATTCAAACGTCTTTTTTAACCACTAATACTGCTCAAAATAACAGCAAACCTCTGCAGCAGCATGAGAAGAGTCCCTACACAGAAAACAAAGCACCAACAACGTAGTTAGTGAACCCAGAGTTTATTAAGAGTGTTTTAAAGACTTACCTACTGGCCCCTGTACCAGCTCCTCTCATAGTGAGTCTATTCAAGTGGATTACCAAAGTCAATCCCAAAGGAAGGAGCCCATTGCGGCTTTGTTTTCTGTGCTACCGCAGAGGTTTGCTGTTATTTTGAGCAGTATTCGTGGTGTTCACTACTCTGGATCCCTCCTGGAACCAGCAAAGAACATTCAAACAGAGGCTGTTCTTACAGGAGTTGGAGTAATCCATGTTCTCCTCAGAGATCCTGTGGGGTTGCAGACCACTGTTGCTACCCCTGGAGAAACCCCCAACCACACCATTGCCACTGCTGCCACCAGAAAGAGAGGTGTGTGCTGTTTATGCACAGGCCTAAAAAAAGAGGTCTGTTTCCAGCTGCACCAAGTAACGGGTGCATTTGTAGAGAGTCACCTGCTGCAGGACCTGTATGGACTAAGACAGCTGTCAAAATATGTATCTGTAATTCTCAAATTCATATTCATAATTTTAACAATTTGTGTGTCCAAAAAGTTGTTGCACACAAAATTCTGTAGTCATATCTGTGAGTCTGTGAAATTGGATGCGGGTCAGGATGTTTTATGAGTATGAATCAAAAAGCTGTGAGTGCAAAGTCTTGTGAATACGACTCCAATTTCTACGAGCGGGTGTGGCGAAACTCACAAACCCCCGGCTGAGCGCTGCGGTGTTGGAGTTCACCCCATTGGACGAGAGGGTCGCCTCCTTACGCCTGCGGGTGGTAGGGGGGAAAACTCTGACTGTTGTTTGTGCATATGCACCGAACAGCAGTTCAGAGTTTTCGGCCTTCTTGGAGACCCTGAATGGAGTCCTGCATGGGGCCCAACGCCCACGTGGGCAATGATGGAGACACCTGGAGAGCGTGATTGGGAGGAACGGCCTCCCTGATCTAAAATCCGAGCGGTCGTCTGTTATTAGACTTCTGTGCTAGTCACGGATTGTCCATAACTAACACCATGTTTGAACATAAGGATTCTCATAAGTGTACTTGGTACCAGAGCACCCTAGGCCAAAGGTCGATGATCGATTTTGTGATCGTATCATCTGATCTGAGGCCATATGTTTTTGACAGGGGCAGAGCTGTCAACTTATCACCATCTGGTGATGAGTTGGGTCAGAGGATGGGAGAAGATTCTGGTCGGACCAGGTAAGCCCAAACGAGTAGTGCGGGTGAACTGGGAACGTCTGGAGGAGGCCCCTGTCTGAGAGATCTTCAACTCACACCTCCGGCGGAGCTATTCTGACATCCCTGTGGAGGTTGGGGGCATTGAACCGGAGTGGGCAATGTTCAAAGCTTCCATTGCTGAAGCTGCAGCGGTGAGCTGTGGCCTCAAGGTCTTAGGTGCCTCAAGGGGCGGTAACCCTTGGACACCGGCTGAAGGTCCTCGTGGCAGCAGCCGCGGGTTCGACTCCAAACTAAGTCGCTAACAGGATAATAAGAACATAGTAAAAAACAAATTCTTTAAAATTTGGCATCGTGAAGATCTCGTGCCACGCCCAAGCCCAATTGTAGTATCAAATTGAAGTAATTAGTAGTTTGAATGTGAGTAAAAACATTTTGTTGATGGCGCATTACAAAAATAATAATAATTTCATCAAAAACAATAGGCTTCCTGGCACTTTCGTGCTCGGACCCTAAGAATGAAACAGCTGCCATGTGTAGTCTGTATCCATTGTAGAGCTAGGGGAGACTGGGGTTGGTGGTCACACTTTTTACTCATCACCACATCTTACAACAGTCATTTTTGCATTGGAGGGAAGCTTAAAGTCTTGGCTTTAAATGGGTCTGTCTTTCATTTTTCTAACTTACTTTAACAGCATTTTATCAACAACCAGAGACACACTGACAACATTGTGACTGTTTCATTCAGTTCTTTCTTTTTAAAACCAACAGAATGGACTATGTGAACGTTCGCGTCTGCTGTGTCCCAAACCGCGCACTTCCACCCTCAAACTAGCTTTTTTGAGGGTAGAAGTGCGTTTGCGCCGGATGTCGGTAAAATGCAGTGTACTGCATTTCTCCGGCCGCGCACTCAAAAACAGCCAAACCTTTGAGTGTGGATCAATGAACACTCAACACACTCAATCGCCTCCATTTTGTCTACGTAGTGGAAGAGGCAGGACTAAATTCAAACTAGAAAATAGCGGAACAACAGTGAACTGGAGCGGCAACAACTAGATTCACTTTTTAAATGTAAAAAGAGGATCACAAGGATTTTAGGCGGTGTGCTGAGTCAGAAGAGTTGTTGGAAAAGCTTTTGGAAAAATCAACAGAAGAAGAAACACGATAGTCATTTCCGGTAAGTGATGGGCAGCAGTGTGTGAGTACAGACAGCACTGGCTGCAGTGAACGATTTGGGACACAGCATTTGTTTCACAAGTTTGGGACTTTATTTTACTACACCATCTTTTACAATACATTCTATGCTGCCTCGCTTTACTAGCTCATGCTGTGTCACACTGTGAAATTCTGGTGTAAAATCATCCCAGGGTCTTTTAACAGCCGGACGTGGCTAATAGTGATTAGCTCGGGGCAGTACGGTGAAGGCATTCAAACGTCTTTTTAACCACTAATACTGCTCAAAATAACAGCAAACCTCTGCAGCAGCATGAGAAGAGTCCTTACATAGAAAACAAAACACCAATGGGCTCCTTCCTTTGGGATTGACTTTGGTAATCCACTTGAATGGACTTTACTATGAGAGGAGTTGGTACAGGGGCCAGTAGGTAAGTCTTTAAACACTCTTTTAAAAAACTCTGGGTTCACTAACTACTAGGGGTGGAACGGTTTATCGAAAAAATCCATTCGTGTGTACCGTTCGGTTTATGAGGTGCAACGTAGCATAAGCCTTCATGACCGCTGTCCTTTCTCGTGTCCATCTCAGCGCTACGTCTCAGCGCGTCAAATCCCGGCGCGCAACGCTACGCTCTTCCTCTGTTTTTTTTTTTTATCCTTTTGGCAACAGCTCGATAAGCTCTGCTCTGTTGTTGTTTAGTTAAGTTTAGTTAAATCCGTTGTTAAATCACCACATCAATGTCTCTTTCTACTCTTAAAAAGAAAGGTTGACACAGAAAACCGTCAGTTCATCGGAGAACGGACAGAGAAGTTTTTGTTTCTGTCACTGTGAAGCCTGTGTTTAATCTGCAGCCATATCGGTAGGTATAGAGGATAAGTTGATAAAAATCATGCTACTCAGCATTTATGTTACGTAAATTTTTGTCTGTGTGGAGTTTGCATGTTCTCCCCCGTGTCTGCGTGGGTTTTCTCCAGGTACTCCGGTTTCCTCTAAGAATTGCCCTTAGGTGTGAATGGTTGTCTGTCTCTGTTCGTCTCTATGTACCCTGCGATAAACCGGCGTCCTGTCCAGGGTGTACACCGCCTTGCGCCCGATGTCAGCTGGGATCAGCTCCAGCCCCCCCGTGACCCCGGCCCTGGGATAAGCGGTTGAAGATGAATGAATGAGTAAATAGTAGAATATTTCTACTGATTTGTAGTGGAGTAGAAGAATAAAGTAGCATGTAAAAGTAAAACAGCCTCAAGCTTTACTTTAGTCCAATAATTAAGTGAAACCCTCTGGTTCACAGGTTTGTTCATTTAACAAGGATTGTTTTTTGACAAGCTTGTTGCACTTTGAGGTCATGACTAATATTTACATTGATAAAATAAAGACAATATACTTTCTGCACTCCTATGTCGCTGCATTGTTTTACATATTTTTCTGGACCCTCATTTTGGATAACTTTCATCAACCGGCCTCAATTCCAAATGAATTGAATAACCCTGATTTAGCCTATTTCAGTCAGTTCAGTGATTCCTGTTTGTGTGTATTTTAGTGAAAGAAAACCTATTTTCTTCATTTTTTTTAAAGATTTGATAATGTAAAAGTGTTTATATTCTTACCTAGAAGGCAAACAATTCTTTACCTTTTTGACAACTAAATATATAAACGCTTAAATGCAGCAATGTCTCTCCTACTGTTTCAAAATTTCACTTCACTTTGATTTAAGATTGTTACAGTAATCCCTAAACAAGCTGCCTTATTATTTCAGTTTTTGCATGATTGCATGACACGTCCTTAAGAATATCTGATAAAATAATCTAATTATTAGGCTACAGATCTGATACATGGTATTTTAGAATCTAAAAGAAATAGAAAAACAAACGAATCGAAAAACCGTGACCCGAAACCGTGATATGAACCGAACAGTGGATTTTGTGAAACCCTACTAACTACGTTGTTGGTTCTTTATTATTAGATAAAAGTGTCTGCTCTACTTCACCGTGTTGTTGTGGCGTTTGTACTACAACACGTCACATCCCGCTGAGAGCTACATACAATCAGCAACCAGGCTTCTCTCAGGGGTTTGAGCCGGCATTTTTTGGCCCTGCTCTCCCACAGCTTGAGCAACTCACATGCAAATTAGAGGGTTTTGGCGAGATAGACCTGCCTCATTCAGGGTATTCGAGCCTAATGAAAACGCATCTAATAGAACTTCTAATCTGTCACATTTCTCTTCTCCAAGACGGACACACATCATGACCAGGGAACACTGTTGGTGGTCCTGCTGTTTTTTCTCATTCAGCAGCACATATTGTCCTGCGATCAGTGGACAGGGGAAGGCTGGGACGATATTTTCAGCTCAGGGACAGTAAACTTTATAGACCTAGAGCCAGTGGATGAAAGTGCGAAGCAAAGACTGGAGGGAGGGAGTCGAGTTTACTGATCAGGAACGGAAGAGAAATTTCACAACGGGTTGTTTATGAAATGATGCACGTTAAAGTAGAGGTACGTGGTCCCAGAGAAGAGTACTGTAAGAGCTCCACTTCAACTGAACATGCAAATCATGATCCTGGTGGACGACAATCCTCAACTCTTTAAAGTTTCGAACAAAACATTTTCCCTCGCTGACCAGTTGTGTTTTGCTCCCACTGCCGTCCTTTTTGTGTCCCTCTTCTTCTTCTGTGTGTTCAACGGTGCGGCACACACATGCACAAAAAGTGTATTATTCCAATGATAGAGGAAATCAGATTAAGCATTGGTTATTAGGCGCTGATATTCTTACACTGAAAATGTTTACACCAACCTTCTTAATCCGATTAAAAATGAATTCATATTGGGCCACTCTCTTCTGATTGAGGTGTTTACATGTGGCATTTTTATTTGGATTGAGCAGTTATTCCCATTATTAGTGGAATATTAGGGGTCCCTTAGGGTCACCTAGTGAAGAAAGAAGAAATTGCAAAAGGTACCATTGTTTGTTTTGTTCGACGGAGCATTTGGACCCATATATTGTATTTTAAGGGTCACATCAGACTCAAAGACCAGATTACTATGGAGCCCGCTGGCCACGCCCGACCCCAATGACTTTTGAACTTTGCCATTTTCGCCACTTCTGACCTGTGTTCCAATTTCTGTGAGCCTACGTGCATTCTAAGCCCTTCAAAAATGCGATGGCGCAGTACAAAAATAATAATAATTTTATCAAACACAATAGGCTTCCTCGCACTTTCAGTGCCAGGGACCGTTTCGGGCTCCGTAGACTCTTTGTAATATGTGTTTGATTATGAAATGCCTAATGGCCCACCATCTTTATTACAAAAACACCAACATGAACATTA
This sequence comes from Echiichthys vipera, assembly GCF_963691815.1. Taxonomy (NCBI): domain Eukaryota; kingdom Metazoa; phylum Chordata; class Actinopteri; order Perciformes; family Trachinidae; genus Echiichthys; species Echiichthys vipera. Next base: position 25,759,303 of record NC_139845.1, read on the forward strand.
GTCCGACCCATAAAAGTTATAAAAAGAATCTCCTCAGCTTAATGTTTTGTGTGTTTTCCAATAAAAAGACCAGATAGAAATGCCCTCGACACCACGCCGTATGTTTGACAGAACATGATAAAACAGGCCTCTAGTATGGCTGTAGGGGAGAGCCAGCTCGATTGAAACTCTTTTCAGTTAAACCTCTTTGTGTAATCTGATACATACTGTAAGTTCATAAGTTGGATGATCACGCTGTTTTTGAACTTTGAACCTAAGTTGAAACAGATACGAGGGACGAGAGAAACAGAAACTATTGACCTCACCCTTGTTTTTATGCAACATACCGGAGAACATACTTGTGTACTCGTTATTGCTAAAATTTCATATAATTTCTCAGAATATAAATAGTTCAAAAAAATATTTTTCTCCTCTGGTCATTGTCAGGATGTGCATTTTGATTAAACTTCTTCTTTTATCCAAGTCGGACAACTCCATTTTAATTTCATTGACTTCTTTTCCCTCCCAAGTCACGTTTAGTGAAACACAGTTGGACGTCCTGTTTATTGGCTTTTTTCTCTCTTTGGTGATTCATCTGTTGATGCATGTTACAAACATGTTTTCTTCATTAAAAATATCTCAGTCAAAGAAGTTGTCATTCATTGCAAAACATTAATTAATGTGTTTATTAATTCATTTATTCATTCTGTGATTCATGCAGGTTTTGATCAATGTGACCGCAATTACACATGGTGACACTGACATTTAAACCTTTCTTTCCTCTAAACTTCAAAACTCTGACACCGCACACTTTAGGACATGTTTCATATAATTCATCTTTTGTATACTCATATTATTATGACATGTTTCAAATAATTCATCTGATGTATAGGCATATTATTATGTCATGAAACAAAAAACACAACTGTTTATTACAAAGATTTGACTCTCCTCATTCAAAAACAGTTCAGAGGGGAGAACTTTTGCCGTTACATGATAGTTCTCAAGGCCGGTCAGTCTTGCATGCTGATCGTACTGACCCAATTTGACTTTTTTTTCCTTCCAGGAAATGGCTTTGTTAATTCGTCCTGTGTTTCAATTGTACCGCCTCTCCCCTAATAAGCACTGTTACAACCAACCCCGGTCTCCCCTTGGCTAGCCTACTATTGAAACTTTGGTTGGTGGGGAAGGGGCCCAACAGAAAAATGCTGAACGGCGTTGAATATGATATTATTTCCAAGTCCCTTTTTATTTAAGATTTGAAGTCTATTTTTATATTACCATATAGCCCATTTAAACCATGAAGGAGGCGACCTGCATGAGTACCTTTCCATTATGGACCAAACTTCGTACCCTATGATTATCGGGGCATTACTGGAGTTCTGGGGGAATTTTTTTTTTTTTAAATTATAATTATGATTATTATGATGATAATTATTATTATAATTATGAATATTATTATGATGATGCTTATTATTATAATTATTATGATGATGATGATTATTAATAGTATAATTATGATTATTATGATGATGATTATTATTATGATGATGATTAGTATTATTATTATATTATAATTATGATTATTATGATGATAATTGTTATTATTATTATGATGATTATTATTATAATTATGATTATTATGACGATAATGATTATTATGATGATAATGATTAGTATTATTATATTATAATTATGATTATTATGATGATTATTGTTATTATTATTAGGATAATTATTATGATGATGATGATTATTTTTATATTATGATTATTATGATGATTATTATTATGATTATGACGATGATTATTATTATTATTATGATGATGAAGATGATGATGATGATGAGAAGGAGGAGGAGGATGATGAGGATGATGATGATGATGATAATGACGAGGATGATTATGAGGATGATGATGGTAAGGAGGAGGAGGATGAGGATAATGGTGATGATGATGATGAGGATGATGATGATGATGTTGATGAGGATGATGATGAAGATGATGATGATGATAAAGAAGATGATGATGATGATCATGATGATGTTGATGATGATGATGAGCCTTGTTAACAGTAGCGGCTCTGTGGCAGCCATCCAGTCCTATGATCCAGAGCTGCTGCTCCCGCCCTGTGTCTCTGTCTCCCCCTCCTGTCCTCAGCAGCAGCCTGCGTTTCCCTTTATTATTTTCCACTCACTTTCTCGCAGTTTAAAATGGCGGCGTTGAGCAGCGCCGAGTCCCCACCGCCCGTCTTTAACGGAGACACCGCGGAGCGGGAGCCGGGCAGGGAGCGGGGCCTGGAGGAAATGGGTACCGGGCTGGACTCCTCCTGCGCGTCGGGGATCGCCGGAGGTCCGCAGGATGAGGAGGTAAGCGCTACGGCGGCGGGGGGAGCGGGTCTGAGTTGGGCAGGGGACACGGGCTCCGAGCGGAGGTAATTGGATGGAAATCTTCAGGAAACACCGGCTGGAACATGGATCGCGGGGGGATGCGGTCCAGGGGGGCAAGACGATGAACGAAATGGAAACGAGTGATTTGAGCGGCGGGCTTCCACATCCCGCGGCTTCACTGAGAGCTAGATGCGACAGAGGAGTGCGGGCAGGAGGGGGAGGCTTTATTCGGCGCACTCTGGGTTGATTTCGGGCCTGCTTTATGCCATTCGCTCCTGGCTTCGTCTTCCAGGCTGACTGCAGCTGTAGCCTGTGCGCCAACATAGCACACACACACACACACACACACACACACACACACACACACACACACACACACACATACACACATACATACATACATGCATACATACATACATACACACACCGCTGTTGACGCAATTAAGACACGTAGTTGCACCGTTTTAATGCATTCAGGTAGATTCTGATGTGCTCAAAGTTTCCTTTTCACCAGCCTGCTGAGGCACCATCTCTCATCTGGTGATGGAGGTGGAGGTGGAGGCTAACTCAAGTCGTGCTGCTGTCTTTCGAGGTGGAATCCAGCTACACACGCTGCTTTTATTTATATTACCCCCCCCCACACACACACACACACACACACACACACATGGGGAACCATCAGTCAGGCTGTGCCCTCATCATTAATAAAAAGGGACCATGTAGCCTAGCCTGGAAGTGTGTGTTCAGAGTGCAGGTCCGATGCCTCTGCTGGACCATGACAGCAGGCCAGCCTGCATCACAGTAGCAGCACCCTCACTGCCACAGTCAACATGGTTTTTAGAAGTTGGTAAAACCCCATGTCCTGCCCCTGCATTCAAACAGAGGGGACATGTTCTCACTTCCAGACTCAACATGTCAGAGTTCTCCTTGTGTTGCTGCTCCCTTCTCTCACAACGGCCCCTGGCTCCGTTTGAATGGCCAAAACTTCACCTCAGCGCCTCAGGAGTTTGCTTTTAAACATGTCAGTTTGTCAGTGGAAGACTTCAGTCTTTGTCTGTGTTCACATTGCAGATCTTAACGCACAATTCCTATTTATTGCTCAATTCTGATTTTTGTCTTCTCACATTATTCTTTAAATGTGGCCTGTCTACAGATTGCTGTGTGAAAAGCTTACACACCTGAAGTGACCCGCATGTGCAGTTGATCATTGATGACATCACACCACAACGGTGTTGGCAATGCTACGTAATGCCCTTTCAAAATATAATTCTGGGGTCATAGCGAGCCTCATATATCTACAACACAAGCCTTTTATTAGATAGGACAGACAGGATATGGGGTGAGAGGGAGACATGCAGCAAAGGGCTGCAGGTCGGAGTCGAACCCGTGGCCTCTGCCTTGAGGACCTTCAGCCTCTTTACATGGGCCGACTGCTCTGACCACTGGGCCACCAGCCACCACAGATCTGAGTTTTTAAAAAACAATGTAATTGTCATTTGACCTCTATCAATGAAAAAGATGTCTAATTGACAAAAGAGGTGATCGCAATTGTTCACGTGTTCGGGCGTTGTTGTCTCTTTTCTTTTGACGGATCATTTGGACCCAGAAATCGTATATTTTGAAAGGGCTGGATTGTAGGACTTTATGGCTCAATGCTAAAAACGGTGTGTGGCGGCAGCCGGCAAATTTGTGAGCGGGTGAAATCAGGAAGGAGGAAGAAGAGAGAGTGCCACCCCAAAAACAACTTCCTTCTCCCTCCACTGGCCTCCTGCTTCACTGCTGTCCTCCATGATTGTTTTGATTCTGTTCCTGGTTCCTGTGGGACACTTTTTTTTCCAATCCATTTTATTTGTCCTTCTTTTCCAAAACAGTGCAGCGCGGGTCAGAATAATGTCAACGTCGCATTAAATGCAACCTGACTGTTCAGATTGCGGCATTCAAGAAAATCTGATATGTATCTGATTCAGTATCACAAGTGTCCTGATTCTGATTGGAAAATGTCAGATTCAATGGAACTTGTGCTGTTCACACTGTCAAAAGCAAATCGGATATGGGTCACATATGAGGGGAAATCAGACTCAGGTCACTGTGAACTGCAGTGTGAATGTAACCATAGGATGATAAAGGGTACTTCCAACATTTAAAAGGCACACAGGGATGTTTTTAGTATTTTCATAAAGTTGGCACTCACAAGAGTCAGAAATAATAAACCAGTACAAAAGTGTGCTGCAGAGGTTCAAATATCCAGACTTTTAGACTCAAGTATGGGCCAAGCTTCAAACACAGTTCACATACAGTAAGGTCAACAATAGCACATTTTCTCTAGGTCTTTCCTACCTGATAAATGCCCACATTGTCCTGAACTCTTACTCAGTTTCCAACTAGGGATGCAGCGATGCATCTTTTTCAGCTTTGATAAAGAAATCTGGGCTCTGCATATTAGTGGATACTCCATACTGATCCGATCCCATTTAATCGAGCGTTCACCGCGTGGAGACACTTAAACATCACTTCCCTAACTTTGTAAAACAAAATGTAACTATGAACACACCGATAGAAATGTACTGAATTATTGTTTATTTATTAATTTATTAGTGATTTCCAACATCAAACATTGTGCTCCTTCTTATATAGCTATTACTCCATCACTGTAAACAAAACATAATATAACATAACAAAATAGACACATAAAATAAACAAATATGATTCCTTTGTTATTCAAATAAACGACTGTGCACTGGCTTAAACTTCTTCTAAAATGAAAATGACACACAGTTATAGCTGAACCTGAGACTAAAGTAACTTCAAGAACAAACAGGAATGAAAGTGATTTGTAAACATTAGTGCAAACAGGAATATAAAATCGAACATCTGAACCTGATAACAAAGTAACTTCAGTAACAATGTGCTGCTCATTTAAGAGAGTTGGCAGAGTTCTGACGGTACAGCGCTGTTTGTCCCCTCACACCTGCCGTAGTTGTTGTGTTGTGTTAAGGCAAAGCTGTGGTTTTATTTTTCTCAGTCTCTATCTAATTCACTATTCATTAATAAACTCATAAATGATTAATGTCTATATCTATTTAGCGTGTCTGTAAGTAAGCAGCTAGATTTGATTTGAATATGTAACAATTCCACTGGGGAAACCTATTAAAACAGCATTCACTTAGCATTCATGCTAATTGTCGTTTTTCGTAACTATTAAAAAAAGATAATCGTAGCACAGGTTTTTGTTCCAGTGCTGTGAATAGGGATGTCACAAGAACCGATACTTGGGATACCTTTCGGTTCTAAAATAAAAAAAACACTGACAATGTTCTTTTGAGGTGTGTGTGTGTGTGTGTGTGTGTGTGTGTGTGTGTGTGTGTGTGTGTGTGTGTGTGTGTGTGTGTGTGTGTGTGTGTGTGTGTGTGTGTGTGTGTGTGTGTGTGTGTGTGTGTGTGTGTGTGTGTGTGTGTGTGTGTGTGTGTGTGTGTGTGTGTGTGTGTGTGTGTGTGTGTGTGTGTGTGTGTGTGTGTGTGTGTGTGTGCGCGCGTGCGCGTGTGCGTCCGTCCGTCCACGCTCTGTGTAGGAATCTTAAATCTGTTATATTCTGTATGTCTGCTTTAGAAATGGCATTTTATTATTTAGCAAATTTGCTAATAAAGAAGTTCATGTTTAAGTAAATGGGATCTTAGAAAACCTTTTTTTTTTTTACCATGGTATTGAATTGGCATCAGGAATTGTGTAATTTCACTGGTACTGGCACAGACTACTGAATCTTTGGTTATCGTCACATCTCTCGCTGTGAACACATTGGCCCTCATTTATCAAACGAACGTACGGCAGAACAACGTGCGTACGACCATTTCCTGGCAAACGTCGGCATTTATCAATTTGGACGTGAGCGGGAGCTACGATCAAAGTTCACGTCTGGTCTGAGATCGTGTACGCAAATTTGAGCCTGTGTATTTGCGGTGCAGCACAGCAAAATCTGTCTGAAAATAATGAACAAACCTCAGCTGTCATTAAGCATAAGCCGTCACATATTAAGAACAGATCAAAACGGATTCTTAAAACGAATTAAAAAAAAAAATTGTGGTTAGAGCAATTGATTGTACTCATGTGCGTCTGAAGGCACCATTCATGAATGATTACACATTCATCAATCGCAAAAACTACCACTCGATAAATGTACAGATGATTTGTGATGCCAAGCTATCGCTTTTAAACGTGGCGGTCAGGGGGCCAGGGGGAACACACGCAATTCTTTTAAATATCAAAACAGCTCGGCTCCAGCCCCCTGCGACCCCGACATTGAATTGATGAATGAATGTGTTGGCGCGCGGCTGCAGCAAGACGCACTGCAGAGCCAAAGTCATCTCCTCGGTAAGTGGCTACCCTAGATAAATTGCATTATATCAAACAAGGTATCAGATGATTAACATCTTGGTATGGTTCTTCTAGGTGACAAAGGTAATCCCCTAACGGAATACCTAATAGCCCCGCTGGCAAACCCGCTACAGAGCAAGAGCGCAGGTGTTGTGCCGTATTCAGCACCCCTGCCGTGAAATGCACCCCCTCGCATTATAGGTGATATTCTGGATCAGAAGGCTGTAGTTTACATACAGCTAACCCATAACGGTCAGACCATTGGTTACTTACAGTCTTTAAACTATTTTAAGAGTTTAAATTCACAAACTTGGATAATAGCGAACACAAAACAACACTTTTTGTATGTTCTGTGGAAATATACTGCAGCCATAATTACCAAATGAATGAAATGGATCTTTTGAGCAAGTTGAATGTATTTGACTGAGCGTTTCCTAAATATAATCCCATCTTTTCTTGCAATTCATAGGTTCAAAAGTGTGTGCTTTTAATGTGGTTACCTGTATATAAACTACTCCTATAGGTGGAAACAACAGCCTTCTGATCCAGAATATCACCTGTAATGCGAGGGGGTGCATTTCACGGCAGGGGTGCTGAATACGGCCCAGCACCTGTCCAACAGTGCGCACAGGCGCACTCGGGTGATAGTGGAGCGCTGCTTTGGGTTGACTGCCTCCGTTATTCTTTTCCATACAGCGTTTTTTTGGGCCCCTTTTATTCCACTCTTAAGACTGCCAAAAAGCACAACTTTGATCTCTGTGTCGGAAAAGTTTATTTTCTTCACAGTGTTTCTGCTCTCCCATGTTTGACCTCAGTGGGCGAGGCTTCCGAATCAGGACTATTTAAGGGCGTAACATGTTAATGACGATCGAATTCAGCCGCTGCATTTATCAAGGCCCGCTCATTGGTACCCGAGATTGGTCAGATACGAATGTTTCATAAATCACATGTGGGTCCTGTCCTACGACCAATTCTGCGCTCAGATCTGCGCCCGTTTTCACGCAAGATTGATAAATGAGGGACACTGTGATTTGTACATTTGTATCTTTATTTCTGTATTTCAGTTTACCGAGGTGAAATCCCTCCATACAGCTGAGTCTGTGCTCGCTCCATGTTGTTGACTGATGATGGCTGAGAGTCAACAGACACGCTGCACATGCGCCATTCCGCTTTGGTCCACGGATCTGGTTAATATCTGATACCAGATACAGCTGATTTGTCAATATCAGATCTTAATATCAGATCTTAATATCAGATCAGTGCATCCCTATTTCTAACAATACTTCTGGCACCTATGAACTCTGCCTTCATTTTGTTCTGAACTACACACCTGTAAAGTTTTGTGACTGCATGCACGGTTGCAGGATGTGACAAAATCTGAATGCAGACAGACACAGACATATAAAAACCTGGCAAGGTACTTAAAACCTCCTCTTTTTCAAAAACGCAGATATGTTTGTCCGCATCGGGGCGGAACTGCACGATCCAGAGAGCAGAGGAGAATCGTAAATGTGTGCCCATAAAGAGACAGAAAGGACGTGCCGTTATGTAAATAAGATAAATAACATAAGGCTATTTAGTTTAAGGACAAGATATAGAGCTGTTCTAAAGGAAAGGTATCCTTTATAGATAGCCTTTATGCTCAAATGACCTCTGTTGTGATCTGGCGCTGGTGGGCCCCTGAAACGTGTGTCTTACAGCAACATAATGAACAGACTTCAGTAAAGCAACACAACATCATAAAATAATCACGTTATTGTGCTTCATGAATCAACAGTAACATAACTTCATCAGTGACGATTGCACCGCGATCGTCGGCAGGAAAAGTAACGAGATGTGCGCATATCTTAACGTAAGGAATTTACAACAGGCGATACATATATAATAAAATTAAAATAACTTGACCTTCGGGGGGTCTGTTGGGAGGGCCTCCCTAATATAATGGTAGGGGAAACACTGGAAAAATTTCAATAAGTCAAGTCAAGTCAGTTTTATTGTCAAAAATTGCAATATGCATGACATACAAAATAAATGAGACTCGCAGTAGCCATGGTAACCCGACACCATTCTACAGCCAGCTTGATTAGTTTCACATAATCTACAGGTCGGTTGCGTTACGTTAGTAAACTTGTTTTGATTTGTATATATTAATATATTTTGTTTCAGAAAGTGAGATAATAGTCTGGAAACACAAACCTTTTTAATTATCCATCTCTACGGTTCCTGTCTGTAGAGTTACAGGTTCACTTGTTAATTTAATTATCCATCTCTACTGTTCCTGTCTGTAGAGTTACAGGTTCAGTTATTCATTTAATTATCCATCTCTACTGTTCCTGTCTGTAGAGTTACAGGTTCAGTTATTCATTTAATTATCCATCTCTACTGTTCCTGTCTGTAGAGTTACAGGTTCACTTATTCATTTAATTATCCATCTCTACTGTTCCTGTCTGTAGAGTTACAGGTTCACTTATTCATTTAATTATCCATCTCTACTGTTCCTGTGTGTAGTGTTACAGGTTCACTTATTCATTTAATTATCCATCTCTACTGTTCCTGTCTGTAGAGTTACAGGTTCACTTACTCATTTAATTATCCATCTCTACTGTTCCTGTGTGTAGTGTTACAGGTTCACTTATTCATTTAATTATCCATCTCTACTGTTCCTGTCTGTAGAGTTACAGGTTCACTTATTCATTTAATTATCCATCTCTACTGTTCCTGTCTGTAGAGTTACAGGTTCACTTATTCATTTAATTATCCATCTCTACTGTTCCTGTCTATAGAAAAAAAATAACTTTTGTGTTAAAACTTGGATTTTAAAACCATTTATTTACATTATAAGCATCTAACAACTGGTATTCAGAGGTTTAGTATTGACTGAAAAATCCTCAGAGAAGTCTGGAAAAGTCTGGAGTTTAGAAATGTTAGGCTCTGTTCCCACTGCAGTTCACAGTGACCTGAGTCTGATTTTCCCCTCATATGTGACCCATATCTGATTCTCTTCTGACAGTGTGAACAGCACAAGTCCCACTGAATCTGACATTTTCACATCAGAATCAGGACACTTTTAAATGTGATACTGAATCAGATACATATCAGATTTTCTTGAATGAGACCGCAGTCTGAACAGACAGGTCGCCTTTAATGTGACTTTGACATCATTCTTACGGCACTGTTTTGGAAATGAATGATAAATAAAGTTGATTAATAAAAAATGTGCCACAGGCGGGAGCCAGGAACAGAATAAAAACAAACATGGAGGACAGCAGTGACGCAGGAGGCCTTTTTTGTCAGTTTAGCATTAAGCCATAAAGTCCTACAATATCGGTTTCTGTTGCCATGTTCTCTTCCGTAAACACCGTAATGTCATCAATAATCAAATCAGATTTGAGAAATAAATCGGAATTGTGCGTTTAGACCTGCAATGGGAACGTAGACATTAATGTGTAGGAACCCTGTAAACATTTGATGCCTGGATGGGTGGAGAAACCCATTTTAAACCCATGTGCCATCTACAGTAGAATCTATAATATGGAGGTTCTACTGGACCACAAGGAAACAGTATTGTTGACGAGTTGCTCTGCTCTTTGCCATAAATATTAAAGGCTTTGCATGTTTGAGCCGTTATCAAGTTATCAATATTTCACCACTTGACCAAAGCATCACTTTTTAGCTTTCTGCAGATGGATAATCTATCACACAAAAATTATTTTCTCAAGGTTTTAGTGCCGGGAACTCGACTCCATTAAGGTCAATGAATACTGAAAAATACTATTAATGGGCACGAGTAGTTAATTCCAAGATCGAGGGATCACATCAGTTCCTTGAGGGCCAATCGAGTACTCGTTTTTTCCAAATCTATTTTTAGAAGCCAACGCTTCGTCCTGCAGGAATAATGATGCACAGCGTTCCCACACCTGATGCTTATTCTCAACCAAAACAGTCACAGCTCCCCTTTAAGGATTGATTTTTCACAACCACAACTTCAAAACATTGTTTCCTTACAAAAACGTAATTAAACAGCGTTCCCATTCTGTTAATGATCAGTCAGCTGTGGAGAGCAGGTGCCCCTCTGGCACAGAGGTGGCAGGGATCAGCAGCTGCTGCCACAGACACAACGCTCACTTTTTTTTCCTGGTGCCTGTTGGTCTTCCACAACTGGGTGGGTTTTTCTGAAGACCAATGCTGAAACAAGCCTGTGACAGGAGGCTTTGGCCAATCACAGGTCATTTCAGAGAGAGAGTGTTTTTATTGGCTCAGGACAGAGAACGAGAAGCTTTTGACCTTCTGCCTCTTTTACCATATTTTGTAGTCACATACAAGTGCCACAAGATGGCAATAGCTACCTTTTTTTACTTTGTCCTGCAAATGTTTCACAATAAAAGCCTTGTTAGGAAATTAATGGATACAGAAAGTAACATAGTGCAGTAACAAGAATTCAACAAGGCAGGAGCAGATGAGAGAAGCTTTATACTAAAACACGAGGGGTGTGCATGTCTCCCTAATAAGACAATAGAGACACAGGCTAGAATATAACAATTTGTTGGCTTTTATGCAATACGATGCAATCTTATACACTTGTTAACATTTGTTTAATGAAGACATTCATTTTCCATCATAAATTATTATATATATTATTATTATATATATTATTATTGTATTATATATTACATTCTGTCTGTCTTTCTGCCCTAGGGCAGCTGTGACTACTATCGTAGTTTAACACCACCATGGATGTGAATGAATGGAACCTGGACTCTGTAAAGCACCTTGAGTACTGAGAAAGGGGCTATGTAAATCCAATCCATTATTTAGTTTGTTTAAGGACTAGATATAGACCTGTTCTATAGGAAAGTATCCTTTATCCTCCTTAAGGGCGCACTCACACTGTCGTTCTGTCCCGGGCCAAAACCGGTTTTTCAGCTAAAGCCTAGTACGTTTAAGCAGTGTGAGTGCACCCGTTCTGCCCACGGCCCGCTTGAAAGAGGTGGGCTTTAGCGGAGCCGTTTGCACATGTACGAGCACGAGCGTGCGCACGTGTACGAGCACGAGCACGAGCCCTACGGCGGTAGCAGTATGTGCGCCTGTTCGGACATAGAAAATAGAAAGACGGACCATGCGCGGACATTTAACAACAACAACAATGACGGTGAAAGGTTCACGTTGGTGTGATGCGAAGGTGGAGTGTTTACTGCAGATTTGGTTGGATGAAAATATTCAAAAACAGTCGACATGACGCACAAAAACTCTGAGGTCTACGGAAAGATTTGTAAACAAAGCCACACACACGCGATCAATGCGTGTGACGTGTTACGGCGTGATGTCGTATGGACAGCAAGAAGCATTGGCCGAGGCCCAGGCAGTGTGAGTACAAACGGGGCTAGGGCGCGGGGGGAGAGGGAGGGGGGACAAGTACCCTAAAGCCCGGGTCGCGGTGCGGAAGGACAGTGTTAGTGCACCCTAAATGACTTCTGTTCTGATCTGGCGCTGTTGGGCCCCTGAAACTGCTTAGGGCGCACTCACACTGTCCTTCCGTACCGGGCCCAAACAGGTTTTACGGGTAAAGCCTAGTTCGTTTGACCAGTGTGAGTGCAACCGCTCCGCGCCTAGCTGCCGCCAGCTGGCCGTCCACGGCCCGTTTGAGAGAGGTGGGCTTTTGTAAAGTGTGTTTGCACATGTACGAGCACGAGCGTGCGCACGTGTACGAGCACAAGCACGAGGCCTACAGCGGCTCTGACGTCATTTTATGTGCGCCTGTTCGGACATAGAAAATTTAATTTAACATCATCATTTGTCCGAGTCATCGTTATCCTCAAAGCAATTTCAGTCAAAAGCAACTGGACTTGGTTATTTGTCTAGGAAGACGTTTAACCTCTCATCCAAGAGGCTTCATCAGTTCATGTACGCACAGTAGAGCTAACTCCTCAGGCCTGGACTCTGCTGTCCACTTACATTTCAAGGAGAAAGCCCAATCCTTTGATGACAACAATGTCCAAATCCTGGACAGAGAGGTTAGATGGTTTAAAAGAGGAGGAAAAGAAGCCATCTATGTAAAAGTAGAGAAACCATCGCTAAACAGAGGAGGAGGTCTAAGACACCACTTATCTCCAATTTACAATGCTGCCCTTTCATCCCTTCCCAGGAGATTCAACAATCTAACCTCAAAGAACAACTGTTTACAATTGGCCTCCTGTGACTCCAACGACTGTCGTTCAGATTCAATAGAGCACTAACGAAGTCGAAACCAACTTCCCACCAACGACTGCCACTCTAACGACGGCCGTTGGCACTTGGAGCACAAAGGGTTTCAGTGACATCATCGGCCTTGTGAGAGGTTAAATACCTGGATCTCCACACCAGTTAGTTGGACCAGTCCCAGCCCGGTCAGATGAGTACATGAACTGATGAAGCCTCTTGGATGAGAGGTGAAACGTCTTCCTAGACAAATAACCAAGTCCAGTTGCTTTTGACTGAAATTGCTTTGAGGATTTGTCACCAAGGATTTTCCAGAGATTCTCTATGGGGTTTAGATCTGGAGTCTGGACTGGACATTTCATTGTTTCAGTATTCAGAGCTTCAAGGGACTGCTTCACCTGTTTTGCAGTGGGGCAGGGGACATTGTCTTGTATGAAAATTGCAGCTGATTGGAGACAGTTGCAGTGGAGTTATTGCATGTTGCTGAAGGAGGTTCACAGAAACATTTGCATTCACCCTGCCATGTAGCTGTACAAGAGGCCCAACTCCTGCTGCAGAAAACATCCCCAAACCATGACACTTACTCCTCCAAATGGAACTGACTTCTTTACACACTTTGGGTTCAGTCTTTCCCCAGTCCTACGCTGAACATAATGTTTCCATCAGACCCAAATAAACTGAACGTCCTCTCATCACTGAAGTCACTCTGGACCAGTTCTCCTCTCCTCTACTGGTATGAGATCAGCACTCGGTATCGGCTGATAAGCAAGTTCAGGTGTTGGAATCGATATCGGAAAGGAAACAAATGCTATTGGAACATCTCTAGTAGACATCAACAGATCTGGCGGAGGCCAAGTCAGGAAATCTCCATTTTTAGGCGTCCAGCTCTGGTTGTTCATTTACCAAAGGATATTAATTTGTAACACTTCTTGCGTTGTTTCCCCACAGATCTGGAACATCAAGCAGATGATAAAGTTGACACAAGAACACTTAGAGGCACTTCTTGACAAGTTTGGAGGGGAACACAATCCTCCTTCCATATATCTAGAGGTAAGAGAGGTTCGGCTTGAATGTAGTTGCAGAAATATTAATTTTGTGAGTGTTGCTTAAAGTGTAATTCTTGTGCAAAATCAATGGTCTTTTTTGGCACTAACATACATCAAATAAGCCATTGAGACAGTTTTTTGTTTTCGTGTCGCTAACAGTCGGATGTAGCTAACACTGATTAGCTGGGGCAGTACTGTGAAGGCATTAAAACGTCTTTTTTAGCTACTAATACTGCTCAAAATAACACCTTTTGTAATCGACTATTCTACAAATTATTCCATAATTAATCGATTAATCGGATTAAAAAAAAAAGTATAATAATTTGCTTTATTTTGCAAAAAATATTATGTCTGGGGGACGTGTGTGTGTGCCTGCGTGCGTGCGTGGGTGCGTGCGGAAGGGAATACACTCGCAATTTGCCATGAATAAGTTCATATTTAAACAATTCAAAGTGGTGCATAAAATTCTATGTGACATGTGTTTACTCAAACAGGTTTCAAAGATAATTAGATTAATTTAAATTTAGAAATGAATCAGAGATACTGTAGATATTATCATGAAGAGCGAGACGCTCTCTTCCTGTTTCCGATCAGGTAGGTGACTTTATTTTAACATTGTAATGAAAAACTAAACCTAGTCATTCAAGAGGACAGCTAACGTTACCCATTCTCTTCCTGTTTCTCTGTCACTATCGGCAACCGTCCTTTTTAAAGCGGAACAGCAGCGCTCGGTGAAGAGGCGTTAACAATGGGCTGCTTTCAGCTCAGGCGCTGAATCAGCGATGTTGTGGTATAACAGTTCTAGTTAGCAGTAGACACATTGCACCATTTTGGCTTCTTTTTTAAGTAGGAAATGATCCCAAACTTATACTCTGCCTTTTCCGAATATAGTGGTGTGCATTCATAAAAACGGTCCGTATGGAATAATGATCCCTGCGCTGAACAGGCCGCATAACGCGCAAGACAGAAATTAAACTAATCATCGTTGATAATAAATAATAATTATTATAATAATTATTTCAGCCCTACTCTGCAGCAGCATGAAAAGAGTCCCTACACAAAAAAACAAAGCACCAACAATGTAGTGAGTGAACCCAGAGTTTATTAAAAGAGTGTTTTAAAGACTTACCTACTGGCCCCTGCACCAGCTCCTCTCATAGTAAAGTCCATTCAAGTGGATTACCAAAGTAAATCCAAAAGGAAGGACCCCATTGGTTCTTTGTTGTCTGTGTAGGGACTCTTATCATGCTACTGCTGAGGTTTGCTGTTATTTTGAGCAGTATTAGTGGTTAAAAAAGACATTTGAATGCTTTCACTGTACTGCCCCGAGCTAATCACTGTTAGCCACATCCAGCTGTTAGCGACTTACCGGGATTTCTCTGTCAATAGTTTATACGTGAAAAAAACTGTCTCGATGGCTTATTTGATGTATCATGGGAATTCTAAAAAAGACCATGGGAGATTTTGCGAATTTCCACTTTAAGGTGTGAAGCTGTTGAGTCAGTGCTCTGTGGTGTGTCTTCTCTGTCAGGCCTATGAGGAGTACACCAGTAAACTGGACGCCCTGCAGCAGAGGGAGCAGCAGCTGCTGGAGGCTATGGGCAATGGGACAGACTTCTCCTGCTCCCCTTCTCCCATGCCAGCCCTTCTCGAGGTCAAAATGGGAGGGTGTGTGGTTTCAGGGGGGGCTCAGGCCTTTCCCTCGGCCCCCAACACCCTGGCTGTCCTGCAGACCCCCACCGACGCCAGCCGGGCCAACCCTCGCTCCCCCCAGAAGCCCATAGTCAGGGTCTTCCTGCCCAACAAACAGAGAACAGTGGTATGTCTGACAGCCTCTTGCAGGATACTTATGAGGTGAACAGTTCTTTTAAAGTTTGAGATTCAGTTTGTCAAAGATTATTAGAAATCAAAACATTTATTTCAATAGGCAATAGATATAAGTTCTAAGCCTCTGTTCCACCAGCTTCTCCAACTCAATGTTAAAAAAAACATTTAGAGAATTCTGGACCAGATTCCCACGATGTGACAGCTGCTTCAACTCATGGTTATGGGCAACATGGAAGGAATTTCACTTTATGGCCATTGCAAAAGACAAACAGCTACTAGGGGTTTTCTTACTCCAGCTTTGCAGTCTAAACTCTCAGCATTAACTTGGTGTGGTTGTGTCAGCTCAGATGTCGGCCCCCTCTGCTCTACTGTGTCAGTTGAGTGAGTGCTGTTGTGCTTTGTTCAGGTGCCGGCCCGCTGTGGGATGACGGTGAGAGATTCGCTGAAGAAAGCTCTGATGATGCGAGGCCTAATTCCAGAGTGCTGTGCTGTCTACAGGATACAGGATGGGTAAGTAGTGTTGCTTTCGTCAACGATGATGACGAAATATTGTTGTCAACGAACCTTTATCACGTGACGAAAACTAGACGAGACGAAACGAAAATGTCGTTAAAAAAATAAAAAGGAGATCATTTTTTTGGCATTATTTAGATTCAGAAGCGTTAGCGTTAACGACAACTAAGGAAACATCAGAACAAAGTGTGACGCCAGCCGGGGGTCATCTTTGGGAGGAAAAGAAGAAACACTTTCATTACATAGAAGTGGAAAAGAAAACGGAATGTGTTGTGGGAAAAGAAATGCGGCCACAAATTCACAAGAAAAAACACCACTAATCTCAAGAGATACCTCAGGGCATCCCATAATGACATTTAGGTAAGTCAAGACATAAACGTAACGATACTCTCTGTTTTAGAAAGCTCATGCGACATGAGGCTACGGTTAATGTGTCAGATTTTAACGCTAGCTTTAGACGTTAGCCACTGGAGCTGAGAGAGAGAGAGAGAGAGAGAGAGAGAGAGAGAGAGAGTGTGTGTGTGTGTGTGTGTGTGTGTGTGTGTGTGTGTGTGTGTGTGTGTGTGTGTGTGTGTGTGTGTGTGTGTGTGTGTGTGTGTGTGTGTGTGTGTGTGTGTGTGTGTGTGTGTGTGTGTGTGTGTGTGTGTGTGTGTGTGTGTGTGTGTGTGTGTGTGTGTGTGTGTGTGTGTGTGTGTGTGTGTGTGTGTGTGTGTGTGTGTGTGTGTGTGTGTGTGTGTGTGTGTGTGAGACTAGCGCCTGTGTGTCTGTGTGTCTGTGTTTGAGACTAGCGTGTGTGTCTGTGTGTCTGTGTGTGAGACTAGCATATGTGTGTATGTCTGTGTGTGTGTGTGTGTGAGAGACTAGCGTGTGTATGTGTATTTGTTTGTGTGAAATTGTAAAGTGGGTTTTTAGTTCCTACCTGACTGACTCACTCTATAAGTGCACTTAGCATCCCTTGTTGGCCAAATACTTTCACTAGTTTTGTTTTTCACACTGAACTGAATTTGGCATCAACATGACTTTGAATATTATATTCTAGACCCGTACATACATGTAAACAAAAGATATTTGCATGGGTTTGGCTAAAAGAAAATGTTGGTTTCGTCAATACTACTAGGTACTTCTATTATATTGATATTGCATTACAAAAGACACTAATATACAATTTTCTTTGACTAAAACTACACTAAAATGTCATACGTTTTCATCGACTAAAACTAGACTAAAATGCTCAGACTTCTAGTCGACTAAAACTAGACTAAAATGCTCAGACTTTTAGTCGACTAAAACTAGACTAAAATGCTCAGACTTTTAGTCGACTAAAACTAGACTAAAATGCTCAGACTTTTAGTCGACTAAAACTAGACTAAAACGCTCAGACTTCTAGTCGACTAAAACTAGACTAAAATGCTCAGACTTTTCGTCGACTAAAACTAGACTAAAATGTCATAAGTTTTCGTCGACTAAAACTAGACTAAAATGCTCAGACTTTTAGTCGACTAAAACTAGACTAAAATGCTCAGACTTTTAGTCGACTAAAACTAGACTAAAATGCTCAGACTTTTAGTCGACTAAACTAGACTAAAATGCTCAGACTTTTAGTCGACTAAAACTAGACTAAAATGCTCAGACGTTAAGTCGACTGAAACTTGACTAGACTAAACAGAATATAACCATGACTAAAACTAATAAAGACTAAAATGACAGCTTGACACAAAGACTAGACTAAAACTAAAAGTAAAACAGGCTGCCAAAACAACAAGTAATGATAAGTCTGTGGCTAACACTCTACTGCATAGAGGGGACTAACCTACAATCCATACACACTTTGGATTACCTGGATCGACAAATATGAAACTCGCAATTTGGAGTTAAGCGGTTTCAGTGCGTGTTCTCATAAAAAAGACGTGTATTGCGTCATTTGAGTCACCCTTTGGATAGATCAAGGGCCACATATTTCACTGAAGAGGAGCAGATCATTAGGCGTGCTGGCCAAAAAAAACAGCAAGATTGTGTAAATTCGTAAGTGAAAAGATTCTGCATATTGTCTAAAAATAACTAGGCCAAAAATTGTTCCATTAATTCCAATAGAGTGATGGTGATTTAAAAATGCAAAAGCAACATCCAACCAGCTTTATTTTATATTTCAGGGAATGCAAAGGTGTAATACACCACACTGGCCATAATTCCATAACCTTTGGTGAATAAGCTTTCCATGTGACATAAGAGATAGACATAAATGCACATCGCATTGGAGACGAACCCCACACACAGAATTAGGAGACTGACGCTCTGCCTCCACTCTACCACAGTCACACGGAGCAGGAGAGTTTCTTTTATGTCAAAGACTTTAAAATCCTTCCTTGACAGTTTGAGTGGCTAAAAAGCTCTGGAACATAACAAACATATTGAACTATGAGCTGAGCTCAGCTACAACCCTGCTGATAGCAAGGCACACCTACTTTTTATTCCGCATGCAAATATTTACCTGTGACAAAGAATCACAGTGAGACGGAATATTTTTTCTATTCTACATGCAAATATTTACCCGTGACAAAAAATCACAGTGAAGCAGACACGCTGCTCAACACCAAGGGCCAACATGAGGGCCAAGAGCCAACATAAGGGCCGAAATAAGGGCCAAGGGCCAACATAAGGACCAAGGGCCAACATGAGGACCAAGAGCCAACATACGGGCCAAGGGCCAACATGAGGACCAAGGGTCAATATAAGGGCAAAAATAAGGGCCAAGGGTCAACATAAGGCCCAACCTAAGGGCCAACATAAGCACCAAGGGCCAACATAAGGACCAAGGGTCAATATAAGGGCCAACATAAGGGCCAAGGGCCAACATAAGGGTCAATATAAGGGCCAACATAAGGGCCACGGACCAACATAAGGGCCATTATAAGGCCTAAGGGCCATTATAAGGGCCAAGGGCCAACATAAGGGCCAAGGGCCAACATAAGGGCCTATTAGTTCATCATTTAAAAATATAGTTGTAGATTTAAAAACTATATAATCTAGGGATATAAAACCTAGAGACATGATTGTAAGATCACAATCTGATCCAGTAATTATGTGTTTGACCCAGAGTTTAAGTTATCTCTCTTTATCGAACCAAAAATCCAGAGTTTCCCTCATCTCACACTTCACTAACTCTGAGTTTTCACTAACTCTGCTTTCTGACACAGGGCTCAGGACCAGGGATTGGAATCACAGAGTAACCCACGATGCCATACAATCAAATAGGGCTGCACAGTTATGGTAAAAACCATAACCATAGTTATTTTGGACAATATTGAGATAATAATTATTTAACACGATTATGCACTTGACTTCAGAAAAAAAAGTGATAAATCATTTTTTTTTTTTAAATATGCCTTTTCTATGCAAGTGTTTGGACACGACTGATAGTGGATGTAGTCTGACTGTCATAATTCATGTTATTTTGAGCCCATGGAAATGTGTTTGCATTATTGAGTCAGTAGCAGGGTAACAAGCAGGAGTGAGTAGAAGGATGCTGCCTTTCAATAGTGGTTCAACACGCCCTTGTACAGTTCCCCTGAGCACTTGCCCTCCACTTACATACATCAAATAATCCATAGAGACAGGTTTTTTTAATTTATCAACTGAGTCGCTAACAGCCGGACGTGGCTAACACTGATTAGCTCGGGGCAGTACGGTGAAGGCATTAAAAAGTCTTTTTTAACCACTAATACTGCTCAAAATAACAGCAAACCTCTGCAGTAGCATGAGAAGAGTACCTACACTTAATTTAGGGACACAATAACAATTGCACTATGAAAAGGATAACAGTTGTGACTGACTGGAGCTTTGAAAAATAGAATGGGAGGAGCAAGAGCACCTTATCCTAATGTGGTCTGTAGTGATCACTGAATGATGGGCTGGTTTTTCTGCTGGAGGCTGTCATGGATACGTTTGGTTTGTTGGTTAAACCAGCAGCAGTGAGGTGCAAACCTTTACTTCCTGTTTCAGAGAGAAGAAACCCATCGGCTGGGACACGGACATCTCCTGGCTGACAGGAGAGGAGTTACATGTAGAAGTGTTGGAGAATGTGCCACTGACCACTCACAACTTTGTACGTATTGCCGGACAGAAGCTCACACCATGACTCCAGTGACAATAAATATTCTAGTGTTGATTGTGTTGCTCAGCGGGATCTGATTTGTGTGTGTGTGTGTGTGTGTGTGTGTGTGTGTGTGTGTGTGTGTGTGTGTGTGTGTGTGTGTGTGTGTGTGTGTGTGTGTGTGTGTGTGTGTGTGTGTGTGTGTGTGTGTGTGTGTGTGTGTGTGTGTGTGTGTGTGTGTGTGTGTGTGTGTGTGTGTGTGTGTGTGTGTGTGTGTGTGTGTGTGTGTGTGTGTGTGTGTGTGTGTGTGTGTGTGTGTGTGTGTGTGTGTGTGTGTGTGTGTGTGTGTGTGTGTGTGTGTGTGTGTGTGTGTGTGTGTGTGTGTGTGTGTGTGTGTGTGTGTGTGTGTGTGTGTGTGACAGGTGAGGAAGACCTTCTTCACGCTGGCCTTCTGTGACTTCTGCAGAAAGTTACTGTTCCAGGGTTTCCGCTGTCAGACCTGTGGCTACAAGTTCCACCAGCGCTGCAGCACTGAGGTCCCCCTCATGTGTGTCAACTACGACCAACTAGAGTAAGTCCCACAGAGGGGAGGGGCTGGGGTGCTGCCACCAGTTCTGAATGGGACCTACCTGATCTTGGATTTAAGTTGTTATCGCAGTGCTTGAAATGGGCTATCACTGATATTATTATCTCATCTCATCTTCAACCGCTTATCTGGGGTCGGGTCGCGGGGGCAGCAGCTTTAGCAGGGGACCCCAAACTTCCCTTTCCCGGGCCACATTAACCAGCTCTAACTGGGGGATCCCAAGGCGTTCCCAGGCCAGTGTGGAGATATAATCTCTCCACCTAGTCCTGGGTCTTCCCCGAGGCCTCCTTCCAGCTGGACGTGCCTGGAACACCTCCCTAGGGAGGCGCCCAGGGGGCATCCTTACTAGATGCCCGAACCACCTCAACTGGCTCCTTTCAACGCAAAGGAGCAGCGGCTCTACTCCGAGTTCCTAACGGATGGCTGAACTTCTCAACCTATCTCTTAGGGAGACTCCAGCCACCCTCCTGAGAAAACCCATTTCGGTCGTTTGTACCCGCGACCTCGTTCTTCCGGTCATGACCCAGCTTTCATGACCATAGGTGAGCGTAGGAACGAAGATTGACCGGTAGATCAAGAGCTTTGCCTTCCGGCTCAGCTCTCTTTTCGTCGGTGCGGTAGAGCGACTGCAACACCGCCCCTGCTGCTCCGATTCTCCGGCCAAACTCACGCTCCATCGTCCCCTCACTCGTGAACATGATCCCGAGGTACTTGAACTCCTTCACTTGGGGTAAGGACTCATTCCCTACCTGGAGAAAGCAATCCACCGGTTTCCTGCTGAGAGCCATGGCCTCAGATTTAGAGGTGCTGATCCTCATCCCAGCCGTTTCACACTCAGCTGAGAACCGATCCAGTGAGTGCTGATATTATTATTATTATTATTATTATTATTATTATTATTATATTATATTATATCATTACTCAGTACCACCTGACTAGGGCTGGGTATCTTCACTTATGGATCGGCACAGGGACTCCAAACTGGTGACCCTAAGGTTCCCAGCTGAGTCACCTATGGACTGAACTACTGTCATCATCATCCTGATCATCATCCTCCTCATCATCCTCATCATCAACATCATCATCATCATCGCCATCCTCATCATCATCATCAACATCATTATCATCAACGTCATCATCATCATCAATAACATCAACATCATCATTATCATCAACATCGTTGTCGTCGTCATCATCCTCATCATTATCATCATCATCATCAACATCCTCATCATCGTCATCATCAACGTCATCATCAACATCATCAACCTCATCATCATCGTCATCAACGTCATCATCGTCACCAACATCATCATCAACCTCAACATCATTGTCATCAACATCATCATAGTCATCAACATCGTCATTATCATCAACGTCATCATCAACGTCATCAACATCATCATCCTCATCATCAACATCCTCATCATCCTCATCATCATTAACGTCATCATCATCAACACCAACATCATAAACGTCATCATCATTGTTGTCGTCATCTTTATCATCATCACCATCGTTATCACCAACATCATCATCAACCTCAACATTGTCATCGTCGTCATCCACCTTGGTGTGGTGGTTAGCACTGTCGCCTTACAGCAAGAGTTTGCATCTGGGTTCTCCGGGTTCTTCCTCCCACAGTCCAAAGACATGCAGGTGTTAGGTTCATTGATGACTCTGAATTGCCCGTAGGTGTGAATGTGAGTGTGAATTGTTGTCTGTCACTGTCTGTCTCCTTAGTCGTGTTTCCATTAGCCCTATAGAGTGTCCGCTCTGAAAGTTTCAGGGCACGCCTCTCAAATGGCCATTCCCTCTCCGTGTTTCCGTTACAAAAAAAGGCCCCAGAGGGATTAAGCAGACTCTGGAGGTGAGTATCAATCTGAATGGGTTTGTATTGCCGGCGATCAGCTGATCAGTGATACAGCGCGTGCTGTGAACAATAAGGAAAAGATGCAAGATGGAAGGAGCAGAGCAAACCAACATGGCCCGGACCTCTTCGTCGATAACTCTGCTCTTTGATTTTTGCTGCTCCATATTCTTGATAAAAGTGTGCCTCCTACTGCTTTGCCGGCTTTTAAAAATGGCACATCCCGCTTAGCGTTATCCAATCAGCAATCGGGTAAATCTGAGGGGACAAAAGAGGCCCTGCTCTCCCACAGGGCCATTTTCTACGTGCAAATTAGGGGCGACCGATAAATAGTAGTAGGGTAGTCGACCATAGTGGAAACGCACCTTATGTTCCCCTTTCCAGGGTCACGGGTTTAGGCAGGACTTGGTCAAAAAGTGACAAATTCCCGGACGGCTGGTGGCACAGTGGTTAGAGCAGTCGCCCCATGTGAAGAGGCTGACTCAGGTCCTCGATGCAGCAGCCGCAGGTTTGACTCCGACCTGCTTGGAAATCTTCCCAAAAAATAATCTTTAAAAAAAGTGACAAATTCCACCTTCTCTTCCTTTCTCTGGCACTTTCTCTCAAACACGGACACACGCAATTGTGCATCTATAATGCTTTGTTAGAGGTTTATGGGCCTCTCCTAATAATCTGATTTTACACATGCACAGATACTGTAGTTTCAGTATAGGGGAACACTGTGAATATGAACTTGCAGTCCGACAGCCTTTGACATACCAAGTGGGAAAATAAAGATGCAAACTATGCTTCAAATCTTTCTACATCTCCAACATGGGGGAGGTGGCAATTTTAAGTCAAATGCAGGGGCAAAGGCACTATCGTCCGACCGACCCACCAACCACAAGTAGATGTGATGAGTTAAGTTATTAATTTCACTGTTTTAGCATTTAGCTTGAATACAATACTGTACATTGAACATGTCTCAGTTTGGAGTTCATTCACTTATATGAGCTACAATACGTAGGTAAAAATTTCTTATAATCACTTGGCAACATAATGGCATACATACAGATTTTGAAACCATTTATTGACATAATAAACATCTAACAACTGGTATTCAGATGTTTAATATTGTCCGAAAAATCCTCAGAGAAGTCTGGAAATTTGAGTCTTTAAAAGTCTGGAGTTAAAAAATGGAAAATGTGTAGGAACCCTGGACTTGGAAGCTTGACAGGCCTTACAACAGTAACCAAAGGAGGTTGGACTGAGGGATGGGTCACTTGTATCCGGTGACCACTTTTAATTTCGGCGCATTCACATAGTGCATTTTTATGTCAGTGCACTGATGCTAATTCCTGGAGCTTACCATCCCTGATGGATCCTTTTTTTAATGTGTGATGCTCAATCAGTTGAGTTCTCTTTTGATGTTGCTAGACTTAATAGTTTGTCCTATTGAGTCATGAGTCTGTTGGTCTTTAAGAACGGTAAAACAAAGTTCACTGGCTAACTTTTTAGAAATTAAAAATGATACAGAGTGGTGTTTCACTTCCTAAAAACATCTTAGCAGAGTGTACAGACTGGCTTGGCTTAGTGAAGGGACAAAGACACTCAAATGGGTCTGGCCCTGAATATACACATGCTACATGTGAAACTTGTAAGTACCTCATAGCAACTTTGAGGTTCTGTAAGCACTATACATATTCAGTTTATTATTGTTATTATAGCTTCATTATTTATGTCCATCTAGTGTCCCCTGATTCACTCCCAGGTCAGCCCTGAGCCAAGTAGTGTGGACTGAATAATAACATCTTGACGATGTGTGTTTTGCAGCTTGTTGCTAGTGTCCAAGTTCTTCGAACACCACCCGTTTACCCAGGAGGAGGTGTCTTCAGAGGGAACCACCCCTGTGTCTGAGGCCTGTCCATCACTCCCCCCATCCCACTCCACCGGGTGAGTCATCTACCTCATTCTCCTCAGTGGAGTCATTTTCCTCTGAATGTGCTTCCCCAAGGTTTTTCAACAACATTGTTTTTTTCACACCGAAATTAAGAGCCCTCCCTATGTCTAGATTAGTATTTATTAAAACCATAAGAGACTTAATTAGGACTTGCTGCTACCCTTAGAGACTTGAGACTTGACTCGGACTTCTCCTCAGAGACTTGAGACTTGACTTGGACTTGCAATAAAGTGACTTGTGACCATATCCAATCGATAGTCACCAGATTTGGAGAGAAACTCTCCGGTGTTTGTATTCTCCACAGCGTCTACCCGTCTCTTCTTCTCTGTTGTTGGTGTATTTCTGTGGTAGTTACAGCTCCACATCTAGGCCTGGCATGTGAACTACAGCATTTTGAGTCGCTTTACCTGTTTTCCTGTGGACGCAGAGATTTTTTTGAGTCAAGGCCGAGTGGACGAGAAACTTTTTAAGAACGACAGAGAAAAATAGATCCTTTTTACGATCGTGTGGACATACCCTAAATGTGCCTAGGAAAAATTGTGCGTCCCAAAACTTCTATCTACTTTTCACTTATTGAATTAATCTTTGCAGCTCTATATGCCACACCACTGTGTCCCCGTCCAAGTCCATACCCATCCCTCCCAGTTTCCGGCCCAACGAGGAGGACCACCGCAACCAGTTTGGCCAGCGGGACCGTTCGTCCTCTGCCCCCAACGTCCATATCAATACCATCGAGCCTGTCAACATCGATGTGAGTCTGCCCCCCTCTTTGTTGGAAAAGATAGTCTTCAAAATATGGCTAAGCACAGCTCCACCCTTTCTTTAAAAGTATACTTTGCTGATTTGTAGCCAGCTCTGTGTCATGGCTAGGGCTGGGTATCATTTGATCAATGTTTAGTACCAATTTTGATACTGATACTTTAAATTCAATACCAATATGACAGCCATACTTTTTTTGATAATTTGTGTCAAAAGGCAGGGACACCGGCAGGCTGACTGTTGCGTCTGTCTGATTTGAACCTTATTCAGAATCTTTGGGGAAATTCTAAACTACACATTTTTTGAAAGTTTGCAGTGTAACGAACGCCAAAACCAATCTTGCCATTTTTTTTTCAAAGTCTCTGTGGTGGCCTCATGAAGCTTCACAACCACAAGCTAAACACCTAGAGTATTAAGGTCAGGATGGATGGCTTTCTTAGGAACACTGACTATTACAGAGTTTCAGCATAGCTATTTCTCTGGTGTTCTTCAAGGTCTGGGTGTCTTAATGTGGTATTTTGGAGGGATTCTTGACCATTATCAATTCTCGAGTGAACATTTTAGCACCAAATCTGTGTAAAAAATGATATCAACCCAAATCCCGACTTATGAGACACTAGAAAATTCCACAAGAAATTTTAACTGTGGGCTTGACTTTTACCGTTCTGATACTTTGTGCATATCCCAATGCTAAGGTCAAAAGTAGTAAAAGCAGAAGTTGGTTAGTAGTAGTAACAGTATTAAAAAAGGCTGTGGTAGTACATTATAAACCAGAGGTGTCAAATCCTGCTCCTGGAGAGCTACTGTCCTGCATGTTTTAGGTTTCTCCGACACACCTGAGTCTAATGCTCTGCTCGTTATCAAGCAGCTGAAGCTTGAATTCGAGCAGAGCATTTCAAGTTTTTAACCTATTATACCTGAGTCTAATAATCTGCTCCTTGATAACGAGCAGAACAGGACTCAGGTGTGTTACAGCAGGGAGAAACCTAAAACATGCAGGAGCTGGATTACACATCCACTTTAACAGACGCAGGATGTGGTAGCATTTGTTGCACTTCATCAACAATACTCTCTTGGCTCAAAATCCAAAAGTTGTATCTAAAAACCTATTTAACTGTAAACGACAGGAGGCTTTAATGAAGATGCTGACTTAAATGTTTACATCAGCCTGATACAATATAAAGTCCAAGCAAAAATACAAAGGGACAATCAGAGATCTATCTATTTTCCATCTTTTAATTAAAAAAAACATGTGTCCAATGTCCAAAAAATGATTTTCACCAGAGAGAAGAGACTCTGCTGAACGCGTTTTGATGTTTGTTGGGTTAAATATGTGAGAACCAGAGCAGGTTAAACCTTGGTTGGGTTTGAGCTTTGTCCACAACGATTTCCCATTGTTTTGTATGTGGAAATTTGGCGAGAAACTCATAAACCTTCGTCTTGTTTTTTCATAGTCTGCCTTTTGTGTATGTGGTTCTTCTTTAAGGACCATGTTAGGAGTTAGTAAACTCATACTTCAGACAAATAGGGATGTTTGTGGGACATTGTCTAGAGTGGCCACAATCATAAAAATGTTTCCATCTCGTGGATACGTTTTGTACACTTCAACTTGCACCACCTAGAGTAAATCTATTTATCTCCACTCTTTTAAATGTGTTGCCTCTAAAACTGACTTCCCATTCAGTCTGAACACACCTTCAGTACTTGTATTGGTTGTGATAACATGAGTGCACCCCCCTGCTGCTACACTTGACAGTAGTTCTGCTACAGTAAATTGCTTGTATAAAAAGTGTTTATTTCCCCTTCTTTTTAGGATCTGATACGAGATCAGGGCTTGCCAAGGTCAGATGGAGGTAAGGATCAAAGCAGAAGACCCGTGGCTCATTCTATGGCTTTTTTCCCCACCATCCTGTGTGTGTGTGTGTGTGTGTGTGTGTGTGTGTGTGTGTGTGTGTGTGTGTGTGTGTGTGTGTGTGTGTGTGTGTGTGTGTGTGTGTGTGTGTGTGTGTGTGTGTGTGTGTGTGTGTGTGTGTGTGTGTGTGTGTGTGTGTGTGTGTGTGTGTGTGTGTGTGTGTGTGTGTGTGTGTGTGTGTGTGTGTGTGTGTGTGTGTGTGTGTGTGTGTGTGTGTGTGTGTGTGTGTGTGTGTGTGTGTGTGTGTGTGTGTGTGTGTGTGTGTGTGTGTGTGTGTGTGTGTGTGTGTGTGTGTGTGTGCGCGCGTGTTGAGTCTGTTCTGTTTAGTCCTGCACCCTACTAGAGAGTATGAGTTGAGGACACACGTTATTTCAGATCTGTGGGGAAGGGTTTCCACTCCCAACCTTGTCTTAAGCTGCTCTGCCAGGCTGAGCTCCTCCTCCCGAGACTTAGGGGGAATACACTTAGCTTATGATTTTTTTTAAACTTCATTACAAAAGTTTAGTGATATAATAATAGATATATTTCACTACTCAGTGAAGATGATTGATAAGGTTACATGCTTTTGATAAGAGAAATAATTGTAAATCAGAAACAGGGTATCAGCTGGTACTTAAAAGTCCTAGAAACATCCAGCATCTGCTAAGGATGCACAATCCTCCAAATGTGTTATTTAATCATATAAAAGATCTTAGAACTGTTTCCATCCACGCAGTGTTTTTTAATCAATCAAATGCAGTAGTATAGATAAATGATTCAAAATGCCCCATCTCACAGTGTTCAGGAATCTTTGAAAGGTTTTTGAATCTGCTACTTCTACCAGAAGTGTGGTATCAGGTTTTTAAGATCTCCTGCTAAGGAACTTACAGGTCTGAAAACATCAGATGGCATATTTATAGTACGTTTGACAACACCGCTGAACTGTTGCATTCAACTTCCCGAAACAGGTTTCAGCCATTGTTCATAAATCCAGTGCAGTTTAAAACATTTTCAAAATCACGAAGTTCATCGTAACCACTTCTTAGTGTCAAACTACCAAATTACTTAAAGGAATAGATCAACCTTTTGGGACATGAATGTATATGCTTTCTTTTTGTAAGAACCCCTCACTGCAAGTAGGATGAGTGGAAGGCTGTGTGAGAAACTCCTGTAGCCCCCCATTGCATTTGCTGCCACCCTGTGGTATCATTACCCCTCCATAGATGTTTGGACATAGGACATTGTATAGATCTAATCTGAGGCCTAATCCACACAAACACAGGTATTTTTGAAACCAAACTCTTATGACCCTGGTTAAAAAGAAATTCCAGTCCACACCACAGGTGTTATAAAAAATATCTCCGTCCACATGAAACCGCAGATATTCTTGAGACGACTCCGTGTGGACAGACTTTTTAAGAACTGTAGGGATTTATTTCCAGTCTTGGTATTTTTTTATTGGCTGGATGCAACGCAATCTTAATAGCTACAATACATCATACATGTATCTGTTGTAGGGACACAGTGCTAGCTTTGCTGCTGGCTAGCATAATGTATTCTCAATTGAACTAAGGCTGCGTTCACATTACAGGGCTTAATGCTCAATCCAACTTTTTTCCACCACATCGGATCTTTCTACCTCGACTGTTCACATTTTGAAGTGACCCGTATCTGACATCTTTTTGCCTGTGGTGTGAATGGATCTCAGCCCTCAAACACTTCACACACAACCAACAACGTCAATCACATGCGCATTGGGAACAACAACAAAAAACCTTACAGGCATGTGGCGGCTGTAGCAACCATTACAACAGCCGTTAACTTAAGATCTATCTCTGCTCTCCTCCCAGCGAAGGAGGCGGAGGGACTGGAGTTTTTCATTTTTTTGTAACGACTGAGGCCTTAAGCCACGGTGGAATTAGTAATTTAGCTAACTAGCTAGCCAGCCAGTTACTAAATGAGTAAAGTTTAATGACGTAATGCTTTATCCACACACTCTTGTCACAGCGTAGAAAACATGTTACTGTCGCCTGATGAGTGAACGCTCTGTTCAGCTTCTGTAACAAGTGTAACATGTGTGGTAGTGGAATGGGCTCGCTGGTTAGCTAGCTAGCTAGTTTAACTAAAATTAACAGTTGTCACTCATATCCGCATAGCATCCAATCAGAAGGAGGCGTCAAGGCAACAAATCCTAGCCAATCACAGCACAATAGGGGGCTAGGCATCTCCTCAGTGATCCTCCATGAGGTACAAACAAATGCATTCTGATATGACTGTTCTCACATCGGTCACATAGCTCACAACTGTTAGCAACTCTCTCCGTTAATAGCTGTTACACGGAAAAAATTGTCTCAATGGCTAATTTGATGAGTGTATTTGCCGAAAAAAAACCTGGGATGATTTTACGTCGGAGGCTCAATCCCATTTCACCCTTGCCCTTATGCCATAGCCCAAATTTCAATTCCCTCTGGCATCAAGGGACGGGCTAGATAGCCATCTAAATGGAGATTTTGCCAGACCCACACTTCAAACAGAGGGCTATGAGATATTATTCATTATTATATATAATACAAGGAAACTAATGACAAATGAGAAATGGGATTGGACCTAAGTCATCTCTTCTCCAGAATCATCAGCATCTCAAAGATTTTAGTGGCTTTCTTTGCTGAGGGGTTTGTTTCTCCTGCTTCCAGTCTATATGCTAAGCTAGGCTATCGACGTACGTCCTGATGCCAGCCCTGTTTTGAACACACAGACATCATTCTGAACATGTCACTCTCAGAGAGAAAGCAAATAACAGTATTTCCCAAAATAAGACAATGGGAAATTGACGTAGACAATGACACGTATTCCATGCATCTTACTAAGCCAAATTAAGCAGTGCATATGCCCTGACAAACACATGCAGTGTGGTAGGAGGACTTTCCATCCAGAAGCTCAGTTGTAGCCATGTACAGTAGTTAGTTGGAGGTCAGAGGGGCAGGGTGAGTAGCAGTGATGGTCTGTCTGTTTCTCTTTGCCCTGCAGCCCCCCCGACCCACCCCGCCCGCTGCTTGAGGAAGCACCGAACACGGACCTCAAGCCCCCTCCTATACTCCTACCCCAATGACATAGTGTTTGATTTTGAGCCCGAGCCTGTTTTCCGAGGTAGTTAGGCCTCTGTGTGTTCCTGTGTCCTTCACCCTCGTCACCCCCACCTCCAACCCCCCCCACACACACACACACACACACACACACACACACACACACACACACACACCAACCCCAGCCCTGTTTCACATCCACTGTGTGTCCCCCTTCTCTCTCTTTCTTCCCTCTATGTCCTCACATGCTCTCTCTACCACACACCTGACAGCTTGCAGGTTTAACTGACATCTCACCACCACTCTGAGAGGACACTACTCTTTATCTGTGGGTGGTGGATTGGTCGCTGAAATGCTCCTTTGATCAACTAATGTTAACTTCAGTGATTTCATCAGTAATTGTTTTATTTCATGACAGCATACTAGTAAAAATTCAAGTATTGCAAGTGGCATCACTTGTTCCGATGGATAGAGCCCATTGGTGCTTTATTTTCTGTGTAGGGACTCTTATCATGCTACTGCAGA
The DNA here is from genome assembly GCF_963691815.1 of Echiichthys vipera. Classification (NCBI taxonomy): domain Eukaryota; kingdom Metazoa; phylum Chordata; class Actinopteri; order Perciformes; family Trachinidae; genus Echiichthys; species Echiichthys vipera. The sequence continues at coordinate 25,790,363 of NC_139845.1, forward strand.
GGTTTGCTATTATTTTGAGCAGTATTAGTGGTTAAAAAAGACGTTTTAATGCCTACACTGTACTGCCCCGAGCTAATCAGCGTTAGCCACGTTCGGCAGTTAGCGACTTTCCGGGATATCTCCATTAACAGTAGTAGTAGTTAATAGTAATCGCACCATGCAATTTGCATGATACGCAGGCGGTTCGAAAACACCATTTCTTGATACTTAATAATAAAAAAAAATCATGACATTCAAGTGGTGCTATGTATATAATGGCTACATAGTTGGTCACTTGTAAAAGTAGCTAAAGCCTGTTTGAAAAGTCACAAAGTTGGAATGATGCGATTACCTCGCGCTGTGCCTGGACCTGCAGAGAATGCTCGACTAGAGAGGCCAGAGATCAAAGTGAATGCTCTTCAGATATTAAGCGATTAATATCTTGTCAGCACTGGTGTTATTAACTGGTGGGAAAATAACAGTTTCCCTACCTCTAATTTGAAATTTTAAGTATAAATATTTATAGTAATTTACTTTCATCTCTAACTAATTCAAAATATTGTCTTTTTTCATTCACTTTTGGTGTAGCTAGGTTAGCAGTGTTCCCCTGCTTTGTGCTAACCTAGACTAAACATGTCCTGGGCCTATGGCTGTACCCTACACTGTAAAAAAAGCATGGATGAAGCCACAGTGACATCACCCATTGGTTTGTGGACTACCGTTTTGAAGCCTCCACTTTGGCATTTTGGCCATCACCATCTTGGTATTTTGGAGCCAGAAGTGACTATATTTGGACGACAGGGGGATAGTGGGGTGGGAGTGCTAAGTTGTTGTTTCAGTAGCACTGCGCTAAGCTAAAGGCTAAACAGGGAAACTGATTTTCCACTGGCTGGCTGACGTGAATCATCCAGTGGACTTTTGCTGGCAGGTGAGTGGGGAGCTTCAGTCCCTAGCACCGTTAATCTGGATGGATAGCAGTAACAAAGAGCCAGTTGAAAATTGCTAGCACTAGATAGCTTGGTAGGAAGGTGCAACTTAAAGTGTAATTGCAACGTAAAATCATTCCATGGTCTTTTTTGACACTTGCACACATCAAATAAGCCATGGAGACAGTTTTATTTGTGTATGAACTATTAATGGAGAAATCCGGGAGAGTCGCTAACAGTCGGAAGTGGCTAATACTGATTAGCTTGGGGCAGTACAGTGAAGGCATTCAAATGTATTTCTTAACCACTAATACTGCTCAAAATAACAGCAACCTCTGCAGCAGCATGAGAAGAGTCCCTACACAGAAAACAAAGCACCAATGGGCTCCTTCCTTTGGGATTGACTTTGGTAATCCACTTGAATGGACTTTACTATGAGAGGAGCTGGTACAGGGGCCTGTAGGTAAGTCTTTACAACACTCTTTTTGTAAACTCTGGGTTCACTAACTACGCTGTTGGCGCTTTGTTTTCTGTATAGGGACTAGGTTTGCTGTTATTTGGAGCAGTATTAGTGGTTAAAAAGACGTTTGAATGCATTCAGCTGTATGCGACTCTACCGGATTTCTCCATTAATAGTTCATACACTAAAAAAACTATCTCGATGGCTTATTTGATGTAGGCAAGTGCCGAAAAACACTATGGGGAGATTTTATGCCGGAATTTCCCTTTATCACTGATCAAGTGGAGTGAGTTCCAGTGAAGAGTGATGAAGAAAAAACACATGGGGTCAATGTCCTGAGACTTTAACACAGACAACACCCCAAAACCAAGTTCACGGCTATTTTTAATGGCCCCAGTTGCCGTGAATACACATTACTTAACCTATTACTATGGTCTATTTGACTCTAAATGGGACCATAAAAAAAATGTTTGAGGTAATAAATCAGCCACCTGCTGGACATTAGAAAGAATGCAGATTAAAAGCAATTCCATACAGGCTCCACTTTTCAAACCAAGAAGCAACGTCACTCATTGTTCACAGTCTATGGTCTGTTCTGGACCTTTCGGTGTTGTCTTTTGGTCTTTTGACCCTTGTTTGACTGTTGAAACTAGTTTGAGAATGTTTAAACACTGATGGACTTTGTGAAGTCTAGATTCATTAGCCTGGTAGATTAGATAATAAACATTAACTGCCATCCAACCAAGCACCCCCCACCCCTCCTCTGCATGTGACCAAACACACAACAGCACAACAGAAGAATCAATCCCTGTCCTCGCCCAAACCTCCTCTTTCTTTACTCTGCTTTCTCTCATTGTCTTTTTCACCTATCCACCTCACCTCTCCCCTTTTATTGTTTCCCTTCTTTTCATCCCTGATCCCTTCCAGGCTCCACCACAGGGCTGTCGGCCACGCCTCCCGCCTCTTTACCTGGCTCTCTGACCAATGTCAAGGTTCCACAGAAGTCGCCATGCCAACAGAGGGAGCGCAAGTCGTCGTCCTCTTCTGAGGACCGCAATAAGATGGTGAGGCATTGTCACAGTATGATGCAGAGTATTTTTCCTGAGTTGATTGTCTGTGTGCCTGTGATGACTGAGTGCCCTGTGGAACAGAAAACCCTGGGGAGAAGGGACTCCAGTGACGACTGGGAAATCCCAGAGGGTCAGATCACTCTGGGTCAGAGGATAGGCTCTGGGTCCTTTGGAACTGTCTTCAAGGGAAAGTGGCATGGTAAGACCAATAATACTCTCACACGTCATATAAATAAGCTAGTGAATTAGTTGTATTTCTTTGAAACAAACACGTCAATGAGCCACACTTTTGCTTCTGGTGACACACTGAAGATTATCTTGACTCAATCCCACAAACACCATCCTGCTGCACCATATACTCACTAGACAACATCAAATGTGGATTTATCCGCCGCTGAAAATAGTCCCTGTTGAGGAGGAATTTGTTTAGATGCCGGAAAAGAAGTCCTGGATGTCTTATGCTGGAGGAGTTTATTTATACTTGATCAGGGAGAACAGAAGAGTCGTCAACACAAAGTAAAGCGAGAGGCCACATCAATTCTAAGGATCAAACAGCAAAGTTCAGATTCTCATACTAGAAAGGTGGGCAGAGACAGCAAAGGGGAGATGAGTTAACATCCAATTGGCTATAGTGCATAAACATGAAGAAAAGGATTCACAGCAGCTAGAAAATGCAATGTTACCCAGTGACATTGAGCGTTATCATCTAACTCTAGAGCTGTGTCTGCAACCTGCAAAGAGTGGCATTTCCCTTACACAGATGCGTGCTGCATCTTTCTGCCATCATTCTATCAGTAAATATGTAAATATGACTTGTATTTCCTCAAATGTAATCCAATGTATTTTTAGAAACAATGAACAATATACCACACAGCAACGCTTCAGCATCGTGGTTTTTCATATTAGCACCTATAGAACACTGAGGTCTTCTCCCTTTGTTTTCACCGGCGAGGGGGCGTGGCTGTTTATGTGACGTAGGGTTGTGGCCTTCTATCCCTTTTTCTTTTCTTGGTCTCCTCCGACAAAACCTTTGCTTTTCTTCCGTTTAGTTTCATTTTCTACCATGACATCAACACAATTTCCACAGTCGACACGCTGCCAAATCACACATACACACGCTACGCTATACAGCTGGGCTCGGGCATCCCAATTTGAGGAAACGGATGATGCACTGTAGGGCTGCCTCCCACCAAGGATTTTCTTGGTTGAACAGTGGTCGTCATTTAGATCGATTAGTCGACTAATCAACGCATATATATATATATATATCTACCCACCCCCCCAGGATAGCTTCAGCGACTGAACATAATTCAACATAATTAATAACTATTATTTATTATTGTAAGTGCCACCTGCCACCTGTTAATGACCCAGGCAAACTATTTCAGATTCTAATTCTGAATGTTTCAGAAAAATCGGAACCAGAATAGGCTGGCATTACTTACATGTTTTAAGGTGGTAGGTCATGTTCGTCTAACGTTACTTACATGTTTTAAGGTGTTAGATCATGTTCTTCTAACGTTACTTACATGTTTAAAGTGGTAGGTCAGGTTTGTCTAACGTTACTTACATGTTTAAGGTGGTAGGTAATGTTTGTCTAACGTTACTTACATGTTTAAGGTGGTAGGTCATGTTCGTCTAACGTTACTTACATGTTTGAGGTAGTAGGTCATGTTCGTCTAACGTTACTTACATGTTTTAAGGTGGTAAGTCATATTCGCCGAACATTACTTACATGTTTTAAGGTGGTAAACACGATGTACAGCTGAGGGTCCTGCCGTGAAAAAAAAACTACATGGTGTTGCTTTTATTATATGGGAAAGTTCTAGAAACAAGTAATAAATGCAGCTGTGTTTGTGCAACATTTACTTCCAAACAAATTTGTCGTGTTCTTTTCACTAATGTGTCTTCTGTCTCTACCCAGGGGACGTGGCAGTGAAGATGTTGAACGTCACTGCTCCCACACCACAACAACTTCAGGCCTTCAAGAATGAAGTGGGAGTCCTCAGGTGACTTCTGCCATGTCACTTTAAATTAGGGGAATTTATGCACTTTATATTACAAATTCCCATCACATTTCTCATCCTCTAAAGCTATCCAAAACTGCTGCAACTGTCTTTTCATAAACCTGTGTGTGTGTGTGTGTGTGTGTGTGTGTGTGTGTGTGTGTGTGTGTGTGTGTGTGTGTGTGTGTGTGTGTGTGTGTGTGTGTGTGTGTGTGTGTGTGTGTGTGTGTGTGTGTGTGTGTGTGTGTGTGTGTGTGTGTGTGTGTGTGTGTGTGTGTGTGTGTGTGTGTGTGTGTGTGTGTGTGTGTGTGTGTGTGTGTGTGTGTGTGTGTGTGTGTGTGTGTGTGTGTGTGTGTGTGTGTGTGTGTGTGTGTGTCAGGAAAACGCGCCATGTGAACATCTTGCTGTTCATGGGCTACACCACCAAGCCTCAGCTGGCCATTGTGACCCAGTGGTGTGAAGGCTCTAGTCTGTACCATCACCTGCACATCATCGAGACCAAGTTTGAGATGATCAAGCTGATTGACATTGCCCGGCAAACCGCTCAGGGCATGGAGTGAGTTCCCTCACAGACACAAGAGCAGTCAGATCTCACTGTGTGAGTAGTCTGTCTAATAACGTGTCCTTATTCCCCCTTAGTTACCTGCACGCCAAATCAATCATCCACAGAGATCTGAAGAGCAACAGTATCCTTTTAAACATTTTTCTTTCTGTTCTCCAAATTATGCTTAAATATGTTGATGATTTTGGGATTTAAAAGATGGACTTTGACCTCCATCCTTACCGTCACTATAAAAGTGATGGAGGCGATTACATCGCCTGGAACACCAGTATTGCGTCGTTTGATCACATATGTCACATTTTTGATCATTGCAGGTAGCAGTTGAGGCGGCTACCTGACTGAAGCTAGCCCCCGGCTCAGCTCTACTCTATTGTGTGCTAAATGGAAGTTATGCTAACCAGGGATCTGAATACTTGTAAAAGAACAGAAATGAGCTCTCAGAGGAAGTGTGTGGCTCTTAAAAGAGCTGTTGTGTTGTAGTGTGATCAGGCCGTCAGTTCAACGCTTTGTTGCGTCGCCCTGCGGGGTGCAACATTGCGTGTCATTGCGGCATTTACATAGATTTTGAATGGAAGCTTGACGCGTTCATTGCCTCAATCGCTTTTGGTGTTAATGCAGGGTTAGAATGCAGAAATCCCACATGGTCAAGAGCTTCAAAGTAGCAGAAGAGAGTGTTTCCTTGACTTCCTCTCCTCCAGATATTTTCCTCCACGAGGATCTGACAGTGAAGATCGGTGACTTTGGTCTGGCTACAGTCAAGTCCCGCTGGAGTGGCTCCCACCAGTTTGAGCAGCTGTCTGGCTCTATACTGTGGATGGTCAGTGGTCATCTTTCTTATGAAAGTATTTTAAAATAGATGAGCTAGAAGTCATGTGACAGTGTACCCGGTACTCCTCAGGCTCCAGAGGTGATCCGGCTACAGGATAAGAATCCTTACAGCTTCCAATCAGACGTCTATGCATTCGGCATTGTGTTGTACGAGCTCATGTCCGGAGCACTGCCCTACTCCAACATCAACAACAGAGACCAGGTAATACATCACACAGATGTTTTAATAACCCCAAACACGGCTTGCCCTAATACATTTGTACACTATGTTGTCTTTCTTCAGAATACAGATCAGTAGATCCTTGGTTAGACATGTACCAAAACCCCTTTGCACATGGATGTCAGAACCAAAATTACCCCAGTGAACAAAATATACCAACCATCTGCATATGATCCACAGTCCAACTTCAAGGTTGAATATGTAGAATGAGCAGAACACCGCCATGTAGTGACTCAAGATCGTAGTCGCAACAACAAATAATTATTTCAGCAGTCGGGTTGCCAGGTTGGTCAGACCGGGCCCCGTAGCCCGAGTCTGTTTGAGCCTGTTTGAACCCATCCCCTCTGGAAAATCACACCATAAAAACAAGGATTGGAGGAGTTTGACTGACAGCTAGCGTAAGCCATTCCAGCTTTTGGGCGTGCGTTTTAAAGCCGTTGAACTCCTTTATATCAGTCCATGGAGTGAATGCTTGGCCTATATTGACTGGTTTTTGCAATACTTTCATTCTGTACCCCTCAAAACGCCCCGTGGCTTGTTTGTGCTTGACCAGCTAAGAAAAAGAAGGGGAATTGTGAGTTCCTATCCAATAATATCAAATTGCATACTGTAACAGGAATATATTCTCAGCAATTGCTGTAGCCCAACACTGGAGGGAGCATATACCAAGTGATTAATGAGTCTGTCTCCCACTATGCATGCAATCCTACACTGCTTCAACTGTCTAAGCACAGAGCACAAGTGATAAGATTCCTCCTTGTCTCAAACCATTAGTTACAAAGAAGGGTGTAGATAAACTTGTACCCCATCTAGCTTTTCATAAACCAATCGAAAAACCTCTTCACCGTTTTTTTTTTTTATTTATTCATTTTATTTGTCAGGGACTGTGCATATTGATGAAAATTGCTGAAAATATGCCAGAATTAGTCAAGAGGCTATTTTTCATCTGTTTTCCCTGGCCAGGTGTTAAGTGGCATCCTAAAATCAAGACGCAAGTTTAAAACAACATTTACGGTATAAAACATAAAATAAAAGTAGGACGCTTAAGCAACAATAAAAACGTATTGCATCATTAACTAATAAATTGATTTCATTCCTCCGCCCAGCGCAGCGACGGAAGCCTGTAGACTCTACCCTCCATATGTTCAAAACGCATACAAAACAAGATATATTTAATAAACTGGAAAAGTATCTGTTCTGTGAGATGAGCGAGTGACAGTCGTCACAGCGCTCTGCGTGGAGCAGAGACTGTATGTTGACGGGCGGGGCGGGGGCGGGGCCCCCCCTCCTCGCGGGGGTATACTTTACAGGCGTGAGTTACGTACACTCCGGCGAACACGAGCACTATGCAAAGACACCTGCAGCACCACCCCAGCGCTCTGCTAGAATCAACCGCACCTGTAAAGAAAATACCCAGTCCATATACTCAAAGTCAAGCATGGCATGGGTTTAAGTCGTCCTTGTGCACCCAATATCATCTTGTGAGCTGAGCTGAGGGTGTCATCACACATGATTAAATGCGTCCGCACTTATAAACACCAGGCTGTTTTAGATCACATCTCATATAAACAGTTGACCTGAAATCTACAATCAGAATTATTTCAATCAGATTGAAAAAAAGTGTACATGTAACCGCACAAGTACAACTGGACATGTCTGGCCAGCAACCTCTATAAAAAAAGTAGTGATGAGATGTCAGATGGTAAGCACGAGTCCTGGAGGAAGCTACAAAAGTGATGGACACAGCGCAGGAGAAAACCCAGCCAGGCTAAACAATGGACAGAGCTCGCTCTTAAACAAGAGTGAGTCTAGGGTCGGCTTTTACCCGCTGGCAAGCACCCTAACAGCCGTTGAGCCAGGGATGGAATGGCCAACTTTGAATGTAGTGTTTACAAACCAACAAACGAATACATTCTGCCTTTAAGTACGGATGTGACGTTGGGGGGGAGGGAGTATACCGAATTAGCCACATTAGCACCACCGCCCAGGAGCTAGGCTAACAGAACACGCACACGATAAATGGTAGTGGTAGTCAATGTTGAGATTTTTTCCAGGAACAGTTGCAAACAGGCAGGGGCGCCGTAATGGGGGGAAACGTTAGGATGATTCTAAGGGCCCGTGACTGACAGGGGCCCTAAAATATTAAAGCATGAGGAAATTTTATTAAATTAACCTGTCATCGTTAATCAATAATTTCCATTAATAAAACCTTTTATGTAGAGTGAAATAAATAAAATTAACGGTGAATTTCACTTTTTTCTGACAAAAAATAACAATTTCAAACCTCTGTACTCTCCGCTGTATTTAGAAGTAATGGTTTGGTCCTCTTCTCCACCTAGCGCGACCCTCAAAACTGTTTGTGTGAGCGCGAGAGACAGAAGGAGACAGAGTAGGAACAAAGTGCGGACAGGGCTTGTTATCATGGATATTAGAGTGTTTTTTCAAAAAGAAAAAGTATTGAAACGAGGCACAGGTGAGGTGAGACAAGACTTTAGTATTTTCTCATGGCTCAGGATGTGTTAAGCTACTGCTTACAAAACAGAACACTTTCTATCCGGCTGTTAAGACATGACATAACACCCTTTCAAAATATGATTTCCGGGTCCAAGCCGGTCCAAGCCTTGTATCTCTCCAATGCCGCAGTGCCGTGTTACCCATTGTTTGAACAGATCTGAGTTTTTAAAAAACAAGGTAATTGTCATTTTATCTCTTTCTTATCGATGAAATAGATGTCTTACTGATTAAAGAGATGATTGTAATTGTTCACATGTTCAGCCGCTGTTGTCTGTTTTGTTTCAACGGAGCGTTTGGACCTGGAAATTGTATTTTGAAAGGGTGTTACGTCAGACTGAACAGCCGGATATGTGCAGTGCAGCTTCACATTAAGAGCGTGTAACTGGCTAAAAGTGAGTCGACACACAGGACGTAGCACTTTACACAGACTGCAGGTCACTGTTTAGTTTACACTAAATATTCATACTAACTGTATTGTTGAGTTTACACAGATTTTTTTAAAATTCCTTCATGCCGACTTGGCCATACTGTTCAACATTAGAAATAAAACATAGAATTGGGCACTTGTCTTCATTCATAATTGATTCATTTTTAACAAATAGTTCTATTTTAATTAAGAAAATATAAAACAAAGGTCACTTTAGATGGTACTTGTATTGCCTAATATATTTAAAATTAATATAAATATGGAAAACCTATGTGTTTTCTTTAACAATAACTTCTAGTTCATGTGACTGTGTCGAAATTATTCTAGATAAGTCAAAAGGACAACTTTTCTGGGGGAAACCCTGCATATTATATGCTTTAGAGCTGCTTATTTTCTGACATCCTTTCAATATCCTGAACCTTTTTTTATCCTGTATATTTTTTGTGATATCTGTAAGCTACCTTACTCCTGAATTGGCTGCAAGTTTTGTTGAAATTTTACTCAGTAGCACTGCTGACATTTTACCTGCACCCTGGGGTCTTATTGTTGACAATTTTAACAGTAAACTCAGGTCAGCCCTAGATTCAGTGGCTCCACTTTCCACAAAAACAATATCAACCAAACCTACACCCCCTTGGATAAGGACTGAAATAAAAAAACTGAAAAGAAATTGCAGGAGTGCAGAGAGAAAATGGAGGCCGACTAAGTTAACAATTCACCATGACATATTCCGGAATAAACTTAAAATCTACAGTAAAGCAGTAAAATAGGCAAGAACTTCCCATTTTTCACAACTCATCTCAGATAAAAAGACTACAAATTACTCTTCTCCACTATTGCTCGTCGTAACTAATGATTTTAAGAATCCTCCATAGTTCCAACAAACTATCTATGTGAGGACTTTGCAGACAACTTCAGAGGTCGTTGGTATTAGGTTCACTCTTTTAGAACAAAACAATGTTGCTTTTAACAGGCGTGAACCATCACTTTTATGTGAGGACACAATGGAGCATTTGGTCCTAGTTGATGCAGTAACACTTTCTCATGTTAAGCCAACAACTTGTCTTTTAGACCAATTTCCCACATCACTCATTGCAATTTTATGCGTTCTTTGAGTTTGAACTTTGAAAGCCTGGTGAATTGCTTCTGAAGAAGAGCAATTTGGATCCTGACAATTTCGTCAAACTACTGACCTGTATCCAACTTACCCTTTTTAAGTAAAGTTTTAGAAAAGCTGTTTTTCATCCAGTCAAATTATTTTTTTAACAGCGACACAATTTTAGAACAGTGTCAATCTGGGTTTAGAATGAACCAAAGTACCCAGACAGCCCTCGTGAAGATTGTTAATGATCTCAGGTGTGACATGGACTCTCAGAAACTGTCAGTCCTGGTGCTACTAGATCTAAGTGCTGCTTTTGATACAATAGACCACCACATATTGTTCAAGATAGACTCAGGGCGCACTCACACTGTCCTTCCGCACCGGGCCAAAACAGGTTTTTCGGGTCAAGCCTATTGCATTGTGAGTACAAACGGGCCTGGGGCGCGGGGGGAGAGGGAGGGGGGACAAGTACCCTAAAGCCCGGGGCGCGGTGCGGAAGGCCAGTGTGAGTGCGCCCTCAGATACCTGGTGGGCCTCTCTGGTACTGTTCTTAACTGGTTTTATTCTTACCTCACAGATCGTCACTTTATTCTAAGCATGGATACATGTTCCTCATGGAAAGCATGAAGTGTGGGGTGCCCCAGAGGTCGATCTTAGGTCCAATACTTTTTAATTTGTCCAGCCGGTTAGATTACTGTAATGCCCTGCTCTCTGGTCTCACCAGTTTTAGAATCGCTGCATCGGCTTCTTATCTGTCTGACCCGGCCGTCTGGTACTGGTCTTTTATCTGTTCCCAATGTGAGAACCAAAACCTTTGGTGAAGCCTTATCATTAAGGCCCTCGCCTGTGGAACAATCTGCCGGAGGGCCTCAGGGCCACTGAGTCTGTTGATGCTTTTAAACGCAGGCTCAAGACTCACCTTTTTAATTTAGCTTTTAACTGAGTCCTCTTAGGGCGCGCTCACACTATCCTCCCGGACCGAGACCCGGACTTTAGGGTACTTGTCCCCCCTCCCTCTCCCCCCCGCGCCCCAGCCCCGTTTGTACTCACACTACCAGGGCCTCGGCCAATACTTCTTGCTGTCCATACGCCTTCAAGCCGTAACACGTCACACGCATTGATCGCGTGTGTGTGGCTTTGTTTACAAATCTTTCCATAGACCTCGGAGTTTTTGTGCGTCTTGTCGACTGTTTTTGAATATTTTCATCCGACCAAATCTGCAGTAAACACTCCACCTCCGCACCACACCAACGTGAACCTTTCCCCACCATTGTTGTTGTTGTTAAATGTCCGCGCATGGTCCGTCCTTCTATTTACATGTCCGAACAGGCGGACATAACGCTACTGCCGTAGGGCTCGTGCGCGTGCACGTGCGCACGCTCGTGCTCGTACATGTGCAAACGGCTCCGCTAAAGCCCACCTCTTTCAAGCGGGCCGTGGCGGCCCAGCTGGCCCCAGTTGAGCGCGGAGCGGGTGCGCTCACACTACTTAAAGGTACTAGACTTTAGCTGAAAAACCGGTTTTGGCCGCGGCCAAAAGGATAGTGTGATCACGCTCTTAGACCCTTTTAGTATTACTCATTTATCCTGTACTGTCATTTGTCCTTGTCTTTTCATTTTCTCTTAAAGGTTTTATCATTCATTTACCTTTTTATTTTTGTTTTGCTCTCAGTCATTCATATTAACATTCATTTATGTTGTTTTAGGAGGTTTTTCATTTCTTTTAGTACCTAGTTTAAAGCGTGCTCACACTATCCTTTTGGCCGCGGCCAAAACCGGTTTTTCAGCTAAAGTCTAGTACCTTTAAGTAGTGTGAGCGCACCCGCTCCGCGCTCAACTGGGGCCAGCTGGGCCGCCACGGCCCGCTTGAAAGAGGTGGGCTTTAGCGGAGCCGTTTGCACATGCACGAGCACGAGCGTGCGCGCGTGCACGCGCACGCGCACGAGCCCTACGGCAGTAGCGTTATGTCCGCCTGTTCGGACATGTGAATAGAAGGACGGACCATGCGCGGACATTTAACAACAACAACAATGGTGGTGAAAGGTTCACGTTGTGTTTACTGCAGATTTGGTCGGATGAAAATATTCAAAAACAGTCGACAAGACGCACAAAAACTCAGAGGTCTATGGAAAGATTTGTAAACAAAGCCACACACGCGATCAATGCGTGACGTGTTACGGCTTGAAGGCGTGTGGACAGCAAGAAGTATTGGCCGAGGCCCTGGTAGTGTGAGTACAAACGGGGCTGGGGCGCGGGGGGGAGAGGGAGGGGGGACAAGTACCCTAAAGTCCGGGTCTCGGTCCGGGAGGATAGTGTGAGCGCGCCCTATTGTCTCTTAGTTTCCAGCTCCATTGTTCTCCTCACGGGGGCCCTCCACTCCTAGAGCCCTGTCTGGCCTGCGGGGGTGCAGTCCGGGGGGTTGTCCGGGCCTGGATAGTTGGGGAGTCCTGACCCTGGGCTCTATGGCCGTGGTATGGGTCCCTATCTGTCTGGGTCGGGGTTTTCTCTGTGGTGTCCCCTGTAATTGTGGGCTTGAGCGGCTTTCGGTAGGGATGGCCCGAATCCTCACGCTGCTCCAGATTAGCATCTAGTGTATGTGCCATCGATAGTAGGCTATATTCAAGTCATGTTGTAAGTGCGGCTATTTAATTAGCATAAGAGAGCTAACATGTTCTGTTCCTAACCCATCTGTTTGTACAGTCGATCGAAGAGCAAACCATCTTGTCACTTATGGTAACACCACCTCAGGAATGACCGCAGTCCAGGTCCAGATGACGGAGTTAGCATGCTAATGATGCTAATCCTAACAACTAGCATCTGAGGAGAAGTGAGGGCCAGAGGCTGGCTGACACTCAAGAGGCCATGCCCCTAATTATTCATACACTTCATAACCTCCAATAAAATAAAAACTACCCTGGTACAAAATAATTCACCCCCCTCAGTGTTGTCATGGAGATATGACCTAAACATACAGACTAGAATGTTCTTTTGTCCCAGGCCTTAAACAGGTTTAATGATGCTGTGAAATGGCCTGTTTAACATGAGAATGAGAAACTGCTCTGTTATGAAACTGCCCCTAGTGGACACTCAGAGAACTGCAGTTTTTTTATACTTCTTTATTTGATCAACCCGGAAGTCTCTTTGGTGGGGGCTTGGTGTAATACAACACTGATGCTATATTAGATTATTACACATCATACACGATCAGCATGCAGCATGGCATGGGTTTATCTGCTTCTAATTCTTCCAATGCTGTATATGTATATGTAATCCCATTTAGTTGAAATACCTCCTCATGTTATTCAGTGTTGTTGTAATGTTTTATGTAAAGAGCTACATTTGCTTTGACTGCAGGTAACCTATACCAAAATGTTAGAGTGATGGTGTCACCTGCATGAATGACGATTCCACTCCTTCAGGAACCTTAATAATTATCCAGAGATGCTACTCTTGACAAAACGATTAAATGGCAACATGTTGATAAAATGCTACAAAATGAATCACAATCATCTCATCTCATCTCATCTTTAGCCGCTTATCCGGGGTCAGGTCGCGGGGGCAACAGCTCTAGCAGGGGACCCCAAACTTGCCTTTTCCGGGCCACATTAACCAGCTTAACTGGGGGATCCTGAGGCGTTCCCAGGCCAGTGTGGAGAAATTATATATATATAATCTCTCCACCTGGTCCTGGGTCTTCCCCGAGGCCGCCTCCCAGCTGGACATGCCTGGAACACCTCCCTAGGGAGGCGCCCAGGGGGCATCCTTACTAGATGCCCGTGTGCCACTGTGCCACAATCATATTTAGAGTAATGCCAGCTTGCTGTTTGCAAATCATTCTGCAGCCAGCTGCCCAGCCTGACGTTTTCCACAAGGCACTATTTTGCTGTCCGCTAGCTAGCAATTCATCCACATTAGCAGCTAAAAGCACAATATTTTGTGTTATCCCCCCCCCCCCCCCCCCCAACCATGTTCCGCCTAATCCCGCCCTACTGTGTAGTAATTGGCTAGTACTACTTTGCTGTGATTGCCGGACTGCTGTGACGAGAGTGGCTGGCTTGTTGGCTAGCTAGCTTGCTATGTCCACCACATACTATAGATATATAAATGTAATCATCTATAATCCACCATGCTTTCATGCTTCACTGGTTAGTTTGTGATTCAAAGTGAAGTTTAAAGTCTGAGTCATTCAAACTAAAACTCTGCCTTGAGCAGGGGAGTTTCGGTGTTGGCTCCAACAAAGCGGTCGGTGAGCTCCAGCGTCTGCTGCCCCGGGGGCTGTTGACTCATTGGGGACCAGCGGAGCAGCTCTGAGTTTTGACTGCTGACAAAGTATAGGCAAATACTGTGCATTCACTGTGTTGCTGTGGCACAGTGCAGTAACATTTCCTATCATTAGCACTTGAGCGTTATTGAAAGCTACAGCTCTACAAAATGTTTATTTCTGCATATCCTCTCTTCCAATAGATCATATTTATGGTTGGTCGAGGTTACCTGTCTCCTGACCTCAGCAAGGTGCGCAGCAACTGTCCAAAGGCCATGAAGAGACTGATGGCCGACTGTCTGAAGAAGAAGAGAGAGGAGCGACCTCTCTTTCCTCAGGTGACACAAATAAATGTGCATGATTCTAGATTTAACTGGGAGGTGACTTATGCATCTGACTTGCCAGATTAAGGGCTCCCAGCCCTTTGAACATGTTTATTTGAATGCAAATGAACATTTCCTCCATGTTGACCTGTTCTGTCGATCGATTCAGTGTAATGTCCATTTACACAGCACTTATTCCATCAGTACAACAACACAGTCACATCATCCTCACCACTCTGCTGCTTTTTTTGTTTGTTTTTTAAAAAATGCATTGTTATTACATCCCCAGGTAATACAAATGGTACACTTTCCGATCATAGAGCACAAAAACAAACAGCAGAGTAACATAGAATGTCTCAGAAATAAATGTAGGCTGACAGCCTTAGTTTCACTTAAAGTGAACACAGGTGTGATTTTTGAAAATGTTTTTTTAAAATTGTATTTCTTCTCCTTTTATCTGCTTTCTGTGAAGACTTTTTAATGTAATGCTATCACCCCCCAGATCTGAATCAATGAAGACTTTATGGCTCAGCAGATGGCCTCAGAGCTTTTAAGATGTAGAGAGCAGCTGAACTGAAGCGATGCTACTCTAAACACAGCACACACTACTGTTAATGCTTTAGTTTAGTTGTGAACAGTGAGCACACTGACTCGGACTGATGGTCCTGTGACTGTGCTGTGTATTCCGTCAGATCTTGGCGTCCATTGAGCTGCTGGCTCGCTCATTACCCAAAATACACCGCAGCGCCTCAGAACCTTCGTTAAACCGAGCTGGCTTTCAGACGGAGGACTTCAGCTTGTACGCCTGCGCCTCACCCAAAACCCCCATCCAGGCTGGTGGCTATGGTGAGTTCATACACACATATCAGGAGTTCACTTCGATTGGGTACATTACCTAGTGCTTTAAACTATTCCACTGGAGAAGGGAGGATTGAAATGAGAAGGAGTCAAAGTCTGATAAGACGGAGACTCCCGTAGGCAAGGACGATTGGATAAAGTTGAGAGAGAATGGACCTTCAAGTAGAGGCTACGTCCATTTTCTATACAGTCTAGGATGAAAACAAGGATTAGACTGATACATTGGGGAATAGAGTACAACACTGATTGAATGTGGGAAGACTTCATCTAAACTAATTGTAAATGTTAGCAGATTTCATGCACATGTGAAGGAAGCCCTTTATAGTAATGCCATTGAAATCAAATCAACAAAATTTGGATGGAATGTCAGAGTCTAATGTGTGCTAGCATACTTGTTCCAAATTCCACTTGTATAACGCTGTGCCACTGCTGCATAGTAATGTTTTCACGATACCAAAATTATGACTTTGGTACGATACCTGCCTAAAATATCTCCATACTGATACTGAACCGATAAAATAAAACATCATCAAAGTAATGGAATAAAATATTAGATGACAGAATGTGGAATTAAAAATTCTATATTTATTTTTTATTAATTAAAACGCTTAACTCTAAAAACTCAAAATAAAAATATATTTTTGTAAAAGTTGCTGAGCTTTATAGCTACTTAATGTTCAGTTCATAAAATCAGATAATCCTTTTTTCATCCCACAAAGGGGAAATTTGGCATTTGCATTTCATGTTGATAAAGTTTCTCTGCAAATTACAGTCTGGTCTGTGCTCTAATCAGACCATTTCAACTTACCATGTTGCTCGTGTTGGCTCCCTTGGTCTGAATTGATGTAAAGCATCGTTTACAGACGAGGTCTGTGGTGTCCATGGGCTTGACACTGTCGGCTACATTTTCGCTCTCTGCGTCTGCTTATAAACAAGGACGGTCGGCCCATGTCTGTCTCTATGAAACCACACCCACTCTGGCTGCAGGCAGTGATGAAGCAGAGAGAAGCTGCACACAGACATGCTGTCACACTAAGTTCATAAAGTACTGATACTAATAAAATGTAAAATAGTATTGTTTCTAACGGAAGGATACCGTGGTACCTTTCTAGTATCGCTTTAACGTGCAACACTACTGTATAGTAAAGATACATATGATGAATAAACGGGAATTGACATTACTACGGCCGCTGCAACAGTGTTTCCACACTAATGTTCTCCGTATCTTTATTACTTTTCAGGGGAGTTTTCGGCATTTAAGTAAGTGCGCAGATCCCACCAGTCCATCCCTCGTCACTTCTCAAAAGTCTGGTGTCCATGCGGTGGATTAATTCATTACTGGAAAAAAAATTGTCTCAAAGAATGTGCTTTTATCTTCCTCTGTCAACCTGAAGAAGACAGCCTCACTGGAGTCCTTCCAACAAAAAGCTGCCCAGCAGGCAACCACAGCGACAGACAAAACTGAATTCGGAAAAAAATCAAAAAAAGATACTTGAGTCACACAAAAAGAACAGGGGGAAACCAAGACACAAAGATATCTACACCCAAACGGTTTTGAGGAAAAGATGTTCGACTCCACAGATGGACTTTCCTGCTAGAGAGAAAGATGATGGCGAAAGGAAGGAGAGACGGAGGTGAAACGTCAGGAGGAGTCCAGGCTTGGGGCCCTCCCTTGTCCCATCATTTCCTGTGCGGGTGAGGTCGGAGGCTGGTTTATCAGCTGGCCCGCTGAACTGCTCTATGAGGGACGGCAGAAACGGGTCTGTGGAAGGAGAGGCCTTCCATCCGTCGGTTGAGATGGAAGGCCGGGCGTCAGCCAATCCCGAGATGAACTGGAGGTTACTCTGCCGGGAGAACCCTGAAAGGAAGCTGACTGGAAAGATAGATCTTTTTTTAGCTTTGAATTAGTTTCTTATGTTTCAGATTTTTTTCTAGCAGCTTCTAGGAATGCTGAGCTTTTTATTGTCATTTGTTTCTTTTGAAGATATGGTAGCTGTTTTAGCAGAAAGCTTTCCTCCTGCTCACGCTGCACTGGCCTTTGCTTTTTTTTTTTTGTCTTTGTGGGCTCAATACTGAATAAATTCTGCAAAATACGTGCTCCCCTCCACAAAAATTCAACACCCGTGAGGAAACGGCATCATTTTTTTATCTACCGAGGACTTTTGCTCAACAGTTTCAGAAATGGGGGCTGTTCTTTGGGATGAAAAATGTTTTTTTGTGATGAAAGCTACACTAGAGATTTATTCAGTTTAAAAAGCCTGTTCTAAGCCAACAAATGAGCGTTCGCGTCAGAGGCTTAGCTTCTGAGGTTTAGGAAAAAAGTTTGCAGTAGCTCTACCTTTTCAAGGGTTTTTCACATTTTCATCATTCATGCAGCAGAACTCTGGGGCCTGGTGTCTTCTACAACCACTGGAGCTGTTCCAAGGGTGAAAAAAATGCAGATCTGTTTGGTGATGGAAGCTACAGAAGAAGGGGTTCTCCTTCTCTTTAAAGAGCCTGGTGTAATCTGAGCTAGTGCCCAGCATTGACACTGAGCTGACAGGTGTGTACAGGAAGTTGTTTCACAACCTTTTCTTTTGCTTCTCACCTTTTTTTCTACAACTTAAGATTTGTGTTTTTTTTTGTTTTGTTTTGTTATATCAAGTGCATGTCATGTCAATGTTTATTTTCCTGTATTTTTCTTTTTTGATCATGTGACTTTAATATTGCACTCATTTTAAAATGGGGGACCTTACTCGTCGCACCTGCTGAAAGGCCCGGCGATCCTCTGGAGAGTTGTGTTAGCCATGAAAGAGGCGGAAAATTATTTTTCAATCCCACCTTTCCCTTTCTCTCCACACATACACCTGTACGTTTTTCATTCCAGCGTGTGTTAAGGGTTGTAGGTGTTGCTACAGGTTGTTTTTATTTTGTTATCATCAATGTTTGCCTTTTTCTGTACAGGCAGGCCTGCAGATATTTACTTATTTATGTGGATTTTGTTTTGTTTTGTTTTATAGATTTATTTTCAAAACCGCTTCATTTAAAGCTCTCAGTCTTTTATTTGATGCTTGTTTTATTCTTTGTGACTAGTGTACTTGCACTTTGTAGAGATGGATTGAAGCAAATGAGCGACTTGCCTTTACTTTTTTTGTTATTGAAGAATAAATTGTGACATACAGAGCTGATGACCCAAAATTAAATTCCCAATGCATGAGCCATCTGCAGGGGCTGAACTGTGAATATTTTGCTGGGAAGGCTCAGCTGTCACCCGGGACTGTCTTTGATAAAGCCTCCAGCAGCCGAGTATGTCAACATACCTGCAGTGATGAGAGCAGAGTGAAAGAGTATGCTGCTCTGATAAATGGATGTTGTGGAGGTGGAGCACACAGCTGAAGCATCATTCCAAACACTGACTGGTTCTTCTCATTTATCAAGGATTATTCACTATCATTCACTTTTTTTTAACATATGGCCCATAAAACATTTTATGAGCTGCTCAGTGACAGAAATGTTACAGGAGACATTACGAGTGATTGCTTGTTAGCCTAGCTCCATCAAATAAAAAGATTCACCTTTAAATTAACTCCATAAGATTTGAGATCCCTTGTTTCTAGCGGCATCTGTGGCAGGAAGATGTAACTGCAGGTGAGCCTGTTCTTTCTGAGCCTCCATCTTGTCACGTTCACTATCTGTGTTTGAAACTTTATTGAAACACATTCATCCCTCTACTTCCAGTCCGTCCTCTAGATTATCTCTTCTCTCTTAAATCCGCGCACACACATGTTCCTATTACACTTCTGTCTTTATTATAAGCCCGACTCAGAAGTGAACGCAGCTTAACTGTAGTGAAGGGTTTGGCTGACAGACTTACCACTGTCAGCAGAGTCACTAACATGGAGACTTATTAACATCTAGAGAGGTAATGTCTCCACAGCCAATGATATTGGAATACTCAGCAAAAAGGGAACAAGTGTTTTCATTAGTGGGTCACATGATCAATCACCAGTGTTTTAACTCACTCTGTGATAGATAGGAACTTAAAAGACAATTAAATAGATTTTAACTTTAAACAGCTCCAAAACATCAGATCTTAAGTATCTCTGGACTGGATGCACAAAGATGAAATTTCTGTTAACATCACATTACCCAAAGTGTGTTTCATATTTGGTGTAACCAAACCAAAATCTGTAAAGAATTATATCTACTGGTCAAAGCAAGGTACTTAATGTCCAACTGCTTGTGGCTGGTCTTTGGTCAAGGTGATGTCTCTGAAGATACAGGTGCACACATTTAAAGTATAAAGGTGGCAAACTATATGAGGTTTATTACAACTTTAGTCTTATTGCACTTGTGATTAACAGTCCTGTCACTATACTTAACAAGTTGAGAAACTGAGTAGTGCTGCCACTTTGAGACATTTTTCTCAGGAGTTGGTGGAGGCCCAACCCGAACTAAAAGGAGAGTGAAAATTGAACTTCTTCTGTTGATCTAGTGTGATATCAGTGGATTCCAGCTAGTCTATCAGCACAAGCGTTCATGGGTGTCAAATGCTGTGGATGCACTTGTTGAGCACTAACTGGTGTTGGTTTTTGAGTGCACTTTCAAAGAACTAAATACCGGCCAGTGGCAGACAGCCACGTCTGTAGCTGCTTCACCTGTAGATTGTAAGGAAGAGAGGGCTCCAGGGTTTAGTTTTTACTCCTCTACTATTACCTGTACATTTCCTGAAGTGGACTTTCACAAAGACATACGGACAATGTAGGTCTTTTATTAAATATTACATATGGCTGAGCCATGTTACATCACTGACATGATGGACGTCCTCTCTGAAGAAACCTGATGACATGTTATGAACCTTTACAGGAAGTGATAGCCACTTCAAAGAGTTGATCTAGTTTGGGTTTTGAAGGAGGCTGAATCACTAGAGATAAAAAATGTCTTATGTAGAACTTCGTGCTGATCAAATTTGAAATACTCATCAGTACAAAATACCAGCCTAAAGATAGTGATACCTAATAGAAAAGGATGAGGTCACATGGGGGTAAATGGTAGCCTCAGCCTCCGAGTTCCTGTCAATGTCCTTACTCAAATGTTGAGCGCGACGGTTCATTCATACCTTGGAAAGAGCAGTCGACAGTACAAGCTCAACTAGAGGTTTACCTACTTGCTTGTTCCAGAACTTCTGATACTTTATCACAGGTCAAGCACGGTTTTAGTCCTCTTCCACAGACATCAGGATCATCCTTCAGCTAGCAGTGGCACTTGTCTGCTGTACTGGGATCTGCTGTTGCACATTTTCAGATTGCTTGATGTTCACCCGACGGAACCTGAGGAAGAAATGTCTTTCTGAGCGAAGTACTTATTTTCCATATTGATCTGTATTTTCTATGAGAATAATAGTAATAGTCAGCAAACCCTGAGCTCCATCACTAAGGCGCTGCTCTTCACCACATATCCTCCTCATCAAACACTTTCTCTTCTCTATTTTCATTTTCCTTCTTGAACATTTCCTCCCTCTCCTCAATGCCTGCACCTTAAACCACAATCCCTTTCAATTGAGAACTATCATGACAAACTTTTATGGAGATTTGTTTTCTTTTCACCTGTAAATAGTTGTACAAAGGAAATACTGTCAGTTTGCTAGGAGGCATGGAGACTACAAGTGTAACATTATAAAATGCTTAAAATAAAGAGATGAAGATTAAAACACATTTTGATAGGCAGACTTCTGAGAAAAATGGTTGAGTGTAAAAATATTTAAGGCTGTATCATAAGGAGAAAGAGCTTAATGTATTTGTTGTGAATATGAAAAACTGATATATTAAAGAAGTGCATGAAAGCTAGTTTGCCTTATGTGTCATTTGTGTTGTGGACATGTATTATGTCCACATGATGGCAGCATTCACATTTTCTTTTTGTTTTATGCACAGTTTAGCAATGCTGTCACAGAATCAACAATCTTGTAGGTGAAGCCTACGCTAATAACTGTAGGAGAAGAAGAGAGAACTACACTTATTATAATTAATCAACAACCTTATTAATTACGCTAATTAATTATTCCTCATTAAAAAGGGGCACGACCACCGATGGTACAGTGAACGTTGACTAAGACTGAGACAGCCCAGCAACCTGTAGGAATTAAAATAATGCTTTTCTATCAATTCCTCTAATGAATTACTTTATCAATTTTTTTCTATCAATCTCAATCTGAAATGTTTGTTCTCGTAAAACAGTGACCTCAAAACAGAATGAAAGCTCACAGACAACAACTTGGGTTCGGGGGGGGGGGGTTTACTACAAAAAATATGAAGTTATTTATGTACATATATACATAATAGTATATGTTTAATAACATTAAACACATAAAATGAATGGGCATGGTAAAGCTATAATATGGAAAATGCAGTTTCTAGTGATACCTTTATGGAAAGTGAAGTTTAATATCAAGGAGCCAGTGGTCACCAGATCTGCTCATTAAAGTACCAACAACGTCATCTCACCAAATGCTCAGCTTTGAAGAGGGAAGTCCAGAGGAAGCAGACGTCTCACAGAGCCGTCCACCGGGCATATGGACAGTCCCTAGAGAGCGGTCGCTTTACTGTGGCACGGATGGTCCGCGCCGGGGTTACTTTGTGTTAATCCTTCTTCAGCTTTTAAACCAAGCCAAAAGTCTTTCTGGACACTTCTGCATGGACAGCTTTGAGTTAGGTGGATGAGAGTTGGTCTCTTCTGGACTTTGATATAAACTTTAAAGGGTAACTTCGTGCTATGGATTAAAGCTTATTTTCTTTAGCCGGAATAAAAATAAGCTTGTTCTCAAAAACACAAGCACTAAGTTAAAACGACCTTTGACTGATTAATAAAATTTTATTAATCAAATAAAACACTTAACTTTGTTGAAACAAAGTCAGGCAGAAAGCTACTTAAAAATCAAGACGAAATAGAGAGATGTTACAATATAAAAGACTGTACAATGGACAAGACTAAACTAAAAGAAGGAGCAGAAGTAGCAAAAGTAGGTGAGTAGAAGAAGTGAATAGCTTGGGTCTGCTATCTTTAAGTCCACTGTCTGAGGTGTGGCCTGAGATAATGAGATGCATTCATTTTCCCACTCAAAGTTGGTCTCCAAAGAAGAGGATCGGTTTTCATATGAATAAAGCACATCAGACCAAATATATCAATTAACATTGAATAAGCACAGTAACACATAATGTTAACTTTTCTTTCAGTTAATAATCCTGGGGAAAGGCTGTCAGTGACACAAAACATCAACAATAACATATTCATATGTTTAAAGAATCATTCTGTGATAGTAGTGTAGATATATTTTGACAATGGGTTAAGATAAAATTCTTGGGACTTCCAGTTTGGCTGAGATGGATTAGACATGTGCTGAGTCATGCTCCCACAACGTTTGATAATTTCGCTTTTAAAGACACCGAAAGCCACCAAAATATGTCGATGTATGCAACCAGACAGAATGTAAAAGACCAGTGGGCGAAGGCTAGAACCGCAGACGAGGCAGGTGGCGAGATTAGCATGCTGACTAACGCTCAACTCTGGGCAGAGCACCGCACAGCCCTCTGCGTCGATCACAAAACCTCCATTTGAACGCCTGAAGCAAAGCTTGACCACGTCCATGCCACATTGTCCGACCAGAAGATAGGCTCCCTCGAGGTAAATGCGAAACCTACAAGACGAGCGTCTGCTAACGCTGGAGGCCTCCTGTGCCACACTAACAGAGAGCAACGCTTGAGTCCAGGAGCCGTCGGAATAATCTCTGTGTGGTTGGCGTACCTGAATCTGTGGAGGGGCCGCGGCCGGCAGCCCTCTTCGCGGAGCTGCTAATGGAGGTTTTTGGCGAAGGCTTCCTGGAAGCACTGCCGGAATGTGACAGGGTTCATCGCATGCTATCTAAAAAGCCAAAGCCAGGGTAGAGACCATGGGTAGTCATCATCAGGCTGCACAGGTACCAGGTGAAGGAGAAAATCATACGTGAAGCCCGCACCAGCAGAGGGAAGCTGTAGTACAGAGGCTCCCCCATCGCCATATACAAGGACTATGCACCGGAGGTGGTGGAGCAGCACCAAAAATACAGAGAGGTGATGTTGGAGCTTTATAACCTGGGCTTCAGACCCGCGCTGCTGTTCCCTGCCAGGCTTGTCATCACGATGAAGGACGGAGGGAGGAGAAAGCTCTCTTCGGTCACAGAGGCGAAAGCCTTTCGTAACATCCACCCGTGCGGAAGAGCCCTGATGACCGCGGAGGGTTGTTGATTTCACCGTGGACGAGCCACTGTCATGCTATCTGGATAACCGTGAGTCGATATGGTGCTAACTATATAGCTGTGCTTTAGCCAGCCCCGGAAAGGCCGAAGTTAATTTTTAGAGTGCAGCACTAAGTTAAAGTCCTGACGGTCTGATGAAATTCTGTCTGTTTAAGAGTTTTGAACAGAAATTGCTGAATGGACATTTTACCCTACTGGACTAGAATGTTGATTTGAGATCCAGTGTTTTCTGATATTTTTGGAATTCCCGTTTTTTTTCTGTGCCTGCTCACACTACTATGTGAACTAATTTTTATCTTTAATCAGCCTTTGTGCCAGGTACTGGAAGTTTGTTGTTATATATTTTCTTCACAGCTTTATTCTATTTTGTTTTGGGTGTTTATCACCCACCACCATAGGGTTATCTGAAGTATTTTATTTTCTGTGACTCGTTCGGTCGAAGTGTTTTACTGTAGCCTGACACTTATCATGGTCTGATGTGCGGAGGCGACCTGCACCAGTGCAGTGTATGCACTCTGGCCCAGGGTAGACGGCGGGGCTTCATATAGGCAGGCATCCTATTTATAAGGTTCTGACACAGTTACAGTACCTTAAGGAGGATGTGATGTTTCTGCAGGAACACAAATCAGCTGACACCTCACGTATTAAAAGGGCGTGGTTGAGCCACTTATTCCATTCCAAATTTACAGATAGAGTTAGAGGGGCAGCTATCATCATTCATAAAAGGGTCCTGTTTTAGCCAACAAATGTAATCCTAAATACTGAAGGCCGCTATCTAATAGTTTCAGGCACACTTCAGAACACACCAGTGGTCTTAGTTTGGGTTTATGCGCCCACCTTGGACGATGAACAGTTTTTTACAAGGCTATTCTCCAAAATCCCAAACGCTGACAGTCACCGCATTATCATGGGTGGGGACTTCAACATGGTGCAGATGTGACTCTCAGACGCAGATGTCTTCTCCTACACAGGTTACGCTATCCAAATCAGCACACACAGTAAAAACATATGCATCACAGTTGGAAATTTCTGATCCCTGGAGGTTTAGAAACCCCCATTGTAACGCTTTCTCCTTTTTTTCCTGTGAATACCACACATTCTCCTGAATTGATTTCTTCTTACTCCAAAGCAACCGCCTCGACTGTGTGAATGCATGTGAATATCACCCAATAGCCACTTCTGACCATGCTCCTACCCCAGTTTACATCAGTTTTCCATTGGATACATTTCCGTGTCACCATGGAGATTCAGTTCACACTCACTGTCGGACAGTAAGTTTAAAGATTTTGTTTTCTTTTTTCGGTACCGTCAAATGAGACATTTTATCCAAAAGCAATTCCCACATTTTCCAAACCGCCCCCCTGAAGCTGAGATGGACCAATTCCTTTCTCTCAACGTACAACACAAACGACTGATATCTTCTTCTTCACTTAAAGCAGACAAACTGGCTCTAATGTTTTCTCTTGTGTAATTGTCTGCAAAAATTTATAAAAAAAAGATAAAAAAATGTTTGTGGAATGTTTGGGTGGGTCTTCTGGAGTTACAGTCAAGGTGCAATTAACTTTATCTCTCACTCAGCAAGAGAAAGAAGGGATAAGGTGAAGTGAAGTCTTTTCTCCATTAGTTACCTAATACATTTTCCTTTTTTGACAGTGTCTGAGTTATTGAGTTGAGTTTGAGTTACTTTGTTCACTCTTCAATGAGTTACATTTCCACTCAAAGGTGAAAGGATCAAGGGAGAAGAGCAGGGGGGGCATAAAGAGAGACAGAGAGAGAGAGAGAGAGAGAGAGGCCTAGTTCTGATAAGAGATTTCTGATATCAGACTGGCATTTAGGGGTTTCATCACAAAATAGTGTCTCCATTCTTTGATGATGCCATATAAGGGCAATGTTTCCTACATAACACTCTTCCACTTCCACATCCAAATAATCCACGGAGACCAGAGGGTTGTACTACGGAGTGCTGAACATCCCCAGGGTTTCTTTTGATAACCTGGATGGACAAATACAAAACTCACAATCAGAGTTAAACGGTACCACAAAGCTCACTTAAGAGGTAATTTGTCAAACCATCGTTTCCGCTTTAGTTTCAATGCGTGTTCTCATAAAAAGGACGTGTATTGCTTCGTTTGACTCACCCTTTGGATCAAGGGCCGCATACTTCACTCAAGAGGAGCAGATCATTATAATGAACTCTTGTTAGCACTTCAAGAGTATAATAACACCAAGGGGCTACACGGTTGCACATAGTAATGACAGGGCATGTCAGACGTGGCACTCTCTATAATGAAGCTGTTTAATATATTCTACTGTCAGTGTTAATGAATTCTGCCTTTTTTTTTAATAATGTATTCTTAAAACCATATATTGTATACCCTATTCAATATGGTCATAACAATACATAAATAAAAACAACATGTTAAATGTTTATTTTTAGCACTAAAGTGCAACAGTGTCAGAGGCACTTAACAATTTAAAAAACAGAATAAAAACAATATATTCAGGGGTCATTATATAGATAAAAAATGATAACATTAAGAACATCTATATAACTATACAATGGCCCTATCCATACGTCAGCATTAGCTGCTGAATCTCCTTCATTTGCTTCTTGTCATCTGTTGCTGGAAGGTCCTGCTGCAACTCCTGCAGTCTCTCCAGCAATGCCGCCTTCAACGTTCTCCTCCTTTTTGTGGTGGTGGTGGTGACGAGGACCCATGCCCTGCAGGCTGCGAAATGCCCTCCTCCTCCTCCATCTCTTCCATCTCCTCCTCCTTCTTAGCTTGATCTTGAGTCTATAAAGTACAAAATACTGTATATCATTAACTCTATACTCCAACACAAAATTCTTTTAATACAATATTTTCAAACATATATGCCATGATTTTGGCATGGAGTTGATAACAAACGAACATCACACAGGCTCTAAAATATCTCAGGAACTGTAAATGCAAGAATTGTGGATCCAACCCGATTTTACAGAGGCTAGATGTAGGGTGCTGGTAAAAAAATGTTGTCTTTCAGTCTTGTACAGTTTATTTCTAAAGTATGTTTGATTAAAAGTTTTCCCCCCATGTTATGAAAACATGATACAAGTAGAAACTACAGCACACAAACCTTTGTTTTGTTTTGTTTTGTTTTATTCAGTCATCAAACAATGTCAAAAACAATGATTTGAAATATATCAGTTTAATTCAAACAGTAAATTGTGACTGAAAAGGCTAGGCTGAAGCAAAAGTGTACGCAGATGATACAACCATCATCGGGACTTATTAGCTCAGAAAATGATCACATCGCATCGTGAGGAGGTAGAAAATGGAGTTAAATGGAGTAAAGAAAACAACTTGCTTCTGAACATGTCAAAAATGAGTGAACTTGTCATCAACTTTTGTCAAAATAGAAATCAGATGCCTATTTATATCAATGATTCTGAGATTATGAAGACTGTTGAGGAATGTAAATTCTTGGGCGTGACTCTTTTTCATGACTTGAATTAGAGCTCAAACACCAGTAAAATTGCTGTGAAAGCGAGACAGCGCCTCTTCTTCTTACACAAGCTCCATGATTTGACTCAAAATGCAAAGATTCTTTTAAAACTTTTTCTATTGCGTAATCGAGAGTGTCTTAACCAATTTAATCACTATGTGGTTTGGAAATCTCACCCTGAAAGAAAAAAAGAACAAGACTTTGAACAAAGTGGTTGGCTCAGCCAGCAGGAACAGTGGCTGTGCGTTTCCGCTCCTGGAGGCCACACATAAAGCCAGACTCTTGAATCGAGCTCTACAAATTGTAAATGATGCCTCAGGCCACCCTGCCTGGGCCATCTTTGAAATGCTCCCTTCAGGGAAAAGATATTGTTCTATACAATGTTCCACTGCTCTCCATTCAAACTATTTTTTTCCACAAGCAGTGATGACTTTAAATAATATGACTTGTACAGCTTTAATCTATACAATGTTATGTGGCATTGATTTATTGTTTGTTGTTTAAATAAGGTACTTAAAATTTTGCGCTGACTATGTATTGTACAGTATTTTACCCCATAGAAATTTTATGTGGCACCGGTTTGTTTTTTATTGTGAATTGTCTTCAAATGTTGACAGCGCACTTTCTGAGCAGCTTATAAATGCCTATCTCATTTTCTTATCAATTCAATTAAATCCACTTACATCAAAGAAAAATAAATCTAAAATCATAGTAATAATAATTAATACTAAAGCAATCAAGATGTAAGTAAAGAAACAAGGAAATAACCTATTCAGGTTTGTTCACCTTTAAAATAGCATTGTCACAAGCTGGATACATGCACAATAATTGTTTTGATGACATGAAATAACCTGTGATGACTTAAAATATCGTCCATTTTAAACATCCTTCACAGCTTCCAGACTGACTTGTGCTGAATTATCACTGTCAATTGTCACATTAAGTAATCATTTAACAACATTTTCAGAAAAATGCAAGTTGTTTCCATTACTCACGAACAAATAACATTCAGTCAGTTAATGACAGCTGTGAATATGAATGTATGGTTATGGTTATGGTTAAAATATGGTTTTGTAAGTAATGTCAATGAAATAAATTGCCAAAGGGTCCAGAAGCAGGTTATGTAACAAATGCTCCATGTCTTACAACAGCACATTATATGAACAATGCACAATTTCATTGTTTTCATTGTTTCATTGTCCAGCACCTTAACTTGTGACCTCACAGAAGCATCTTTGTTTTGAGTGCTTGGACCTTTTGGGACAGTCTGTTACCTTCCAACACTTTCTGGAGGAACTTAAATATGAATTCGAGTTCTGGGGATAGCCCAGGTTGAGTGTGTAAAAAAACAAGGCACATCCAAAGGAAAACCTCCCAGATTGCACAGACGTCCCATGCCCCAATCATTACTCCAGCATCCTCTGACTTTTCCTCATCATCAGCACCCTCTTTTTGGATCACATAAAGCCCCATGGTGATCTGTGTTATGTCTCTCTCAGCTTCCTTGCTGACGTTCTAATGGTGAAAAACTATTTGAGAATTTTTAAAATAAATAAACGTATAAAACATTACACCACTGAAAGCTCACAGTAAAATAATATGAAATTACTGATAAGAGTGTTGCTGTCCTCATTGAGATAAGCACAAAGACCACAGTACACAGTACACAGTCCCTCTTGACTTCGATGTCCTCACTCTGCAAAGGAATGTATATAAAAATATTAAAGCTATTCATTTAGCGCTTATCTGGCTAAATAATTGAACAGTTTACTGCACTTGCCTTAGTTGTGGGAGCCAGGGCCGAAGTGGGACCACTTTTCAGCCTGGGAGTTTCAGGCCCAAGACTGGCCCACTTTTTTCATGGTTGAAACTTGAAATTGAATTAATGAGGCGACAGTTCAGCTCTTACTACCGTGTAGTTTTTATTCATAACATGTTTGAAATGTATAGAAGTTAAATATTATGTCAACAATTTAACAAAACACAATAGCCCATTACACTTAAAACGATATGCCGTCTTAAAATTGAAATAAAACATTTGAAATAAGAAGTTGATGTGGCATTTTGCACAGTTGTTTTGGTTTATACTTGGTCTCACTATCTCCTCTCTCAGCATCTGACACATCTGTATTGCATGGCAATGAAAAGGCAGATGGGCATAGACAGTGTGATGTCATGACCCCATTTATGCGGCACAATTTAGTCTAGCAAACCTCTGAATTTATAGCCTAATGTTAACTTCATCGTGTAATATCATGGTAAATGGTAAATGGACTTGTACTTATATAGCGCCTTTCTAGTCTTCTGACTACTCAAGGCACTTTCACAGTGTTTGCCACATTCCCCCATTCACACTGAAGGCAGTGGACATCTAATCTAATGATTCACACCACATTTACACACCCATGCGCAGCACGGAGAGCAATTCAGGGTTCAGTGTCTTTCCCAAGGACACTTCGACATGTGGACCGGGGGAGGTAGGGATCGAACCGCCAATCTTTCGAATGGAGGACGATCCACTCTGACACTGATCCACAGTCGCCCCATCATATATAATCTATCATCACTTCTGCTGTGCGTTAGCTAATCTTACATGAAATAACTTCATATTGTTTACTCTGTGGGCGATACGGTAGGGTAGTGGTTAGCACTGTCGCCACACAGCGAGAAGGTTTCCGGTGTTGTGCCCAGGCTGGGGCCTTTCTGTGTGGAGTTTGCATGTTCTCCCCGTGTCTGCACGGGTTTTCCCTGGGTTCTCCGATTTCCTCCGACAATCCAAAAGACATTCACGTGATAATTGATGACTCTAAAATTGCCCGTAGGTGTGAATGGTTGTCTTTGTTTGTCTCTATGTGCCCTGTGATAGACTGGCGTCCTGTCCAGGTTGGACACCGCCTCACGCCCGATGTCAGCTGGGATCGGCTCCAGCCCCCCGCGACCCCAACAGGGACAAGCGGTTGAAGATGAATGAATGAATGGATGAATGTTTACTCTGTTATACTCTCTACCTGTCTATTGTGCAGTCATGGCCTCCTCATCACCTTTTCAGCAGCGGACTGGCTTCTCTGCTGCTCAGAGCTATATAAAAAACATCATCAGTAATTTTACTGGATTTACTGGAGGTTTTGGATCAATATATTAAAATTATGTGATTTGGCATATATTGGGTGATACAAATGGTTTAATATTTCATTTAATTTGCTATTGTACATGCAAACAGGTTGACAACAATATAATGGCTGATATTGGCATAATAATGACACTGCTACTGATCAGAACTGGTGCTTTTCCTGGGTGATCGCCACTGAAGTTCAAGTAGAATTAACTTACATAGAGATAATCTACAAGGTAAATTTCTTATTTGTACATGGGCATTTATACATCTAATCAGTAAAAGGAAGTGACTTTGATGAGAGAAAGCAGTATGAATGTTTGAAGCAACGCTCAGCCTGAGCGGCTCAGGTGTTGGTTTACATTAAAAATGGAAATGAAGAAAACTTTAAAGTATATTTTGGAGCTTTTAAAGCATGTCATTTTATTGTGAAGGACAGGAAGTACAGTCCTAAATGTGTTGACAGCATTAATGAATTGCCCCCCGGGGACAAATAAAGTTTTTTGAATTTGAATTTGAATTTGAATTTGAATGAGCATTTGACGACCAGCAGCTCCAGTGTTGTCTCAAACCGATCCAGTAAAGGCTGTGGCTGCAGGTATTCATTCCAACCAAGCAAAAACACACCTGATCCAAAAAATCTGGATCAGTTTGAGACACCTTTACAGCAGGGGGACCAGGGTGTCTGACTAAGGCAAAGAGGAGAGCTAATTCACCGGTGTTAGCGTCCTTTTGACCACTCATGTAAACATAAAGATACATTAGGCCTTCAAAACCATATAGATGTTACAAAGTTAACAAGATAGACTTGAGCTCACACCATTACATAAACTCAAAACATTACACCATTATTTATATTTGTAGGTTAAACAGAAAGTTGGATAATACTGAGCCAAAACTGTCCGGCTGGGGACACAGATCTGTTATAGCCTTTTGCTTTTTACCAGCAGCCACTTGTATCTGTCGTCTTGTAAAATTGTCTGTGAGCTTGGCACATTTGGCAGCACCCTCCTCCAACACCTTCCTTTTCCTCAATCTGGCCTCTTCAGCCCCTCCTGGCCTCTCCCTACCTTCCATAATCACTGACGCTTATAGTGACATCGGCTGTCGGTAGCTATTTAATGGTAAAGTTATTGGGAAAACACAGGCTTTATGGATCAAACCAAATCTATTTGAGAGGGGCGATCGCTGTTACCTCTCCGGGAACCATCACCTTATCGTGGTGGAGAGGTTTGTGTGTCCCTGTGAACCTGAGGGCTGTGTTGTCTGGAGCCCAGTGCTCCTGGTAGGGTCTCCCATGGCAAAGTGGTCTCAGGCGAGGGGCCGGACTAAGAATGGTTCACAAAGACTCAATGGACAAACAACGAAGAAGAAGAGAGACCCTGCCCGGAGGAAGCCCGGAGCCAGGCCCAGACGGAGGGCTCACCGGCGAGCGCCTGGTGGCCGGGTTTGCCACAGAGCCCGGCCTGGCACAGCCCGAAAAAGTGACGTGGCACCTCCCTCCTCTCCACCCTGTGGGCCCACCACTCGCAGGAGGAACCACTTGGGTCGGGTGCGCTGCTGCACGGGTGGCAGTGAAGGTGAGGGGCCTCGACGGACCAGACACGGGCAGCAGAAGCTGGCTCTTGGGAAGTGGAATGTCACCTCTCTGTTGGGGAAGGAGCCGGAGCTTGTGCGGGAGGTGGAGTGCTACCAGTTAGATCTGGTGGGGCTTACCTCCACACACAGTCTCGGTTCTGGAACCGTACTCCTGGATAGGGGTTGGACACTATTCTTCTCTGGAGTTGCCCAGGGTGTGAGGCGCCGGGCGGGTGTGGGGATACTCACAAACCCCCGGCTGAGCGCCGCGGTGTTGGAGTTCACCCCGGTGGACGAGAGGGTCGCCTCCTGACTGTTGTTTGTGCATATGCACCAAACAGCAGTTCAGAGTATTCAGCCTTCTTGGAGACCCTGAATGGAGTCCTGCATGGGGCTCCGGTAGGGGACTCCATAGTTCTGCTGGGGGACTTCAACGCCCACGTGGGAAATGATGGAGACACCTGGAGAGGCGTGATTGGGAGGAACGGCCTCCCTGATCTAAATCCGAGTGGTCGTAAGTTATTAGACTTCTGTGCTAGTCACGGATTATCTATAACTAACACCATGTTCGAACATAAGGATGCTCATAAGTGTACGTGGTACCAGAGCACCCTAGGCCAAAGGTCGATGATCGATTTTGTGATCGTATCATCTGATCTGAGGCCGTATGTTTTGGACACTGGGGTGAAGAGAGGGGCAGAGCTGTCAACTGATCACCATCTGGTGATGAGTTGGATCAGAGGATGGGGGAAGATTCTGGACAGACCAGGTAAACCCAAACGAGTAGTGCGGGTGAACTGGGAACGTCTGGAGGAGGCCCCTGTCCAAGAAATCTTCAACTCACACCTCCGGCGGAGCTTTTCTGGCATCCCTGTGGAGGTTGGGGGCATTGAACCGGAATGGGCAATGTTCAAAGCTTCCATTGCTGAAGCTGCAGCGGTGAGCTGTGGCCTCAAGGTCTTAGGTGCCTCAAGGGGCGGTAACCCTCGAACACCGTGGTGGACACCGGTGGTCAGGGAAGCTGTCCGACTGAAGAAGGAGGCCTTCCTATCCCAGAAGACTCTGGAGGCAGTTGCAAGGTACCAACAGGCCAGAAGGGCTGCAGCCTCTGCTGGTTCAGAGGCAAAGCAGTGGGTGTGGGAGGAGTTCGGAGAAGCCATGGAGAAGGACTTTCGGGCGGCACCAAGGTGCTTCTGGAAAACCATTCGTCATCTCAGGAGGGGGAAACGGGGAACCGTCCAAGCTGTTTACAGTAAAGACTGATCCTTGATTGTTTCCACCTGTGGTCCCCCTCCCTTCATGTGTATATAGTCCGTGTCTACCCTTGTCTCGTTGCCAGAATATTTCGTCCGTTGCGTCCAATGTTTCCAGCACTTTGTCACAGCCTTGTTTACATCATAGAGATCTTAGTATCCTCGCTCAGGTGTTTGTATTCCGTGTTTTCTCATAGTAAGTTTAACCCTTTTTGGATGCTCTTTTTTTCCCCCCTTGTTTGTACTTTGCTTTTGTTTCTTATTTGTTCACTTTGATTATTGTTACCCTTTTTTTTTATTCTTAACTTTGTAGTCTGTTTTTCCTCCTAGACGCAGCGACTTTGTTTTGTACTTTGTTTATTAACTTAGATAATTGTTTTTTCCTACTGTATGGAGTGACTTTTTGTTTGTGGTTTTTTGGCTCCGTGCCTCACGTTTTGGCTTTAAGAATAAATTTCAGGTTTGATCTGCGAACCTCCGCATCTGAGTCCTTATTCCTGGGTCTGACACAGTCTAGGTGAGAAAATCAGACCCTGCCAGCTCCTAGGACTGGGTAAGGTTTTCACACCATGCTCTGATCTACACAAATGCAAATCTGGGGCCCGTTTCACAAAGCAGGTTTAGTGAAAACTCTGAGTCTGTTAACCCTGAAATGAGGGAAACTATGAGTTTTCTGTTTCACAAAGGGAGGTAACTGAAACCAGAGACAGAGGGGTAACTCTAGCCTGTTTCACAAAGAGAGGTAACTTAACCTCTCGGTCAGTTACCATGGTAACATGCTCTCTGAAACTAACCTGGTCCCGACCAGGTTTTTCTCAGAAAACCTCAAGTTTATCTCTGTCTCCGCCCTCTTTCAGCCGAACACGGCGTTTGATTTCCTCGTTCATTCAGTCAGCGGGCGAGTTTTGACATAGTATAGTTCCGTCTGATTTTTCAGAAAATCATTGCAAAAATCAGTCATTAGTTATATTAGGTGGCGAATATTTCACTACCATGACATGTCCTTTTGATAACGATCCCGTGGATGAAGATGCAACATTACTGCGCAGAGAATTAGATATTCGTCGGGAGATGATTATCAGTCCTTAATATACTGCAGCCATAATTACAAAATGAATGAAATGGATCTTTTGAGCAAGTTGAATGTATTTGACTCAGCGTTTCCTAAATATAATCCCAGCTTCTCTTGCAATTCATAGGTTCAAAAGTGTGTGCTTTTAATTTGGTTACCTGTATGTAAACTACTCCTATAGGTGGAAACAACAGCCTTCTGATCCCGAATATCACCTATAATGCGAGGGGGTGCATTTCACGGCAGGGGTACTGAATACGGCACAACACCGTTTCATGTCACAGTCCATCTCATCCGTCCTTACATTTCCAACATTAACAACCAGTAATGCTCTCACATCCCAGCAGATATTGTGTGTTGCGCTGCGTTTTTTGGCAAATGGGAGTTTTTTATACAACATATAAAACAGCCACTTACGGTAATATTTACTTTACAATGTAAAACATGCTCAAAATGAGGCGTCACCATGAGATTGTGCTGATGTTTTACCTGTTTGAGCAATGTTTTTATATTTCATCTTAAGCTGCTGCCAAGTGCGCTTCTCCCCCGTGGGAAAGCACCTAAACTAAATAAATTAATAGGCTCCCACCCAAGCAGTTTCCCCTGTGATATTACTGTGATTGCAACAGGACTACATTTAAACTTACGCACTGACCCGAGCAGCAATGTCCTCCGCACTGTCTCCCTCTCTTTTGCTGCTGCAGCGGTGTAAACCTGCTCAAACTCCCGTATGAGCACATTAATATTTACAGTTGCAGTGGTAGCGTAGCCCTCCGCTTCCCCGTTGCCA
Organism: Echiichthys vipera; assembly: GCF_963691815.1. NCBI lineage: Eukaryota > Metazoa > Chordata > Actinopteri > Perciformes > Trachinidae > Echiichthys > Echiichthys vipera. Next base: position 25,825,458 of record NC_139845.1, read on the forward strand.
TGGTGACTCGTTGAATCAGGGCTCCATTGATGCTGTCTTTTTTTACTTGTGGTGCACACGCTTAACTCCAGGTCAAACTACTCTGAGTTGATCAACCTAACGCAAATCTGCTGTTCTGAAACCGAAAACTCAGAGTTTCCTATCTCAGAGTAGATCAACTCAGAGTTCAGGGTTAGACTTAGTGTGTGTTAGTGTGTGTGTGTGTGTGTGTGTGTGTGTGTTTGTGTGTGTGTGTGTGTGTGTGTGTGTGTGTGTGTGTGTGTGTGTGTGTGTGTGTGTTTTATTTGGAGCAAGAGCCTTTTTTTGTAAATGAAAACTATAGGAAGCTTGAAATACAGAGCTTTTGTAACAACACAATATACCTGCTTAGTATTAACGTTAACTCTGGACGCAAAATCAAGCAGTGGTTGATGGAGGAGACAAATTGTCTCTTTGGAGTATGGTCGTTGTCAGAGGTACAGAGCAAACTAGAGTGAGCCTCCGAGAAATCCCCATGACGGTGACTACCGTCGGACTCAGATTGGCTTGAAGTGACAGTGATAGGCTGCTGCAGAGTTCAACCATCGTCACTTAACCTGGTAAGATCAGAGTTACTTCAATCAGCTCTGAGTAGGTTGAGCATGAACATAAAAACATCATCAATGGAGCTCTGATACTACAATTCACCATGGCAACAGGTACATTTATTTATTTTTATTTATAACCTTTATTTAAACTCAGGAATATATTGAGGAACAACCGCATTTGCAATATAGCTGAGATAAAAACACAAAACATTAAAATAAAAGGTGGAGCCTCATTTTAATCCTATGGATGTAGAGATATTGATGCATGTACTGTATATGCACCTGTGCACATTTATCTTTAAAGAAAAGAGCTTTAGTCAGAGGAGGGAAAGTGTCAATAAGTTAACACAATAAAGTTTTATTGTGTGTTCTCCATTCATTCATAATATAAAAAATATAGTTGAAGATATACTGCTTTCTGAAATAGAGCCTTGGAGCTACGGCCACTGGACTGCAGCTCGCCCACACCGTCTTCCTCTCGGCAGGCCACACTGGGTATAAACCTGTCACAACAGACACCATACAAACATTGAGATATTTACATTCACCAGCCACTTCATTAGATGCTCTTGTAAACACTGATCCAAAACAAAAGACATAAAGTCTGTCTTTGGAGGCCAGAAAAAATGTAATTCTGAGTTGTGACAGACTGAGCTTGTCCCACAGTGAGGCTGTGACTTCTTATTTGGTGGAAGAGTCTTTATATGTAAGTAACTTTAATCTGAATGCATTTTCTGTTTTGTCGTTCGTGGTGGTTTTTTTTTTTTTTTTTTACTTGCTTCTCTTTTTCAAGCAGCATGTAAGATGTAGTCAGGCAGACCTTGCGCTCCGTGCTGAAGCCATGAGAGGTTCAGCCCAGAGCAGAAAGAGGGTAAGGGCGCACCCACACTGTACATCCGTTCCGTGCCCAAGCCTGCTTCACAGTTAAAGTCTAGTTTGCATGTTCTCCCCGCGCGAATGCTTCTTGCCTGTCCATACGTCATCATGCCGTAACACGTCACACGCATTGATTGACGTCATCGCAATGCGTCCCTTTGTTTACAAATCTTTCCATAGACCTCTGAGTTTTGTGCGTCTTGTCCGACTCTTTTTGAATATTTTCATCCGACCAAATCTGCAGTAAACACTCCACCTCCGCATCACCCCAAGTGAACCTTTCGCCGCCATTGTTTTAAATGTCAGCGCATGGTTCGTCTTTATCTTTTTCTATGTCCCAACAGGCGCACATAAAATGATGTCAGAGCCAATGTAGGCCTCGTGCTCGTACAGGTGCGCACGCTCATGCTCGTACAATGACCAATGAGTGAGGGATTTGCTGTCCAATCACAGGTGACTTTACTTTTGAACTGTCTCATTCATCCAATGGTTGTTTGTGTCATTCTGGCAGGCCAGACCACTGTGACGTTGAAATGCTAATTAGAGCCATTCGCACCTAGCAGGGGTTGCGCTTCACCCCGTCAACCCCCGCCCCCCTACCCCCTTTCCCGGGACTCTGGTTTCGGCACGGGTGACCTTCACGGAGAACTGCCAAGAATCTTTGAGGTTATCGGGAATGATCGTGAGTTCACTGGCCCGATATCCTGGGTTTTCATGCAGTGTCAGGGCTTTATCAAACTGTTTACATTTAAAGTATGTTATAGTCTTAAAGTGTAATTCTTGCATTAAATCATCCCAGGGTATTTTTTCAATCAATCAATACTTTATTTGTTAGGATAACAACATATCACTGTAAAACTGCCGGATTATAGCAAAGATGCTAATTTGCATCCGTAGTCTCTGCTAAAAAAAAATAGAAAAAATACAAATACTACTAAATGAATAAATAAAATACAAATGGAAGAGACAAGACACACCACACAATACATTACATACTCAGGAGGACACCAGACCCACACAGAATAAATCAATGAAATAAAACGTTGTGTGCAATATGATACAGACGAGTCAGTGGTCGCACTTTTGATTTGATTTAAGCCACTTTTTGAGTTGAACTTTGAAAGAGGAATATGTGGGGCATTCCCTTATTGTGGAGGTAAGACTATTCCAGATTCCCCCCCTACAACACATTCTTCCCAAATGCAGTGCGCCTGTGGGGGATCTCACAGTCTCCTCTAGCACAAGCCCTGGTGCTCAGACCTTCCAGAGTCCTTTTCATTATAAATTCAGTCAGTGGTGGTGGAGCGAGACCATGACTTTTATATACACAACACGCAAATCTAAATGTTTTAAAATTATGGAAACCTAAAAAATGTGTTTTTAAGAGTCTTGCAGATGTGGTAGGAGAAGGTTTTTTTTATCCAGAGTCTTTAGGGCTCTTTTATAGAGACTGTCTATTGGTTTAAGTACTGTCGTACATGCCAGTGACCAGCTTGTGAAGCAGTAGTCGACATGTGAGAGGATCATACAGTGTAAGAACATCAAAGCTGCACTGGTGGGTAGTGAATTCCTAATCTGTTTGAAATTTGCCAGGTTGTATATGACAGAGTTAGACACTTTTTTTGATGTGTTTCCTAAATGAGAGTGTATCTGAACTCACTCACCAAAGTGAGCTCCTCCCCTCCCAGAAAGACACCAGAATGAACAGCATTTGGCGGCCTTTTAGCAAAATACATACAGACACTTTTTTTAACATTTAAAGAAAGGCATGAGTCAGTGAGCCAGCCCTGAATATGAGACATTGCTGTCGTGAGTATTTGAGCAGCCTCTGAGATGTTTTTCGCAGGGGTGAAAATCACTGCATCATCTGCGTACAACTGTGCATTTACACCCTTACAGACATCAAATAAATCATTAATATAAACTGAAAACAAAATAGGTCCAAGTATGGAACCTTGAGGGACCCCTACTGGACAGTCCAGGTAAGGGGATTTGACACCGCTGACCACCACACACTGCTTTCTATCTGCAAGATATGATCTAAACCAATTAAGGGCCTGTGTAGAAAAATTTAATTTCGACAGCTTAGTTAACAGTACTCGGTGGTCAACAGTGTCAAAGGCCCTTTTAAGATCTAGGAAGACAGCTCCTACACAGTTGTTCCTATCCAGGAGACACTTGGTTTTTTCTATCAACATACTTAGGGCCGACTCTGTGGAATGGTGAGTCCGGAAGCCAAACTGCATCGGATGTAATGTTGTGTACCTGTTATTGAGGTGTTCAACTAACTGCTTAGCCACCCATTTTCCTATTATTTTGGAGATGACAGGAAGAATACTGATTGGTCTATAGTTGTTGATTTCAGATTTACTTCCGGATTTAAAGATTGGATTCACCGTGCTCACCTTCCAGTTCGTCGGGACAACAGAATGCTTGATCGACTGATTTACCAGCTGCGTGATGGGGCAAACCAGAGACTCTATGTGAAGTTTAAAAAAGTTAGTGTCAAACCCATAGTCATCCTTGGCATTAGATTTGTTAAGGGAGCAAATCATTTCCATTACCTCTCTATCAGAGATTTCAGTTATGTTAAAGACAAGCTGTTCGCAGTTGACAGCATGATAAACACAGTCGGGTGCAGTGAAAAGACTTCATATTTCTTGAACAGAATTTATAAAAAATAATTAAATTCTGTAGCCAAGGTGACAGGAGTGTTCACCAATTGACTCTTAATGTTTAGTTCCAGTCCTTTAGTGTTCTGTTTAGTCTGACGGCCAGTTAGATTATTGATCTCTTTCCACACTTTTTTGGATTTCCCTTTGCACTCTCAATTATGTTTATGAAGAAGTTTGCCTTGGCTTCTCGTAAAGCTGATGTTGCTTTATTTCGTGCTGATGTGAATTTTTGACGGTCAATGATTAGACCAGTTTTCAGTGAAACTTAGAGCAGTTGATCTCTAACTTTTAACAGTGCAAGACATTCATTATTGAACCAAGGAAGGGAGCTGGATTGCCTGGTCCTAGAGCTCCCTGTCCTAGAGAAAGACAGCAGAATCTCCTTGATTTATTGAGAGAAGGAGTCAGCACTCTGGTTTATGTCATCATAGGAAATTAGATTAGCCCACTCCAATTCACTGAGAGCTTTATTGACATTTTGCTGTTGGTTCTTAGGGATGAAGTTATGATTTGGTGATTTCTGAGGCCGACCTGTGTGTGAATTTAAGACACGATTTTTATTGGGTTTCCGGGAAAAGAAAATCACATTGTGATCTGATAATCCTGTGAAAAGGTTCTGAACCTTAGTGATTCCTTCCGGCTTAGTTGAAAACAGCAAGTCAGTTCTAGTTTTAGAGGAGTTTGTTATCCTGGTTGGTTGGTCAATTAATTGTGTCAAGTTGAAAGAATCAGTGATTATCTTAAAATTTTTCCTGTCTCTCTTATTATCCCAATTTATATTAAAATCGCCAACAAAGATTATCTCGTTTCTATGATTAATTGATTTAAGTAAAGCCTTAAGCTGATCATAAAAGTCTGTAGTAGCTGAGGGTTTACGATACATGCAAATGACAGTGAAGGACATTTTGGCAGAAAGGGAGATGTTTACCACAACACATTCTAAGTCGATTACTCGAGGTAGCTCTATCAGGCAACAGTTAAGAGTGTTTTTAACGTACAGCAGAACCCCCCCACCTCTCCCATGGTCCCTATCTTTCCTAAAAACATGATAATCTGATATTGTTATGGCAGCTTCAGGTGATGAGGAGAATAGCCAGGTTTCTGTGAGACCCAAGAAGTCGATGTTTGAATTGATCAGTAGATGTTCTAGTTGTTCTCGCTTAGGAACCATACTGCGGACATTTAAGTGGCCCCCGAATAAACCCTTGTTTTTACATTTCGGGTCCCATATTGATCTTGCATGGTTCAGAGTTAAAAAGAGTTTTGAGGACCGGAACCTTTTCAACACTGGATTTTTCAGCACTTACATTGAATAAGCCACCGAGACAGTTTATTTGGTAACTATTAATGGAGAAATCCAGTAGAGTCGCTATCAGTCATACGGTTAAGGCACTCAAACGTCTTTTTTTAACCACTAATACTGCTCAAAATAACTCCAAACCTCTGCAGCAGCATGAGAAGAGTCCCTACACAGAAAACAAAGCACCAATGGGCTCCTTCCTTTGGGATTGCCTTTGGTAATCCACTTGCATGGACTTTACTTGTGTTCTTTCTATAGGAGCTGGTGGATCATTGGAGGATCCGTGTGACCAGGGGGCAGAGGATTCAACTCGTGAACGAATGAGAGCTAGTCTGGGAATGATGGAACCAGGAACTGCCTTAGCAACATTCTGAACCAATCACATTCAATGACTTTAATGTGCTAAAAATGCTTTGTGAAGGAGGAGCTTGGTGCGCTTTTCTGCCTCGGTGGTCACTGAAAAGATGCCTGTGACTTCTGACCTGAGAGAGAGACCTTGGCCAGGCTGAAGATTCTTTGCTGTTGTTTTTATAATAAACTTTTTAAACTTTAAGAAGCACTCTGCCTTTCCTCAAGTAAGAACATGACAACATCATTGAGCTTAGGGTTTTTCTGCCTAAGGCTGCTCACTACTTCCTTGTTCATTACATCCACTTATATGATATGCAATCATTTGCTGATGTTTAGTTGCTAATGTGAGTGGTACATTCTTGAAACAATTTGTGTGACGAGAAACTTTCTTAAAGAAGCCATGCTTTGACTCAAACCTCATAGTCCACTGCCCTACCAAAGGCCCAAAACATTTGAGCAATTGAGGGTAATGTTCAAGGAAGTGATGCTTTGTTAAGAGACGTTCAGGAAAAAGTTCCAAAAATCTGTCTCTGTTCTGTGATTTTGGCAATGGTTTCTTTATTATGAAGAGGGGCAACAGCGAAATCAAATATTTATTTTAAGTCAAGCAACACAAGCCAAGCAGGCTCGGCCTCTGGTATCAAATATCCTATTATAAATGGAAGCAATATCAATAGCTTTCAATTTTCATGGGCATTACCCCCCATGGTCCTTTTCAAGTGCGTGGTATAATATGAGGTTTGTTTGTTCTGTCCCCCACGTGTATGGAAAGATCAGGATTCATTTGTCAAGAGTGTCAAGAGAAAGGTTGTTTTTAAATTCTCTGATGCAGAGGGCAATTTCAACAGGAACAATACCCTTAAATAAGTCATGGACTGTATCGGGGTAGCCTCGGGTAACATCAAAATGAGGTAACTTAGTAAAAAACACTCTCTTTACTCCACAACAGATTGTTGAGTTCTCCCCTCTATGTAGCTCTTTTATTCGTAGGTAAACATTTTCTGGCTGAACAGCCTTGCCCTGAATATCTGTTCTCTCACCTGCACAAAACCTGCAATAGTACACACCAGAGAAGCTTTCAATGAAGCCTGCAATCACATGGGCTCCTAAATTATCTGCAATGACTAACTGGACTGTGCCTTTCACAAACTCTTCAATACCCAAGACCTAAAACACCATGTTTCTCTAAAATGATCAAATCCTTTAAAAGGGGCTCTAGAGTTTTTTCATACCCATACATCTTAACATCAGTACTCCTACATAAAACTGATATGTAGATGGAAGAAAGAGCTGAAAAAGATCCAGGTGGTAAATTGTTCAAAATCCAATACACACCACAAAGTTTGAGTTTTTCTGGATGTGCCTAAGGGGTTGCACACCTCAAAGTCATCCACGTATAGTGATACTGATAATTTAAAATCCTTCCAGTTTCTCTGTAGGAATTTTACACACAATACTTTAGTCAAATCAGAAGGACCTCACAGAGTATATTTTGCGTAATTCAAATTCTACAGGAGGTTTCCTGGAGTCAGCAGAGTCGTTGGCAGTTTAGTGCGCCAGCAGGCATTTATTAGCAGATGGACATCAGATGATACAGACGTCTGGAGAAATGTTCTATTCTCTATCTAGAGTAACTGTGTGCAACACAGTACCAATGATCAGAGGCAAGAAGTTCTGATCTCTATTCTATCTACTCCAGCATATAAACCTGTTACAAGGCGTGGTTATGTGTTCGCTTGTGCGTGGATATGTGTATTGCAAAAGCAGCCGTTGATCCCTCCTTCTTCCACCCCGCGCTTCGGGGTATCATCTGTTTTGCAGGGCTTTCTTCTTTATCTGTGAAAAAGCACACACACTCACCCTCCCTCGTGCTCTGACTCCTTATATGGTGTTGTTTTGCAAAAGGCACTACTCTAATCTCAACTAGTTGCTATGTGCGTTTGTGCAAGCTGGCTATTTCCTATCTGGTGTCCTTGACTAACTGTACATGTTTTGCAGAAGGCTTGGGCCTGGCCGAGGCACCTACTATCACACAAATGATTATACTTATTGCGTCTTATTATCACACTCTCATTAATCATTACTAATACACACGCTAACACATGATGATACTTCACTCATTGATTATTAATTCTTCATGTTGAAAAAAAAAGTAAATCCCATCCCTCATTGACTTACAGTATAATGTACTACATCCTAGGTACTTTCCTGTGTCTTGTGTGTATGGATTAGACTTTCTAAAATATCACCATTACTTAACAGATGCTGAAGAGAAGGCAAAATAAGAATATAGTCTCTAGAATTATTTGTCTTAGGGTCATATAGGATATATTCAACTGGGTTTACCACATTGAAAAATTTTTTATAACACTGTTTCCTTTTGTAGGCTTTAGCTAAAGGACGTTACACAGGCTATTCAATGTGACTGCAACAGATACAGTGCTTAACAGGTAGTTTAATTCCAGAAGTAATTTGTCAATACCTTTAGCTGGTAGGAAATAAACATGCTCCAACTTTAATAAAACCAAGGCTATTTCTTCTCCATAACTTTGGGAAGATCTTCAATACTAGAAGCATGTGCATCTACATTCGTTTCAGACTCTACATCTGTGTCTGCTGCACAGCTTTAAAATCATCTACAGAATGGGGATTATGTTTTCTGTTTATATGAGTATGAAATGTATTGTAAATGCTAGTTTTCAAAGCACAACCTTTGAACATGCATGTTACAGTTACATGTGTTTGTAAATGTTCATTTACATGATCTCGTTCATTTGAAAATTTAGGGCATGTATAGAACTGACAAGAATATATAGATAAATCAGCTGGTTCTGAAGATGTTTGAGCTTTGTGAGTACGGAACACATGACTCAAAAGACTGTTCCAAAGTCTAAATGTGCATGAAAAGCCTGAACCTGCTTCCATGATGGCCATGTTTTAGCTCGCAATGTTTGAGCAATTCATACTCACTTGAGACTGATATTCCACAGACTTTACATTCCTACACACCCATTCACACGTTCTACCTAGAAAAGAAAGGAAAAACAGATGAAAATGTAATAAAAGTATAACATTTTAGCAGGATGTACATGTACTCACCTAATTTGAGAGGTTGCCCATACAACATGTGAGATTATCTTTGTTGATATGGCCGTATGGTGACATACCCTAAGTAACAGGAAAAATATTACATTGTACTGTGTGAGCACATGCAGGAAAAAAAATGTAAATGCTAGTGGTATTAAGTTATATAAGTTTGAACACACTGAAAAAGAACTGTTTATTTTATTTTTTGCAAACAGATGCCTGGAGATAAGTTAACTTCACTTGGTTCTGTTAGCTCGACAACACACTGGGGCCACATTATGTAGCCATATCCAGCCAAAATTCAACATTAATTGAAAAAGCCCCCCGAAAATGTATATTTTCACAGAAATGTGTTTATATTAATTTTAGAGTATTGATAACACCACCCATCTGAATTTAAATGTTGAGTCAATCAATCCCTTCATTTACTGTGCCAAATCGCAACTTATGTCAGCTCATGGAACTTAACTGTAACGTTACACCAGGGTTTCTTTTTACATTTTTAATAATTTTGGGGCAGTGCCAAAAGCCTATTTACCAGTTCATATTTTTAACTATAATATTTGACATCGTGCCAATGTCATGAAATGCTGTAAAGAGAGTTATTAAAAACAGGAAATCAGCTTAACAAAGTAAACTATAAATACGTAATTCCTGTTAAGTAGTTTGTTAAGCCCACTGGAAAATTACAGGCACTCGTGTGAAATATGAAAATGTATATATGGCAGCAAAAATGATCAGCTGTTTACACATCTTTACCTAATTTTAAAAATACTCTACTTCTACCAAGAGATACACTGATTACACCATGTTAGTTTTATCCAGTATTCCCAGTGTCAATTTCTTTGTCAATATAATACACTGTTACTGCCTTCAAGAAATTTTGTAAGAAATGTTTCCATTTTCTAATTTATAAGTCAAGAAATGCTCATGACATTGTATTGTATCCAGTTTACAGAGCTTTAACGGCATTGGTGCCAGGCCGCAACGGCGGCCACTTGGACATGAAATGACCTTGAAGGTTGTGGTGTTGCGCGACAACATAAGTTGATATAGGTCCCAGAATGGTAATTTCTTTTTCTTTTTTCACATCAACAGAGAGAGATGATTATGTGCTGTATCAAAAACATAATTTACATTTATCACAATGTCATCATCATACATCTCTACATACAAGGGCTTCAGTGGTCTTTAGGGTCCCTCACACCAGGATCAACCCATCCCTGGGGGACCATTATAGGGCTCACGCGCTTCGAGTTTGCACTAAACTATATACTATAAACAATAAACTAAGCAAACGCTAATATCATTAATCCGTTGCAATATCTAAACGGTAGCATTTTATGGTGTTATTTACTGTTGAGTATCGACAACAAAGCAGAGAGCAATAAAAGAGTTTAAGAGCAGTAAAAGACTTTGCTCTCCGCGTTCACTTGTTTGCACACCTGCATGTAATCAGGGACCTGATTATTAAGGCTTCCTCATAATACCACCAGTCAACACCAGGTGGTGGCGTTTCACGTGTCTTTTTAAATGAGTAACTGAAATAAACTAACAGTGGCTCCAACACTATCTGTTGTGCATATGATAATCTCCTGCTCACAAGCTCCTGTTGCCTGAATCTAGGATCAACTAGTAATCAGTCATCACCTTGCCCGGGCTCCACCAGCAGCCCTGACATTCTCAGGCCAGACCGACAACCTGGCACCACCAGGTCCCTTTAAACAATTCACAAACTATGCCCAGTAAAGATGATGATCTCACAATAGCAATGAAAACAGTACTGACCTGAAGAATGACATCAAAAGGCTCTCTGATGAACTGCGCCGCAAAGAGACTATGTTGTCCAGTTTCATGTATCTAGCCGCAGATCAGGCCCAGCAACTTGCCTCCCTGAGTGCAGCCAACCATGACACCGCTTTCTGGGACCCGTCTTCCTGCTCAACTCGAAACCATTTCCTTGTGGTCTTAAGTGGTGCTCCGAGGACAAAGAAAGGACTCAGACGGGGCCGGACTCTCTGCTCCACTGTGGGCCCAGTTCAGCGCTCTCCATTCCGGACAGTAACCACCGCCTCCTGCCGCCGGATCTTTAAGGAGGCCATGCTGCTTCCATAGTTACATTGTACATTCTCAACCCCCCGATTACATCTCTACAGCACAGTGGATAGATGCAACTCCTTTCTGTCATATTCCCAAAATAAAATCAACACTATTTTCAGCAACCTGACCACCAGCAACTGTCTTACTGAATTAAAAACCGGGATCCAAAACAACTTCAAACTCAACTGTGACAAATCAGACATGTTAAAATCCGCCCCAAATCCCTCACCGTCGACATCTCCACTCTGTCCCCATCCCTACACCTGCGCAAACTTGGATTCATTTTGCAACAGTAACCTCACCTTCCAACAACATGTAAACCACACCACTCCACCACTCCTACCCAGCCTAGTCAGATGCGTAAATGATCTGATGAAGCTTCTTGGATGAGAGGTGAAACGTCTTTCTAATAACTAAGCCCAGTTGCTTTTGACTTAGACTTCTTTAGGGATAACGATGGCCTGGGCAAATGAGAATATCCACAGGCCTACTGTATGTAAAGTGTCTTTGAGTACCTTTTTGAATGTGTGTGTGTGTGTGTTTGTTTTAACTGTAAATGGATGCACAAATGCTAACAATGCACGGAATCTCAGTGAAACAGTGTTGCCAGTATGGTCCTGCAATACATCCCTGTGGACGTTTTTTTGACCTAGTAAAGGCAAATTTGGAGAAGTTTATGCTTATTTTTTGCACCACAGAAGAGGCATTAATGAGACAGGAATTTAAAGAGCTGTTCGTGATTAAATGAAGCCATGAGGGCAGCAACAGCAAGGAGGAGGAGGAGGACACAATCTTCCAGTATGAGGACTGGCTTGTAAAAGTGGAAGGTGGGTGTCAATAAATTTGGATCTGAATTGAATGTCAATGGTAAATGGACTTGTACTTGTACTTGGACTTGTGCCTTTCTAGTCTTCTGACTACTCAAGGCGCTTTCAAAGTGTTTGTCACATTCACCCATTCACACAGACATTCTCACTGATGGCAGTGGACATCTACATACCATCTAATCTAATGTAACCATTCACACCTCATTTACACACCACACTCAGGGTTCAGTGTCTTGCCCAAGGACACTTCGACATGTGGACCGGGGAAGTCGCCCTATTGGGGCAATTGTGGCTATATCAATGATTGGTCTATAGGGCAGGGGAAGTTTTTACACTATATACTGATACAGGGGAGATGCATTGATGTTGCGTAGTTCAGTTTTTAGCCTAAGACTTATGTATAAATTTGACTTTGGGGATGTGTACCTTTTTTTTTTTTTTTATTAGACGTGGCCGCCATAGTAAGGATGAGAGAACCCTGTTATCAACACCTAGTCAGTTCCCCGGCAAGTTCAGTCAGAAGAATAACTAGAATAGGCTGAGGCTAATTCAAGATACAGTTGTCATTATCAAAATGTTTTTTAAGAATGAATAACAATGGTGTAATGGACATGTTATTGAACATATATTAAATATCACTAGTTATTGAATAGTGCACAGAAATATTGCACATACTCGATTTCCATTCCCAACTAGATTGACATTAAGATAACAAGATGTTGAACCCACCCAATTAGTCTCTTATTAGTAAGGAACACATCAGGCCTGAAGCACTACTCTGTGCATTGCTGCATTGTGTATCCTTTATTATTTCGTGTGCTGAGCTCTAAAAAATGTCCAAGTAATGTTCTCTAACAGAAACAGTCCGACAGACCAAAAATCAGTTTCAAGCACAACGACATAAAGAAAATCATTTAAATTAGTTTAACTCTGTTTTAGTTTTTTATTGTAGGAATTAATTATCTTCTTAAACAAAATAATAAATGATCTTTGAGCTTTGAAACAATCTTTAAACATGATGACTTGTTCAAAGATCTTTTAAATTGTTTGAGAAGAGGCTACACTCAGAACAGGAAAAACAAAACTAAAACGTATTAAAGATCCTGTATTATTATTGTAAAACATTATTTGGACATTGTTTAGAGCTCAGCACACAAAATAGTAAAGGAAAGAAATAAACTGATTTAGATTGAATGAATAACTTACCGAAAAAGAAATTGCATGGCTCAATTTATTGCTAAATGCATAAACTACCAGGAAAGATTGTAGCCTACCTTCTTCATGATTTAAAAAAAAAAAAAACAGTCCAAGGCAAGGATAAGCCACAGCTTTGCATCGACACAGGTGCACTTGGGTGAACAAAAACTCAGTGTCTCTTCCCAGGTAAGTTGCGGATATGACATTTTATGCTGTAAGTGATTGTGCGTATTGATTAATCTTTCCATGTGAAAGTCCCGACTGCATTGTAAAGCCACATACATATCCAACAGGAATCATTATATTGACCACATTAACCAGCTCTAACTGGGGAATCCCGAGGCGTTCCCAGGCCAGTGTGGAGATATAATCTCTCCACCTAGTCCTGGGTCTTCCCCGAGGCCTCCTCCCAGCTGGACATGCCTGGAACACCTCCCTAGGGAGGCGCTCAGGGGGCATCCTTACTAGATGCCCGAACCACCTCAACTGGCTCCTTTCAACGCAAAGGACAGGCGGCTCTACTCCGAGTTCCTCACGGATGGCTGAACTCCTCACCCTATCTCTAAGGGAGACTCCAGCCACCCTCCTGAGAAAACCCCTTTCGGCCGCTTGTACACGCAATCTCGTTCTTTCGGTCATGACCATAGGTGAGGGTAGGAACGAAGATTGACCGGTAGATCGAGAGCTTTGCCTTCCGGCTCAGCTCTCTTTTCGTCACAACGGTGCGGTAGAGCGACTGCAACACCACCCCTGCTGCTCCGATTCTCCGGCAAAACTCACGCTCCATCGTCCCCTCACTCGTGAACATGATCCCGAGGTACTTGAACTCCTTCACTTGGGGTAAGGACTCATTCCCTACCTGGAGTAAGCAATCCACCGGTTTCCTGCTGAGAGCCATGGCCTCAGATTTAGAGGTGCTGATCTTCATCCCAGCCGCTTCACACTCGGCTGCGAATCGATCCAGTGAGTGCTGAAGGTCACTGACCAACGATGCCATCAGGACCACATCATCTGCAAAAAGCAGAGACGAGATCCTCAGCCCACCGAACTACAACCCCTCCCCACCACGACTACGCCTTGATATCCTGTCCATGAAAATCACAAACAGGATTGGTGACAAAGCACACCCCTGGCGGAGGCCAACCCCCACTGGGAACGAATCCACCACCCCGGTCTGCCACTCCCTTGGCACTGTCCCAGACTTCCATGCAATGTTGAAGAGACGTGTCAACCAAGACAGCCCCTCAAACCCAAAGCTTTCAGCATGCGTGTCCAAAACATACGGCCTCAGATCAGATGATACGATCACAAAATCGATCATCGACCTTTGGCCTAGGGTGCTCTGGTACCATGTACACTTATGAGCATCCTTATGTTCGAACATGGTGTTAGTTATAGATAATCCGTGACTAGCACAGAAGTCTAATAACTGACTACCACTCGGATTTAGATCAGATTTAGATCCTCCCAGTCACGCCTCTCCAGGTGTCTCCATCATTGCCCACGTGGGCGTTGAAGTCTCCCAGCAGAACTATGGAGTCCCCTACTGGAGCCCCATGCAGGACTCCATTCAGGGTTTCCAAGAAGGCCGAATACTCTGAACTGCTGTTCGGTGCATATGCACAAACAACAGTCAGAGTTTTCCCCCCTACAACCCGCAGGCGTATGGAGGCGACTCTCTCGTCCACCGGGGTGAACTCCAACACCGCGGCGCTCAGCCGGGGGTTTGTGAGTATCCCCACACCCGCCCGGCGCCTCATACCCTGGGCAACTCCAGAGAAGAATAGGGTCCAACCCCTATCCAGGAGTACGGTTCCAGAACCGAGACTCTGTGTGGAGGTAAGCCCCACCAGATCTAACTGGTAGCGCTCCACCTCCCGCACAAGCTCCGGCTCCTTCCCCGACAGAGAGGTGACATTCCACGTCCCAAGAGCTAGCTTCTGCTGCCCGTGTCTGGTCCGTCGAGGCCCCTCACCTTCACTGCCACCCGTGCAGCAGCGCACCCGACCCAAGTGGTTCCTCCTGCGAGTGGTGGGCCCACAGGGTGGAGAGGAGGGAGGTGCCACGTCACTTTTTCGGGCTGTGCCCGGCCGGGCTCCGTGGCAAACCCGGCCACCAGGCTCTCGCTGGCGAGCCCTCCGTCTAGGCCTGGCTCCAGATGGGGGCCCCGGGCTTCCTCCGGGCAGGGTCTCTCTTCCTCATTTGGATTCGAATCCAAATACGAAATTCTGTTTTATGACCAGGAGCCCAGGACACGGCGGCTTGGGAAAAGTTTAGGTTCCTGACTCCACTCCCTCTATTTCCCTAGTGGAAGGACTCCTCCCCCTCTGCACCCATGGAGAAAGGACTCCTCCCCCTCTGCTCCCTTGGAGAAAGGACTCCTCCCCCTCTCCCCTCTGTTTGTATTGTTTTGTCCTGCGTCTTCTATGTTCCCACTCGTGGCCTGTACCTTGACTGTGTGAGTGGGCTTTATACCAAATCAGGTGTGTGTGTGAAAAATGTAACCCCACCAACCATGTATTTCTGTTCCAAGCCTCTTGGCGTCTCAAATGGCCATTCACTCGCTGTGTTTCCATTACAAAAAGAGGCCTGAGAGGGATTTATGAGACCCCAGAGGTGACGTACCACTCTGAATGGGTTTGGATCGCCGGTGATCAGCTGATCAGTGTTACAGCAGCGTGCTGCTCTTCCTCTAAGTGAGAAATACAGAATAGATGCAGTTTGATTTAAGGTGGCCTGTATGATTCAGGTCAACTTATGCACAAGTAACATGAAAGAAAACACTCCAGCTTAAAAATACCAGGCTCTTCAAAAGTGTTTTTTGGTAGACAGGCTGTGACCCCACTGCAGTACTGTGTGTGTGTGTTTGTGTGAAAATGGGAGAGAGGGAGCATGCAGCAAAGGACCACAGGTCCGAATCCAAACCGGCCACTGTAGCACTTATTTTAACAAGCCCGTGCACAGATCATTTTCTGCGCTGCATTCTTCATCACCACTGGATAAAAGTGTCTACTCTACTTCACCGTGTTGTTGTGGCGCCTGTACTACCACACGTCACACGTGTGCTATTTGTATTGTTTTGTATTTTTTTTTACTCCAAAATTAACTAATGTGGAAATGGACAGTATGTTTATGATAACCGTCCTACCCTTTTGAAGGCCATAGACTGGTTGTTCAATCGTTAAATTAGCCAGTTAAAGGTCCCATATTGTAAAAAGTGACATTTCCAAGTATTTTTTTTGCTGACTGATGTTGTCGTATTTCAAACTGACCACTTGTTCACAGCTTTTGCCTGTATGTCTTTTGAACTCCATGTCCCCAGTTTGCTTTTGAGTCTACACACTAAAGCTGAAATCACCCTGACGACATCACTGTAAGGTAGTTATTTAGAGGCAAATCTGACAAATTTATCATATGAAGTATTGATATGTAAAATTACTAGTACGTCTGGCGTCAAGCACGCCCTCACCTGGACTGGCGGGGAATTACGGGTTCAAAATGCAATTTATGCACTTAATAATTAATAATTATATTCATATTTGTTTTAATCGAGTAATTTCTTATCGAAATTGCATCCCTACACAGCAAAAAGTGGAGTGTTGAAATTTCAGGGTTAAACATTTCCGAGTTGATTTTCAATCCCAGAGTGTAATTTTAACACATTCCGATTTAAATGGCATTCAATGTTGGAGTTATTTGACAGAGTTGATCACACCAATGTTAACCCACCTCTGCAGAGATGTAATGAAGCTCCGCCCATGAATATGAATTATTTCCGTTGGAGTGTTGGATACAGAGTCTGCGCCATTTTCTCCCTCTCATGCAGTACTACAAGGTAAGTGCAATTAAGTCAAATTAAAGGAAACAATTATAATTTGATGCTGTGAAGTTAAGTATGAACAATGAAACATCTACAGAGAATATATGCCTTACAAATACGTGTTTGTTGCCAGGACTGAACAGCAAATTGTGCCTGGTGATTAGCTAGCTAGCATTCTATGGCAAGCAAGCTGTTTGCTAATAAAACTCCAACTTTATCAATGATAATTTAACAATTCACAAGCATGCTTTAAGAAAAAACAAAGCTTTATGTTTTTACTGTATAAACAATTGTTTGAGGCTGGAGCTTTTTTTTGCCTTCACTTTGAACATCAAAGGGGCCGCAAAAAAACATGTCCCAACCTGTAGGAATTTTACACACAATACTTTAGGCAAATCTGAAGGACCTCACAGAGTATATATTGCGTAATTCAAATTCTACAGGAGGCTTTCTGGAGTCACCAGAGTCACTGGTAGTTTAGTGCGCCAGCAGGCATTTATTAGCAGGAGGACATCGGAAGAAACAGACGTCTGGAGAAATGTTCTATTCTCTATCTAGAGTCACTGTGTGCAACACAGTACCCAGGATTAGAGGCAAGAAGTTCCTGATCTCTATTCTATCTGCTCCAGCATATAAACTTGTTACAAAGGCGTGGTTATGTGTCCGCTTGTACGTGCATATGTTTATTTCAGAAGTAGCCGTCCCGATTCCTCCAGCCCCGCCCGTCGGGGTATCATCTGTTTGGCATGACTTGTCTTCTTTATCTGTGAAGGAAGCATAGCACGGACAGCAAGTCTCTAATCTCAACTAGTTTGCCAGGTGCGTGTGTGCAAGCTGGCTAGTTCATTGTCTTTGTGACCTTGACTTCTACTGACTGAGTAGAAAAGCTTGAGCCAAAAGTTTGTGTGCTTTTGCTGGAAGCAGAAAAGTTTGAGCTTGGACTAATAATCACTATCACACTTTTAAATGATCATACCTAATAATCACACTTATCACATTCTTATTCAATTCAATTCAATTCAGTTTTATTTATAGTGCCAAATCATAACAGAAGTTATCTCAGGACACTTTACAGATTAGATAAAGACCACGCTCTATGATAAACAAAGACCCAACAATTCCCCCGTAGAGTACGGTGCCAACGAAAACCTTCCCTATTACAGGCAGGAACGTCAGGCAGACCCAGCTCTGTGGAGGACGGCCATCTGTCTTGACCGGTTGGGGAGGAAGAAAAGGAGAGAGAAAGAGAGAAAAGACGGACAGATGGACAGAGAAAGACAGAGACAGACACACTTATAGTATCCATTATAATATCTATAGTAATGTGAATATGACTTATATGTTATGGCAGTTAATACAGCAGAATAGTAGAAACAAGCACAGCTAAGGTTATAGATTATAATAGTAGCAGGAAGCGTCATGCAGGACCACGGCAACAGGCACCACCACGATCAGCAGAGACCTGCGAGACGACAAAGCACAAATTAATCATTACTAATACACACGCTAACACATGATTATTAATTCTTCAATCATTGATTATCACACTCTCATTAATCATTACTAATACACACGCTAACACATGATTATTAATTCTTCAATTCCCCCTGTTGATCACTCATCAGAGTGATCATTCCTCCGAGACCACAAAATCCTGGATGTCTAAAGGGATGCCACGGACGTGGCCTGCCAAGTTCCATAACTCTAACAATTATATGACCATGCCCATATAAGATAAATTACCACTAAAATAATGAATATTACAATAAACACACTAAGTGTCCACACACACACTGTTTGTTTTTCTGCTCCTTTTTTACCCTATTTATCCACTCTATATACTGTGATGTTTTTACTAATGGTGTATGTGGTTCAATCATAGATTATATGTCTTCACAGAAATCCCTTAACCCTTTTCGGTTCTGTTCTGACTTGGTCTAGGGACCATTTGGGCTCCTCCCCCTGTCTACACCTTGAAAGGTGAATCCACTTGTCACTGCCCTGCATTTTTTACTGCTGTGGAGGTTCTCTCCACTACCTGATGGGGTCCTGTCCACCTGGGGTGTGTCCACTTTCTTTTCAAGCTCTTCACATAGACCCAAGGTTCACCTAACAGAGTCAATGGGGCCGGCACTGGTCCTGACCCCCCCTTGGCTTCCTGCCAATGTCTTTACCCAGCCTTGGAGTTGAGTCACGTGGGACCGTGCTAGTCCTGGTGTGGCCCCTGGCTGCAGCGGTTCCTGTTGTCTTGGTCCGGGGATGGTGCGACCTGTAAGTAACTCATAAGGGGTACATTTATTTTCTCTGTTCACACTAGACCTCTTAGAGTATAATGCCATAGGCAAACAGTCTAATCATGATAGACCTGTAGTTGCCATCATTTTTGCTATTTTCTCTTTCCTTATTTCCTCCTCATGCTTAATGGGCAGACCTGAAGCTGTCACAAAACCTGCTCTCTCTCACTCTTTCAACTGACAATGGACTGCTGCACTGGCATATGCAGAGTCTGCATATGCCTTCCATCAGACTGTACAACGCTGCACAGCAACGCTGAGCGATGCTCAGGGAATAAACTCACACTACTCAAAGTGACCTATCACTGAAATGCACCTTTATCTCTCTTGCACATTAAAATCCACATAGCACATTGTAATATAGTGTTTATCTGTGATACTGTACTTTTATTTTATTTTATTGTTGTTCATATTTTGTATTTTATATTTTATCTTATTTTTAGTACTTCTGATTGCTTTGTACCGCTGCTACGATGACCTAATTTCCCCTCGGGGATAAATACAGTTATCTATCTATCTATCTATATATCATATATGTTCACTCTCTTTCCCTCACCATGCTTACAAGCTGCTGTCACTGCCATCACTTCCGCTAGCTGAGCCGACGGTTTTTCTGTCACTTCTCCTATACTTAGTGTCTCAAACTTTCCCTGATCTTTGATAACCACTACCCATGCTGCGCTTAGTCCTCCATTATCTTTTCTGAAACAGCAGCCGTCTACATACAAGTCCATGTCTGGTCGATCCAGTGGTTTGGCATGCAAGTCGGGTCTCACTTTAATGGCTTGCGCTGTCAGTGGAATGCAGTTATGTGGGTTTTTGTCATCTGGAACTGCTAAACAGCTTGCTGCATTAACTCCTTTGTGTATGTACGTTATGTTTGGCGCATTTAAACCGTTCTCTACTTTCCTCAGTCGAGAGCCTGGTAGAGTAAAAGCGGATGATGAGATTAACGCTATTATACTATGCCTGGTCAAAATTTTGAGTGGATGCCCTGCCACTAGGTGTTTTACTTTGCTTTTACATTTGTGGGGTACTGGGGTACCCACACCTTTGGTCCTGGTTTAACCTTAAATCTGGGTGGCTCTGGCGGTTCACATCGTCCTACGTCATTCTTTCCCTGTGCCCACACTGTGCTAGGTATTCTTCCTAACATGGTTTCTGTCTGTTCATGATCTGTACTTTCCCTGCCATGTGTTCGTGTGATTACCTTTTTCTCTAAAACTGACTGCAAGGTGGTGTGATGAGTGATCTTGTACACCTGTCCTTCTTTAGAGTATGTGACTGCCGGGATTGTGGTTTGTTCCCAGTCCTGTAACTGAGAGGCGTTTTTTACCATGGGCCCTAAATCTTTAGCTTGACTTCCTGCTCCTAATGCTAAGCTAATATGGGGTGCTGCAGTGTCACCCATGCTGTACCACTCTGCCTGTTCTGCAGTGAGCAGGACTCGTGCTGCTACTCCTTTCTTTGATACATATGTACTATGTGCTATGGTCACTTCTGTTTTTGCACTGTTTGGTCTTATTTACTTATATTTATTCACTCCATATTATATTATTACAAAACAGACAAAACAAGAACAACTGCACTATATCATGTGAATATCTATATATGTCTATTTCTATTTCTTCCCTTTTTAAAATTTAACTTTATCGCTTATTTTTGCTATTTTTAATCTTATTTTGTAATATTGTGTTGCTGCTGTGACAAAAGAATTTCCCTGTGTGCGGGGCATTAAAGGTTTTCTGATTCTGATTCTGATTCTGATATATACAGTCCAAAGTCAGTGTCCAAGGGAAACTCTCCACTTCCCTAAAACTTTCCTCATATACTTCTTCAGTTTGGGTGCGGTCATAGAGAAGAGTACAATAGGGAACGTCAGGGACCGGTTCATATGGGTGCACTGAGTGAATACACGGTTTCCATTGTTAATACAGTTTCAAAACATTGGTAATTGGCGGGTCTGGGTCCTCTTTCAATTGAGCCCAGTAAACTTTGGCTGACTGTTGCTGCTGATCAGGATCTTCCCCTAGGATCCATTGCCCATTGTTGCATCTTGAAGTAATTGTCTCTGGACAGTCTATTTTTACCCCATTCCGGAAATGAACTTGCACCCCCTGTGGGCCACATGGGATAGATGCTTTCAATCTAACTAGGACATCTCTTCCTAGCAGTGAGATTGGGCATTGTGGTGAATATACATAGCTTTGATGAAATTGATAACCAGCTATTTTAGTTGGGAGGGGTTCTCTGAAAGGGAGTGGCATTGGCTGTCCTCCAAATCCCACAAGGTCTATGGAATATTTGGGGAGCTGTTGACCGAACTGAGGTTGTATCAGAGTCGAATGTGTTGCTCCTGTATCGGCTAAAAAGTCCACTTTTCGTTCGTTCACTTCTCCCCGTAGCAAGGGGTCAGCCTCTCCCCTTGCCCTTGACCCTTGGCACCCCTAGTATTGGTCTGGATACCAGGTGCCTTGGGGCAACTGTTTACCTGGGGCCAGTTGTGGTTGCGGTGGCACATGCTGTTGTTGCTGCTGTGGAGGAGTCCCCCTCTTGGTGGCCCTCTCTGGTTTTGTGGACAGTCTCGTGCCCAATGTCCATGACCTCCACACACGAAATACCCATTGTCCCTAGCCCCCGGTGATCCGCCCCTGCCCCTTCCATAACCTCCTCGAGGATTAAAGCCTTGTCCTCTTCTATAATGTGCGTTCCATGGTCCCTCCGGAGGGGGTCCTGAGTAAAAATTGGCCTGCAACTGGGGATTCCCATTGGCGCTGGCTCCCCCTGTTGTTGGCTCATTTGTGCTTGTGTCTTTGCTTTAGCTGCATGTGGCTTGTGCCTTCCTCTCTGGCTTTTGCTAACTGTAATTTGGTCAGTTCATTCATTCATCTTCAACCGCTTATCCCGGGGTCGGGGTGGCTGGAGCCGATCCCAGCTGACATTGGGCGTGAGGCGAGGTACACCCTGGACAGGACGCCAGTCTATCGCAGGGCACATATAGATGAACAGAGACGGACAACCACTCACATCTACGGGCAATTTAGAGTCATCAATTAACCTAACACATGCATGTCTTTGGATTGTGGGAGGAAACCGGAGTACCCTGAGAAAACCCATGCAGACACGGGGAGAACATGCAAACTCCACACAGAAAGGCCCCAGCCAGGATGCGAACCTGGAACCTTCTTGCTGTGAGGCGACAGTGCTAACCACTACACCACCATGTAGCCCTAATTTGGTCATGGTTGTATTTTCAAATTCTTTATCTTTGTTTTGCTCGCAGCCTTTCTTTCATCTGCTCTACGCATGTGATGTTGAAGTGTCCTCATCCATATGTGTAATGGCTCTGTGTCTGCTGTGGGGTCATCCTCCATCTTTGCCTCCACTTCCTTATCTGTTCCTTTCATAACTGCAGCTTTAAACATTGATCCCTGCAGTGGATCTGACCCTGGGTTTGTTCCTGACCTTTCCTGCCAGTCTTTCCTGCATCTAATTGGTCTGTTGTCCCTAATCTGTATTTCTGTCCAATTAATCCTCTCACATCACCTATGGTGGGATACCGTGACTCTACTAAGGAGCTTTTCATAAAATCTAATATTTTAAAATTTACGGATATAGTCAAGCTAAAAATACTTGAAATCTTAATCAGAGCTGTAAAAAAAGATCTTCCTACAGGTATTCAATCTCTATTTAAATTAAGAAACAATTACTTTAATTTAAGAGGACTGCTTGATTTGAAACAGGAAAAGCAAGAACTAACATTAGACAAAGATGCGTGTCCGTTATTGGTGTAAAAATGTGGAATGACCTTAATGATAAACTGAAAGTAATTACAACACGACCGATATTTAAAAAGACCTTGAAATTTGAAATAATTATAGCATATGTATAAATGTTATAATTGGAAAAGAGAAAAATAAATAAGTAAATAAAAAAAGGGAAATGTTATCTATTTTGATTATTGCATACATGGAAATAAGAAAAAAGTAAACCTTATTTAAGCAAATATGAATTTTGATTTTGCAATTTTGATCTTTGCTTTGTGAGTATGTGTATGTATGTATAATATGTTTAAATGTATATAAAGTAAGTAAATGATTTCATTTATTTAGGTATAAGTAAATATACTTTTAATCAAATATATGTTAAATCATAAGTAAACATGTTGTGTTTAAACAGTTAGAACTGTGATGTTAGGGTGGGCTAATAAAAGCAAGTTGCTTCAGCCCAATCCTTTTTTTTGGTTGAAATTGTCAAAATATTATGTCATTTTATTTAACATCTGATGTATAACCAAAAATTAAATTCATTCATTCATTCATGGTGAGCTCTGTGCCTACGGTTGGACCAGCTAATTTCTGTAACCATATTCCAGCTCCGTCACTAAGTGGTGGTAGTTGTGCATTCATGTGTTCCTTGTCTGCTAAACTAAATGGTTTGTATATCGGTGGTCCTGTCCCTTTAGAGCGCACAAGAGGCATAATGTGAGACCTTTTACCACATGTTCTAAACGCTACTGGTCTTTTCTGCTCCATGCTGTGCCAGAAGTCGTAACTCATCTTCTAATTCTCTTCGATTCTTTTCCACTAATTCTAGCATCTCTACTAATTCCTGCATGTATACTCCCTCATCCTCACCTTCACTCCTGTCCTTCACTTCCCCGCCCCTTCTTTTCCTTTCTTGCTTCATGTCTCGTCTAGGTTTAGTTCCTGGTCCTCCGCTTCCGCATTCTAACACATCTTTAAATATCCTTCAAATCTGTCAATCTAGTCTTATGTTTCTTTTTATCCTGACTATGAGTAGGCCTTCCGGAAATGGCCTGTCCTACTACTCGCTGCCAGTATTCATCCCAACCTAATCCTGGGCCTGTAAATTACCTTTAATATAGCACATCATATTCCCAAAATGTGTAGTTGCATTTTCATGAGAAATCTCCTAAAATGTGTTTATTCTTACCGTTACTTCCTGTTTTTAGGCTTGTGCTTTTATTTTGATAGTGTGTAACCGGATAAGAGAAAAAAAAGGACAACTTTACAGGAAGTTAAGTGTATTGCAAACGGGTCTATCAAAAGTGCAAAAACTTAAGGAAATGTAAATTAACAAGTTTGTTTAGCACCTGGCTGATAAGGGCACAGGGTTTGTCATCATTTTGTTTTAATGTGGTGCTTAATGCGTTATCAATACGGGATGTCCTTGTGTTGCTTTGCATCGTTTTATACAAGTCTATTTTAAGCTACCAGTAACGCTGTTTTGGCGCGATTCAGAGCATCTGTCTTTCTGAAGGAGACAATTATTTAATTACACTGCTTGCTAGAATTTAATAAATACAGCATTATTTTAGTGTGCATTAACAATCTTTGGAAGTTAAAGCTGCAAACTGACAGTTATAATATCATTTTTTAAATTAAATATGTTTGTTTATTGCACTCTATTCTGAGTTTGTAATTAGGATAAAATAGGTTAAAAGGGATACTTCATGATTGTAAATGACAATTCATTTTCTGTAAAAGGTTAAAAACACACTATTTTGATATTGTTGAACATGATATTACAAAGATGGTAACATTATTTTTGTTTTATTCCATAGCTCTTACGGTGTGTTCAAGGTGTGTTCACGTTGTGTTCAGAGTCTTCAAGGTGATGGTGTGAAGATTTAATGGAGCAACGGTATCATCTATTTTGCCCAAAAAATAAACACTTGTGAAGCATCAGTTAAAGAGTCCGACCATCAATCAGCCAGGGACGCTACAGGGCCTGCCATAGTTATTTCAGCTGTTAAAGTACTATTCACAGGTATTTATTTATTTTTTATTCATACACACTCGTTATCTGGTCAGTGGATCTAGTCCCCAGTGATCTTCCCCTCACTCAAGCTTCTACTCTACCGTGATAGAGCGGAGTGAGACAATGAATCACCAGTTTTAATGACCAAAGGCAGAGTGTCACAGCCCCTTTATTTATGTACCCCCAGATAAGAGAAGACCAGTGGTGAGTTTAATCGTCAGGCTTTTCTGTGATGTCTGCAACAAGCTTCTACTGACAGTGTTTCACTATCAGCGGCTCCAGACAATGGTGTATCCACCATCACAGAAACCTACTCACACTTTTATCTGTTTGTGTTCTCCATTATCCTCGAAACCTCTCACACAACAATCCCACAAATAAACACAACTTTTAGGTATTTCTTATACTTTGGTTCCCAGAACCTTAGGTCCCAGACCTACAATTTTTCTTTGGTTCTCAGAACCTAGCTCCCAGAGCTACAAGTCGGTGGCTTTCTAGGCTCACCTAAGGGAAATCCCCCTGTGGCGCTTTTAGTCCTTAATGCCTAATGTATATTCGAGGGTTTCTACAG